>NC_140593.1:1052659627-1053392127 GCF_964204655.1 Triturus cristatus
CGTGAATGTGTTTTAATGTCAATAACTCATTATAACCTTAAATAATCATGTGTATCCATTGGTTCATTAAACTGGGCGGTGAAATGCCAAACAAATACTAAAAATTGGGATGTTGCGCATTCCGGCCACACGTCTGGCTCCGCCCACTGATCCAATCCTTGGGTTATTCCCGCCCTCTGATTCTCCGCCCACAGTTCCCCTACTTCCCCCCCCCCCCCCCACTTCGACCACTGTTATACACACAGATAGTGCATGTTTATCCATAAAGTTACACACACACAAACGCACACACACACACACATATATATTTATTTTTGGGAACTGAGCACATAAATAGAAAGATATCAATAAACCCACAGTTCTCTAGAGTAAGAAAGTCAGCCTCATATAGGTCTGGATCCAGTGGGATTTCAGCCATGAGCCGTCGGGTGGGGGATGGGCATGGCATTTATTCTGCAGCCCCCAGAGAGCCTGTACTTTCCTCCTCTTGGCAAGGCCCGTGTGACTGCTTTTAAATATATTGCACCCGGTAAGCTCATTCCATTAAAGGGCCGTCCACGGCCGCGCGCGCGCGCGCGGGTGCAGGCGGCCTGTCTGCCAGTATTGATAGAGCCCTGGGAGCCGAGCTTGATCAACACTCCCCGGTTTTAGTCGCTGCGTTTCTCTGGAGACATTTGTTTTTGTGGGCCCGCCGTGAGGTGTTTGTGAAAAAGACGCGATATAATGGCGTTTAATGTATACTGAAGCAGAGAAGCGTCAACATCCGTCTTCCGGGGAGGGGGGAGCGTTCTAAAAACACGCAAAGAGATAAAATGTCTGTGAGATGGCATCAGCCGCTGGCGTCCTAGCGTGCAGCATGCAATGTAATTTTAGGATAAATACAGCATAGAGAATGAATTCCAGTGAATTACTTCTTTTTCTGCTTGTTTCCAAAATGGACGACATATTTATGGGTTTTCTGCCTCGGCTCCCGTGAGATGTGCTGTCGCCGACCTGTCACTCATTTAACAACAGAGACGCTTGAAAGGGGATTCTGACATTTGCTCTGCAGCACGGGCTGAGCCCAGGAAATCCCCCGAGCGTGTTTTCCCCAGTACACTTTTTGCCTCTGGCTCGTGCTGTGTTTTCTGCAGTTGCATCATAAGGCATCATAAGTCAATCCTCAGTAACCAGTCGTGCAGTTCTGGCATCTTTTTGATGTATTTGCTGATCGTAGAATGGCGATAGGAATATTTTTAGAGGCCAGCACACTCTGCAGGATTGTTGCAATTGCCCCCTTCGCTTACCGTCTCCTACCTACATCATTTCCGCTTTTGGAAGCTGCTGATTGGCTATAGATCAGGAGAGTCGTAAACTGCTACAGCCTGGGGTTCCTCCCTCTGCCCAATTAGCTAATAGACAATCCCAGATTCACCAGGCCCTTCTTCATAGACGAGTGAGGCATGGTGTTTGAGGGACATTACATTGGCAATGTGGACTTCTATCAGCTACATGGTCTCTCCATGACAATACTGTCAGGCCTAGTCTGCTGTCAAGACAGCCATCTTCTGCCCCATTCGGGCCTTGCTGCTCAAACTGGAAACCGAGCTATCATTTCAAACACAGTCAATGAAGGCCTCTCTGCCAAATCTGAAAACCAATGCCTGTCTGCCAAAAATATTAACCTCATATTTAAGATCGACAATCAAGCCTTACACAGCTTTCATGCCAAGACCAGTGCTTAATTTGTAAAAAAAAAACATAAGCGATAGGGCCCTCCTCAAGAGGCCATCACAGCTTGCACCACCCATCGCCCTTGCTACCGCTGCCAGTTATAGCACCAGCACAACGACTAACCATTACACTGCTACAAGCATGACATTTCAGTCTGTTCATGGCCTCCAAAGCTATAAGAATGGAATATGCCACCTTATTTCGCATACGTTTACAACGCATGGCATTACAACGCGGTCGTTACAACGATCACATTGTTAGTTCGCATACCGTTACAACGCAAGTCGGAACAACGACTTGCGTTGTAAGGGGCGCTGGATGTTGGAATAGTATAATTTACTATTCCAACTCCAGTCTGTGCGGACAGTAGGGAAGGTGTTGGATTTTAAATCCAACACCTTCTGCCCCTTACAACGCAAGTCGTTGTTCCGACTTGCGTTGTAACGGTATGCGAGCTAACAACGCGGTCGATGTAACGACCGCGTTGTAACGCCATGCGCTGTTTCGCATGCGTTGTTAACGCTGTTTACCATAAGAAGGGCTTGGGCGGCTGCAATTAGTTGTTTTTAATGTATATTGAATTAATAAACAACTGTTTTTCTGCTCATCTTTTCATTGCAAAAACAGCGCCAACATGTGGCAGCTGTCATAAGTGCCAGTGTTGACAATTAAGTGCCAGTGCCGAGCACCGGAAACCACTGGCTCAAATTAAGCACTGGCCAAGACTCACAGCCCTGACTCACATGCCAAGCAGTGGGGCCGTGTTAAAGGGAGCTGAGTGGCATCAAACCCTCTGAAAATATTCTGACTGATCCAGGAAGACTGACTTTTCGCCCCCTGCATACAATGAAAGGATGCTGGGGAGAGGGAGGGAGTACTGATCCTCAGATCTCAGCTCCTGCAAACAATCACCTTCTCCCACACGCCTGCAAGAAATGAAACACACTCCAGTGAGGGACAGTGGCATGCTTTACTGCAATGGAGCTCAGAGGAGGAGAGAGGGATGAAGTGGTCATGGTATGACAATCCACAGTGTTTTGCTACTGGCAGATGCCTGCAGGCTGTGACTAAGAGAGGGCTATGAGGACACAGGTAGTGTGTAGGCTGAGTTATGGTTACCATTTGTGCCATTAATGTGGCTATCCTTCTGCCATTATTTCACTGCTATTCTGGAACAACTTGAAATATGTTATGGACATTTTCCCAGAAAATGTTAGCAGCTGACAATTTGAGCTCAGATCATGTGGGACACCTTTAGCCAAACGTGGCTTTTTAGTAAACAACACTTTACATGTTGAGTTTTTTACATGTTGAGTGTTTTAGCCAATTCTTACATGACCCAGAATGCAGCCTGCTTTATATAAAATAGCCAGTAGATGTTCACAACATGGAAGTACTTAGCAGCAATTTGTGTTGTTTACTTATCCATAACAGTATACAAATAAGTTAGTTTACTCTAACCAGATAGTAATTTAATAACTGCCATTATGCAGGTTCCTTAACTAAATAGTAGGGGAGGAAATTAGAGTATATGGGTTCCAAGGTGGCGACTTTGGCAACTCTAATGAAACCAACCTGTTACCACACTTAACAGAAAATAAGCTTGCTGTAGTGTGTTGAATATGTGCTTGATATAAATCTGTGTATTTTCACATCCTGTATTCTAAAAACCTCTATGTCCAGTGGCTTTTCAGTGCCATATAACTGCTTGTGACACCAATTGTGACTATGACACTTCTCATGGTGACACCAAGATCAACGGTCAAGCCGAAAACCTCAGCCCCCATGGGGAAATTTGGAAATTGGCTCCCTGGATGCCAAGATGGCAAAACTGCGGTCATTGGGTGGAATTCTGTTTTATTATCTGAACAACAAAATCCTTAACAAGAAATTGTAGGAGAAGATGGTGTAAGTAGAATAGGAGTAAGAAGTTACGAGCGAGAGTTAAAGCACATATGTGGATGTTATACTGGATCGTCATTTGAGCCGCGGTCTAGGGCCGCCCACATTGAATTGTGATACGCACAAGCTCCAAGACTGAAAAGGAACGAAGGAGGAAGTGGGGTAGGAGATCCGCATAAAACTCCAAATTTCCAATAGGAACTTCTGCGATGCCATCTTCCTTTTAGTGTCAGGTGGCCGAACTCCGCTAGCCTGGCACAAACCATGACACTGACTTCAGACATCCAGGGGCATATTTACAATGCAGGCTGGCTTTGCATGACCTTGTAAATATGACTCAGCATTGTGCGCCACCAGAGCGCCTAAAAAAGTGATGCTCTAGTGGCCCAGGGGCCTTGTAAATATGCCCCTCAGTTTTCAAGGAATACAGTCTACTGTGAAAACTCTTGGGTTGCTGGGGTCATCTCAGGAACATTTCTGTATTCCACTGGCCATCCCTACGGGGATAATTTAGCCAGTGCTTCAATTATTTGTACTGGGATTTATAAGAGTAGAGTCCCTGGATAATGATGCAATCATTCTGATATAATTTACTTGACAGGTAAAGGAAACAGTATGAGAATAGGCTTCACATTATGTTTTACATTTTTAGTATATAATCATTACATAACAAATATATTTCCGATACAAAGTTAACATTCATCAGTAATCCAAGAGAAACAGTACAACGTGAAGGCACCTTATGTATGAATATATGACACTGTACATAAAAATGCTGAATTACTGCAACCCTGTTACAAGTTGGGTGAAGAACTATCCCTAGGACACAGTTGAAACAACGCGAGCAGAGCCACATGTGTTCCAACAACACAAGAGCTACCTCACTTGCCTTAACCATGCATAAGCCTTAACCACACGTATGCATGGTTAAGGCAGTGCGCAGTCTAGCTGCTGCTGGGCGGAAGCAGGATGCAAATAGAACAATTGATGGACAGAATGTAGAACAATGTCAAACACTCATCCCAGTACAGAGATCTGGGCCTAGATCCATCGTTTTTGCTCCCCATGCGATTCCAGTTTAAACCCAGCCATATGCAAACCAGTCTTGACTCTGCTGCCCATGGGAACAGTCCAGATCGAACTGTGGAAGCAGGAAGGATCGAGTGGCATGGAGAGCACGGGACCATAGTCTGGGCCTACCCGTCCCACTCGGGGTGACACATGCTAAAAGAACAACTGATGGACAGAATGTTGAACAATGTCAAACATTCATCCCAGTACAAAGATCTGGGCTAAAATCCAAAGTTTTTTTTGTTCCCCATGGCATTCCAGTTTTAGCCATATGCAAATCAGTCTTTACCCTCCTCCCGATAGGAACAATCCAGCTCGAACTGCCAGGCCAGGTCCTTCCTGGACCAGAAACAAGCATCCTGGGACCGGTTTCAGGGTTTCACCACACATCAGCCAGGCTAGCTTGACTTCAGTGGCATGGAGAGCACGTGACTCAGCTCTGGGCATGCCCTTACCACTGGGGGGACAAATGCAAAAAGAACAAATGATGGACAGAATGTTGAACAATGTCAAACATTTATCCCTGTACTGAGATCTGGTCCTAAATCCATCGTTTTTTTGCTCCCTGTGCCATTCCACCTTAAACCCAGCCATATGCAAATCAGTCTAGACCCTGCTCCTCATCGGAACAGTCAAGCTGAACTTCCAGGCCAGGTCCTCCTTGGACCGTAAACAAGCATCCATGGAACGGTTTCAGGGTTTCGCCCCTCATCAGCCGGCTCGCTTGACTACAGATGCATGGAGAGCATGGGAGCCACGTTTGGGCATACCCGTCCCACTCGGGTGACAAATGCAAAAAGAACAGATGATGGAAAGAATGTTGGACAATGGCAAACATTCATCCCAGTACAGAGATCTGGGTCTAAATCAATCGTTTTTTGCTCCCCATGCCATTCCAGTTTGAACCCAGCCATATGCAAATCAGTCTTGACCCTGTGCCTCATGGGAACAGTCCAGCTCGAACTGTCGAAGCAGGAAGGATCGAGAGAGGATGTGGCAGGATAAGTGGGGCTTGGGCCTAGTTTTGGGGGGCTGGGTCGTTTTTAAGGGCTGGAGGATAGTTTTCAGGGCTGGGGTGGTCAGTGTTGTTTTCAGGGTTGGGGGGTCAGGGAACTTTTCAGGGCTCAGGGGGTCGGGTAATTTTTAGGGCTTAAGTGAGGGCGGGTCGTTTTTTCAGGGCTTGGGGGAAGGGAAGTTTTTAGGACTCTAGGGAGGGGTTGTTTTTCAGGAGGGAGAGGGTACTTTTAGGTCTCAGGGAGGGGATTGGGGGACATTTTAGGGCTTATGACGGGGGCAGGGTAGTTTTCAGGGCACTGAGTAGTTTTATGGCTTAGGGTAGGGCGGGGTAGATTTTAGGGCTCGGCGGCGCAGGGCCATTTTTAGGGCTTGAGGGAGGGGGTTGGTTTTCAGGAGGGAGAGGTGTAGTTTTAGGTCTCAGGGCGAGGGTCAGGGGTCGGGGGTAAGACTTACCAGAAAAGTTTTTACCACAGGTATGTCTTTGCCATACATGCCTTAACAACAAAATTTTGTTGTAAAGCCATGCATGATAAAGGCATATGCGTGGTTAAGACTTGTGTGGTTCAGACTGTGTGGAACCTGCATGTGTGGTAAACGTATGCGTGGTTCCGTCACCCAACGTGTCCCTGGATAGTAAGCAGCTCTTCCTGATTATGACTGGTTCGCTGTTTCCACACCCAGTTTTCCTGGGTGTGGGGACACTGGGTTTTGATTTTGCTGGCTGTAAGATCTAGCCAACTTAATCGAATGAGGATCGGGCTTCAAGGTCAGTGTAGTCCTTGACCCTCACAAACCACCTCTTACAGCACAGGGGGAGCAAGGAATGCTTCCTCCAGCCAGACCAAGCCTCTTTTTCTCTCTGATGTCCTTAAGCAGAGCCCCCCTCCTCCCATTTGCCACCTGCTTGATTCACGTAGTAGATAGTAGAGGATTTATCCCCGCAATGTGGACTCTGCATGCAGATTTGGACCTGGGAATTCTGAGTCTATATGTTATTCCCCATTCTTGGATGCAAAAGTTCAGAGTAATTGTATCTAAAAGTGGGAATTCCCAGTGCTTAATTTGCAAATGAATAGATGAATGCCAGTGCCCAAAGCTTTGTTCATATGCCCTAGGCTGGCGCTATTACTTGTGATGCCCAACACTACGGCTGCTAGTCTTTAATCCAACTCAGATACATTTTAGAACTGTTTATTTCCCCTGCCACCCAGGCTAGTATTTCCAGTTTCTCTTGGGCAGAACATCTGGCGGCGTGGAATAAGGGTTGGGTTACACTGAGCTTCATTTCAGTCACAGCTGGAAAACGTCCTGAGTCTCTGTGAATGTTGATGACTTTACCTGACTTTGCTGGTGTAGTTTTAATTTTGTTTATAATCACAATCTGGTTATTCCCTCCCAATTCAGGATTCGGTTTGTTTACTCCAACCTCAATCAGTTAATCATTCTGTTGATTTGTACAGCATGGCTAATCACCCGAGTGGGTATCCAGGCACTTGCAGGATGTGATAGGCTCAGTCGAATAGCAAGATCTTGAGAGCTTTTCAGAATTCTGGTAGAGATGGGGAGTACAGAGCTGCAAGGGAAGGTTGTTCCAGGCAAGGTAGGAGAAGTAACTTTCCCGCTTAAGCTTCTGTGATGCGGGGAGTGTGGGTGAGCGCTAGGGAGGCGGAGCGTAGTTGTACAGTCAAACCTGATGCCCAAAAGGCATTTTTAAGAGTCACAGTTCTTAATGTGTATTCTAAATGAATTGTTTTTTGTATCCTCTGCTTTTATGATTGTACCTGGCTGTCCTTGATAGGATACAGAACAAATTTTTCCGAAACCTAGTCAGTCTTCCTCCATCAACACCCGCTCTACCACTATTGATGGATATGGGGTTCCATTCAATTAAACATCAAGCCCAGTACAGGATGGTGGCGTTATGGAGACGAATATGGTCCACACCGGAACTTGCCATGTTTGCCCAAGAGCTTCAGGATGTTAGATCACAACAGGGGGCAGGTGAAATTCCATGGTTTAAGTCAATTAGGAACACTCTTATCGGAATGGGCCTCCCCCAGTTGTGGTTTGAGCCGGGCTCTCACATCTTTCCCTCTAAGAAAGATTTTAAATCTCTCTTCTGGTCTATGGTTAAAGATGAACACGTTGCTCTTTCAGAGAAACCGAACCTGACCAGTCTGTTCCTGCTACATAAAATAGTCCCTCATACCGAGTGCTTTTGGGATGTAATTGTCAAAACCTTAGATAGGAAACTTTACTTTCAGTTCCGTCTAGGTACATTGCCATTACGGGCCTTCACCAGTGGTTGGCAGAAGCCGGCGACTTCACTTTGTCCATGTTGTACTGACCATAAAGAAACAATAGGTCATTTCTTGTTTGTTTGTAATGCTTACCGTGAACCACGCCACAAGTGGCTAAAGCCTATATGCTATAGATTAAAGACCCGGTCGAGCAGTGAAGCCTTGCTCATTCTAAGAACTAACACCTCTGAATGTCTTTCCATTGGATTGGCCAAATTCCTTGGATGGGCTTGGTTATTAAGGTCTAAGACAGTTTGTAACATACCGTCATGAAAAACCCATATAGTACGTTACTTTACTAGATTGTGTCTCCGACCAGTATTGTTGTTGTGTCTTTTAATATGCATTTGTTCAATAATAATCTTCTCTTGTCGTCTTTATGCACATATTTAATTTAATTGAGGTTTTAATCAATTCTTAATTCTTTTTGTTCTATTGTTCTTTACGCTTAATTTTCATATAATATCATTGATTATGTAATATTGTTATTATTTATATGTATGTAAATATTTTGTCTTTTATGAAGAATATTCGAAATAAAGACGTTAAAAACTGAAACTGATTGTACCAAGTATTTAAAATCGAATAAAGCATTTTCTGATTCTGAGTCACAGTCTTAATCAGACCACAATGATTATGAGATTATATTGTATATGGACAAGACCTTCCTCTCATAATAATATAATAATCCACATTTGTAAAGCGCAAACAATCACCCGTAAGGGTCTCTAGGCGCTGGGGGCCATCGGGAAGATTAAGCAAGCTATTGCCCAGAGTCACATGGTGCTGGGCTAATCTGCCGCCGGCGATCGAACCGTGATCCCCAGATTCCGGAGTCAGTCGCCCTGGCCGCGGCGCCACACCTCTTCCTCATCTAACACACATCTTTGATACAATCAGACATTTAGCTACAGGAACAATTTCATTATGGTATAATTTTGCACACATATATGGCCCTCAAGAACATCAGCCAATGCATACATTCAACCTCTTCATCCACCCAGCAAGGTGCACTTCTACTCTGTGCCCAGACCTGCTGGTTTGATAGCAGAAATCTGTGTTTGACCTCATAGTCACTTGTTCAGATCCTTCCAGGTTCACTAAGCTTTTCATCCTTCCAAGGACAATATAATGAGTACTATTGAGTAGGGTTACAATAACCATTTGCTATTTCATCACCAAGAGACCCAAAGTGTGGGTGAACACGCGCTTTTCAAATACCTGTCACATTATGTTACCTCTTCTAACAATTTCAAGATTACGCCCCAATGCCTATCTAGCTACAGCTTAATCTGAGAAAAGGTCTGACTGCCAGCCACAACAGAAAATGTTTCACTCAATAAATGAATATCTTCTGTTCACTCAAACTCTGGCTTGCAAATACTTTGGACATGGGAATAGCGCTATAAGGCCACGCAAGTGCAAATGTGCGCTATGCAAATGCAAAATACAATACTCTTTTTAGTGGACAGCCAATGGTCAGATGTTTTCTGAAATCT
Source organism: Triturus cristatus (assembly GCF_964204655.1). Classification (NCBI taxonomy): domain Eukaryota; kingdom Metazoa; phylum Chordata; class Amphibia; order Caudata; family Salamandridae; genus Triturus; species Triturus cristatus. The sequence continues at coordinate 1,052,669,130 of NC_140593.1, forward strand.
TCACAACTGATTTCCTCAAACATGTCTTGCTTGGAGTGTACACAGACAATTGCATATTCTGTTTGTGGCACACCGAGGGTTATCACTGCTTAGACATCCAATGAAATGTGAAGATAATTACTTACATTTGTTTAACATGAACTCCAAAAACTTTGCTCCTCAAGCCTCATGTAGCACTTGGTATATCTTGTCCCCCTCGGTGACAGCATGGCTGGGTATCATTTATTATTGTAATTTATCAGAACTAAGGAAGGTGCCAATCTAGAGATATACAGATGCTGATGACGCTAATGGTGGTGCTTGAGGTATGGAGATCTCATTGAAACTATAGGACGTGGGTATACAGAGCCCTTTGTCTTCATCCCACAAGGAAAATCATTCTCGTACAAATAAACTCATCACAAGAAACAACTTTCAAACTCAACTCACCATCTAAAGTATCACAATAGGTTGTTATACAGCAACCAGGTACACGCCTAAACCACCACAAAAGCCACCAGATCAGGCAGCTTCATAATACGTATATATATACATTATTACATAATAGCTCAAAATCATCTATGGAGCCATGCAGTTCCACTCACACTCAATCACATAGTTGCAGACATGCATTCAATCATCACTACTTTTGTGTCATCACCCTAGGAAAAGAGGACTCTGGAATTTTGGGAGTTTGTGAGACCTTCCCTTCAGTGCATAGCATCATAGACCGGCGGCTGCTTGTGATAAATCCCTAGTTAGCAAGAAACAAGGTCATTCAAGGAGTTGGACAAAGCCTGTGAGTTGCAGGACCAATTTGTGTACCTAGGACAATTGCCCCCGCCTCCAGGGTGGTGAACTCTAGCTTTTTGCCCCAGTCCTCGACCTGTATCATCTAGGCACTAAATGAGCTGTTAGCTCGAACCTAAAACATTCATATTGGTCTATCCAAGCTAACGTTTTTCACCCATGGGTTTCCTAATATGGTGTGGTGCTACCAGAAAGAAATTTCCCCTGCCAACCGTACACCATCAGGACATAAACACAGACTTACCAGGCGGTTAATAGGCTCATGGTGCGAGTGAAACACTGCTGTTATTTTGCTACTTGGCATTAAAAAATCCAGTATTTTGCAGAACGGGAGGATCCAGAAACTCTTGCTAAAAGGGTACCTAGTTTGCAGTTTCTAGACTCGAAATAAAAGAATGAAAATGATGTCATTGTGTATGCCAGGTTCAGTACTTTCAATCTGATTGCTCTTTTCAATATAGTCCTCCCAACATCACACTAAGATTTCCTCCATGCTGTAATTTTGCTCCACTTTAAGATTTTGCCCAATTTAGGATTTTCCTCATGGTGTAATTTTGCTCCACACTATGATTTTGTCACATGGTGAGATTTTGCTCCATGCTTATCCACAATCACATTGCTACCACTCACATTACCAATTCTTATTTTCACTCTTACTCTCACCAAATCCTCATTGCAGTGCAGTCATGCACACATTTCACCGCCATACATCACCATGCAGCCACATCTTGTAACTGCAACACAGTTCTGTGACTACCACCACAACATCAGATCCATCACAAAGTATCACATCAATCTTCTTAGATTAAATCTCAAACTATCATACGAGCAGCTCAGTGTACTACCCTAGAGAATAATTTGTTACTTTTTTGGAAGGCCCAATCAGTCTGCAACAAGACATCCTAACACATGGATTACTTTAAAGCCCACCTCTACCTCCAAAATGTCATAGCCTTCATTTAATTCTGGAATGATCCCAAGGACACACTCACTCCTGTTGCTGGCCACACTTGGCACACCACTTCCTTAGGCATCCAGAGACATAATCACAAATGCAGTTGAATTAATGGAAGCTACTCCTCTTCTTGTAATTTCCATCAGTGGCAAGAGACTTTCCAGCTTCTAACTTTTCTCAAATGTTGTTGACCATTTTCTGCCCAGCATTACTGACTGACTCCGATATCCGCCATATCCGATTTTGCTGCTTCCGTAATAATTTTGCTTCTACAGCTCCTCCCAAATCCTATACTGCAAAGCCAATCCAAACCTCCTGATCTGACACTGGCACAGTTGCAAAAACCTTGGCACCTCAACAAAACTCTTTTTCAAAACTGCTACCTCATACAAATCAAAACAGAACAAGTCGGACACAGAAAGAGGCATGTCCACTGCCGCTACCTTTTAGGAGTTCCCTTGTGTGTGCAAATCATATTAAGACAAAAAAAATTCTTCTCAATTCCAATCCTCTCACTCAAATCATGCCAGCCTACCTGGTGGCAGAATCTTTTGTTTTTTGCAAATTCCTTTATTTGAGTATTCCCCAAAGGGGTCTCTGGCTTTCTTCACACCTCATCCTGACTATCCGACACAAGAGACTTATAGTCCTATTTAGGAATTAAAGTCCGAGCTCTATTTGGACGTCACAGACACACTGTCAAAATATGTGGGAAGACCAATCTTTTGAAAGAGGAAGCCTTGGCAACATCTCCTTACCCTGGTAAGACAGTGCCACTAGGGTGGACTTAACCTCCTGATTGGCTACAACAAAGGAGGGAGACCTTAGATCGATAGTGCGGTTGTCTGGTAGCTTAGTGGACTAATGCGTCCACTGTAGGGGGCTTTTTTTGACCTCATGGTCACAGGTTCAAATACTGGCAGGTCCACTCAGCCTTTTGTCCTTATGAGGTCAATAAAATGAGTACCATTGAGTTGGGTAACACTAAACATCTGTTATTCAGCTCTAAGATATCCTTGGGTGAAGTGTGCTTTATAAATGCACATGATATGTTAATGAATGTGTGACTAAAGAGGACATTGTCCCCTCCCAGACCAGGCAGCTGGTATCCCCTAAATTAAAGTGTAATGTACCTCTGTCCGGGTAGGATTCACCTGGGTTTGTGGTTTCACCAAATGTTGCTTGTGGCAATTAGACCATTCCACTAGGGATCCTTGGCCCTGAAGAATGCCCAAGAACTATATAAGCTAAATTTTAGGGGCAGAAACATGTTGGTTTGGGGAGATGGTTTGAGAGATTGCTCTCATATGCTATCTCATTTATGTTTTTAGACATACCTGAGGTCTCCAATATTAGAGGTGATATACTGGGGTATCCCAAGGTATTTTTAATTTATCTGGAACACGCCATTTGTCCAGTAGATCCTTTATCTAAGAGCTCCCTCCTTTGTTCAAGCCCATCAGGAGGTTGAGTCCGCCCTGGTGGCACTGTCCTACTAGGGCAGGGAGAGGTTGCCGATGATGAAGCATGACACAAACTGTGTGTGAGGCTTCCGTGTCCAAAAGATTGGTCTTCCCACGTATTCTGACAGTATCACTATGACTTCCAAATAGGGCTCGGACTTTAATTTTCGAAATAGGAGAATAAATCCCTTTTCAAAATTGAGCTACCACACCTTTTTGTGTTGTTGTATTCGGCTTAGCGTGGACATAGGGAGTCCTCACCTCCCCCTCTCCATTTGCATGTTGTAAGTATCTGACTCAAGAATCTTTTGTCTCTTACACAGTCGATTCCTTTAGCAATCCATACAAACATGTCTGAGGGTTTGTACAAACTTGCTCATATATGTCTTTCTACATTTATTTTTCTCTTGCAAATTTAATTCTGTTGCATGATTAATTAAGCAGTGGGAAAATTATGAATTCCACAATCTGAGCGCACCTCTCTACATATTGAATAGCAACAGAACATAAGCAGGACACTTAGTAATTATAGGCAATGTTAATTTATTCAGACACCTCAGCAGCTAATAACCTGCAACAACGTGTAAAGTATGTTGTAGTGGGCGGTAGCAGCGAAGGAACATTAAACTGGTTGCCTAACTTGTCGGATTTAAGTTTAGCCATTTTCTGACAAAAGAAAACACTTTCTGAATTGTAATGTTTGTTTTCTCAGTTGGCATTCAGTGGCTGTATCTCTGATATCTCTTTGTTGTGTTCATATCCTTTCTTGAAGTTCTTTTCTCCCCCATAATCAATGCTTAATCTGAGCCAGTGGCTGCAGGTAGGGCCCACCGGCACTCATTTTTGGGGACCACTTATTTTTCCTCATCAGACTTCGTCTCAGAGCAAGAGAGTGAAAAACACTGGAGGAGGATAAAGATGGACAAAAGTGACAAAGGGAGAAAGGAGGGACCTGTAAGAGGGAAAAAATGGTGGTTTAGGGAGGCATGAGGTGGAGCCAAGGCTGACTTTAAATGCTCTCTTATCGTGTGAATAAGTCGATTTGAAATAAAGACTTTCTATACATTATACCGATATCTTGGACTTCATTGCCTGGCGCACGCCCACCACTCGTTACAGTTAGGATCTGGAACACAGAGGCATCACTTGACTCCTAGTTCCGGGGCTTGTTGCTTGTTACGCAGGACCTTTACAACATATGAAAGTAGCGTGAGGTGCAGAAACAATAGTCCGCCGTTCAAGTTTCTCTCATGAGGTGGAATCAAGATGACGCAGCAGTGGCATTCGACATGCCGACATACAGGAGCCCAGTCACAGGCTTCAGAGCAAAACTTTGGGCCCGACACTTATTCTCTTACAAATTAAGCACTGTCCATAATACATGGTAAAGCTGGAGCAATGCATGGTTTATTACACAAATAACTTCCACTAGAAGTGGAATTCCCCACATGTTCTCTGAATACATTGCTTACAAATGAAAGCATAATTGGTCTCTTTCAAAAAGCATTGTGGGCCCCCATGCAGATCCTTCTAGTAGGTATTCTAAGTTCTTCTTACCCACCCTTAGCAAGATCCCTACATGTGGAAAACATTCAACTCTGCCATTTTATAAACATAGGCAGGATACTCTACTGTGAATCAACAAAATGTACCATGGACTCAAGCTTCATTCAGATCGCCATATGAAAGATGCTGAGTCACAACACTGCATGCTTCCAAGAAATCCTCACATGACAGGTGCATGGATCTGATGATGATAACAAAAGGGCATGAGAGGAAAGCGTGCTGAAGTCAGCCATAGGCAATCACTCATTCTGCATTCTAGTCCATCTGCATTCCTAGATGTAACTCACAAATTTGCTCTTTTTGCACTCTCAAATTCTGCCATTCTTTACCTGGCAACAGTCAGGCAGGATGAAAGCTGCTGGCGGTATAATTACTGCAAACCTTGGGATCCCGATTCAGGCACAGACTCATATTTCTATCCGAATCAATTTATCTTGTGAGTTGTCATAGGGGCCTGTGGGCCCCTATTTAGAGTTCGGCAGAGAGGATAGTCCATTGATAAGGTGGCAAAGTACCCTCTCTGAAGGTCACCCGCCTCATTTAGAATCGGACGGACCTTCAGTATTTTGAAGGCTCAGACTACTCTGTCTCTGCTGTCAACATACACCTCCGATGACCCTACAGAGTGAGGTCCGGCTGAGGTTTTGTCCTTTGTCACCAGCCCTATTTAGAGTAAGTGAACGAAAGTCATGTTTTCACTGTCAGGTAATACCTGGCCATAAGGGACAGTAAAAACTGCAAAAAGACCCCATGCCATCGGAGACAACACCCATGGTGAGGGAGCCTTAGTGCTTTTTTTTATTTTCCAAAACAAATCCCCAGTTTGGGAATTTGTTTTTGAAAATAAAAGAAAAAAATGAAAGTTTGCCACATGGCTTCATCACAGCTATGGAGCCAGCTGTCAAACTTTCAATGCATTGACAGGATCTACCATGGCAGCAGTTCCTGCCAATGCAGGAGTTGTCTGCTGGGCTAGCGGACATCTCAAAATTTAGTTGGCGGGTACTCTGCCAGGGCTCACAGATTAAATCCCGCCCACAAAGGTCTAAGTTAGGCCTTACTTTGGCGGATGGGATTTACTTCGTCAGGGCAGTACAGCGACCTCAAAACACGCCATCTGATTGGCTGGCCGCAACATGAACAGAAAGTTGCGACCATCAGTTTATGACTCAGGAACTCAGTCCCAGTGTCGTCAAAAACAAGTAAAGAAAAGGAATAAGGAGGCATGGTAGGATACCGTGACCCGAGATGTTGTGGGTGGGTCCCAGAAGGATACCCTTTAGGTCAAATTAAAAAAGATTTTTTTTCTGTGGTGCGATGGTAACGCAGTTCTACCACAATGCTCAGTAACTGAAGTAACTATAATTTTCTCCCTCACCATGCTTTGCTTATTATCTCACATATTACATCACTCATGACATGTTCTATGACATCATTGATAACATCAATGCAACATCTGAAATGACATCCTTGATGACAGCACTATGCATGGCAGGGGCTCGAATAGTAGCTAATTCAGTTAACCATAACTTGTGAATTTCAGTGTTCATTTTCGTTTAAAATATAATGTTTTAATGTTTTAACTGAAATTTTCTCCTAACTATAACATCACTTTAACCTTTAGCTTTAGGCTCAGATTTCACTCGTACAAAACTATAGAAATTCAGCAGTTAATACTTACCTGAGCTAACTATAATTTACGCCCCAGCAATGCACTGCTTTTGACCTCACATATCCCATCACTCATGACAAGGTCAGTGGCATCTCAAATGGCATCAATGATGACATCACTGATGGCATCATCCACAGAAAAACTCACAGACCCACTCACAACCCAATGAATGTCTCTTAACCCACTCCCACTCAACCACTAACATACCCATTCACTGACCCATACAAGCACTCACACACCCACTCACTGATCCATAGCACCACTAACACATATACTCACTCATACAGCCACTCACACAGCCACTAACTCACCCATGCAGCCACTCACTCACCCATACAGACACTCACACACTGAGTCAGTCATTCACACAGCTGCTCGCACACCTACTCACTCAACCATACAGTCACTCCCATAGCCTCTCAATCACCCATACAGTTACTCACATACACTCAGTTACTCATACATAGACTAACACATGTAGTCACTCACCTATACAGTCACTAACACAAGCACACACTAACCTATATAGCCATTCTGAAATGTACTCACTCATCCATACAGTCACTCACACACCCATTCACTCACCCATACAACACTTAGGCACCCACTCACTCACAGGGAAAGAGATGAAAACACCTTTTCGAGCAAGCAGGAACGGTTTGACAGCTCCCGTTTGCTGGAAACAGAGTGTTTGCGCTTGCTTTGTGGGAACTGTGAGCTCCTGCCAAGCAAAAGCAAACAGCTATCTCCTGCGTGTGGGGACCTCAGAAAATTGCAGCAGCCTGCCCTGTGGGGTAGTGGTCACCAGGGCCGTATATGTCCCCCTTCCATGTTTAAATTCTGGATTTGGCCCTGGGGTGTGATGGGCCCTGGGGCCGGGGGTCCAAGCGGACACCCTCAATATTGTTTATTTTAGCCCTGGGGAGGTGGTAGTCCCCAGGTCTTCTAAAACCATAGGAGAAGGGTCCATGCAGCCCCCTTCCTCTATAAAAAAAGCCCCAGTGAGTTGGTGGTCCCTGGCGCCCAGGGAGTCTGAGTGGCTCCCCTATATGTCTAGGTAGCACAGGAAGGTGGTGGTCCGAGGAGCATAAAAGTGCCCGTGGAAGGGGACCACATGCCACTCCTTCATTAATGCTATAAAATATGAATGCCTCTGGGACATGGCCCACCCGGGGGCTTCATTAAAAATAAGTGTGGGAGAGCGCATTTGTTTTTTTCAACTTTTTGCAGCGCATTCGTAACTCCCTTCCCGATTTTGCGGCATAAATTAGAAAAAAATGCTTTCTTACCCTAGTGGCGACCGAAGATTAGGGGGTCAGAGTATTCCTACCCTTACCCCCTTTTTTAAAAACCTTTTTTGTGGTACTCAGCTGAAGCTGAGTCCCAAGATAGCTGCAAACACTTCCTCGGTGAACTGCTGGCAGTCAATCAGAAATCAGCACAGGACTGGCGGATCTTTGAAAGATCCATGCACACAAATTTGGTTTTGTTTTAATATGCGAATACTACTGAACGGATTTCCATCAAATAACAAAAAGCACTCTTTCTGAATCAAGAGCTAGCCTTCTGCTAAATTTGGTGTAATTTGATCCAGCAAGTTGGGCTATAGTCGTATCTAAAATTCCTATGGGAATTAACATGGGAAACACACTTTTTTTTAACCCCTTTTTCAAGGTCCCTGCAAAACAGATCACCCCAAAACTTTCCATGCAGAACTAGAATCACTGGCACACATTTTCAGAAAATCTAATGAAAATTTGCTAATCGGCATCAACGGTTTTTAAGCATAGGATTATTGCAGTGCCATCCATAGTAAGCTAGAAATGGACAAAGCCTTTTGCAATTTTTACAGCAAAGTTTTTAATCACAGGATTAGCTAGAGACATCCATGCCAAGCTGAACAAGCATTTGCAATGCAATAGGTCTCGCAGTTACACAAGTTTAAGCTATTGGCATTGTAAATGACAATGCCTTTTATGTATGTTTTTAAAACGAAAACAAAAATAAAAGGCATTGTTATTTGCAATGTCAATAGCTCAAACTTGCGTAAATGCGAGAACTATTGCATTGCAAATGCTTGTTTTATTTACAATAAAATTTCTCAAGCGCAGCTCTGTGCAGTCAAAACCTAAATGCTCTGTGTTTATTGGAGATTAGGAAGCATAATTTAGCAACATTACACATAGCTATGCAGCACTTTGAATTAGTGTTATCAAATGCGGCATTTCTATTGCTTCCTTCTCTAATAGCACCTGAATGTAATCCAATAGAAAATGCAAATTGTTTAATGTAATCATTGTGAATGGCATCTGCCTTCTACTCAATAAAGAACACTTTTGATATGATGTACCCTGCTGGTGCGAGTCCAACTGCCTAAGTCTGCACAAGAGTTGGCAAATATATGGGCTAGATCTTCATAGTTCATGTATTATGCAAGACGGTGTGGTCACTTTCCAAGAAGCAACATCCATTATAGCAGCCCATTGAATGTGATGGTTTCAATGTTCTCCACAATGCGCAGAGTTCATCAACATCCGCTACTTGTCTAAAGAGTGTGAACAGTCAAAGCTCATAATCGCTTAGCCGATTATACCACAAGTAAAGGAATAGAAAAAAAAATCTATTTCTTTACCTTTGGTATAATCGCGGCACCCGCGCTTTACTTTTAATGTTATAAGTAAAGCGCGGGTGCCACGATTATACCAAAAGTAAAGAAATAGATGTTTTTTCTATTTCTTTACTTTTAGTATAATCGCGGCACACGCGCTTTACTTTTAATGTTATAAGTAAAGCGCAGGTGCCGTGATTATACCAAAAGTAAAGAAATAGAAGCTTTTTTCTTTTTCTTTACCTTTGGTATAATCGCGGCACCCGCGCTTTACTTCAAAAATAAAGGGCGGGTGCCGCGATTATACCAAAAGTAAAGAAAAACAAGCATTGAAAGTGTGCGTCATCGCGATCGCTCTGAAAGCGAAAGTGATCGCGATGACGCACGAGTTTTCAAAGTGCTGCTGAAGGCTAGCGGTTCGCGCGTGCACGGTCGCTTGAACGCAAGCGCTAGGCCAGCCAGCAGCACTTTGAAAACTAACATACAAAATGTCTCTCCGAGCCAGCGCATGCGCTGGGCTCAGCGAGACCTAAAAATGACAAAAGTCTTTACCACTCCAGGCATAGTATTAAAGCTTTGGATTGATCAACCTGACCAACCCGGAATGAATAAAAAAATCCACAATATGTGTTTCACTCTTAATAGAGCTCTTCAGAGATGTATAGCTTTGTCCAGACAGAAGGGCGCACCCAGTTTAAGTCAAAACAATACACTTTCAAGCTTAGATTGCTGTATAAATTATGCTAAAAGGGAAGCAGGGAACCCTGAGTAGTTCCCACGTTTTGGGGGAGAGCAGCTCCTATAGAGAGCAGTGTTGGACCTGACAGTGTAAGGGTAGTTATGTGAATTTGTTGAGCGTGGCTTTCCCCTGTGAGGGTATACAGGCACTGAGAAGGGCAGGCCTGAGGGGGAAGGAGGAGATCATGCCATTTTCATCTCAAAGAGCCAAGTCTTGAGGTTCCTTCGGAAGTCAATATGGGAGGGGGAGGTTCTGAAGTGTTTCGGGAGGGAGTTATATGTCTTGACTGCGATGTATGGGAAGGAGTGTCCTCTTCTTCTGGTCTTCTTGATGCCAGGGTGGTATGATGCTGCCTGGGACAAAGATCAAAGGTGTCTGGTGGTTTGGTAGAAGTTGAGGAGGTGGTTGAGGTAAGCTGGTCCGGTGTTGTGAAGAGCTTTATAGGATGGGTGAGTAGCTTGAACTTACATCATTCCTGGACTGGGAGCCAGTGGAGATAGTTGATGTGTGGAGAGATGTGGTTATTTCTCGGGATGTGTTGGATGAGTCTGGCGGTAGCATTATGGTTGACTTGGAGTCAGTGTAGGACATGGCCTTGTATTCCGAAATAGAGGGCATTTCCATAATCAAGTCTACTTGTGGAAAGAGCCTGGGTGACCGTTAGTCTGGTGTTCAGTGGGACCCACTTGAAAATCTTGCATAGCACTAGCAGGATGTGGAAGCATGATGAGGAGACGGTGTTGAGTCATCTGATCATGTATAGGTTGGTGTTCAGGATGATCCTGAGGTTCTTGGCATGGCCTGCAGGGGTGCGTGGGGGGTACAAGCTCGGAGCGCCATCAAGAAGTGTCCAGGAGGAGTGGCTGTTGCCAAAGATTAGGACTTCAGTTTTGTCTGTGTTGAGCTAGAGGCAGTTTTTTTTTCATTCAAGAAGCACAGTTTCTCATGCAGTTGGCGAAGTTTGCTTTGGCTGTTCTGGCTGAGTCGGTAAGGGAGAAGATGAGCTGTGTGTCATCAGCGTAGGATGCTATGTTGATGCCATGGGCTCTGACAATATCTGCGAGGGGCATCATGTAGACATTGAAGAGTGTTGGGCTGAGCGATGATCCTTGAGGGACTCTGCATATGAGTTTCTTGGGTTCTAAGGTTTGGGGTGAATTCTAACTCGTTGAGCTTTGTCCGTGACAATGGAGGATATTCACTTGAGGACTGGTCCGCAGATACCCCATTGCTGAAGCTTTCTGATGAGTGACTTGTGGTAGACCATATCGAAAACTGCAGAGAGGTCGAGAAGGATGTGTGCGGCCGTTTCTCCTTGGTCGAGGATCCTTCTGATTTTATCGGTGGCCACAATGAGGGCTGTCTCTCTGCTGTGGTTGGTGCAAAAGCCTGATTGAGAGCTGTTGAGGAGTTGATGGAGTACTAGGTAGTCTGTGAGTTGGGTATTGATGGCTTTCTCAATGATTTTAACTGCAAAAGGCAGGAGCGAGATTTGTCTGCAGCTGCAGAGGGTTTTGGGGTCCTCTGTTTTTTTCTTCAATAGAACATTAACTTCTGCATTTTTCCAGCAAAACTGGAAGGTTGCAGTGGTTATGGAGGTGTAGATGATAGTGGTGAGCACCAGGGAGATGATGGTTCTTCTAAGGTTGCATATAAAGTGGGGGCATGGGTCTGAGGTGGCTCCTGAGGGGATGAAATTCATCATCGCTGTGGTTTCTTCATTTGAGAGGGGCTTCCAGTTGCTTAGCTGCTGTTTGGCGATGAAGGAGGTGTTCAGCTCACTAGTAGAGTTTCTATTGAAAAGCTGTGGGTCGAATGTGTTGTAGATCTTGGCAATCTTCTGTTTGAAGAAGTTTGAGAGGTTATTGCAGAGTGCTTGGGATGGGATGATGACGTTGTTGGCAGCTGCAGAATTCACAACTTCTTGACGATGGTGAAGAGTTATTTGCTGTTGTTGGAGCTGGCGTCAAGGCTGAGAGTTAGTGCTTTTTCTTTGTGTTTCATAGTTGTTGATGGTAAATGTTGATGGCGGCTTTGTCTGTGGATCTTGCAGTGTTGTTTTTGTCAAGTCTCCATTTTCTCTCAAGTTCTTTGCAGTGATGCTTGGACTACCTGATGTTGTTCGTGTAGCAGCTGGGACGTTTGTTGTTATTGTAGGTCTTGTTTCTGGTGGGAGCTGTGCAGTTGACGCAGTTGGCGAGCCATTTATTAGACAGCTTGGTGTCGACATCAAGGTTCCCAGTGTGGTTAGGTGGGCATTCCTGTAGGGTCTTGGTCCAGGTTTCTTTGGATATTTTGTGGGATATTATATGTTGATGGTGCTTTGGATTTTTCTGGTGGGTTGGCATGGTTGGTGGGAAATAGCCTTTACGCCAAGGTTTTTACCTCGCTGTGCCTTTACCACGCATTTTTCAGCACGCATATTTTAACCAAGTGCATGCCTTGACAATGCATGCCTTTACCACGCATTGAAGGTAAGTTGGGATTGTGGGGGGTCTTGCCCCACAAATACATTGTTTTTATATATATAAACAATGTGTGGTAATGGCATAAGTTGTAAAAGCATGTTCGTGGTAAAAACATGCGTGGTAAAAAATGCGTGGTAATGGCATACAATGTCTTTTTTTTATGCAGATTTATATAGTGCAAACTCGACCCGAAGGTATTGGAGCGCTTTACATGAGCACCAGTTACGTTACACATTCAGGCACGGGGAGATTAAGTGATTTGCCCAGAATCACAGGATGTGGATGTGACCCCGAGGCTAGAACCTTGGTTTCCAGCACCAAAGTCGGCAATGTAGCCGGTGGACCACATCCTCTCCCCTGTCTTTACCCGCGTTGTACCATCGTACATCTGTGGTCGGCGGGTATCTTGAAATGTATGATGTAGTGATCGGGCCCTGTGAGTGGGGTCGTGTGGGTGGTGGTGTTCCTGTTGTTGGAGGAGAAAATAGGGACGAGGGAGTGCCTACTGTGTGGGTTGGCCCATGGACAAACTGGGTGAGTCCAAGGTTGCTGAGGCTGTCAAGGAGTGCCTTGGAGTTGGCGGCTGTGGTTGTGTCATCTCCTTCATCTCATCCTGATCACCAGTGTTGTAAATATAAGAAGCTGAAGCGATGAAGTGAAGAACTTTTTTATATTGTACACCATTACAGTTTCCAGTCAGTTGAGAGCTAGCTGTCTTAGCATCTTCAATCTGTTAGTTGGGCAAAGAAAATTGCAAAAGGAGGAAAGGGGGTAGGGAAGGAAAAGAGCAAGGGAATAGTAATTATAACAGTCTTCCAGGTGGAAATGGAGGTCCTCGAATGTGGTTGCAGAATTTCTCTCGGGCCCAGGGGACAGTAGGCAAAGGTTCCCTGAAGGGTGGTGTTGTAGTCTCTATTTTGAAGTGGAGGTGTTCCATGAGGCTGGTGACCGAGTCCGTAGATGTGAAGTTAATTTGTGTTTTTGTAGCTGATCATGAGCCCTACACCTGGTTTGTGAGTTCAGTCTGCTGTATGATTTATATGTGGGAGGATGGCTGCGGCGATGTCCAGGTTGGAGGCTGGGTTGAGCCATGTTTCGGTCAGGAAGAGAAGGTCAGGTGTATTACTGTTGAGGAGGTCCCAGATTTCAGTGGAGTGTTTCCTAAAGGATTAACTGTTGAGGAGCATGGGGGACAGTTGGTGTGGGGTGGTGGCATGCATCGGTTGTCTGGAGGTGGTGGAGTCAGCATGCAAATGCAATGGTGCAGAAGAAAGGTCCTACTGTCGTGCTGGGGGATGTGTGGCAGCATCGTGTGGAAGCATTAGTTGGCTCTGGTGGCAGCTGTGGTTGTGGTGTTGCATTGGATGGTTATGGGGCCAGGGTACCTGGTGCTGGATGCGGTCCAGGCATGGACGGGCGCAGACTGTCTTGCCTGTGGTGTGCCAGAGGCATGCCCATAGCACAAATACACAGCGCAGTCACAATGCGGCCTGCATTAGGTCCTGGGTGGGCGGGGCTTCTGTTGGCGGGAAGAACGGTGAGCAGGAAAAGCCCAGGTTGGAAAACCCATGCAGCGGCAGTGTCACTCAAAAGGAGGCAGGGTAGTCAACCCTCAAACTTTTTGCCTTACTACTCCATTTTTGCTGATATGTTTTCTGTTGGCCTTAGGACTCTGTGCACTTTACTACTGCTATAAAGTGCTACAGTGCTTGTGCTCTCTCCTCTAAACATGGTGAAATTGGCTTTCCTCCAATTTCCACATTTATTTTACTGGTAAGTCCCTAGTAAAATGGTGCTACATGTGCCCTGGCCCTGTAAATTAAATGCTACTACAGGGCCTGAAGTACATATTGTGCCTACCATTAAGTAGCCCTTTAAACATGTTTCAGACCTGCCATTGCAGCCTGTGTACGCAGTTTTAAACTGCCATTTCAACCTGGCCAAATAAACCTTTTGCTAGGACTACACCTTCCTTTTTAATACACATAAGTTAACCCTAGAGTAGGCCCTAAACATCTCACAGGGCAGGATGCAGTATATTAAAAAATTAGACATTTGCTTTTAACTTTTACATGTCCGGGAAGTGAGAAACTCTTAAATTAGTTTTTCACTACTGTAAGGCCGCCTCTCCCATAGGATAACAATGGGTTAACTTATTACATTTAATAAGTGATACCTTTCAATTGGGAGCAGGTAGGAATATCAAGGGGCATATTTACAAGCCCCTATCGCCACAGGACCATCACTTTTAGTTCCTGTGGCGATATGTGCTTCGCCTTATGTACAAGGCAGCGTTAAGCCACTTAACATGGCTTAATGATGCCTTGCAAATAATGCACCCTTTTACACTATTCTTAGCATGAAAAGGGAGGGCAATGGGTGTTGTGGTGGGCGTACCACCGCCACACCCATTGACAAAGGCAGTGTAAATAGGAGGCAGCGCCAAATTTAAGACCTTAAACAAGCAAAATGAGGAGAAAAGCTTTATTGCTCCTCGTTTTTGCTGTTTTCATGTGTGCTGCATTGTGCAGCACACATAGAAACAGCAAAAGGGGCCATTGATTGTTTATGTGCAGGAAGGTCTCCCTTACTGCACATAAACAATCTTTAAAAAACAAAGACATTTTTGTAACTTCTCTTTGTGCTGCACTAAGCAGCACACATAGAAGTGACATAACGCCATTTAATGATTGTTTATGTGCAGGAAGGGCGACCTTACTGCACATAAACAATCTTACCCTCAATGCAGACACCTTTCACTATGATGCAAGGGTGCCTGCAGTGGCGATAGGCTGCTAAATTTAGTGCCAGCGCAGGGGGAAAAGCAGGGGTGCGCCATATTGTTGTAAATATGGTGCAGCCCTGCGTTTCAGAAGTGGCAGAGCATGACGTTAAGCCAAGGAGGCTAACACTATGCTCCGCCACTTCTCCAGTAAATATGCCCCCAAGTTTGGTGTCTAAAGAACCGTAATTTAAAGCCCTCTTTAATGGTAATGTCGAATTTTAAGTCACAATTTGGAAAATGCCCCTTTAGAAAGTTGGCATTTTCTGGTCCCAACAATTTGCTGTCTGCAGCCTACATCCTGGGTCACATGACTAGATGTAGCTGGTAGTTAATTTGTGTGTATTGCTCCCTAACGGTGAGACAAAGGGCAATAGGTGTTGTCAGGATGGGCAATTTCTGACTTGATGAGGGGGAGGAGCTGTAAACTAACCCACTAATTAAAAATTACACATAATAAGGAACACTTCCTCTTACATATAACTTAAACAATGATCTGCGCCGCATCTTCGACGCAGGCTCTCGCAATGCTCCACATCCAGGATTTAAGGTACTCCTGTTCAGTGGGCCTAAACTTGATCTCTGTATCTGGCCCACAATCCCTCGCATTCGGGCTGAATTTGTGTCTTTGTCCTGGTCCGGCAAGACCAGATAACCACAGTTGGGGATATGTGCTTTGAGATACTACTTTTACTTAACTCTTTAAAATTGCATATCTCTGATTCTACCTAAGCTGTGTAGCCTGAGGGAGAAAGGCTTTATTGCAATTTTGATATTCTATTCCCAAAGTCCAAACTTTATGAGCAGACTTTTCAGGGGAGTTACCAGAAGACTGGAATTTTTCAGCTAATGTTTCTGCTGCAGTCTGTTCCTTATGAGATTTTCCCCCCGAAATGGGGACTATCTGCTTGCATGTTGATTTACCAGGCAGTTTTTAGGTCTCGCCTTGCTATCGCGTAAGTGATCGCAAAGCGAGACTATTGTAAGCGGGCTTTAAAAGTGCTCCCAAAAAGCGGATTGCATGGCTAGCACGCGCACAATCACGCGCATCGTGCCGCCATGCAATCTGCTTTTTGGGAGCAGTTCAAAGGGTCCGGTCCCCCGCCTGGAATGCGCTCCCCCGCCCCCAAGCACGCGCGCGCCACGCTCCGCCGGGCTTGTCTTGTTAACTGCGCTGTCCAGGTTTAATCTTCTTCAATAAGGAATGCCTCACATTGTTCATAGTCGTTCAGTTTACTCTTCCGCTCAACAATCTGCATATTACTACTTCACTTAGCGATCCTGAGAGAGGCTCACAAATGTTCTTAAATTCAATTAAATATGTCGTGACTGCATGTCACTAAGCAGCAACCTCGCGTCTCACAACGCGGTTCCAAAATCCCATAGTCCGCCACTGTAATGCCTTGTTGTAATGCCTTGCTTGCCTTCCAGTCTTTTCCTCCATTCAGGGTATGGGGCATAAACCGAATAAAATGCATTGCAGCCAGTCAGCCGTGACGCCAACAAAGTCTGCTGCCACGCGTACCTTCCACGCGCATGGAATTCCTAGGGGCAGACGGTAGAGCACATCAGCCTTGCGGGTCCTCTCAACCTTGCACCTAACATGCGTTTAGAATCTTTGCAAGCAGCGCACACCAGCCTCACAGTTCCAGGAGGGCCGCACTCAGTCCTCACTCTCCGATGTCAGGAGCAGCACATGGCAGCCTTACGCTGGGTAAGGTACCTCGTAATTGCCTCACAATGACTGCTCTGCTATGCACCGCGTACAAACTTCAGGTGCTAAGCAAGGCGTTGGCTACATTGAACAAGCATTTGCAATGCAATAGGTCTCGCATTGTTAAAGTTTGAGCTATTGGTGTTGCATTACTTAGCAATGCCAACAGCTCAAACTTAAATAATGCAAGACCTATTGCATTGCAAATGCTTGTATTATATAACGCATAACTAGGAAGCAGGCATCAAACAGCACTTCTTTATTTCCGCGTGACCCCGAGCCGAATTTGAAACCTATACCACGAAGCCACGCCCCCTACATACGGGCGCACTCTCCCCCCATTTGGACAGCAACAAAGACATTGCAGCCGTCGGAATCGAAACCCATACCGCGAAGCCACGCCCCCTACACACGGACGCGCTCTCCATAAATCGGGACAGCAACAAAAGACATTGCAGCTGTCGGAATCGAACCCATACCGTGAAGCCACGCCATCAGGACAGCAACAAATGCACAGATAATGGCCTCATGTACCTCTCTCGATACAACAATCTCGGTAGAAGGACGTCGCTGTCCCAGGCCACACTAACCATTCCCGCTACCTGAGCGGTTCTTAACAAGTATTATATTTTGTATCTTAAAGGCATACCTGTAGTCCCTGCACAGCGATCTCGTGCGGTCCCCATGTATGATTAAAACGCCCATTATGCGAATACAGGAAGAGGCACCCTCTAGAGCGGCGTCCGCATGTTTGCGTACAGTTGTATCGGGCACATTTTGCTTTGCATATTATGGCAGTACCCATTTGCACATAGTGCACGTTTTACATTGATTGTTTGCGCTTTGTGTCGCACATCTGTGCAGTGTTAAGCAGCCGATTTACAGTTGAGCGATTCTTTGGAAGGCTGGTGCGCTGAGCCATGACCGGCAGTAACCCCACTGCAGCAGCCGGGGGAGGAGTTTAGATAGCCCATGCAGCAGCACAGAAGCAGATGGTACCCACTCTTAAGATTATCTCTTGTCCTACCCCTGACTGATTTCTGGAACGGTTGGGACAAGTCAGTCACGTGTCAGCACCTAAAACTGTGTCGGGAGTGGAGGCCAATCACACAAGTTTTTAGGTCTCGTCTGAGACAGCGCTTTAGCGCTGCTCTGGCGAGAGCTACAGAAAACAGGGATTTGGAAGTGCAAACGAGTGCTTTTCAGGCCCCCAACTACAGTGCATGTGCGCCGGGCGCGCGCACCATTTGGCAGCCTGCGTGTACATTTCGCGGGCGCTTTGATGTTCTCAGTGAGCCGCGCAGCCACTGAGAACATCAAAGCGCCCGCGAAAGTGCACACCATTTGCCACCCACTCCCTTATCGCACTTCCTGCTTGTTATCACATCCTTGTTTCAATTTGTCACTTTAAATCCAGTCGGAGCTCTAATGTTGACAACGCACCTCTACCTCTTCCATTTCTTTCTGCCACACCACACTTCTGACGTTGTTGAATAAGCAAGCATGATGAGGTCACAGACATCTGTGTTCAACAATTTTGTACAACGCCTTTGGGTGCTACAGATCGCGACTGCCACGCGCTCCTTGCATGTGATTATTTGCCTTAAATATACGAGGGCAGACTGGCCAAATTGTGTCAAATGGGCTGACGCACGAGTTGGGATTACTTCGAAATTCCTCTGCATACTTCCTTTCCTCGATAGCACCTGCAAAATGAGGGGGGATGCAGCTGACGCCGATAGTATTTTGCTGCATGTTTGTGAGCGGAGATAGGTGTGTGAAAGGCCTTGCAAATGCTCGTAAATACTAACAAACGCGGCAACTTTGTGGGTTTTCGCACAATTTGCACAGTCCTTTCCCGCCACACCTCCCCTTCACCCCCTGCAACATCCTCTTTATCGCCCTGAGGTGCTACGAATGTGGCAATCCATATACCTCATGAGGGATAACCTCTGACGTAGTGGTATGTTCGAGGCAAAGAAACCTTCATAACACATGAAGACATCGGTTTTTTTTTGCATCTCAATTCGTTATTATGTTTTTCACATTTAAACAATTGATGACTAATAATTAGATACCTTCATATAAACCAAGTGCCAATGAAAGAGCGGTGCCCAGGAGGATAATGTAACATGCTCAGGGTCACACACTGAGGTCACGTACAGAAGCCACTGGGGATTCGAACTTTATTGTTCAGGTACGAAAGTCTGCAGACAATGCGTCATTGGCACGTGATGTGCTGCAGCAAACTCCTCATGGGTACCGCTGTAATCCTTGCCAGAGATGAGGAAGGTGTTTAGATGTAAATACAAACCACCGCCCGTTAAAGACGCCTCCAGCTCCCCAAACCCACCCCCACCGTGCTAAATCCACTCGCCACCCCATCGACCTAAGCCACGCCCCCAATGCGAGATGAGAGGATTGATGCCCCACTAATATTTTCGACCTGACTTTGTGTCAGTGGCAGACGTAGAAAGCGTCTCTTTCTCGACGCAGGCAAACAAATAAGTGACGGGTGACTGCTTCCATGGACTGAGCTCTTTTAAATGTTTTTGTGACTCCACATCTTTAAAGCCAAAAACATAAGTGTTTTCTAAGTCCCTCGGTCCGTGACTAACTGCGTAACAAAACAGGGCCTTTGGTCCTATTTTTCATGCTTGGCATAACTAGACAATGTTGTGATAGGAGAGGGCCCACGGCAAATTTCTTGCCACTAACTCAACAGCACTTATATTTTTTAAGCAACAAAATGGCACAGAGGCTACCTGAATGGAGTATGCAGTGCAGCCTTAAGTCAGCCTGTTAATATGGCAAGACTTGTGGCCTGCAAGAAAGACAAACAAGCATTTACAATGCAATAGGTCTAGCATTTCCGAGAGTTTATGCTATTGGCATTGGAAATGACAATGCCTTTTATTTACTTGTTTAAAAAACCAACACATTAATAAAAGGCATTGCAATCTACAATGCCAATAGCTCAAACTCTAGTAAATGCGAGACCTATTGCATTGCAAATGCTTGTTACCATTGCGGCTAAAAAAATGCATAGATTTTCAATTTGCTCTGAGCAGGTGGAAAATGTATGAGGAACTGCTGAGGGGGCAGGGTTTTAGGGTGGAATCGGGCACAGCAGTTCAAGTCACCCTCTGCCTGTCCAAGGAGAGAATTGTATGCACTGGGACTGGTGCAGTGAGGGGGCAGTACACTCAACACAGAATTATCAGTTTCTGAGTTCTTGGACCTGGTAATTCCAGGGCCTGACTCACTTGTAATTTCAACATGAATAACACAATTCATAATGAGACTTAGGTGTAGAATGTTCTAAATTAAATAGGGAGAACCAGAAAAACAAACATTGAAATGGTGGAGTAGAAATTCTATACCAACCGCTGTCGGACCTCAGCGACTCCATTGACTTTAATGGAGCTCTCAACTTTCCAATGTTCTAACGTACACTTTTATATATTTATTTTTTCAATGGAGTGTTTGTGCAAATTCATGTTAGATGAGAGCACCAAAATATTAAGCAGCATTGTTTACTAGGAGGAGTACACAAAATTGAAAAACAAAGGTACAACACTATAAAAGTTAGTCCAATGAAAAATATATACTCTATGGAATAGATTACTAATACTCTACTTATACAAATGCTAATAATAATATGAACACTGTTCAATTAGACTGTATAAATTGACATTTTTAAATCAAAACACAGCTTCAAGCAGCTAGAACATTCTATTAAAATATAACTTTAGGGGCTGTCCATAAGTTGGGTCAGCAGGCTGTAAGATACACAGTTTAATTATTGAAAAGAGTATTTTCTTGTGAGACATGTTACACCCTAGAGAAAAAGTAGTGATTTCAGCACAAAATGTCGTTTGCCATGAAAAAGGCGGGGGAAACCCTTTAGTTGGAACTAGGGCCCTCACACACCCAGCAAGCTAGGTGTCATGCTTCATCATTTGAGCCTGCCCCTCGTCAGGTCGGCGCTGCAATTCCTGACGGGCTCCCAAGATTGGGGCTCTTTGGCGGGGATCTTTTGTTCCTGCCGAAGGGTGCTGTGGGGGTAAGGGGCCCTAGGATGTGTAGATGTGGTGTACGAATAAAATAGGTACTGTTAGTCCACAAGAATTGTGTTTAATAAAGTGGTAAACAGCCTAATTAAAAGGAAAGTGAGGTGGGGATAGCTACTAGTGATTATGATGCTAGTTGTGTATGCCCTACTCTCTGGAGGATCAACATGTTTCTTGCCCTTCAGGCCAGTAATTGGTCACGGCAATTCATCAGGATCAGGGAAAACAAAAACTATCTACAACAAGGTATGTGTGTTCTACGTACCGAAGAGGTGCTCAGGAGTCACCTCTTGTGTGAGCAAGGTAATCTTGCAACAGTCTCCGGCGGGTATAAAGGACTCCTAACGTGGGTCCTGCGTCAAGGGCCGCGTGGGAACGAAGACCTACCCCTACCGCCGGACCTGGGATGGGTCATCCCAGGTCCGGCGGTAGGGGTAGGTCATAATCACTAGTAGCTATCCCCACCTCACTTTCCTTTTAATTAGGCTGTTTACCACTTTATTAAACACAATTCTTGTGGACTAACAGTACCTATTTTATTCGTACACCACATCTACACATCCTAGGGCCCCTTACCCCCACAGCACCCTTCGGCAGGAACAAAAGATCCCCGCCAAAGAGCCCCAATCTTGGGAGCCCGTCAGGAATTGCAGCGCCGACCTGACGAGGGGCAGGCTCAAATGATGAAGCATGACACCTAGCTTGCTGGGTGTGTGAGGGCCCTAGTTCCAACTAAAGGGTTTCCCCCGCCTTTTTCATGGCAAACGACATTTTGTGCTGAAATCACTACTTTTTCTTAACTTGTCTGAGGAACTTTGTACCCTTTTTGTCTTACTAGTTGCTGGGTATGTACACTGGACCTCGTTAAACCTACCCATCTATCCCTCCTTTTGTTGACACCCTAGAGAAAGTCATGTAGACAGGGAAAAGGACTTGTGGACAGAGGCGACTGTAAAAAAATACACTGGAAAAGTTTAACTGAATCATCGATCTGCGGGGCATATTTACAAGGGCTTTATCTCCGCTTTTTTGGCTTAAAATAAAAAGCCAAAAAAGCAGAGATAAATATATCACCCTTTTTACAAGAGGGTGCAAACATGCATAATCGCATGTTAGCACCCTTTTTCCCAGTGCCTCCCTTTGCATCTCTAATGAGATGCAAAGTGGGCGTCACTGGGCGTACCCCGGATGGACTAACTTGCAAATATCACTGATGTTCACATCGCGATATTTACAAGGCAGCCCACAGGATTTTAGCAGACGTTAGATTTTGGCGAAAACAGCCGTTTTCGCCAAAATAAAACGTCTGCTAAAATCCTGACTTACCTATGTTTGACATAGGGGGTGGATTAAGTTGATACGACCACAGGGTCGTATCAGCAAGGTTATCGCCGTTTTGCAGGGAACATCGCTGGAAAACCACCGATGTTCCCTGCAAAACGGCAATAACCTCGCTATCTCTGGAATTTTTATCGCACTGGAGAAACGCTTTGTTAATAACGCGCTACCAGGGCGATAAATTCCAGAGATAGCCTGCGATAAGAAATTTATCGCTAAGCACGGCCAGCGTTGATAATATGCCCCTACATGACAAAAATGAACAACTTGCTCGTTGAATGTGAAGGGATGAAAACAAGTAGCTGCGCTCCCCAGTTTAATCTGCACATAATAACTCAATTTTCTAAACTAGTAGACCTATGATATATGATCTTACAATTATGAATGACACTAAATATAAATAAACGTCAATTACTAATGAGATGTAAATGCTGCAATATTGTGATTTCGTTAAATGTCATTATTCCTCATTTAGAAGTAGGCAGGAGGCCAGCCAGACTGCTAGGACTGTGGAGGCTGTGGCCTCTGCTTCACTGGCAGCAGAGACCCACCCACCAGATTTAAAGCTTTAGAGAGCCTGACTTCCAGGAACCTCTAACCTTTCAGAGCAACCAACATTGCCGCAGCTGCTTTGAAGGATTTAGAGATGGCTACCTGGGCTGCTTCTTTGTTGCAAGCATTCAGCAAACTCTATCTGTTTTTAGGAAAAAACTTCAGTAACCGAAATTTGTTTTGGAAAATCAAAAAAATCAATGGCTCTGAGGTGCAGGGCGTATGCTCCCTGTTATTGAGGATCATTTCGCGATGTTCATGCCCGGACCATCATGTCTAGTTGGGTATGCGCCACCTGGTCAAATGTGCTTGCCAACTGTCTGGCTGGCATTTGGCCAAGAGAAAACCCCTGCAACTCCCTTAGATGAGAAACGAGGATGAACCACCAACTTTTAGTATTTCACCTGCTCCACCCGACTCTACGTGCCCCATGGACACATGTTCTGTAGGTGACTGACCTGCATCAGTCGATCTGCCATAGACTGCACTGCCAAATTTGGCCCACCTCCGCGTTCCGACATTTCCTATGCCCCAGAGTTTGATGATCATGCTGTTATGCCCAGTGTCTATGCTTCCATTTAAAATGGATGGAATGGTGAAATAATCCAAGAAGGCACACAGCCATGAGCACTGCAACTATTATTTCGCATAACAGGAAATGCCCTCTAATGGCCTCTAAGGCGCTGAGAACCATCCAATTGCCACAACAGATTTTCTGCTTAAACAGACATATAGCTTCCTGTCCCATTATGTATGTCACCCACCACTTGTGTGGGATGCCTTTGAATGTAACATTGCTAGTAACGACCTGTTTTCCAGTGCAGGAACAATTTACCATGCCTGAGTCCTTTTGCATTGAGAAATGAAGTGGCAGTGTGATTGTGAGTGTCCTTCTAAGCTGTCCTGCTATAGTAACATTTCACAGGTTATCTTAAAAAAGTGCCTTCACCTGGTTCCACAGAGACAAGAAACAGAAAATGCAGTCAGGAACAAAAGAACTGACAAAGTAGCTTTGGTGTGAATGGCTGGCCAAGCAAGACGATTATGATGGATTGAGGGCGCAGCATAGGTGATCTTGCTGGCAACAGGGAGCTAGTCAACCTAAATCAATGTAGATAAAGCAGAAATAATCACAGCTGTCTGAATCGCACATAACATTTACATGCAAATGACACCCTTGTGGCCACAATCATACTTGGCCCGATTTGCCCGCTCTCTCTCTAGAATGAGGATCCGGATTGCATTTTATTCTTCATCCCTTAAGTACTGGGGCACCTCCACTCTCCCAAGTGCATCCTATGGTCTATTGTAAACTGCTTATGAAACACAACACATGACAAAGCTTCAAGGCACGCCTGTAACCTAGTGGGCCTGAAGAAGCTCTGATCTACTGTATATATTGTTCACAATAAACCAGGGAGGTAAGTAAGTGTGGGATCATGTGAACTGGAGTGAGAGACACACTCCTGAGCTCCACTTGCGTGCACGGAGATAGACAGGCAGTCCGGCACTCAATGTAGGGTACTGGAAACGCGGCTCAGAGGTAGACTATGTAAGATTTCAGGAAGGCCCCCCTATACTCAGAATCAGGACCCACCTGTTCCCTAAATTAACTTGTGCTGCTTGTCAAAAGGTGGTGACCCTTCAATGCATCACTCAATTAGTAGTTGCAGGTGTGAATTAGAGGCAGGGTTCCACAGACCATCTCCATATTCATCTCTCTCTCTTATGAAGGACATCAATCCTGCTCAAGCACTCCACCCACTTCTCCCATCAAATCACTCCAATCACTACAGAAGAAACACAGTCTCATGACTGGTCAGTCGACTTCAGTTCAACACAAAGTCAGTCATGCGATTTTGATATCAGGTCTTTGGAACAATGTTCACTGACTGGAGAGAATTGGTTACCAAAACCAAAGGGAGTGTAACAAACCAGGGGTCATTGCACCTATGGACCCCCTTACTTCTCTGTTTTGCAGGCTCATCATTGGATAAATAAGACAAGTAGACGTGGGAAAGCACACAGAAGCATTTTGACACAACAGGAAAAACCACCAGAGCTTCAGCCAAACCGGTGGCCATCGTTAAATTGACAGCAGAGCCTGTCTGCTTGAATGCACTCATTCCACCTCTTTTTATTAATTCCTTTTATTAATTTCCAACAATTTTATACACCTGAATTAATTCTGTGTGTCACTTTTTCCTTTGCCAGAAAACAATATTGTATCCTTGACTTCTCTGTCAACCTGTCTGGTATATTTTTTTTCAAATCTTTGGCAACTCATTTCCTAGTCATCTCAACGAAAATATTATGAAGTAATTTTCCTATAAGGGAGTGCATGAGGTGCAGTTTCCAGGCATTGGGAGAAAATTGTTCAGTCCACTCACCATATCTTCCTAGTCCCAGCGGCACTCTGTGCAATCTACATTGCATCTAACCATTTCCCAATTAATGCTGTCCTCTTGTCTTCTTAATTCTCTTCAGCTTTTTATTAAATCCGAATCCTAACAAAAATGTTTGGCGAAAGTGACTATCCACAGGGTCAAACAAGCAGAAAATACATTGATTTAGTAAACCACACTCCAGTTGTGTTTTTCCTGTAAATTTTTGGATTGTAAAAAGCAGGTATAAATTAGCTACTGCTAGTTAGAAAATCAGTATGTGAGGGTAAACTCCACTGAAGATGCAAGTCATAGATAGCAAGTTGGCAAAGAGGCGATTGGTGTTTCATGATTAAAGTCGGGAGCCGTGTGTCCACCAGTTCTGTTCTCATATATGCTCATCTATTACATTATAATTTTCCTTTTCTGTGTTGAAGATATTACCCTCTTGGTGTGAAGTAGGCGCATAACCTCTCTTTTGGAAGTTGAAGTCGCTGAAACATTTAGGGATATTTCCAGAAGAGATGTCCATTTTGCTAGCAGTGGCAATGCCAAATTTCTGGTGACTCCTACGCGGTGGAATGTGATTGATAACCAGTGGTCCTGGCACGAGCAGTAAACTAGATCCAATTAGACAGTTGCCAGTGAAACAGCTGTCAGAGAATGACCCAGACTTCTTTGTGGAGGTCGGGTGGTCAGGTCGGGTGGTTGGTGGATACATTGGGACCAGGCGCGATCCTGTGGGGTGAGGACTTCAACATTATCCTAGACCCGGATTAGGATATATCGGGCAGCGATCGACGACCCCATCCCAGGGCGACAGCACAACTGCAAAGTATTATGGAGGACTATAGGCTAGTTGACATGTGGCGCTATAGTCATGTGACCCGATTGGGCATGCAGCAATGGCAGAAACATATAGGGGCCGTTACCCCCCCTGAATATCCCACCTTTCAGGTTTTAATCCTACCAAGGGGTTACATGAATAAAGGTAGACCATGTCATGAATGATGTAATATGTGACATCATCAGCAGTGCATTGTGGGCGCATGAGTTACAGTTAGCAGAACTAACTAAAACGGGGGAATTTCTATGGTTTTGTACGAGTGAAATGTCCAGCTAACTATAACACCCCTGAAACCTATGGTTTTTTTCAGTGAATTTCTAAGGTTTTTTAAATGCTAATTTCTAACTATAACGTCCCTGAAACCTAGGTTTTTTTCAGTGAATTTCAAAGGTTTTTTAAATGCTAGTTTCTAACTATAACGTCCCTGAAACCTATGGTTTTTTCAGTGAAATTCAAAGGTTTTTTAAATGCTACTTTTTATGTATAATAGTAGTTATACCTATGTATTTTGTACTGAATTTGAAGATTTTTTTTAACTGTTAATTTGTAAATATATTATTTATTAAACAATATTATATACTCTTCTGAAAATTGTAAAAAAAAATGTTCTTTTTTTTAAAAACTTCTGGAGTCATGCACCCAAAGTGTACCTACTATGACGGGTGCGCGTATTGAAGCCACCATTTTGGAAAAGTTGTGAAGGTTCCACGTACGGTGTGCGACGGGTGCGTGTTTTCCAGTTACGTGATATACGTATAATATTACGTGGTGTGCACGATAGGTATGCGACCGATGCGCGTCTCCTGCTCCCGCGTATTTGTGACACATGCGCATTACGGTATGCGACGTTTGCACGGTGGCGGGCCCCGCGTGATGTCATATGTGAGGCGCACTGGGTGCGCTGTTCCAGCGAAGTTTTTTATATATTAAAATGTTATGTATGTGTCTTTAATGTACATATTAGGGCAAGAGATTATCTAAGGTATTCATAAAAATAATATATTTCTACTTGTAATAAACTAATATTATTTTTAAATATATTTTTGCGGAGTCGCATCGGGTGCGTTCTTCGTGAGCGCAGGGTGCGCGACTCCCATGTGACCTTAAAAAAAAGGATTTGATTGGTTCATAACATTTCCCACTGTAACTATTGAAGGACCCCACCCATTTTAATCATTCTTCCTGGACAATCTTCAGAGAAGCATCTCTTCTCCAACTTGAACCTGTTTGGTTTTTTTTGGTGTTTTTTTTCAACTCTGAACAAAAGTGGCATCTGGAGAGGAGCAGCAGGTGCAACTATTTTCAGAAGAAGAAGTGTTGGAGGAAGACCCACCCAAAAAGAGACCAGAGTCTGTTGTCTGGAAGTTCTTCACTTTTCCTGCTGGACAAAAGAAGGTGAATGCAACAAAGGTGACATGCTTGCTGTGTGGCAAGGTCCTGTCGCGAGGCAGCGAGAAGAAATACTCCTGTGGAACAGCGAGTATGTACAAACATTTGCGCACCGTTCACCCCCGGAATCTTGCTCGGGAGGAAATAAGGCGAGCTGCGGAAAATCCAGCATTAGCAGTTGCTAGCATCTCAGGAGGGTCACAACCTACATCTCCTATGGACATAAGGGCAGAATTTGCGTTTTTGGAACAGCACTGTGTGAAGTGCAAAAAATGTATTGCTATGGTGAGCAGTCGATGGATGCAGTTTGTGCTGCCCAACGCAGCCACCGCTGTTAATTTTTGTTGTTGTTTTTGGAATGATAACTAATTCCAAAAGTTACCTGTTTACTTTGTTCCTTTTTTTGTTCAGTTTTTGAAAAAACACCAAAAAAATACAAAGGTGCCGATTCCGATCCTGTAAAACCCGGGTACGAACCGTCGGACGGAGCGTTTTCTCCGGTCCGACTCGTACCCGGGAAAAACACCTTTCAAACCCGCAAGTACGATTCGTACAGAAACACCATTTCCATACGAATCGTAAAAAACACCGACCGGCTAAAAGATACCCAAAATTCGGATCCAGGACACCGCGTACGCGACATTCGCACGGAGTCAGGCAGCGTTTTACGGATCAGCAAGTACGATTCGTACCCACAGCACTTCGCACGGCAAAATTTTTACGGGACACAAAAAGTGCCGGAAAAGCTAAGTACGCCGCGATGCATGACGAAAAGGGCACCCGGTATGCACCGTACCCCCATCCCTACACGTCCGCACCGTACCCACAGCCCCCCCATGTATGCACCGTACCCCCAGCCCCCATAGGTACGGAGCGTACCCACACCCCCGTAGGTACGGAACGTACCCCCACCCCACCCCCGTAGGTACGGAGCGTACCCACACCCCCGTAGGTATG
Organism: Triturus cristatus; assembly: GCF_964204655.1. Taxonomy (NCBI): domain Eukaryota; kingdom Metazoa; phylum Chordata; class Amphibia; order Caudata; family Salamandridae; genus Triturus; species Triturus cristatus. The sequence goes on from NC_140593.1 coordinate 1,052,697,426, forward strand.
GAGCGTACCCCCACCCCCGTAGGTACGGAGCGTACCCCCACCCCCGTAGGTACGGAGTGTACCCCCACCCCACCCCACCCCGTAGGCACGGAGCGTACCCACACCCCCGTAGGTACGGAGCGTACCCACACCCCCGTAGGTACGGAGCATACCCCCACCCCCGTAGGTACAGAGCGTACCCCCACCCCCGTAGGTAGGGAGTATACCCCCACCCCCGTAGGTACGGAGCGTACCCCCACCCCACCCCTGTAGGTATGGAGCGTACCCACACCCCCGTAGGTACGGAGCGTACCTCCACCCCCGTAGGTACGGTGCAGACCCCCAGCGCTACGCGCTGCGGTTCCGCACTGTACCTACGGGGGTGGGGGTACGCTCCGTACCTACGGGGGTGGGGTGTGGGTATGCTCCATACCTACGGGGTGGGGGTATGCTCCGTACCTACAGGGGTGGGTGTGGGTATGCTCCGTACCTACGGGGGTGGGGGTACGCTCCGTACCTACGGGGGTGGGGTGGGAGTTCGCTCCGTACGGTGTTTTTTCCATACGGTTGTGCATTTGGACGGACGGGACGGATCGTACATGCGCGCTCGGACTTCAGTTTACCGATTCGTACGTAAAACTGTCCGGGGACGTGTCGGACACTTTTACCGACCCGAGGACGTGTCGGGGAATTTTCCCAATGCGATTCGTATGGATTTTTTAACATACGAATCGTACTTGCCAGTTTGTACGGGACTTGTACGATTGGTACGTAAAAAAATCCGATTACAAACGAAAAAAGAAGAAAAAAAAGTTCTTGTCAGAACTACCTTATCTGGTTAAAAAAGAAGAACTATAATTGCATGATAAAGTCTGAAAGTGTGGTTGAAAATATGTGTAGAGCATGATTGACTGAAAGAATGCATTAGTAGTGTATGGTGAATTTATAGGGGCAGATGTATTAGGAAGTGCTGTAGTGTGGCACCGCAAGCCCTTTTGCTGCACTGCGCTGCAGCACTTCTGAAGCACAGGGATACAACATATTTACATGAATATGTTGCATCTCTGTGCTTCCCTCTGCACTGGCGCACAAACTGTAGCCATGTGCTAGCACTGGCACCCTTGCACCATGGTACAATGATGCCTGCATCGTGGGCAGATTGTTGTTGTGCAGGAAGGAACACCTTCCTGTACAAAAACAATCACTAAAGGCATTTTCCTCCTTCAATGCATGGCGTAGAATGCAGCACGCCTTGCTACGCCACCTCTAGGGTGATGCAGCATTCACACACACATGTCCAGATTTATGATTTCTTGTAAATCTAGAGATGTGTCTTGTTCCATGGGTGTTGTGTGGGAACATACACAGCAACACCCATGGAACACCCCTTCAACACAAAGTGCTGCGTATGAAGGGGTCGTATTTACAGGGAGAGGAAAAGCCATGCAGGGTGGCGTTTCCTCTCCTTGTAAATATGGAGGTGCCCCCAGCACCAGTGGCGGCTGGTGTCATTTGAAAGTGGTGCGCATAAAATTATTCCCGCACTGCACTATGACGAGCTAGCCCGAACATATTAAGTCGCGTCTGCCAGAGGGAGGTTACGTGACACGGGGCACTTAACAGATATGTAAATGCCAAGAAATGGCGACTTGTCATACAGGACCTGTCCACATACTGTTTCAAAGCTCGGTGATCCGGGCAGCAGGTTGTTTTTTCTTTAACCCAAAAGACATGGATGAAACATAGAGGCGAGTTTCACTTCATATTTCTATCTTTCAACATTCTCTCAAGTAAAATAAAACCTTGTTCACGTTATGGAAAACTACTCAAAGCTAAACTTTGTTATTGATGTGAACCATGACTGGAGAACTGAAGAAATCTAGGGAATGCTCAGTTTGGAACCCTTCACGACAAGTATTTGCAGGGCACAGAGAAATGTGCAACTAAACAGACAAACAGAAATGTTGAGCATTTCACCTTGGAAGAATCGTAAAGGGCGGGGAAAGCTGCAAGCATAACATTAGAAAATATTGTTTTTGTAGTTCAAGCGAGGGTACGCATGCAGCAACCTCGAACTGGGTTGATAAAATCAGAAAGTACACGAGTTTAACACGGTCGGCCAAAGTCAGCGAACGTGCAGTAAATCTGGAGACCAGCCAGCGTCTGCGTGCATAGCAGAGCTACAAAGCAATCACATACCACACTTAGGGGCATATGTATCAACATCACCATTTGCGATTCTCAAATAGCGATTTTTAAGGAATCGCTATTTGAGAATAGCAAAACGGGATGTATTTAAAAAATTGCAAACTTTTTGCGATTTCTTAAAATTCCTTACTTGCGATTAGCAAATTGCGAAATCGCAATTAAGGAATACCTGCCCATTCATTCCTATGGGCCAGGAGACCCATAGGAATGTATGGGAAGTAATTCTCAAATTGCGAATCGCAATTTGCTAATCGCAATTTGAGAATAATTTCAAAGGTGCAAGGGTGTCAAGATGACACCCTGATACACCCCTGAAATTAGCATGTGTGGTCATATGGCGCACATATATGCCCTAAGGGCATGTATGTGCGTCACGTGGCACTTTGTAAAATTACAAAACGTGCATTTTTAAAAGAAATCGCAAATTAAAACCAACTAGTAGTTGGTGGTAATTTGCGATTTCTTAAGGATTAATCGCAATCCTTTGGTGAGTGTTACATTTCATTTAAGAAATCGCAATTTGCGATTTCTTAAATGCTTACGCAAACTTAAGAAATCGCTAAATTAGCGATTCCTTAAATTTGCGTTGGGAATTTGCCTAATACATCCCGTTTTGCGAATTTTTAATCGCAAACGCTGTATTTTGCGAATCGCAGTGTTTGCGACTAAAAATTTGCTTGATACATATGCCCCTAGATCATTCTAAACCACATGTTAGTCACCAAACCACATTTATCATTGTGAAGCACACCACCTATGATGCATGGAGGGCGCGACACACAGAGAAGAGATATCGCTTTGGCGCAAGATTGTTTGCCTTGATTAAAGATGGTGTTTCATTTGACCTGGGGCTCAGCCCGGTTGACCTTTCAGAAACCGGGTTGCAGTACAACCATGCACATGGACTCGAGCTTGCACTCCATCAAAACACCATCACTGTTATGTGCCGGCCAAGAGTTACTTGGCTGCACGCCCTGGTGAAATGCACTAATTGTTGTGGTAAAACATTAATTAACGTTTTCAGCATAGACTACGGAACTCATAGTCCATTTAAACAAGTACAGGCAACTGTTCTTAGCATTCCTTTAACAGAAGCTGGGCTGGCGAGGGGATAGGGGGTGGGGGTAACTGCCTATGGTTCCCGGAGGAAGCGGGCACGCGCCTTTATGACGTAGCGACAGCGTACATCTGAGAAATGCATACACAGCCTTACAAATATTTTACATTGGACTAGAGTATGGGGTTATATTTCTAACCATACTGATTGCAGCAAAGCAGACAAACGGGCATTACCTTTACTCCATATGGTGCTGGTCGCGGCTTGCAATACTCGTGGGGGGGGTCGCGCGGAGGGGGTGTGGTTTAAAATTAAAAGTAAAAGACAAAGAAACTTACCTGACCGGGTCCTGACCGCACCGCCTCTGCTCCTGGGCCGAGGTCCCGCGTTGGCGCGTTCAACTTTTGAACAGGAACAGGCATGCCACAGCTCCCTCCCCTCCTGTAAGCCAATCACAACGCTGCAATGGCTGAATGGCAGTGTTGTGATTGGCGCAGAGTCCCGGACGGTGCCCAGCAGGGCACCAGTAGGGACGCCACCTACATAGAGAAAATGTAGCGTGATCATGATTGCTTTGGTCGGCCCCAGGGCCGACCAAAGAGTCAGGGCACGCAGAATGGTGGAAGCCACTCCTCTGAAAACCCAGCCACCCACCCTCCCCAACCAGGCAAACGCTCCCGCCCGCCTCCAACCAGACATACCCCTGCCGTCTGCTTTCTCGCAGCGCGAGAAGCAGAAAATAAAATGGCATTTAAAATACCATTTTATTTTCTGCTTCTCGCACTGCGAGAAAGCAGTGGGGCGGCGCTCCAACGCCCTAATGGAGCGGCCGCCACTGCCCAGCACCACCACTACGTCACAAAAAGTGATGTACTAGTGGTGCAGGGGGCTTGTGAATCTGCTCCATAAGTGCTTACTTATTGGCAGAGTAATACGATAAGTACATAGTGCTGGATGGGTGATTGAGGAAGTGCATGAGACTGACAGGAGGAATCCTAGACTATATAGGTACTACTTCAGTATTTAGTGGAGTGTATCAATAGTATGTATATGCTTAGATGTTTGTTGGGATTGTGCACAGAATATTGTAGGTGTACTTGTGTTAGTGCCTAGGCCATTCCATAAGAACATCATTATTAATTTGAATTATCACAGTGCTGTAAAGAGAGTACATGGTCAACTTATAAGTGCTTAGGTATTGATGAAGTGATAGGATAAGAAAATAGTGCTGGATGGGTGATTGAGGAAGTGCATGAGACTAACAGGAGGAATCCTAGGCTGCATGGGTACTACTTCAGTATTTAGTGGGGTGTACCAATAGTATGTATGTGGTTAGAGGTTTGTAGGCATTGTGCACAGAATACTGTAGGTGTACTTGTGTTAGAGGCTATGCCATTCTATAAGTAAATGACTAGTAACTGGAATGATTACACTGCTACAAACAGGGTGCGTGAAGAATTTATAAGTGGATAGATATTGGCAAAGTGATAGCATATGTTGATAGTGGTGGATGGGTTATTGGAGAACTGCATGGGACTGACACGAGGATTCCTAGCCTGCATGGGTACTAAATGGGTGTTTGTAAGTGCATCAATAGTATGGATGTGGTTACAGCTCTGTATGTATATTGTACAGAATATTATACCTGTACTTGTGTTAGTAGCTAGGCCATTCCATAAGTACATGATTAGTAGCTGGAATGATTACAGTGGTGCAAACAGAGTGCATAGTGAATTTATGAGTGCTTAGGTATTGGTGAAGTGATAGGATAAGTAGATAGTGCTGGATGGGTGATTGCAGAAATGCATGGGACTGAAAGGAGGATTTCTACACTGCATAAGTACTAACTAGATATTTAGAGAAGTGTACCAATACTATGTAGCTGGTTAAAGGTCTGCATGCATTGTGCAGAGAATTTTGTAGGTGTACTTGTGTTACTGTCTAGGCCACTCCATAAGTACATGACTAGTAATTGGAATGATTACAGTGCTGCAAAGAGAGTGCCTGGTGAATTTATAAGTGCTTAGGTATTGGCAGAGTGATAGGATAAGAAGATAGTGCTGGATGGGGGATTGAGGAAGTGAATGGGACTGACAGGAGGAGTCCTAGGTTGCATAGGTAGTACCTTAGTATTTACAAGAGTGTTATAATAGTATCTATGTGGAAAGAGTTCTGCATGCATAGTGCAGAGAATATTGTAGGTGTACTTGTGTTAGTGGCTAGGACACTCCATAAGTACATCACTAGTAATTGGAACGATTACAGTGCTGCAAAGAGAGTGCCTGGTCAATTTATAAGTGCTTAGCTATTGGTGGATTGAAAGGATAAGAAGATAGTGCTGGATGCGTGATTGAGGAAGTGCATGGGGGTAACAGGAGGATTCCTAGGCTGCATGGGTAGTAAGTGGAATTTGCATGAATGTATAAATAGTATATACCTGGTTGGAAGTCTGCATGCATACTGTACAGAATATTGGAGGTGTACTTGTGTTAGTGGCTAGGCCACTCTATAAGTACATTACTAGTAATTGGAATGATTACAGTGCTGCAAATAGAATACTTGGTCAATTTATGAGTGCTGAGGTATTGGCGGAGTGATAGGATAAGAAGATAGTGCTGGTATTGGCAGAGTAATAGGATACGTAGATAGTGGTGGAAAAGTGATTGGAGAAGTGTATGGGATAGACAGGAGGATACCTAGACTGCATAGTTAGAGTGCTGGTAGTTGACAGCAGGTTGAGTCTATAAGTGCTTGTGTTTTGGTACAGTGATTAGATAAGGACATAGTTCTACTGAATGATTAGAGTATTGCAAGGAGATCATCTGAGAAAATGCATAACTGCTTGGGTACTGACAGAGGTATTGAATTAGTACATGCTAGTAGTAAATGACTTAAAAACTGATTACCAGTAACATAGTTATTGGTGGACTGTATGGTTAGTGCCTGAGGTATTTTAGACATTAATAAGCAGTGAGAAGGTGTTTAAAGGTGTGTATGAATAGTGCCTGGATGAATGTAGCAGTGGATGGATAGTGTATGGATTACTTAACCTTACCTTTACAGTAGTAGATATCAAAATATTGTAAACATTTTTTGCAGTTGTTTGTTATATGTTAAAGTTAAAAAACTTTTTAACTTTAGAATTAGGATCTGTAAAAGAGAAGGAAAAATACAGTTTTAATATATAATATTATCATTTTAAAAATACAACATAATTTAAGCATAATATAAATTATTTTGTTTGCCTTTTTTGCTGTTCTCAGAATATATTGAATTTCACTATAAATAGTGATTTCAATGTTACTTATCACATAACAGCGGGCAAAAAAAAACAATCAAGAAGATTGTTTAAAAAAAACCAAATCTGTGTCAAAAATATTTTCAACATAGTTAACTATCTCTGCACATTGCATAAAAATAACATCCTCATTAACATAGCATATAATACAAAACACACATATATAAAATGCTTCTTTGCAAGAGAAATTTGTTACTACAATATGAAAGAACTGAAACAATAATTCAATCAACAATTCTTTATAATTTCCATATACTCTAAATGATCTTCTTTAAAATGTATGCTGTCAGAATATCCTAGAAAAAGTGCTTAATTCATATTAATATCTTTCCTGAAATCCTTTATATTGAAATTGTCGAAAGTAATCGTATTAATACAGTTTAACATATTCCCAATAGGCCAAATTATGTTCTTAGAACTTTGGCTTTGAAAATATTAGGTATGAATTTGGTAATTCGCTCGGCAAACGATATCTAAAAACTAAATGAGCATCATTACAAGATGTTCATCCTTTATTGCATTTGAAATAGACAGCGAAATGTCCAAATGTTGTAGAAGGTCCATCGTGGAAAATAATTGCTACTGCTACAAAAGTTCTTCCTGATATTGATAGTTGTCTTGCTACAAAAATTTTAATTTTAGTTTCCAATTTTCTTCCATCAGCTGTACAACGTTGTATCATTAAAATTATATATTGTCTAAATTTTTCTATAAATAGTGTTGATAACATTTCTGATTTGCATTGGGTACACTCCATGTTTTGATTTGTTGCTTTAACTAATTTGTTGAAAGACACTGTTTTACAGTCTGGTATTGTTAAATATATAAATCTTTCGGTGTCTATGTTAGTGGTAGAAGTAAACCTACAATTTTCACATTCATGTTCCCATTTATAACGAAGTCCAAATAGATTTTCAATTTGTATTCCTTCCTCTTCTAATACTGCAAGCATATACATTAGAAATTCCTGAGCATCGTGTTGCACATTCTGTGTAAATTGCGTAGAACCAGAACATATATCGAAAAGATTCCGAATATCAGAAACACTTTGTATTTTACTTTTATCAGTTCTCAATTTTGCAAAAATAGAACGTAACCAGGAACAAAACCTTTTTTCATGATTCTCCATAATTTGCTGTTGCAGATGTTCTAGAAAAAATACAACATTTACCACTACATTACCATAACAGTTGATACCCGAACTATTTTCTAACTGATATCTGACAATCTCTTCAATAGTTCTTTTTCTTTTTGCTTGGAATTTCAACATTATCCTGATTTTTTTCTTCTCTTTAACTTCACTGTAGATATTCTCATACCTTCTTTTTCGACCTACTACACACTTTTCATATACAGGATATTTTTCACCTAAATTGAGAGTATACAGTCTCCTTAACCGATTATATTCTCTTACACAATTTACATCTGCACTAATCTTTCTCTCATCAAACTCAATCAAATGCAATCCAGATAAAGTTCTGACTTGGGACAAAGCAACATATGCCGTACCCTCTTTAAATACGGTTCTTCCAATATTTACCAAAGCACTGTGTACACTTAAACCTTGAGATTTATGAATAGTCACCGCATATACCAAAGAAAGAGGAAACTGTTTTCTACGAACATACAAATCTTTAACAAGCAAAAAACGAGCAGAACAACGAGCAATTTGTTTTACTTCTTCAATCTGATCAAATTTGATTTTCAAACATTCAATTCCATCTTTTTTTTGATAATTAACAAAATCAACAACTTTTCCCATTGCTCCATTTACTAAACCTTTTTCCACATCCAAATTACGCCATAAAATAACCAGACAGTTTACACATACATATACATTATTTTCTAAACCAGCAGTTTTAGATATAGATTTTTCTAAAGAATCCAATTTTGTTTTCAGTTTTTCTGTCAAAATAATAGTAATTCCTTCATGCTCTATTTTATCAATGGCTTCCATTTTTATTATTTGTTCATTTTCCAGCTTCAAAAGTTCTTCATTGAATGTACAACACTCTCGCAGTGTTGGCATGAGGCAGATTATAGATTTATTTTCTGCAATTTTTTTGTATATTTTTGCAGGAACTATATTTTAATTTGGAAACAAGTTGGTAAGTAGCCGACTTTGAAAAGCTTGTTTGCCATGTTCTGTCAATACTCCAATTCTTATATCTTGAAGAATGGTTCCATAATCTTCATCATTTGCTTGTCGCATATTTTTTATGAGTTCTTTGTAGTCAAAATATGACCAAATGTTAACGTTTCTAACACTTCCCAAAGACTTTTTGGTGTCTTTGTGCACAAGCGTTTTAAATACTGGTTGCCCTTTTACAGGAGTAAGTTGCAGTAGATCACCAAAAACTATCACATGTTTTCCTCCAAATAAGACATCGTATTCTGTTTTTAAAATGTGCTGCATTCTTAAATGCACAAAGGCAAGCATTAAGTTTGAGACCATGCTCACCTCATCAATAATCAGAAGTTTCATTTTCTTTAGCACTCTTGAAACTTCATAACAAGCTTCTCCAGATAACTTGTGATATTCCAATGTATTTTCATGTTCCACAGGTAGCATTAGTAAACAATGTAATGTAATTCCTTTACTGTTGTGCTGCCAATCCAGTTGGATCAGTTACAACACAAGACAAATGTGATTCAATTATTTTCCGTAGATAAGTGGTCAAAACTTTAATCAAGAAACTTTTTCCTGTACCAGCTTGACCACTGATATACATTCGGATAGGTTGAAATGATGTGCATGTGCATTTTTTCTTTTCATGAAGAAAACCATGGTCGATCTGTTGTCTAACTTGCTGATATATTTCTTTCTGTTCAATATTTAGTTGCTCTTCCAAGTCCAAGTCCATAATATCTTCTTGAGCTTGATTCATTGCTATTTCCACTTCATTCATGGCGATTGCTGCTTCATTTTCATGTCCTAGTGGCTCTTGACTCGGGGGAGCAGAACTTTGACTGTCTTGAGAACTGTCTCTAGCAATCTCAGCTGCAATAGTATCTTCTTGATCAATTTCTTCATTCAATATTTTGAGATAATTTGCAAAAACTGGGCATTCAATGCTATCTTTACATGCATTGAAAGAATCTTCATAGCACTGAAAATCTCCAAGTAATTCCAATGCCGTACGCCAAGGCTTGAACAGTTGCAAAAGTGCTAAATAGTAAAATTCTCTTCTATCAGCAGTATCACAACTCAGTATCCTGTGATTAATCAGATTTCCTTTACTATGTTTCACCAAACATCCTTCTGAACCAATCACTGCATATTTTTCTTCATTTATGTTTTCTGTAGTATTTTTCTTAAAACTGTAAAATTGCAGAACTTCATAGAGACATATGTTCTGAAGATGATGACTTCTATTTGGATAGTATGTATCCAACATGTTTGTTTTGACAAAATCTGTACTTCCCGGTTCATTTACTGCTAAATATTCGATTTCTTGTATAGGTTTAAGTACTTGATTTCGAGTTGCAGCAAGACCTAGACTCACCCAAATGATCCCTCTTGACTTTGAATATAAACTTGCAGACGACAACCGATCCGAGCATTCATACACTCCAATCTCTCGATGGAATAACATCTTCAAACTAAAACTGTACAATTTCTTACTAATACTCTTCTTGTGGGAAATTTCTTCCCACAATTCTTTCAACTCCCTCTTTTCTGATTTTGTTATGCATGATGTTACATACCGAGCAACAGCAATGGAATTGTTCGCAACAAACTGGATATCCAAAATTAGCATTCCACATTGAGAGAATAACTGGATTATAATCATTGATATACGTTGATTCTTCACTTCTTCTCAAATTGTACGTATTTTTGGGAGATTTTCTAGTGATGGTATGTCTCACTGCTGACATGAAACTGTTTACTCTTCCTTTGGTTATTACTGGACGTGGAAATCCAAAACGACATTTGGTATAAAACTTTTCCTTCAACTTGTATTTCCGTCGCCAATATTTGCCACATCAATGACTTTGGAATCGTAACACTTGTTGTCTTAAGGTGTTTTCTTCTGTTCTATTTGGGATAACACATGTAACATAATCTTGTATAAAAGATAAAACAGTGCCATCTGACTCAGTTCCAAATTTGGGTGCATCCTTGTTCCATAACAGCATCTAGCTTGATACTCCTTTCGCCAAAAGAAATCAATAACTTCTCCAAGAGGAGGATTTTTTTTATTGCAGATAAAAGACATCATAGTTTCAAACCTATGGTTGAAATATCTGCATACATTTACAGTATCCAAAGAGCACAATTCTCCAGGTGTCTTGTATTCAATATTTTTAATATTTGAATTTGCTTCTCAAAGAAATTCAAGTAAATCATCCCAGGCGTATTCAGCACAGTTTAGGGTAACAAACCACGTAGGAGTTCCTAAGTTCCTTAGCATACATTTAAGTTCTCCATGACGACGATACCAATACTCATTAGTACCGCGCTGACATGCCATCAAATTAATCAGTTGAGATTCTAAATGATCGTCTCTCTGATGTACTTTATCCATAAATTCCTTTGCAGAAACATTTTGAAGACGTACTCCTGTTTTTAATATGTGGTTGACTGCATATGAAAGTCCAGACAAGTCACTCTCAAACAAAAGATGAAATGTATATGGGATACATTGTCGAAATCTTGGATCTTCTGCATACAATTTTGTTGTCCGATATTCTGAAGCAGGAATCTGTACTGATTGTTCGTCATATTGTCCACCTTTTCCAGTGGGAAAGAGCTGTGGAAAACAACGAGCTTCCAAACTTTTTTCCCAAACAATCATGGGAGTCACCTTCGCTTTTTACATTTGGAATAATTCAATACTATTCCCCATCACTTTTTTTTTAATGAAGTGGATGTACACTATAATGTTCATAAATTTCTTCACTTTTGCACATTTCAACTTTTTCAATTTGACCACTTGACGTTTCACTATCATCTCCTAAAGCTATTTCTTCTTCTTCTACATACACATTTTTGTAGTAATCATTGTTTTTTATAAGATATAATGTTGCCTTTTGCACTTTCCTGACACCAGCTAATTCCTGCCAAATTTTCTTACTCTTAGTAGGAACACCATTAACTAGAATAACTAGTGGTTCACTTTCTACATTTTCTACACCAATAGTTTCAATATTTTTCTTTAAATCTAGAGGTAAATATACAACTCTTCCTTTTAATCCTTGCTGTAAATCTGTAGGAGGCAATTTACCTATTTTAGGCTCCATGCGAACAATAGCCTGAATTGGGTGCACACATTGAATCAGAATAGACTCATACATGTTTAAATCTATCAGTTCTGGAGGAATAGTTACTAACTCTAGATTATTATGGACAGCACTGGCAGGGCATTTTATTATCGTCTAATTTGTTATAACAATATTTACAAATACGCTGATCAGTACCCAAATCAAAGCAATCCTCTACCAACAAATAAGTTGCAAATTCCTTCCACTTATCATTATTTTCTCTTTCACTTTTTAAATACAGATCAACAGTCCTAGTCTGATTTCTATAGTGAGTTCGTCGGCAACAAATGCAAGTGTAATTTGGTCTTTCACACGAAATTACCTTAAACTTTGTAATTTGTTCTTCAAACTTCTCTGTACTACTATTTTCCACATTTTCTTCAACACCTACTTCTATCAATGTCTCACTTTGCCCACTCTCTTCTTCAGGACCAAAGTAACGAAACTCTATTTCATCACAAACTTTTTTAACATCTGATACTGTTCCATGCAAAAGAGAACTGTTTATGTCATTTAAAATTATTGCTGGACTTTTTGCGTAATACAATCTTCTCACTAGCTTCCGCATTTGAGAATGATGTACTGCTAACATTCTAAAATAATGAAAAACACTTTGACATACTTTTCTTGAAAGACAAGCAAGTGAATGACCTTGCAAACCAGTATTTTTCTCACTCTGCAAGGATCTAGTCCTTGCAACATCTTAATCTTTTGTTTAACACTTTTTTTACTATTCTCTTGTAAGAAATTGTGAAAAATATCAATAGATTCCTGTCGTATGCTACAAATACTACTACAATCCCAAGTATACACTGGAGCTTTAGAACGTCTCCCTAGAACTTCATCAGCTATCACTTCTTCTACATTTCTGGGAACCATCTTCTCTTTCTCAATTGGACAACCATTTCTAACCTCATAAGCTCGACCACTGGTATCAACTGTGAGCAGTAATGTATTGGTTTGAAAATAACTCTCTTCATTAAAAAGAGGCTCTGAGCTTGTACTGTGTTTCCTTTCACCCAAAAACAATTATAAAAGTTACTTCTGTTAATTAGTCTCTTCTTCTTACTTTTGGCCTTCATAAAATGTATTGGCTTATCAAGTGATCGAATTCTTTTTAAAACTAAAATGAATAATTTCCTTTTTAATTGAAAAGCCTTCTCCACAATACTTTCAATCTGTTTCTTCTTTTTATAAAATGCTGATCTTTTATTTATTTATTCACATCTTTCAACAAGTTAGACACAACTCTATTGTAAAACATTCTCTTTATAATTTCTTCATACCGAGTCTTCCTCCTTTTACCATACATTATTTCCTTAGGATGCGATTTTCCATTATTCTTGCTTTTTTTCTTCTTATTCTTTTTTGTTGTTAAGGCATTCTTTGTACTTTCCACACTGTGCACACTGTTTCTAGGCTTTGAAATTTTTTAAATAAATTGTTTTGTTGTCTTACCGCAAGATTTTTTCTTTTTTCCCACATGTTGTTTATCTGAGTCTTGCTGTTGTCTTTTCTTCAAATATTACTCCTTTTTTAGTTGTTTCCTCTTTTCTGTTTTTTTAGCCATGGTAAGTTTTTTTTTTAATGATGATGAACAATATCTGTTTTAAAAAAATATATATAATATTGTTAAAATAAATCTATAATATATACTATTGTATTAGTAAACAAACATGTTCTACATAAAAACCATTTAAACACTTTGTTTTGTAATCACAATCCATTTACTGCAGTATACAGGTACTAATTGGATAATTCTAGCACTGAATAAGTGAATAAGTAGTGTTTACGTGTTTAGAGGACTGCATCAATATTGGATAGATGATTGTAATACTGTAAGTATTAGTACCTGGGTCATTGCATGAGTACATAGGTACTGACTGGATAATTAGAGTACTGCATGAAAAGAGAATGGAGAAATCATTAATGGATTTTGCACAGTGATTAGATAAGGACATGGTACTGGCTGCATAATTAGAAGACTGCACTGAGAGTGACAGTGTGATTACTGCACTTCATGAGTACTATCTGGATGTTTGCAAGAGTGAGTCAGTAGTCTACAGGGGGTTAGGGGCCAGCATAGATTGTACACATTTGACTGTAGCACAGTGTCTCTTCATGCATGAGTCATTGTACAAGTGCATAGACAGTGACTGAGTAGGTAGAGTGCTGGTAGTTGACAGCAGGGTGAGTTTATAAGTGCTTGTGTTTCGGCACAGAGTTTAGATAAGGACATGGTTCTGTCACGATAATTGCAAGGGTGGACAGAGAGTGACAGTGTATTTGGGCCACTGCATAAGTACTATCTGGATTATTGCAGGAGTGAATCAGTAGTCTGCAGGGGGTTAGGGACTTGCACAGATTGTGCACATTTGACTGTAGCACTGTGTATGGTAATGCCTGAGTCATTGTACAAGTGCATGGACAGTGACTGGGTAGGTAGAGTGCTGGTAGTTGACAGCAGGATGAGTTTATAAGTGCTTGTGTTTCAGCACAGAGATTAGATAAGGACATGGTTCTGTCAGGATGATTGCAGGAGTGGAGACAGAGTGACAGTGTGATTGGGGCACTGCATGAGTACTACTTAGATTATTACAGGAGGGAATCAGTAGTCTACAGGGAGTTAGGGGCCTGCAGAGATTGTGCACAGTTGACTGTAGCACGGTGTCTCTTCATGCCTGAGCCATTGTACAAGTGCATAGTGACTGAATAGGTAGAGTGCTGGTAGTTGACAGCAGGTTGAGTTTATAAGTGCTTGTGTTTCGGCACAGAGATTAGATAAGGACATAGTTATGTCAGGATGATTGCAAGAGTGGACAAAGACTGGTAGTGTGATTGGGGCACTGCATGAGTACTATCTGGATTATTGCAGGAGTAAATCAGTAGTCTACATGGGGTTAGGGGCCTGCATAAATTGTGCACATTTGACTGTAGCACTGCGTGTGTTAATGCCTGAGTCATTGTACAAGTGCATGGACAGTGACTGGGTAGATAGAGTGCTAGTAGGTGACAGTAGGGAGAGTTTATAAGTGCTTGTGTTTGGCACAGAGACTAGATAAGGACTTGGTTCTGTCAGGATAATTGCAAGAATGGACAGAGAGTGGCAGTGTGATTGGGGCACTACATGAGTACTATCTGGATTATTGCAGGAGTGAATCAGTAATCTGCAGGGGGTTAGGGGCCTGCATAGATTGTGAACATTTGATTGTAGCACTGCGTGTGTTAATGCCTGAGTCATTGTACAAGTGCATGGGCAGTGACTGGGTAGGTTGAGTGCTGGTTGTTGACAGCAGGGTGAGCTTATAAGTGCTTGTGTTTCGACACAGAATGATGGTACTGTCAGGATGATTGCAAGAGTGGGCAGAGAGTGACAGTGTGATTGGGGCACTGCATGAGTACTATCTGGAATATTACAGGAGTGAATCAGTAGTTTGCAGGGGGTTTGGGGCCTGCATATATTGTGCACATTTGACTGTAGCACAGTGTCTCTTCATGCCTGAATGATTGTACAAGTGCATAGATAGTGACTGAGTAGGTAGAGTGATGGTAGTTGACAGCAGGGTGAGTTTATAAGTGCTTGTGTTTCGGCACGGAGATTAGATAAGGACATAGTTCTGTCAGGATGATTGCAAGAGTGGACAGAGACTGATAGTGTGATTGGGGCACTGCATGAGTACTACCTAGATTGTTGCAAGAGTAAATCAGTAGTCTACTGGGGGTTAGGGGCCTGCATAGATTGTGCACATTTAACTGTAGCAGAGTGTCTCTTCATGCCTGAATCATTGTCCAAGTGCATAGACAGTAACTGAGTAAGTAAAGTGCTGGTAGTGGACAGCAGGGCGAGTTTATAAGTGCTTGTGTTTCGGCACAGAGATTAGATAAGGACAAGGTTCTGTCAGAATAATTGCAAGAGTGGGCAGAGAGTGACAGTGTGATTGGGGCACTGCATGAGTACTATCTGGAATATTACAGGAGTGAATCAGTAGTTTGCAGGGGGTTAGGGGCCTGCATAGATTGTGCACATTTGACTGTAGCACAGTGTCTCTCCATGCCTGAGTCATTGTACAAGTGCATAGATAGTGGCTGAGTAGGTAGAGTGCTGGTAGTTGACAGCAGGGTGAGTTTATAAGTGCTTGTGTTTCGACACAGACATGAGATAAGGACATAGTTCTGTCAGGATGATTGCAATAGTGGACAAAGACTGGTAGTGTGATTGGGGCACTGCATGAGTACTATCTGGATTATTGCAGGAGTGAATCAGTAGTCTACATGGGGTTAGGGGCCTGCATAGATTGTGCACATTTAACTGTAGCACTGCGTGTGTCAATGCCTGAGTTATTGTAGAAGTCCATGGACAGTGACTGGGTAGATAGAGTGCTAGTAGTTGACAGTAGGGTGAGTTTATAAGTGCTTGTGTTTGGCACAGAGATTAGATAAGGACATGGTTCTGTCAGGATAATTGCAAGAATGGACAGAGAGTGACAGTGAGATTGGGGCACTGCATGAGTTCTATCTGGATTATTGCAGAAGTGAATCAGTAATCTGCAGGGGGTTAGGGGCCTGCATAGATTGCGCACATTTGATTGTAGCACTGCGTGTGTTAATGCCTGAGTCATTGTGCAAGTGCATGGACAGTGACTGGGTAGGTAGAGTGCTGGTAGTTGACAGCAGGGTGAGTTTATAAGTGCTTGTGTTTCGGCACAGAGATTAGATAAGGACATGGTTCTGTCAGGATGATTGCAAGAGTGGACAGAGAGTGACAGTGTGATTGGGGCACTGCATGAGTACTATCTGGATTATTGCAGGAGTGAATCAGTAGTCTGAAGGGGGTTAGGGTCCTGCATAGATTGTGCACATTTGACTGTAGCACAGTGTCTCTTCATGCCTAAATCATTGTACAAGTGCATAGACAGTGAATGAGTAGGTAGAGTGCTGGTAGTTGACAGCAGGGTGAGTTTATAAGGGATTGTGTTTCTGCACAGTGATTAGATAACTACATGGCTACTACTTGCAGTTTTGCAGGAATGAATCAGTAGACTGCAGGGAGTTATGGGTCCGTATAGATTGTTGACATTTACCTACATACTAACTACGAAATTGGTCATTATAGAACCACAAAAACACTTCTCATGCACTTATAAAATCACATATTCACTACCTTTGCACTCCTGTAATCTAGCAGGTACCTCTCATTAATTCAGTAAATATAGATACAACTATATGAATACAATCTAAACAAATACATGGCTCATGACATACTATCTATTTAAGGAGACAACTACTACATACCAGAAAGAGTAACATGTAGTGGTTTTGTTTTGAACTACATGTTGCCAATTTAATCTACAAATATGCAACATCATCAAACTGTACCTTCCAACAAACTTAATTAGGAAGAGTAATCAACAACACCTTTTTTATGAGGATTTCTTAAACCACACAAACTGTACAAACTAATAACAGAATTATAATCATTAACACCTTACATGATCAATTTGCAAACAGCACAGTTGTACCTCATTTTACCAAACTATCTATAATAATGCCATTTTATTAAGCTATACCTTACTAAAAAAATATGCATGCCTAATAAAGTGCACCTTATATAAACATTTTTGAAAATACAAATTCTTCATGCATATTTAACCAATTGATAATAAATAAAAAGCACCATTTAACTATACCTTTCAAGACACTTAATAATATATGTATTAGTGCACATACTATTTTTTAAAACAAAGTTCAAATACAATAGAAATTATTCCAATATATATTTGTACATTTAATAAATTAATTTAACCTGCAGAGTTTCATAAAAATGTCTAATCTATATTACATGAATCTCTTAAAAATATAACTCACCTTTTAGATAAATCTGTTGAATGAAAAATCTCACACACTCAGTCAGGATTTTCTTTTTCACACAGAGAATGTAGATGAGCACACTCTCCAATGTAAAATCAGTAATGGCAAACTTTCCCTCTAATTTTCCATACATATACACATAACCCACAAATGACATTGCTTCCCAGTGTTTTTCAAATTGAAAAACGATTTTCCATTGGTCATACAGAATAATACTTTTCAACTGACATCTTCACCCCTTGCACTTAATGTCAGTTTCCATAGCAACAGGTCATGCAACATTCAAGTTAGCTGCCAGATCAGAAGTTCATGACACAATGTTGCAAATGACAACAGCAGGTGTGGTTGACTTTGCAAAGCATGCCCTTATCCTTTCTGCTGTACCTTTCAAACATTTCTTAATAACCAATAACAAACATGCTTTCTAAACAAAGTAAAATGCACCCTATATTTGAATGTAGAGTGTTCTTAAACAGCCAATCAAATCTCTACTTTCTTAAAAACAGCATATTGTCCACCATTTTAGATAGATTTCATTCTACCACCTGCCTACCTTACCTACAGACATCTTTTGATTACCTTCAGAGATCCCTTCAAGATGCTTTCAGTGTGGATTGTTGGGCACAGTTATGTTTTCTGGTGCAAAAGGTATGCTGAAAGTAGAGGTGTTGACAAAGTCCTAGCGTTGCAAAATGTAGATATTAAATGGATTGGACAGAGAGGATTAAAGTGGCACCAATTGATGCCATTGGTTAAAACCTTTATGCACCTCCAACCCCCTGACCTCATGATTGTGCACTGTGGTGGCAATGACCTAGGCACATTGACTGGGGTAGGTCTGAAAATTCTAATGAAGGACACCTTTGCAGAATTGATGTTGCTTTTCCCCCAAACTGCCTTTATCTACTCTAACATATGCCAAAGACAAAAATGGAAGTGGTCCAATCAATTTTGTCCACAAATTGAGAAAGCTAGAAAAAATGTCAATAAAGCTGTTTCTGCTTATCTCAGAGACAATGGTATGGGGTCCATTTACAACAACAATCTGCGTTGGATGGTATCTACAGGAGTGATGGTGTACACTTCACAGATAAGGGAAAGAGAGTCCTTCTCAACAACTTAAGACTCTGCATCAGCACTTACATGTAGCTACAAAAATCTCCCAAGAAACCCAAGCTCTTTTCAGAGCCACCCAGGATGCTAACATATAATATAGGTTTTTAATGAAAAAATCTTAAATTTTTGAGTTAGGAGTCGTGCACCCAGCACAATTAGGAGTCGCGCACCCCTCGCGTTCACACCAGGCACTGTTCTGGGAGTTGCACACCCCTCGCGTTCACACCAGGGGGCCGCGCTGGGAGTCGCGCACACCTCGCGTTCACACCAGGGGGCCGTGCTGGCAGTTGACAAACCCTCACGTGCACACCAGGGGGCCACGCTGGGAGTCACACACCCCTCACGTTCACACCAGGGGGCCACGCTGAGCACCGCACTGGGGACGCGACTCCAATTTTTTTTTTTACAAAAAATCTGACTCCTACCACTAATTTTTATTTGCCCCGGGGACCCCATCCCCGGGGCCTACTCACTCCGTTGGGGACCGTGGGGGGAGCCCCAATGCCACCACGGTCCTGCTGGCTCCCCGCGTCCTGTGAGAGCCGGCATTGCTTTTCCACATGGTGAGCTACTGACATGCAGCTCCCCGTGTGGAAAAGCAATTCTGCTTTGGATTTTGGAAGAGACAGCAGGTTTCCCTGCTCTCTCTTTCAAAATCCAAACCAGATTTTGCTACAGTAGGGCGGGAGACGTGCTCACACCCTACCATAGCAAACAGCAGTGTCCCGGGGGTGGGCACCCCGGGACACTGCAGGAGCCGGCCCTGGGGGGTGGGGTCCCCAGGGCCATCGAAGGCTCCAGGAGGGGGCCCCACAGCCCCCCTCACATCTTTTGCAAAGCCCCGGGGAGGTGGTGGAGGAATGGACCCCCACATTTTAACAGTTAGTGCCCGGGGGAAGTGGTGGTCCCCGGGGCATGTGGGGGGGCTGGAGCCCCCTGCACATTTTTTAAAATATTTATTTAAAAAATAGAGCCCCGGGAAGGTGGCGGTCCCCGGGGCTGCGGGGGCCTCCGCGTGCCTCCGCTTTACATTATACAAATCCCCCGGGACCTGGCCCACCTGGGGGGTTAAAAATAGCGAAGTAAGAAAACCCTCGCTTCGTGTTTTAAATTCTTTTTTTGCTTGAATCTGCGCACCCAGCACGCATTCCGCTGGTTTGAAAAAAAAAATGCTTTTTATGGCCCTAGAGGTCCTTGTGGGATCCCCTGAGCAGGCCTAGGGGGTCAGGGTGTTTCCGCCCTGCCCCCTTTTCTTCTTTGTCACCTTTGTTTCCCTGTTTACTTCTGACTAGGTTCTACCTAGTCACAAAATGGATGCCAACACTTCCTGGTTTGGAGTGTTGATAGCCAATTAGAATAAAGCTCGTGGTCGGGAGGGTCTGTGGATCCACCACGGCCATAAATATCGAAACTTTCATGTTTTGATTTTCTCAGCAACTACTGAACAGATTTACACCATTTAAAAAAGGGCTCTTTCTGAACCAAGGTCTACCTTTCTGCCAAATTTGGTGTAATTCCGTTCAGCAGTTCGGACTGTAGTCGTGTCTAAAGTTTCCCATGGGAAATAACATGGAGAAAACACATTTTTGGACCCCCCCTTTTTTCTCAGCCCCCGCTTGCCGAATCTCCCCAAAACTTTCAAGACAGGAGCTGACCAGAGCGCCTCACTAGTTTTGAAACTTTTACGAAGATTCATCAACTGGCACCAAAGTTATTGGGAAAACAAAAAACACTTTTCCTATGGAAACCAAGTCCTAACTATAACTACCTACTGGCGACTGCCAGTAGGTAATATATAGGCATCAAAGAAAAATGCAAACAATTGGAAAAGTTTATGAGAAGAGAGCAGAAACGCTGGTGGGAAGCGAAGTCATTGCAAAGGTATATAGACGTGGGGAGAGTTCCCCGCGGTGTAAGGATACTTCTCGCCCCAAGCAATGAAGCCTCAAGCTATGAAGCACCCGACCGCGAGATGATGCGGGAGTGGGTGGAGACTAACTTCGGAATCATCACACAAATTACTTTTTATATTGGTCAAATATGCTGAGGATTGTACAAAATTGGCTGATGAAATTGACAAACTAAACAAAGAATTTGAAACAATGGAACAACAGGAGGAAATTGAAAAATTAAAAATTGACATGAAAAAAACGTTTAAAAAAAGAGGAGGACATAATAAGGGAGCGCAAAGCATTCAAATTTTCCCGGGACCGGTGTGATTATGAATATGGAAGAGTATTTACATTCGCAAAAAAATTTGATGCTCTGAAAGCTGACAAAACAGGAGCGACACAAAACCTGTCTCAAGGGGCAAGGGGGAAAAATCCACAACCAGATCTGACCTCTGCATCAGATGGAAGCTCGGCGGTGGAAAGCGGGTCGGAAGCTGAAGCTCGCAGAAAAACGAAACCACCAGCAGCTCTTAGACACTCCCTAACTGAGGACT
This sequence comes from Triturus cristatus, assembly GCF_964204655.1. Taxonomy (NCBI): domain Eukaryota; kingdom Metazoa; phylum Chordata; class Amphibia; order Caudata; family Salamandridae; genus Triturus; species Triturus cristatus. The sequence goes on from NC_140593.1 coordinate 1,052,718,663, forward strand.
TGGATTTTTTATGCAGAGAGCGCCTCCAATCGCTCAGGCCAAGAAAACAGCAAGCGAATCCGAATTGGAACGAAAAAGAAAACGGAGGGAGAGAAGGAAGGCAAGTAGAAGAAGGGACAAACAAAAGGCAACCAAAACGGCAGCAGAAGAAATTCTGGAAAAAATAAAGCCAATGAATGCGGATGCAACCAGTGATAAAACTGTCATTAACCTAACGGACACAGTTCTAAACACTGCAGAAAAACAATTTCTGGCCTTAGGATTATCCTTCTGCCCCGAAAGTTCATTTAACTATGCCAAATCTCGAGTTGATGTGTATAAGAGCGTAAGAAAATTAAAGCTCCAAAAATGTTATGCACAAGCCAAACCTTCAAAATCAGACAATGTTGACGCAATTGTAGCCAGTAATAATCATCAATACAGGAAGAGCATGCTAAGGCCACAAGCAACCAAGAATCACAAAATATGGTGGAAATCCTATATGATCTAATACATGAGGAAGATCGTGGAAGTCAAGTCAATGTTGAAAATTCACCATAAACTCAAACCAAGCAGTGCCAGACACCATTTAGGCCACCTTCTACATTTTATCCACTAATGATCAAGGATACAATTGACATCTTTCAGGAGCAAGTCATCAATAATGGTTTAAAAAACCTGAATTGATCTATATACAAAGCAAAAAACAAGTCCACAAAAAATAAGAAAGAACTTCAATACCACCAACTGATGACAAGATTAAAAAACAACAAGGACATAGTCATTAGAAATGCCGACAAGGGCGGTACCGTGGTATTGTGGAGAAGAGATGACTCTTTAAAGGAGGCAATGAGTCAACTTAATGACAAATTGTGTTAGTGCGGCAGCAACAAAATTACTTTGAATTTCGTTCATTCAACATACAAAATGAAATTGATGGGTTGGCGTGACACCGGTCTAATAACTACAGATGAGTACAAATTTTTATGGATTGCAAATCCAACAACTCCAATAATGTACTTTATTCCTAAAGTACACAAAGATGAAAGAAACCCCCCTGGGAGGCCGATTATATCAGCTAGAAACAGCATTTTTGAGAACACTTCAATATACATAGATTTCTTTCTACAGGAGCATGTCCACAAACTGACCTCCTATATCAAAGATACGGGGGATTTCTTAGCCAAAATGATGAATTTCCCTTGGCAAGAGGATTACCTTTAGATCACACTCGATGTAGCCTCACTATACACATCCATCAAACACAAGGAGGGACTAAGAGCCTTACAATTCTATCTATCTAGGAGAGGGCCACATTACGCTGCACACCAGGATGTTGATTAACATGGTTGAAATGAGTTTAATGAATAATATATTCATGTTCCAAAACACTCTGTATCAGCAATGACGAGGAGTAGCCATGGGAGCCAGCTTCTCTCCCAGCTATGCGTGTTTACACATGGGCTGGTGGGAGGAGCTGGTTCTCATGGAGAACCATTCAGAGGTCATGACTAACCATGTTAAGTGCTGGTGGAGATTCATTGATGATTTGTTTTTGGTTTGGCAAGGTACGGAGGATGAAGCGGTCATGTTCATTTATTCAATTAACACCAATGAGTTGAATGTAAGTTTCACTGCTAACATTAGCCAAACCAGCATAATGTTTTTGGATGTAGAGGTTTACATTAATCAGGGTAAACTTGAGACTAATTTGCATAGAAAACCTACGGCAGGAAATGCAATCTTGCATGCAAGTAGCTCGCACCCAAAACATCTAGATTAAAGCATACCCTATGGAGAGCTACTTCACGTAAAGCGAATATGCAGCAATAGCAAAGATTTAGAAACTGCACAAATGGAATGTCTGGCCAGATTTAAGAAAAGAGGGTATAGTAACAAATGTCTAGCGACAGCCCTAACCAAAAGTAGTCTCAAACAAAGGGAAACTCTATTGAAACAGAAGTCAAACAGGTTCATTCATGACGAAACTCCAAGTAATTTCAGATTTATCCTGGAATTTAACCGGCAGGAGACAGCTGTAAGAAGTATCATTAACAAGAATTGGTATCTCATTAGACAGGATCCAGTCATAGGCATGACAGTCCCCAAACGGCCCTCCATAACATATAGGAGGAACGTTTCAATGAAAGATACCCTAGTTGATAATGATTCTTGTGGTCCTCCAGTTAAGGCAACCTGGCTAAACCAAAGATTGGGGTTTCACAAAAGCAAAACATGTAAGGCCTGCCAACATGGGGTGTCAACGACCAGCTATTCGACCCCCTTTGGCGGCCCGGATAGACAAATCAAATTGGCTTTAAACTGTAAAACGGATCATGCGGTGTATGTGCTGGAGTGCTCGTGCAATCTCAGATACATTGGGAGTACAATTTTACAAGGACATAAGCGGGTACTCCAGCACATACGCGCGATCAAAAACAATGATCCAGCGTATCCAGTGGCTCGCCACTTCAATGAGCGGCATGATAACAATCCAAAGGATCTTAAAATTTCCTTATAGATTCTGTTCCGAGGAACAAAAAAGGAGGAGATAGGGAAAAGACCCTCCGGCTGTTTGAAATGAATTATATTTTAAATCTTGATACCAAGCATCCTAACGGATTAAATAGCTCGGAGGAGCTACATTCTAGCTTGTTTAGACAATAACCATTAGTCCTATATAGAGAACCCTGCTAGTCAGTTCTATCAGCAATCTCTCTACAAATAAATGTAACCTCTATGTTCAAATATGTTTCAGCCCTTAACCCCTTCTGTGCCCATGACGAGCTGGACTCGTCATGGGCCGCGGTTGCGCTGTGCCCATGACGAGTCCAGCTCGTCATGAACCCCGCCCGCTAATGCAACGCCCGGCACAGGACGGGGAAAGGGCGTGGCACACAAGGGGTTAAACATAGCCATACAATCTGCACTAAGTAACTTTACTGTACATGAAAAAACACCTTCCCTTAAATTTTAATCACCATTTTTTATCTATTTATTAGGCACTATTCACTTTTTTAAGCACTATTTTTGCACATAGTCCTTCTTACAACCAGCAACGTTCTTTGTGATAATAAAAAATAAAAAACAAGGATTTGTCCTAAATAATTTCAAGCTTAGACTTGAGGACTAAAAAGACAGACTAAATGAGTCCAGGCTTATTATGATTACCACAGATTTCTAAACAATCGGGCAATCTAACAAGAAATTTTAATAACATTTCAAATGTATTTGTACTATTAATTTTGTGGAAACAACTAGGACGGATTTATCCCATTATTTTCCTATTTAGTTATTCATTTATTTATATTTTTTTATATATTTAAATAATTAATTATCAATTGATTGTTATAACTGTCAATCTACCGTGGTGGAGATTCCAATGTATACATATGTATTTATTTATTCATTTATTTATTTACATATGCATATTTGCACATTGAACAATGGACTCAACTGTGAACAACAATCCAGCATCAATCAGATGTTGTCTTGTCAAATAAGCACGGGATTTCACCTTTATCTTTTAACAATGATGTTGGTTGTTTTGGAAAGCACCTGGCACTTTAAACTTGCAATAACGTGGTCTATAAAAAAACGGGAGTTTTAAGAAAAGAAAAAAAGTGTAACCTTTAAAAATGAAAGGCCAATGGTTGATGCGCGTCATGTGATCAAGTCCCCTGGGAGGGATGAAACGCGTAATGGCTGCCGCTATGTGTTTGTGAGAAGACAGCAATAAACAAAGCAGTATTTTATGAATCCTGTGGTCCGTGCTCTGTTCAGTGCGCTACCAGCGAGAAGGTGCGGCTTTGAAGGAGTGCTTCGCGACATATATATATATATGTGTGTGTGTGTGTGTGTGTGTGTGTGTGTGTGTGTATATACATACGTTCGCCAGTGGGTAGTTATAGTCAGGACCTAGTTTCCATAGGAAAAGCATTTTTTCTTTTGCCAATATCTTTGGCGCCCTTTGACGAATCTTCGCTCAGGTCAGCTCATGTCTTGATAGTTTTGGGGTGATTTGTCAAGTGGAGGCTGAGAAAAAAGGGGGCTCCCAAAACACGTTTTCTCCATGTTAAATTCCATATGAAACTTTTGTTGCGGCTACAGCGCGAACTGCTTATTGGAATTACACCAAATTTGGCAAAGAGGTAGCTCTTTGTCCAGAGTGCACTCTTTGCTTTAAATGGTGTAAATCCATTCAGTAGTTCCTGATAAATTTAAAAATAAAAGAAATTATATATCTGGTCACCGCGGTGGATCCGCGAACCCTCCCAATCACGAGCTTGTCTCTGATTAGCTGCCAACACTTCAAACCAAGAAGTGTTGGCAGCCATCTTGTGACTCAGTAAAACCGAGTCACAAGCAAAAAGGGAAGAAAATGATAAAAAGAAAAGGGGGCAAGGTAGAAACCCCCTAACCCCCTAGGCCTGGTCAGGGGGTCCCACAGTGACCCCCCAGTGCTAAAAAAAAACTATTTTTAAAAAATATTTTCGGTGAGATTCATGTACTGTGCGCGAATCCCGCTGATTTAAAAAAAAAAAAAAGAAGTGTGGTCTCCCGTGCTTTGCTGCTTTTACACCCCGGGTGCGCCAGGTCCCGGAGACAATGTATGATTGTTATGTGGGGACCGCCACTTCCCCGGGGCTTTGCTATTAATCTGCAGGGGCACGCGGCCCCTCCACAGCCCCGGGGACCGCCACCTCCCTGGGGCTTTTTTCAAAAAAGTATGGGGGGGTTCCTGCCCCCCCATGCTGCCCCGGGGAATGCCACCTCCCCGGGGCATTCTGTAATTATGAGCGGGGGGCTCGCAGTCGCCCCCAAGCTCCAGGGACTGCCACCTCCCCAGGGCTTAAATATCATTATACAAAGTGTGGGGGGGCTCCCCAGGGCAATCTTTAATTACGGGCAGGGGTCCTTTGCGGAACCCCAGCCCTGGGGACCACCACCTCCCTGGGGCTTTAATCATGATGGGAGGGGGGCGTACAGCCCCCCTCCGAGAGCCTTCCATGGCCCTGGGGACAGCCACCACCGAGGGCCGGTTCCATCAATGTCCCGGGGTGCCCACCCCCGAGACATTGCAGTTTGCTATGGCAAACACTGCTTTGCTTTGTGGAAGCGAGAGCAGGAAACCTGCTCTCGCTTCCACAAAGCAAAGCAGAATTACTTGTGGGCAAAGGGAGCTGCATGTCAACAGCTCCCTTTGCCCAAAAGCAATGCCGGCTTCCGCATGAGGCATGGAGCCGGCAGGGACTGCAGGGGCATTGGGGCTCCCTCCACGGTCCCCAACGTTGAGGCCAGGCCCCGGGGGATGGGGACCCGGGGCCAAATGTGGCCCAGGAAAGGAGGGGCCACGTGGCCCCCTCCTGTATACGTTAAAAAAAAAATTAATGAGGCAATGACCTGGGTAATGGGGTACCCAGGGCCAATAATGGCCTCAGGAGAGGGGCCGCGCAGCCCCCTCCTTTAAAATTATTTTTTATTTTAAAACTAAAAATATGTGGCCATGCCCCAGGGATGGGGTCCCCGGGGCCGAAATCGGCCTCAGGAGGGAGGCCGCTCGGCCCACTTCCCGTATATTTTTTAAATTAATAAAATAAATAAAAATGTTGCAGGCCCTGGGGGATGGGGTCCCCAGGGTCCACAAAATATTGAGAGAAGGGGGGCCACACAGCCACCCTTCTAACAAAAAAAGACAAAAAAAAGCTGCCATCTCGCCGAAGGCCCCACCCCCTCCCTGCACCACTCTGCAAACGTGCCTCCTGGCGCGTTCTTGGTTGAGGGATTAAGTCCCCTAGAATCTTAAGGGTCATTAGGGGCCAACTAGCCCACAAGGTACCTCCAGTAAGTCCCACACAGTTGGATTGCTGAGAGGTAGTCTGAGGCCACGCCCTTTTTTATACCACTCTGCAAACGCACCTCTTGACGCACTGCTGGTGGGGCGATGAGGTCCTCTTGTGCCCTGAGGACCTCAGGACTAAAGTGGACTTAATCTCACGAGCAGCAGTGTACCAGGCGGCGCGTTTGTAGAGTGGTGTAAGAAGGGGGCGTGGCCTCGGACCACTCTCAGCAATCCAGCTGTGTGGGGCTTACTGGAGATAACAGGAGGGCTAGTTGCCTCAGGTGGCAAGGGGAATTCATCCCCCAACCAAGAGCGTGCCAGGAGGCACATTTGCAGAGTGGTGCAAAAAGGGGGCGTGGCCTGTGTCCACCTCTCAGTAATCCCACTATCTGGGGCTTACTGGAGGTGTCAGGTAGTCTAGTTGGCCGATAAGGACCCCCAGCATTGAAGGGGACTTTAATCTCCATCCAAGAGCGCGCTAGGGAGTGCGTTTGCAAAATGGTGGGCAAAGGGGGTGTGGCCTGCTATGAGAACTTACCAATGCTGCTGTGTGGGGCTTACTGGAGGGAATAGGAGGCGTATTTGGCCCCCAAGGACCTCCTGTAGGATGTGTGTACACCTATGAATCAGTGAGCGGGTATGTACTAAATGGTATTGGCGTGTCTATGGTTTTGAGAATGGCAGTCTGTATATGGGTGTATGAAAGGTTATATTAGGGTTTGAGGAGGTGAATTAGATATTAAGCGGATGATGTCATCAGTGATGTCATTTGAGATGTCATCAGTGATGTCATGAGTGATGTCACGAACCATGTCATGAGTGATGTATTATGTGACGTCATCAGCAGTGCATTGGGGGGAGGGCGAGTTATAGTTAGCTCAACTAACTATAACAGCCACATTTCTCTGGTTATCTATGAGTGAAATGTCCAACTAACTATAGGTTTTTTAAGTGCTAATTTCTAACTATAACATCCCTGAAACCTATGGTTTTTTCAGTAGATTATATATATATATATATATATATATATATATATATATATATATATATATATATATATATTATCTACTGGCAGTCGCCAGTAGATAGTTATAGTTAGGACCTATTTTCCATAGGAAATCCGCAACATTCTATTGGGAATAACTTTGGCGCCGGTTGACGAATCCTCGCGAAATTCTCCAAACTTTTGGCCAGCTCCGCTCCGCTCCTACCCTGAAAGTTTCGTGGTGATTCGTCAAGCGGGGGCCAAGAAAAAAGGGGGGTCCCAAAACGCATTTCCCCATGCAATTTCCCATAGGATCTGTTGTCGCAGCCACAGCCCGAACCGCTGAACGGAATGACACCAAATTTGGCAAAGAGGTAGTCCTCAGTTCGGACTCGTGCCTTTTGCATATTTGGTGTGAATCTGTTCAGTAGTTCCTGAGAAAATTAGGGTAAAAAAGTTAGTGATATCTATGGCCGCGGAGGATCCGCGGACCCTACCCGCACCGTAAGCGCACCCTCCCGATCGCACGCTGAATGCTAATTGGCTGTCGAGCGTCTCTCTACATTCGAAACCAGGAACTGTTGGCGGCCATTTTCTGCCTCGGTAGAAGCGAGGCTGAAGAAGCAAGGGGAATAAGTGCGTAAAACATATAAAGGGGGCAGAGTGGAAATACTCTGACCCTCTAGAGGTGCTTAGGGGGGTCCCAGAAGGACCCCCTGGGGCCCCCCTTTTTTTTTAAACAAAAAGCGGCGAAATGCGCGCACGGTGCGCGCATCCTATCGCGTTGGATGCACGGATCCTCTTGCGGTGGGTTTGCGGATCCAAGGGAAAAAAAATGAAATTGTTGGCAGATAAAGATTAAGCTTAAGTGTTTTGTTCTTGAGTGGCTCTAATAAGAGCCGTTGTGTTCATTGAGAGTTTTTGGTACTTATAAGTAAGTACCTATACAGAGTCTAAAGTTGTTGAGGAAGACTCTGTTTCCTTCATCAGTAAAGTGTACTCCATCTCTCCTATACATCTCTTGCATAAGAAAGCGCAGATTGTTATTGTGAATGGACCCCATTCTGCCGTCTCGGAGAAAAGCAGAAACAGATTTATTCACATGTTTCCTAGCTTTCTCAATCTGTGGACAAAAATGATCGGACCAGTTCCATTTCTGCTTTTGGCATATGTTAGAATACACAAAGGCAGTTTTAGGGAAAAGTGAAATCAGTTGTGCAAAGGTGTCCTTCATGAGCATTTCCAGACCTACCCCAGTCAAAGTGCCTAGGTCATTGCCACCACAGTGCACTATTATGAGGTCAGGGTGTTGGATTTGCATGAAGGATTTCACCAATGGCATCAATTGGTGCCACTTTAACCCTCTCTGTCCAATCCATTTAATGTCTACATTTGGCAAACCTAGGTCTTTGTGAATGCCTTTGTTTTCTGCATACCTTTGGCTCCAGAAAATGTAGCTGTGTCCCACAATCCACACTGTAAGCATCTTGTAAGGAGGTCTGGATGCACTCAGATGATCTCTGTAAATGAAATGGCAGTTTGGAAAGTAAGATGTTTCTAAAATGGTGGCTAAGATGCAATTTTGAAAAAAGACAAGAAATCATTGGTTGTTTGACAACCTTCTACACTGAAAGGTAGGGTGCATATTTCTGTTTTTTAAACGCTTGATTCTTATTGGTTAACAAAAACAGATTGTAAGGAACATTATATATGATAAGCTGATATGTTGAGAAGATAAGCACACTTGCTGTTTTCATTAGCAACATTGTGTGTGCTGAACTTGTGACCTGTGTGCTCAGTACAGTGTTCCATGACCTGTTTCTATGGTAACGGGCAGAAGGCAGATTGGGGGAAGGGTTGAAGTTTATGTCATTTGGAAAGGGTTGAAATGTTTAACCAATAGAAATGTGTGTTTGCTTTTGAATTTATGTGGGAAGGAATGTGACTTGATGTTTACATGTATATGTGTGGAAAATGAGAGGGAAACTTTGCCATTCTTTGGTGTTGCTGACAGGTGCACAGTGCAGAGATTCTGTATAAGAAAATCTGGTGTGTGACTGATATCTGGTGTGTGACTGATATACTTCTTAATCTACAAAACATCTTGAAAGGTGAGTTATTTAATTGTGAGGGGATGTATGTAGACTATTTTTATTTTAATTAGACTAATGTATTTTTTTCTGCTAAAGTGTAGGGAGTATTTTTTTTCTCTACAATCTTATTGACAGTGTGTGTGCATGTAGAAACCATTTTGTGATAAGGATTTGTGTTTTTTCATGTGTTTGTAGACAGATAACTATGCAGTTCTTATATTTTGGCAGATTTAGAAACCACTTATTGTTTATGAATTTGTGAAATGAGTTATGTTTCTGCAGTAAAATGTAGTACTCCTTGTAGATGAAGAAATGTGTTTTGGTATAGTGTAAGGGAAAGTGTTGTTTGTCTAGAATCACACAGAGAGCCTGTGTGCATTTGGGAACCACTGTGGAGAAGCGTTTGGTAACATCGTGCATTTGCTGACAGATAACTGTTTTGAAACCTGTCATGTTGTCAAGTTTTAGTAGCATTAGAAGACAGTTATGGCTTATGCTTTCATTAAATGAGTTAGGAATTGACAGTAAAGTGTAGTCGTGAAATATGTAGATTGTGTGTAGTTCCCTTACCACTTCCAGTGTAGTGAATGAGTTTTGCTAAACTCCTAGGAATACTGGTGCTTGTCTAGAATCACACTGTGAGTCTGTGTACATTTGGGAACCACTGTCAGAGAAGCGTTTGGTAACATTGTGCATTTGCTGACAGAAAACTGTTTTGAAACCTGTCATGATGTCAAGTTTTAGTAGCATTAGAAGCCAGTCTTTGCTTATGTGTTGATTAAATGAGTCAGGCATTGACACTAAAGAGCAGTCGTGAAATATGTAGATTGTGTGCAGTTCCCTTATCACTTCCACTGTAGTGAATGAGTTTTGGTAAACTCATAGGAATACTGTTGCTTGTCTAGAATCACACTGTGAGTCTTTGTGCATTTGGGAACCACCGTGAAAGAAGCGTTTGGTAACATCGTGTATTTGCTGACAGAAAACTGTTTTAAAACTTGTCATGTTGTCAAGTTTTAGTAGCATTAGAAGCCAGTCTTTGCTTATGCGTTGATTAAATGAGTCATGCTTTGACACTGATGTGGTGTACTTAAATATGTAGATTGTGTGCAGTACCATTAACTCTTCCAGAGTAGTGAATGAGTTTTGGTAAACTCCTAGGAATACTGGTGCTTGTCTAGAATCACACTGTGAGTCTGTGTACATTTGGGAACCACTGTCAGAGAAGCGTTTGGTAACATCGTGCTTTTGCTGACAGAAAACTGTTTTGAAATCTGTTATGTTGTGAAGTTTTAGTAGCATTAGAAGCCAGTCTTTGCTTATATGTTGATTAAATGAGTCATGTCTTGACACTGATGTGCTGTACTTAAATATGTAGATTGTGTGCAGTCCCCTTACCCCTTCCACAGTAGTGAATGAGTTTTGGTAAAGTCCTAGGATAGTGTTGATTGTCTAAAATCACACTGTGAGTCTGTTTGCATTTGGGTACGGATTGTGAGAGAAGCATTTGGTAACATCATTTATTTGCTGACAGAAAACTGTTTTGAAACCTGTCATGTTGTCAAGTTTTTGTAGCATTAGAAGCCAGTCTTTGCTTATGTGTTGATTAAATGAGTCAGGCATTGACACTAAAGAGCAGTCGTGAAATATGTAGATTGTGTGCAGTTCCCTTATCACTTCCAGTGTAGTGAATGAGTTTTGGTAAACTCATAGGAATACTGGTGCTTGTCTAGAATCACACTGTGATTCTGTGTGCATTTGGGAACCACTGTCAGAGAAGCGTTTGGTAACATCATGTATTTGCTGACAGATAACTGTTTTAAAACCTGTCATGTTGTCAAGTTTTAGTAGCATTAGAATCCAGTCTTTGCTTATGCGTTGATTAAATGAGTCATGCTTTGACACTGATGTGGTGTACTTAAATATGTAGATTGTGTGCAGTACCATTAACTCTTCCAGAGTAGTGAATGAGTTTTGGTAAACTCCTAGGATAGTGTTGCTTGTCTAAAATCACACTGTGAGTCTGTGTGCATTTGGGTAAGGATTGTGAGAGAAGCATTTGGTAACATCGTTTATTTACTGACAGATAACTGCTTTAAAACCTGTCATGTTGTCAAGTTTTAGTAGCATTAGAAGCCAGTCTTTGCTTAGGTGTTGATTAAATGAGTCAGGCATTGACACTAAAGTGTAGTCGTGAAATATGTAGATTGTGTGCAGTTCCCTTACCTCTTCCACTGTAGTGAATGAGTTTTGGTAAACTCCTAGGGATAGTGGTGCTTGTCTAGAATCACACTGTGAGTCTGTGTGCATTTGGGAACCACTGTCAGAGAAGCGTTTGGTAACATCGTGCATTTGCTGACAGAAAACTGTTTTGAAACCTGTCATGTTGTCAAGTTTTTGTAGCATTAGAAGCCAGTCTTTGCTTATGTGTTGATTAAATGAGTCCGGCATTGACACTAAAGAGCAGTCGTGAAATATGTAGATTGTGTGCAGTTCCCTTATCACTTCCAGTGTAGTGAATGAGTTTTGGTAAACTCATAGGAATACTGGTGCTTGTCTAGAATCACACTGTGAGTCTGTGTGCATTTGGGAACCACTGTCAGAGAAGCGTTTGGTAACATCGTGCATTTGCTGACAGAAAACTGTTTTAAAACCTGTCATGTTGTCAAGTTTTAGTAGCATTAGAAGCCAGTCTTTGCTTAGGTGTTGATTAAATGAGTCAGGCATTGACACTAAAGTGTAGTCGTGAAATATGTAGATTGGGTGCAGTTCCTTTACCAGTTCCAGTGTAATGAATGAGTTTTGGTAAACTCCTAGGGATAGTGGTGCTTGTCTAGAATCACACTGTGAGTCTGTGTGCATTTGGGAACCACTGTCAGAGAAGCGTTTGGTAACATCGTGCTTTTGCTGACAGAAAACTGTTTTGAAATCTGTCATGTTGTGAAGTTTTAGTAGCATTAGAAGCCAGTCTTTGCTTATATGTTGATTAAATGAGTCATGTCTTGACACTGATGTGCTGTACTTAAATATGTAGATTGTGAGCAGTCCCCTTACCCCTTCCACAGTAGTGAATGAGTTTTGGGAAAGTCCTAGGATAGTGTTGATTGTCTAAAATCACACTGTGGGTCTGTTTGCATTTGGGTACGGATTGTGAGAGAAGCATTTGGTAACATCGTTTATTTACTGACAGATAACTGTTTTAAAACTTGTCATGTTGTCAAGTTTTAGTAGCATTAGAAGCGAGTCTTTGCTTATGTGTTGATTAAATGAGTCAGGCATTGACACTAAAGTGCAGTTGTGAAATATGTAGATTGTGTGCAGTTCAGTTACCTCTTCCACTGTAGTGAATGAGTTTTGGTAAACTCCTAGGGATAGTGGTGCTTGTCTAGAATCACACTGTGAGTCTGTGTGCATTTGGGAACCACTGTCAGAGAAGCGTTTGGTAACATCGTGCATTGGCTGATAGAAAACTGTTTTGAAACCTGTCATGTTGTCAGGTTTTAGTAGCATTAGAAGCCATTCTTTGCTTATGTGTTGATTAAATGAGTCAGGCATTGACACTAAAGTGCAGTCAGGAAATATGTAGATTGTGTGCAGTTCCCTTATCACTTCCACTGTAGTGAATGAGTTTTGGTGAACTCCTAGGGATAGTGGTGCTTGTCTAGAATCACACTGTGAGTCTGTGTGCATTTGGGAACCACTGTCAGAGAAGCGTTTGGTAACATCGTGCATTTGCTGACAGATAACTATTTTGAAACCTGTCATGTTGTCAAGTTTTAGTAGTATTACAAGCCAGTCTTTGCTTATGTGTTGATTAAATGAGTCAGGCATTGACACTAAAGTGTAGTCGTGAAATATGTAGATTGTGTGCAGTTCCCTTACCTCTTCCACTGTAGTGAATGAGTTTTGGTAAACTCCTAGGGATAGTGGTGCTTGTCTAGAATCACACTGTGAGTCTGTGTGCATTTGGGAACCACTGTCAGAGAAGTGTTTGGTAACATTGTGCATTTGCTGACAGAAAACTGTTTTGAAACCTGTCATGTTGTCAAGTTTTAGTAGCATTAGAAGCCAGTCTTTGCTTATGTGTTGATTAAATGAGTCAGACATTGACACTAAAGTGGAGTCGTGAAATATGAAGATTGTGTGCAGTTCCCTTATCACTTCCACTGTAGTGAATGAGTTTTGGTAAACTCCTAGGGATAGTGGTGCTTGTCTAGAATCACACTGTGAGTCTGTGTGCATTTGGGAACCACTGTCAGAGAAGCGTTCGGTAACATTGTGCATTTGCTGACAGAAAACCGTTTTGAAACCTGTCATGTTGTCAAGTTTTAGTAGCATTAGAAGCCAGTCTTTGCTTATGCGTTGATAAAATGAGTCATGCTTTGACACTAAAGTACAGTACCATGTAGTATTGTCTTTACTGCCCCAGAACTGAAAATTTAATATTTTTACCCAGGCACTGTCCTAGAAGTAGTCTGATGATTTAGTCAGTTTCTAAGTACTTATGTTGTGAACCATTCATTACCAAATAGACAGCTTCAAATGTCCATGCAGTATGCATGTAGTTCTCTAACCTCCTACACAGTTGTTTTTCTCACCTTCAATGTTTTAGACAGTTTCCATACACTTCCAGGAAACACCCTATCACTCTCTTTGTAGTCTTCTAGTGACCCATTCAGCACCATGTAGTAATTCATTCACTGTGCCAAAACCCAAACATTTATAAATTCACCAAGACACTCTCTTTCCAGTACTCTAATGATTCAGTTACTGTCTAAGTATTCATGCACTGAGCCAGGACTTAGCACATGGACTGCTTCAAACCCCTATGCACTATGCATGCAGTCTTTTAACCACCTGATGGTGATGATTGTTTTTTTTAAACTGTTCCTCACCACTTGTGTCTAGCATTTTTAAATCACTCACCACTTGATCCGTGTTCCCCGCGCAGCCGACTTAACGCTGCTGCGGCAAGAAACCTAACATATCCACCTCTGGACGCCATTCCGGCGAGCGCCGAGGCCACGCTCCTTCACAGAGGCCACGCCCCCCGCCGCTGCCTCTCCCACCAGTAAATATGTGCCTTTTTCGGACGCGCAGCGGGCGCGCCGATGGCGCGCCGAAGGCGCGCCTAAGTCAAGCCCGTCTGCGACCGACTGGGCCTAAGGCCACCCCACTATGCCCTAACGAGACAATACTCATCGGCGCAACTACATGGACTCCAAGGCCCGTGGCCGATCGATGACTCCGTGACCAACTACATCGATAGTTTGAGACTGTCTACCTTAAGCCCTTCTCCTTCTCTCCCCTCCCCGTCCCACCCTCCCTCTCTCCCCCTTGCTTCCCGCTCCGACTCCCCTGCTGCACCCAAACCTACTTCCCTTTCCATTTACTATTTCAACACGCGCTCTGCTGTCAAGCACTATCATGAACTCTCTGTTCTACTTGACCAGCAAAAACCTGATCTCTTATTCCTTACAGAGACCTGGTTCCGTGATACCTCCCTCCCCTCTTTATTAGCAGCTCTCCCTGCCACTTACTACGCGCTTCGCACCGACCGACCCTCTGGCAAAGCGGGCGGGGGTGTCGCCTTGATCGCCCGCAAAGAACTCCCCTTTCAGCCTCTAACTTTCCCCCCTATTGGCACCTCAGATTTCTTAGTTATCCGCTCCCTTTCCCTCAAAGTTCCTCTTACCTGCCTACTTATGTACCGTCCCCCCCAACCCTCTCAAGTCTTCCTTCCTGGGTTTCAAGAGCTTGTGACCACCCTAGCGGTTAACAACTCCTCCATTATGGTGCTAGGTGATTTCAACTTTTGGCCCTCTGACCCAGCAGAATGCTCCGTCTCCAAAGAATTTTCAGATACCCTTTGCTCCCTCAACTTCAGCTCTCATGTCCACTCCCCTACCCACATTCAGGGCCACATCCTCGACCAGATCTGGACCCTCAACTGTCCTATAGCGTCCCTCTCCACCTCCCCCTGCTCTTGGTCCGACCACTCCCTGATTTCTTTTTTTCTACAACTTGGTCCAGCCACCAAGCGCTCGCTTCCCAAAAACATCTGGGCACGCTCTTGGGGCCGGGTGGATGCGGCCCTGCTAGCCACCACACTCTCTCCCTCTAGCCCAGATTTACTTGGCCTACCTATTTCAGCACAAGCAGAATCCATCAACTCCTGGCTTCTGTCAGGCTGCGACTCGATCGCCCCTCTCAGATGAGTTTCCTCCAGACGGGCCAACGAATCCAACCGCTGGTTCAACGAGGGACTGAAGGCCCTAAAACTTACAGTCCGCCATGCCGAACGAGCCTGGAGACGACATTACTGCCCCAACCTCAAAACACAGTACACCTCTCTCCTGTCGCAATACAAAAAAACTATCTTGACCACCAAAACAGACTATTTTTCCTCGAAAATCTTAGCCGCCGAGAACCAGCCCAGAGAAATCTTCTCTATAGTCCACAATCTTGCTTACTCCGATAGAACCACCCTCAAACCTCCCCGTCACAGTCCCTATGCGACTCCCTGAACACCTATTTCTTGGACAAGATCGCAAAAATCAAAGCCAATATCCCTTCCCCCTTCTCCCTCTTTCCTCAATCCCCCTTGTCCTCCTGCAGAGGCTCGTCTTAACTCATTCCCCCTCCTAACGGAAGAATCCTTTCTTTCCCTTCTCCCCTTGGTCAAATCAGGATCCCCTCTAGACCCGTGCCCTGCTCACATCCTCAGGCACATCTTCACGACCTGTGTGCTACCCCCACTCACCTTTCTCAACAGCTCCCTGTCTCAGGGCGTTGTTACCCCAACTCTAAAAACAGCTATAATTCTTCCCATCCTAAAAAAACCTGGCGCTGACCCCTCTGCTCCTGTCAACTATCGTCCCATCTCTCTACTACCCTGTTTAGGGAAAGTACTGGAACGACATGTGACCAGAGTGCTCACCGCCTACGTGGAAGAAAACCGAGTATTAGCCCCCCGTCAGGCCGGATTTCGCCCCGCTCACTCCACCGAGTCTGTGGTGTTATCCGTCCTCGACAACCTTAGAGAAGGCATGGACAACAACCTTCCCCAGGCCTTGGTCCTCCTTGACCTCTCCGCCGCCTTCGACACGGTGGACCACTCCATCTTACTCTCCCATGTCGGGGCGGCTGGGGTCGGCGGTTCGGCCCGGGTCTGGCTGTCCTCCTGGCTGTCCTCCTTCCTAAGGGACCGCACCCAAGCGGTGCGCCTGGGCGACTTCTCGGCTGAACCACGTAAGGTTTAATGCGGGGTCCCTCAGGGCTCCTCCCTTTCCCCACTACTGTTCAATCTGTACATAGCCCCCCTCATCTTTGCTCTTCAGCAAATGGAGGTCTCCGTATATAACTATGCGGACGACCTCCAGCTTATATTTTCCCTATCTCAATCCCCTGACTCCATGTCTAACTTTCAATCTACTATGATCTTCATCCGGGACTGGATGAATCACAACCACCTGAAATTAAACCCAGACATAACCGAACTGGTTTTGACAGGTGGTTGTACCAGTCCCTGGTCCCCCCTCTTTTGGCCCCCCTCCCTTGGTCCCCCTCCGTCCCCCTCTTCCTCCGTCAAAACGCTCGGTATCAAACTTAAAATCAACTCACTCTGCACTCCCAGGTGAGCACAGTGGTGTCCTCTTCCTTCCTTTCACTCCGCACCATCCGCAAGGTCTCCCGCTTCTTCTCCTTCTCTGCCCTAAAACTTATTGTACTAGCTATGGTCATCTCTCGATTAGACTACGGCAACGCCCTATACTGCGGCATGCCCGCATACAACGTACGACGGCTACAGCTGGTTCAGAACCAGGCCGCTCGTCTAGTCTACAACTTGGCTAAATCCCATCACGTCACCCCGCTTCTAAAATCCTTGTACTGGCTCCCTATTCGTGAACGCTCCCAGTTCAAAATGGGCTGCATCACTTTCAGGCTCAGTCAGGTTCCGCCCCTGCCTTTATCTCATCTGAGATTAAAGCCTATGCCCCCGCAAGGGAACTGCGCTCATCTTCTCAACACCTGCTGACTGTTCCTCGTTTTCGGCGTAATAAATGGGGAGGCTCAAAATTCTCCACTCTCGCCCCCACCTTCTGGAATTCTCTCCTGGCCCACCTCAGATCCTCCACCCAATACTCTCTCTTCTGAAAGGCACTAAAAACCTTTCTCTTTCTACAGGCTTTCCCACAATAACTCCTCCCTATGCCCCCCGGACCTCCCCGCTCTCTGAGGCTCAGTGAACTGCAGCGCCATGAAACCACCAGGTGTACGCGCGCTTTAGAAATGTTTTAAACTCAAACTCAAACCTAGACATTTGTCTTTTATACTTTCAATTCCCTAGTCAATATCCATATAGTCCAGCAAACATCTTGTCACTCCCTTTGCAGTCTTTTAGTGACCTTTTTAGTACCAAGTACTAATTCATTCCCTGTGCGAAAAGTCTACCAGTTATAAATTTATCCAGGCAGTCTCCTTGCTGTAGTCTAATCATTCAGTCAGTACCCAAGTACTCATGCAGTGAGCCGGGCCTTAGCACATGGACTGCTTTAAATGCCTATCCAGTATGCATTCAGTTCTCTAATGAGCTACACAGTTGTCTTTCGCAGCTTCAATTCCCCAGTTAGTATTCATACACTTCTAGCAAACACCCTGTTACTCACCCAGTGTGCCTCTTTTTAGTACTGTAATCATTCAGTTAGTTAGCATGAAGTCTTTTAGTAAGGTAGGCTTTAGGGCATGAACTGCTTCAAAGTAGTATGCATTATGTATGTAGTGTTTTAATCATCGTCACACTTGTGGTTCAGGGCTATAGTTTTTTAGTCTGTTTTTATATAAAATGCGTTTGTACAGTAATGGAATATTGTAAATTTGAAAGTTATTAATATACATTTATTTGTGACTCTTTTTTGCAGATACTGTTTTTCAACGTTAAAATCGAGAAAGTATGCCAGAAAAAGAAAAGAACAGAGACAGGAGGATTATTTGAAGAAATATCAACCACAAGTATTGAATGAAAAAGATAATGTGGCTAAAAGGAAAAAATCTTCTGGTAAGATCACGAAGCAATTTATTAAAAATGTTTGTAGGAGCAAACAGAATGTAGAGAATGCTGCAACTTCAAATAATTTTTTAAGTAAGAAAAAAAATCAAAATAAGAGGAAAAGTAAAAAAGCAAATGTTCAGTCAAAGGATATAAAGTATGGTAAAAGAAGACAAAATCAGTATAAGGAATTACGCAAAAAAATATTTTACAAGAGAGTAGTGCATAATTTGCTGAAAGATGTAAAGAAGTATAAAAAGAGAGCTTTATTTTATAAAAAGAAGAAGCATATTGAAAGCATTGTGGAAAAGGCTTTTGAAGTAAAAAGGAAACTGTTTATTTTAGTGTTAAACAGAATTCGATCACTAGATAAATCAATATATGTAATGAAGGCCAAAAGTAGGAGGAAAAGAGTTATTAATAAAAAAGAAATGTGTGATGTTTTCTTGGGAGAATGGAAACACAGTTCTAGTTCAGAACCTTTTTTAACGAAGAGAGTTATTCACTAAGTGAAAAATTATTGTATGCAGTTGACACCAGTGGTAGAGGTTATGAGGTTAGTGATGGTTGTCCAATGGAGAAAGAGAAAATGGTTGAAAGAAATGCAGAAGAAGTGATAGCTGATGAAGTTTTAGGGAGACATGCTAAAAACCCTGGGTACACTTGGGATTGCAGTAGTGTTTGTAGTGTACGACAGGAATCTATTGAAAAATTATGTAGTTTTTTTACGAGTTTATACTAAAAAAAGTGTAAAACAAAAGATAAAGCTGTTGCAAGGACTAGACCCTTGCGGAGTGAGAAAACATACTGGTTTGCAAGGTCATTCTCTGGCTTGTCTTTCTAGGAAAGTTTGTGAAAGTGTTTTTCACCATTTCAGAATGCTGGCAGTACATCATACTCAAATGCGGAAGTTAGTGAGAAGGTTGTATTATGCAAAAAGTCCAGCACTAAAGTTAAGTGAGTTGAACAGTGCTCTTTTGCGTGGGTCAGTTTCAGATGTGAAGCAGGTCTGTGAGGATATTGAGTTTTGATACTTTGGGCCTCAGCAAGAGAGTGAAGAAACTGACACATTAGTAGAACAAAATGTTGAAGACAATGTAGAACCTGTAATTACAGAAACATTTGAGGATGAAATGACAAAGTTTAAGGTAATTTCAGGTGAAAGAACAAATGTTTCTTGTATTTGTTGTCGGCGAAGTCACTATAAAAATCAGACTAGGGGTGTCAACCTGTATTTAAAAAGTGAAATAGAAGATAATGATAAGTGGATGGAATTTGCAACTTATTTGTTGGTAGAGGATTGTTTTGATTTGGGATGTGAGCAGCGTATTTGCAAATATTGTTATAATAATTTAGATGAGAATAAAATGCCTGCTAGAGCTGTTCATAATAATCTAGAGTTGGTTGCTATTCCTCCAGAGCTGATAGATTTAAATACGTATGAGTCTATTCTGATACAATGTGTTCACCCATTTCAGGCTATTGTTCTTATGGAGCCCAAAACAAGAAAATTACCTCCATCAGAGTTGCAAAGAGGACTGAAAGGAAGAGTTGAAAATGTACCATTAGATTTAAGGAAAAATGTTGAAACTATTGGTGTAGATCATGCAGAAAATGAGCCACTAGTCATTCTAGTTAATGGTGTTCCTACTAAGAATAAGAAAATCTGGCAAGAGTTAGTGGATGTTAGAAAAGTGCAAAAGGCATCATTGTATCTGATAAAAAATAATGAGTACTATAGAAATGTGTTTGTTGGAGAAGAAGAAATAGATTTAGCAGAAGATAGTGAAACATTAAGTGGACAAATTGAAAAAGTGGACATGTCCAGATGTGAAGAGATCTATGAACATTACAGTGTACATCCACTTCATTCCAAAGAGGTGATGGGGAATACAATTGAGTTGTTTCAAATGAAAAAAGCAACAGGAAGTCCCATGAGTGTACGGGAAGAGAGTTTGGAAGCTCGTTGTTTCCTGCAGTTGTTTCCAACAGGAAAAGGTGGACGATATGATGAACGTCCTGTGCAGATTCCTGCATCTGAATATCGGACAACAAGATTATATGCAGAAGATCCAAGATTTCGACAATGTATCCCTTATGTGTTTCATCTTCTGTTTGAAAGTGACTTGTCTGGACTTTCATATGCAGTAAATCACATTTTAAAAACGGGAATGCATCTGCAAAATGTAACTGCAAAGGATTTTATGGATAAAGTGCATCAGAGAGATGATCATTTAGAATCTCAGTTGATTAATCTGATGGCATGTCAGCGTGGGACTAATGAATATTGGTACCGTCGACATGGAGAACTGAAATGCATGCTATGGAACTTGGGAACTCCTACATGGTTTGTTACACTAAGCTGTGCTGAGTATGCTTGGGATGATTTACTTGAATTTCTTCGAGAGGCAAATTCCAATATAAATAATATTGAATACAAGACACCTGGAGAATTGTGCTCTTTGGATCCTGTCAATGTATGCAGATATTTCAATCATAGATTTGAAGCTATGATGTCTTTCATCTGCAATAAAAAGAATCCTCCTCTTGGAGAAGTTGTGGATTTCTTTTGGAGAAAGGAGTATCAAGCAAGAGGTGCTCCTCACATACATATGTTGTTATGGGTCAAGGATGCCCCCAAATTTGGAACAGATTCAGATGAAAGTGTTTTGTCTTTCATTGAAGAATATGCTACATGTGCTGTACCAAATAGCAGAGAAGACAAAAACTTAAAAGAACAAGTCTTACGATTTCAAAGCCATAGGTGTGGAAAATACTGTCGACGAAAGTACAAGTCAAAGGATAAGTTCTATACCAAATGTCGTTTTGGATTTCCACGTCCTGTATTAGCCAAAGGAAGAGTGAACAGTTTCATGTCAGCTGTACGACATACCATCACAAGAAAGTCTCCGAAAAACACCTACAACTTAAGAAGAAGCGAAGAATCAAAATACATAAATGACTACAACCCAGTTATTTTATCCATGTGGAACGCTAACATGGATATTCAGTATGTTGCGGACAATTCTATTGCTGTTGCTCGATATGTAACGTCTTACATTACTAAATCAGAAAAGACTGAATTGAAAGAAGTGTGGGAAGAGATTTCTCACGAGAAGAGTCTAAGTAAGAAATTATACAGTTTCAGTTTGAAAATGTTATCGCATCGTGAAATTGGAGCATATGAATGTTCAGATCGGTTATCATCTGCAAGTCTATATTCCAAAAGTAGAAGAATCATTTGGGTGAGTCTAGGTCTTGCAGGAATGCGAAATCGGGTACTGAAATCTGTTCAAGAAATTGAATATTTAGCAGAAAATGACCCTGAAAGTACAGATATTTTGAAAACCTATATGTTGGACACATACTATCCAAAGAGAAGTCATCATCTTGAGAACATGTGTCTCTATGAAGTGTTGCACAACTACACTTTTAAAAGGAATATTACAGAGAACATCAACGATGGAAAATATGGAGTGATTGGTTCTGAAGGATGTCTGGTGAAACAAAGGAAAGGAAATTTAATTAATCACAGAAAACTGAGTTGCGACACTGCTGACAAAAGGGAATTTTACTATTTAGACCTTTTGCAAATGTTCAAACCATGGCGTTCTGAACTGGAATTACTTGGAGATTTTCCCAGCTATGAAGATTCATTTAATGCTTGTAAAGATAGCATACAATGCAGTGCTTTTGCAAATTATGTGAAAATGTTGAATGATGAAATTGATCAAGAAGCTACAATTGCAGCTGAGATTGCTACAGACAGTTCTCAAGATAGTCAAAGTTCTGCTGCACTGAGTCAAGATCCACTTGGACAACCAATTGTTGAAAATGAATGAAGCAGCGATTGCCATGAATGAGGTGGAAACAGTATTGTATCAAGCACAAGAAGATGCAATACAGTTAGGAAACTTGGAAGAGCAACTAAATGTTGAACAGAAACAAATATATCAGCAAGTGAAAGAGTAGATTGACCATGGATTACTTCATGAAAAGAAAGACTGCTCATGTACATCATTTCAACCTATCCGAATGTATGTGAGTGGTCAAGCTGGAACAGGAAAGAGTTTCTTAATTAAAGTAATTACAAGTTATCTGCAAAAAACAACTGAGTCGCATTTGTCTTGTGTTGTCACTGCTCCAACTGGTTTGGCAGCTCATAACATTAAAGGAATTACTTTACATCGTTTACTAATGCTGCCAGTAGAGCATGAGAACAAATTGGAATACCAGAACCTTGTTGTGAAGTTTCAAGAGTGCTGAAGAAAATGAAACTTCTCATTATTGATGAGGTGAGCATGGTTTCAAACTTGATGCTTGCCTTTGTGCATTTAAGAATGCAGCAAATTCTTAAAACAGAGTATGACGTGTTATTTGGAGGAAAACACGTCATAGTTTTTGGAGATCTACTGCAACTGACACCGGTAAAAGGACAACCGGTATTTAAAACACTTGCCCATGAAGATACTAGAAAGTCTCTTGGCAGTGTTGGTAATGTGAACATTTATAATAAATAATAATAATAAAGGGGCTTGTAAAGCGCATGGTGACGCCATCCCGGCGTGTCCCCGCGCTGTGGAGAAAAGTCAGGGCCAGGAGAGGGAAATTTGGAGTAATTTTGAATACAAAGAACTGACAACAAATATGCGACAGGAAAATGATGCTGAATATGGAAGTATTCTTCAAGATATAAGAATTGGAATTCTTTCAAAAAAAGGGAAAGAAGCTTTGGAGAGTTGATTACTTTGCAATGTCTTTCCAAATGAAAATGCAGTTGCTGCAAAAGTGTACGTGGAAATTGCTAAAAATAAGTCAGTGATTTGCTTAATGCCAACACTGCGTGAGTGTTCAATATTCAACGAAGAATTATTAAAATTGGAAAATGAAGAAATTTTCAAAATGGAAGCCATCGATAAAATACTACATGAAGGAATCACTATTATTTTAACGGGTAAGTTGAGATCAAAACTAGATTGTTTAGAAAAAAAATATCTAAAACTGCTGGTTTGGAAAAGACACTGTATGTGTGTGTAAACTGTCGGGTAATTTTAAGGCGTAATTTGGATGTAGAGAAAGGTTTAGTTAATGGTGCAATGGGCAAAGTGGTGGATTTTGTGAATTATCACAAAAAAGAAGGAATTGAATTTTTAATAATTAAATTTGATCAGATTGATGAAGTTAAAGAAATTGGTCGTTGTTCAGTTCGTTTTTTGCTTGTTAAAGATTTATATGTCCGTAGGAAACAATTTCTATTTTCTCTGGCATATGCAGTGACTATTCATAAATCTCAAGGATTAAGTGTAGACAGTGCATTGGTGAACATTGGATCTACTGTATTTAAAGAGGGTATGGCATATGTTGCTTTGTCGCAAGTCAGAACATTATCTGGTTTGTTTTTGATTGATTTTGATGAGACAAAGGTTACTGCAGATGCAAACTGTGTAAAAGAGTATAATAGGTTAAGAAGGGTGTATGCTCCAAATTTAGGTCAATATCCTGTATTTGAAAAGCTTGTGGTTGGTCGAAAAAGAAGGTTAGCGAATATCTGTTCTGAAGGTATCAAGAAAAGAAAAGAACAGGATAATGTTGTGATTGCAGGTAAAAAGAAATTGGACACTGTTGAAGAGATTGTTGGTTATCAGTTTGAAAATAGTTCTGGTGTCAACTGCTATGCTAATGTAGTGGTAAATGTTGTTTTTTATCTTGAAGATTTGCAAGAGCAAATTATGGAGAATCGGCAAAAAAGATTTTGTTCTCTGTTGCACTCTGTTTATGAAAAATTGACAACAGATAGAAGTATAATACAATCTGTTTCAGATGTTCGAAGTCTTTTGGATGTGTGTTCTGGTTCTACACAATTTACACAAAATATCCAACACGATGCTCAGGAATTTTTAATGTATATGCTTACCATTTTTGAAAATGAAGGTGTAGAAATAGAAAATATTGTTGGCCTTTCTTACAAATGGGAACATCATTGTGAAAATTGCACGTATACATGTAGCACCAAGGTAGACACTGAGAGATTTCTGTATTTAACATTACCAGACTGTAAATCAGTGGCTTTCAATAAATTAGTGAAAGGTGCAATTCAAAACATAGAGTGTAGCCAATGTAAATCAGAAATGTTCTCCACATTATTGTTAACAAAATATGGAAAATACATAATTTTAATGATGCAACGTTGTACAGCTGATGGGAGAAAATTGGATACATTAATAAAACAATTTGTAGCAGCACAAATATCAATATCAGGAAGGACTTTTGTAGCAATTGCAATAATTTTCCATGATGGTCCTTCCACCACATCTAGACATTACACTGCCTATCTAAAATGTGACAAAGGCTGGACACTTTGTAATGATGCCCAGTTGGTTTTCAAACAACGTTTGCCTAGGGAATTACAAAATTCCTACCTAATATTTTTGAAGCCAAAGTTTTAGGAAGCTAATTCACTCTCTGAGGAATTTATTATTATATTTAAGATATCCTTGCACTATTGTGCAAGGGTGCCTGTGTCACCACATGGCTGCAGTTTAAGCAGCCGTGCAGAGTGAAGCATAGATTTGCAACATATTTATGTACATATGTTGCATCCCTGTGCTTCGGAAGTACTACAGCACACTACAATTAAAGAGGTTACTGTGTGATGCTGCAGCACTTCCTTATAGTTCTGCACTTATACATTCACCATACGCTACTAATGCATTCATTCAGTCAATTACGTACTACACATACATTCATCTAAACTTTCACACACTAACAAAGAAATTTAGCTCTTTTTTTAAACCAGGAAAGTTAGTTCTTACAAGAACTTTTTTTCTTCTTTCTTCTTTTATGTTATTCTGGGGGTTTTCTGAACAATTTTGTGATTTTTTTGGTTTTTCTGAAAAAAAACCCAAAAAACAAAACAGGAGAAACCAAACAATGAACTTCAAGGAACAGTAAAAAAACAAAAAAAAACCTAGCAAATATGACTTTCCTGCCGGCGGCAGATGAGGTCGATTGACTGCTCGCCATAGCACAAAGTCTTATTGCACTTAGTGCAGAGCACTTTTAAAAATTGAAAGTGAGGACGGATGTCCAAGGTTTGGTCTGAGGGATGCACTCTTGACGTGCTCGGCTGCGATGAGGTGGATGGCGCAGGAGCAGGAGTGTCTCTCATCCGTCGGCACTCTTCACGTGCAAGATTGTTTGGATGAAGGCTCCTCATGTGCTTCATCATACTTGCCGTGCGCAAGAGGATTTCTTGGTAGGATCCCCTCTCGATAAGACTTTTTTGCAAATCTTAAATGTGACCAAGGTGGCATTGGTCTTATTCTGTCCTTCGGGAAAAGTAAAAAATTTCCACACCACTGAAGCAAAACGTTTTTTGTGTGGTTCCTCCGGCAAAAATTCATCCTCAGAGGTTTGAGGTGATGCAGGTGATGCCTGCTGCCCTGAAGCCATTTTTGGTTGCAAAAAGTTAGAACTAAGTGTATACTTAGTCTAAAAAAATCTTCTTCTCTCCAAAGAGATGGTTCTCCAAAGAAGCTCAAAGAAGAATGATTGAAATGGGTGGGGTCTTTCAGTAGTTAGAACTAGGCCTGGGCGAAAATTTCGTTCCGTTCGCGGAAATTGCGATAATTTGACATTTTCGCGTTCCACGGAGAGCGCAAAAATGTCAAAATTTCCACATTCCGTAGCTTGGCGATAATTTGTTTCTTGCTCGCGCTGTAAAATAATACATTCTCGCGCGCGCACAATTGCCTTACCTGAATCCCTGCGTTCGCCGACAAGTTTTCTTGATCCGGTCACGTTCTCCATGAGAGGTTGTATTGTTTTTAGCCATTTGCGCTGTCTCGCGACAGTTCGCGCCCGCAGTGACGTCATGCGTCGCGCGATCATGTCTTTCTTCTCGCGATCATGCACCGCGAGACAACTGAAAACAAGATGGCCGCGCCCACGAGCAACCACATGGGTAAGTTGGCGAGCCGCAACCATGCAGAAAATCTCGCGAACATGCGGGAAAAAAACTTCTGCATCTTCGCGATATTTCCGCGTGTTTGCGATAATTTTTAACAATTTCGCGATAATTTGCGAAAGTGGATTTCGCAAATTCCGCCCACCCCTAGTTAGAAGAGGAAGTGTAATGAACCAATCAAATCTCTTTTTTTTGCAGGTCACATGGGATCCGCGCACCGTGCGCTTACGCAGCACGCACCCAGCGCGCATCCGCGAAATTGAATTAAAAAGAAATATAGGATTAGATGTCAAAATATATTAGTTTTAAGACTAGTTTAGAGTTTGTCTTCAATTAATATTCACATGCAATACATAAATATGTTTTTTTAAATGTTAAATACTTGGCAGGATCCGCGGACCTACCGCGACACAGACGCATATGACGCATTGCGGAAGCGCGTAGACGTCGCGTTACGTACATCGAACGTATCGCGTATAGGCTGGGAGTCGCGTACCGGTCGCATAGTGATCGCGCACTAAAAACGTACCCAACGCATACCATGCGCGGATGCTATCGCGTACGGATCGTCAACGGTGCGCTTAGGGTGCGCGGATCCATAAGCATTGAAAAAAAATATATCTAAAATAAAGTTTTGCACTTATAGTTAAAAAAAATATTTTGAAAAATGTAAAAAAATATGTTTGAAAAACCCATTAAGTTCAAATAATATTTTTTAATTTTTAAAAGAATTAATTGAAGAAATATGTTTAAAAAATGGTGATGAAAAAGTATTTAAAAAAAAAAATATTTAATAAAATTGACACACTGAATTTGAAAAATATAGAAATCCAATCAAAATCATTAAAAATGATATCTTTAGAGATAAGTTATAGATAGGAATTAGCATTTAAAAAACCTTTGAAATTCACTGAAAAAACCATAGGTTTCATGCACGTTATAGTTAGGAATTGGCATTTAAAAAACCTTAGAAATTCACTGAAAAAACCATAGGTTTCAGGGGCGTTATAGTTAGCTGGACATTTCCCTCGTACAAAACCCTAGAAATTCCCCTGCTATAGTTAGTTCAGCTAACTATAACTCGCGCCCCCGCAAAGCACTGCTGATGACGTCACACATTACATCACTCATGACATGGTCAGTGACAACACTGATGACATCACGGATGACATCTCAAATGACATCACTGATGACATCACTGATGACATCATCCATTGAGTATGTGTTTCTGAACAGTTTTAATATGTTTAATATATATAGGGAAAGGCCTGTTGAAGAATAAGTGGATGTACAAGTGTGTGAATGGATGATTTTCTAGGTGCGTAACTGACTCTATAAGTGAGTCATTAAATGTATCTTACTGCAGACTAGTGACTAAACTGTGTGAATGTCTGTATCTGTCTGTCTGTTGGTGTATAAGTGGTTGCATGGTTTTGTGAATAGCTATATGAGTGTCTATGTGGGTTATTGATTGGTTGTCTGAGTATCTGTATGGGTGCCTGAGTGTATGTGTGGGTGGGGTGTGTGTGACTCTGTGCATAGATGTGTGAGTGGGTGCTTCTATGGGTGCATGGTTTTAAGAGTGCAACTGTGATGGACTGTATGGTTGGGTGAGTGTATGTAAGGGTGTGTTAGTGATTGAATGTATATCTCAGTTGTACATGTGACAGTAACTACATATGTGAAACACAGTGTATATGTGTATAAGAGTATATAACTATCTATATGTGAGAGTGTGTGATTACGGGACTGGCTGTATGGATGAGTGTGTGCTTGTACTAGAAATTGAATAAGAGTGTCAATTTTTTTTAGTATTTTTATGAGTAAGTGAACTTGAGTGTGTTTACCTGTGTAGGTGAGTGAATTGGACTGTGTTTAATTATTTGCACAACTGACTAGGTGTGACTAGGTGTGTCAGTACCTCAATGGATGATTGGTAGTGTGTGAGTGTCTATATATGTGTATAAATGCAGATGATAGTCTTGTACGGAGTGACTGTAAGTATGAGTGACTGTACAGGTGAGTGAGTGGAGGTGCATGTAGATCTAAGAGTCAATGAGTGGGTATGTAGTTATTGGTATTGGAGTATCTATGGTCTTCAAAATGGCTGTCTGAAATTTTGAGTTGGTGCATCAAAAGTTATATTAGGGTGTGAGAAGGTGTACTAATTTATCACATTGATGAGGTCATCAGTGATGTCATCAGTGATGTCATTTGAGATGTCATCAGTGATGTCATCAGTGATGTCACTGACCATGTCATGAGTGATGTAATATGTGATGTCATCAGCAGTGCATTGCGGGGGCGTGAGTTATAGTTAGCTGAACTAACTATAACAGGGGAATTTCTAGGGTTTTGTACGAGGGAAATGTCCAGCTAACTATAATGCCCCTGAAACCTATGGTTTTTTCAGTATATATATATATATATATATATAGATATAGATATCACAAAACCCAACCTCCAATGATTAAGGCCAATCGGCTGAAACGCGTCTGGACAATGATTCCATTTGCCGCCTTGTGTCCAATTAAAGAGCTCTGTTCCTCCGATGTTAGAGCCTTGGTATTTTCTTTTGCTGTGAATGTCAGATTCAGGACTCTCCGTTCCTGCCACGCCGAGGCCGTCCTGTCAGGGTCGGGGGCCCCTCAGCACGGAGACAGCTGGTATGGATTAATTTCTGGGGCATGACCCGCCCACCTCACACCAAGATGAAACAACGAAATCACTGGTAATTAAGAGGCGAGCAAGGGAGTTGAGAGGGGTATTTCACCACCTCTTGACAACATCGGAGGCCCGGGCTCTTTGTGACTTTCACGAACTGTGGCAGTGCAGAATTTCAAGGCATCCTGAG
Source organism: Triturus cristatus (assembly GCF_964204655.1). Classification (NCBI taxonomy): domain Eukaryota; kingdom Metazoa; phylum Chordata; class Amphibia; order Caudata; family Salamandridae; genus Triturus; species Triturus cristatus. The sequence goes on from NC_140593.1 coordinate 1,052,747,431, forward strand.
AGCACGTTAATTTGGAAGAGTGTACAGTGAGCAAGCACCAATGAAAAGAAAATATTTCATATCTATCTGTTGCACTGTACCCTGGACCTGTGTGAATTCTCTCTCATGCTGCATGTTGGGAAACAAAGGAATTTGGGACTACGAAAGCAGTCTACCTTTAAATTTTTAAACCACATCGTTTCACAAAACCCAACCTCCAATGATTAAGGCCAATCGGCTGAAACGCGTCTGGACAATGATTCCATTTGCCGCCTTGTGTCCAATTAAAGAGCTCTGTTCCTCCGATGTTAGAGCCTTGGCATTTTCTTTTGCTGTGAATGTCAGATGCAGGACACACCGTTCCTGCCACGCCAAGGCCGCCCTGTCAGGGTCGGGGGCCCCTCTGCACGGAGACAGCTGGTATATATAGATATATATATATATATATATAGATATGCTTTTTGGTGACATTACAATACCTGTGTGCATACACACTGAGATGCCTAGGCTAGGTAGAGTACCCCGAAGCATAAATGCCTGGATGCGGACAGGTGAGGAAAAGGAAATATTGATAACATTTAGAAAATCCCTTAGGGTTACCAAGAGGCCTGGATTTGCCATGACAATCTTAGTTTTTCACCCTCCGTGCCAGCAAATTTCAGTAAAGCATATGTCCTACTTTCCAGAGCGGGTCGACTTTATAGAACACAGCGGGAGGCATTTTGTTCAGTTGTGCTGGTGCAGAATTTGTTAGCAGCCCCTAGCAGAATACAATCACATATTTACCTGAGAAAATTTGCATGAATTGCATGCTCTCCCTGCTTAGTTATATTATGAAACAGGTCACATATCCACATTAGAAATGGAATAGATAATTAAATGTTTTAAATCATTTACATAAATTAGCTTCTCTGGGTCTTTTCTCTGTAATAATTCCAGAAATATGCACAGCTTTGTAATTTTCTGATTGAAATGTGCCATTAATCATGGAAAGTAAGGCCTGCCTGCTGGAGCAGCGTCCAGGGATTTGTTCATAAATCATTAATACTTGATAGCAACATCAGCAGTGCTCCCTTGTGCTTTGACTGTCTGAGTGAATTCAAACCTAGGCGGATTGGCTGCCATCAAAATGGTTTCCGAGATCAGATGCAGCTTCAAAAACAGAGTGACAGGCCCTGGCAGGCGTTTTATATTAAAAGATCCTGGGTATTGAGCAAATGTTATTAAAAACCTGCAGGGCTTCTGTAGCCTGAGATCAGCTTTGATGGATTCCTGGTGCTGATGTGGCTATTAAAATGTGACTGCAAATGATAGACATGTTTTCAAAACCACAATACATGTCAATGATTACACCGGAAACAGAGGCACAGAGACAAATAGAAATTTAGATAATTACATTAAGGCTGTCTCTAGTGTTAAGATCATGGTTCTTATGTTCATAGCTATTTTGAGGTTGCAAAGGCTCGTATTCGCAAAATAGGAGCCTTTGCGACTTCAAAATTGTGTCTGAATTTGTTCAAAACCTAAATTGTGATTCGGTAACTTGTCACTGAATCGCAAAATAGGTTTATGACTACATACTGGATTGCAAATTGAAAGGGGCGTGTTTAGGGCATCCCTTCAAATTTGCTATTTCTTATTGTATGTATTAATGGTTTGCTACCGCAATTACAGTTGCAATTCATTGATAGGTTACCAGCACCTTAAAGAAGGTGGTGACCTATTGTGAATATTGTAAAGAAAAATATTTAGTCAATGGGATCACTGCTTACTTATAAAAAAGATTTCTTTATTTTAAATGCATCCCATTTTCCTCTAAGGAAACAGACTGCCTCAAAGAATAAACTATTGCTGTATTTAAAAGCAATCACAGACTTGGGGGTCTGCTGACCCCAACAGACCACCAACCCTGTGATGGCAGCAATTCATAGTGGGTCAAAATATATGACCAACCAGATGCATATTTATGAGGTCAAAATGTGATCCCTTTCAAATCAGAATTTTGTGAACCAACATGTTTGAACATGTTGGTTTGCAATAAAAACCAATGCATTCGGTAAAAGTTGGTGCACAAATTACGACCATGTGTACCGAATGCATTGTACAAACATAAGGCACACTGGTCTTTTAAAGTTACTTTATCAGGTATGCATTCAGAATATGTTTGTCGATTACTTGACATGAATTGTTTCTTGGCACAAACTGCAGTACAGGTATGTAATGAGCACCCTGGGTCATATCAGACACTCTCAGGCCTGAACTTTTCAACTAGAAATCACTAATTCTTTCAGTGGAAGTAAAAGAAGGCTACTGTACCCAGAATGCAGTAGGTCATCACAGAAAGGCCAAGGATCGAAAACAGTGTTCATAATGACATGAAACGAAGAAAATAAAAACAAGGTTGGGGTTTACAAATATTCACTGACTAATCGCCCTACAGATATACCTCTGTAGATTAAGCACCTGATACAGAAATTCTACAGCCTTAGCTGTAAATGTTTTGTGACAGACTGAAGCTTGCACTTTTGTTGCTGTGTTGGATGTCTGTTTTGCTGCTGCCCTGAGGTACTTGTTCTGCAAGGAAGTGAGTATTTCCTGTTGTTGCACGATTTGTACCTTCTTATGAGGGAGGAGCTAACACTGCTGCTGTCCAAGCTGTGCCTGTTCTTCGGGGAGGGCCTCTTGCCCTTCTGATGTTCTGCTGTACCTGTTCAATGGAGAAGGGGCATTTCCACTGCTGTTGCCCCACTGTTACCTGTTTTAAGAGGGCAAAAAACCTGAATTGTAGATCCTCTACTTATACCTATTTGGTGAAGAAGAAAAGCTTGTACTATGGTGCCTACGTTGTATCTCTTCTTTGTGTGTCACACAACCTCGTGCTGTTCCTCCTGCTGCTGACACCTGCACTTTACCTATTTTCTGACAATGGGAAGGTTGCACTTCTCCTGTCCATGTTATACCTGTATTGCTTGCTTTATTGCATGATGTGAATGAAACAGTGAGCATTCACAAACTATGCACAGAAACACAAGATAATAACATGGCTCTATGGCTAAAGTTATAGAGTGTGTTGCGTGCGTTTCTAACCATAAGTGGTGAATTTTAATGGTTTGATGAGTTTGACTTCGAAGCATACTCACTTTTTCACCGTGTTTTACGCAGTAAATTTCATTGGTCTTTCTATGATTTACTCATTTTTAAACCCTAGCTGTGCGCGGCCTTTCTCTGTGACCAGCAGGGCTTGAGCGAGGGCGCTAGATGGTGTCAGCGTGATGATGGGAGGCAGTTTTCCAGGTTTCTACTGGAAAGCGGGGCAGGCAGCCAAGCGAGACTTTGCACCAACCCACTGGGGTGTTTTAATGTGTTAACTGCTGATTGCAAGATGGACTCATAAGAGACTCACTATCTCTGGCACTACAGGAACCACAAGCCATTGCCTATGGCCACACCCACTGGGGCTGGATTTTGGAAGTGAATAGTGCTCGGAGAACTCTGTCTTCCATTTCAGCAACCGAGCCATTGAGAAAGGGAACAGAGCTTCCTGAAACGCGTCTGGTTTGAATGCGGTTGCATTTTTCCCGCTGCTGCCTGCTTGCAAGTTATAACCTAATAAAGAGAGAAACACTTACCTGCCTGATGGAGTCTTTTCAGTGGGGCAACCTTCTTTGTTGGATGTTTAGCGGCTAGCCTGTCTGCGAAAAGAAGCCCCTCGCTTGTCAGCGGGCCCCGTGTTGATGCTAGATGGTGTCAGCGCGATGATTGGTGGCAGTTTTCCAGGTTTCTACTGCAAAGCGGGGCAGGCAGCCAAGCAAGACTTTGCACCAACCCACTGGGGTGTTTTAATGTGTTAACTGCTGTTTGCAAGATGGACTCATAAGAGACTCACTACAGGAACCACAAGCCATTGCCTATGGCCACGGCCACTGGGTCGGGTTTTTGGAAGTGAAAAGTGCTCGGAGAACCTACTGGAGTGTTTTAATGTGTTAACTGCTGTTTGCATATCCATAGGGATTTTAGACACAACTACAGCCCACACTGCCTAACGAAATCACACCAAATTTGGCAGAAAGGTAGACCTTGGTCCAGAAAGAGCCTTTTTTATGTAATTTGGTGGAAAACCATTCAGTAGTTTGGAGTTATTAAAGAAAATAGATTTATGTATATCTAGGGACATGGATGTTCCATGGATCGAACAGATCTCATGATAAGATCTGAATGGCTGTCACCACTTCAACCAGGAAGTGGTGGCATCCATCTTGGGACTCTGGACTTGGGACTAAGCCCTAGTCTCAAAAAAATGGAAAAAACCCAGAAGGGAGCAGGGTAGGATTACTCTGAACTCCTTAGCCTGTTGGTGGGGTCCACTGGGGCCCAAAACGTTTTTGTTTTAAAATGTTACTGCAAATTTGTGGACAATGCTGTAGCAAGGGATGGGGGTCAGTCAGCATGGGTTTTGGGGATGGCGGCCTCTCCCAGCTCTTAGCTGCCATCTCGGGGTCGCAATCGCCAGCACACCAACCCCCCGCTCTTCAATGCGACCGACACGGGCGGCAAACTCTGGGCCTGCTCCGGGTGGTCTAAGGTGTAGCTACGCCTCTTTTTGTGGAGGATCCATGAATCCGCTATAAAACCGTTTTACAGGCGCAGGCTCCTGCGCTTGTTTTTTTTATGTCACCCAGGTGTTCCAGGTCCCGGGGGTGGATTTATACATGTAATAAGGGGAGGGGGGCATGCTTGGCCTCATCCCCACACCGATTTTGGCTCCCAGGGAGCCCATGCCCCGGGTCCTGGGCGAATACAAGAAAGGCGCCACTTGGCTCCCCACCTTCACTCGATTTCAGCCCCGGGAACCCCATCCCCTGGGTCACAGCCGCAATTTGAAAAGGTAGGGGGCTGCGCGAAGTGGGGTTGGCTGTGCAGCGTGAAGTAGGCTGAATGCGGGGGGTTAGCATCACAAGTAACTATAACTCGTGCTGTAAGGTAACTATAACTTATACCCTAGCCATACACTGCAAATTAGCCCACATATTACAGCACACATAAAATCTTCTGTGACATCATTAATAATATCACTGCAACATTGGCTGTAAAATTCTTGATGAGAAAACTGTGCATGGTGGGGACACAGTTCTACTTATGTTAGGTCACTAGTTATAATTACTAAGGGTGGGCGTAGTGGGCATAGTGGGGCTACGTGAAGCAGCACGTAGTGTGCCCAAATCTACGCACACTACGTGCTTCGCGTAGCCCCACTACGCGCCACCCGCCTCCCGCCCGCCCTCCTTTTAAATCAAACCCCCGCATTTACAATAAATACAAAATTGAGAAACTTGCCATGAAGCGCGGCGTCTCCGGGGCTCCCTCTTCCATTCCCAACTTCTTCTGACAAATGCGCATGCGCGGGCGTCCGCGCATGCGCATTTGTCAGAAGAAGTTTGAAATGGAAGAGGGAGCCCCGGAGACGCTGCGTTTCAGGTACGTTTCTTTAATTTTGTATTTATTGTAAATGCGGGGGTTTGATTTAAAAGGAGGGCAGGCGGGAGGTGGGTGGCAGCGGCAGGCAGCTACGCCCTGGGTGTGCGTAGCGCTAGCCTGCTTCGCCTACTTCGAAAACTGCGAAGCAGGCAGCGCTACGTACACTACGTGGGCGAAGCGTAGTGTCTCGTCCAGGGTTAATAATTACTTGAGATTACTCTAACTATAATTGCTGAATTTCTATGATTTTGTTTGTGTAAAATCTGAACCTAACTATAACGTCCCTGTAACCTTTGTTTTTTTAGTGAATTTCTAAAATCATGTGATCGAGGCCTGTGGGACGCCGAAATGCGTAATGGCGGTTGGTGCGGGGCACTAAGCAAAATAAAACAAAGCACCACGAATTTGGGTCCGCATCGTCTTTTTTCTGTGAAAGAAAGGTGTATGAGATGAGAGTGGAATATATATATATAGTAAGTAAGTATGTGGATTATTTTTTACAGCCATTAGTCCGTGATTTACCAACTTACGTTAAGGACACTGGTGACTTTATCAGGAAACTAGCTAGAATTCAATGGCGTGAGGATTTCTTGTTGGTGACTCTAGATATAGAGTCCTTGTATACTAGCATAGAACACGATACAGGAGTTGCTGCCATTAAACATTACTTGGACTGCAGACCCATCAAATTTTACAGTCATAATGCTATGCTTTTAGAACTTATTCACTGGGCATTGAACAACAACTATTTTATGTTTGAAAATGATTTGTATTCCCAAAAGAGGGGAGTCGCCATGGGAGCTTGCTTCTCCCCCAGCTATGCCTGCTTGCATGTTGGCTGGTGGGAGGAGCAGGTTCTCATGGGAACCCATGCTAATGTGTTTAGATCTAAAATTATAGAGTGGTTCAGATACATTGACGATGTTTTTATGGTTTGGAAAGGTGATCGTGAAAGTGTGATAAATTTTATTGAAGTTTTAAACAATAATATTTTTAATCTCAAATTCACTTTCAACTTAGACAATACATCAGTTGAATTTTTAGACACCAAAATCACGATTGTTGAGAACCAAATAGAAACATGTCTGTATAGAAAACCCACCGCTGGCAACTCTATCTTACACGCTAGCAGTGCCCATCCACCACACCTCATAAAAAGCATCCCCTATGGGGAACTCCTCCGCATTAAACGTATTTGCAGTATACCGGAGGAGAGAGCTAAATGTTCAGAGGAGGCAATGAGTAGGATGAGGCAAAGAGGTTACTCTGAGGGGATCCTCAGGGAAGCCTATGAGAAAGTGGAATCCATTCCCAGGGACTTATTGCTTAAAGATAAATCGGTCAACACGAGCGAACACAATTCAGTTGATACCCCTGATAACGCAATCTCCAATGTACCACGTCGTTTGATTACAACATTTAACAAACAGCACCACAAGATCAGGGCCATTGTTAATAAAAATTGGCCGATTGTGCTAACTGATGGTGTTTTGGCCCCAACGCTACCCCCCAAACCAGTACTGACGTTTAGAAGGGCCAGAACCATGAAAGGGGAGCTCATGAGACCAAACATTCTAAGCCATGTTAGTTGTTCTTGGCTAAAACCCAAAAATGTTTTTTTCAAATGCTCCAGTTGTAGAGCGTGCAAATTTGGTCAAAATACTACTCAATATTCAGTCCCGTTCAGTGCTAACCCCAGACAAATCAAGGGCCACTTTACTTGTAGATCTGAATTCGTGGTTTACGTCCTTTTCTGTACATGTGGCTTGTATTACATTGGGAGCACCAAATTACAAGCCCATGTCAGAATTTTACAACATTTAAGGGCAATCGTGAGCAACGACTCTAGCTACCCAGTAGCACGTCATTTCAGAAAACAACATAATAATGATCTCAGTTGCCTGAAATACTTTGTTGTCGACAGTGTCCCCGCACAGCGAAGAGGGGGCAACAGAGAGAAAGCTCTTAGACAACTCGAAACCAAATACATACTCGAGTTCGACAGCAAAGCACCCACAGGGTTAAACAACACTGAGGACTTACATAATTTTATTTGAGTATTTGCGGGCTACACGGTACAAAATATTCTTTTAATATTTGATTAAGATCTACAGCGTGTGCATTGGCAATCCTGCTGACCGAAGACATTTTACTGACCAGTTCATGTATTTAACCTGTATCCTCACCAATTTTACAAATACTGTTTACTAATATTGTTTGAGAGTAGACTTCTTATCCAGCCGTCTGAATTAATTTGTTCCTTCTATGTCTGTCTTGTTTGTTTTTTGCTTTTGTCTTTCGAATTTAAAGGGGTATAGTTTAGGAAGTGAAGAGAAAAAGAGAAAAAAAGAGAAGAAAAAAAGAAAATACAAATTCCTTCCTCCAATGTTGGTGCGTTCCAGTTCTCCATAGCTGATGAATCTTTCAGTCAGGCTCCTTTCATCCTTGTGTGAATTATAATTCAGGTGAAAGCAGCCCCATTAGACATGCCCAAACATCAAACTGTAGACACATTATTCGTAAGATTAGGTGGTTTGCTGAACTCCATATGTATATGTTAATATGAAAACACACACATATGATAAGTGTTTTAATGCCTTCTCCCCGTCTCTCTTTGCTTTCTTTCCTCGCTTGTTTTGCTATCCTATCATTATTTGCACTTTCTTCACTTTTTGACCAGCTTTCATGATTTTTACATAGGCAAATGATTTTAAGAAGCAATCTTGGGTTTTACGAAATGATTTTGTAATTTGACACAATTTTAACATTTGTTGAAAAATTGTTAAGAATTCAGACCGTGTATTATCTAACTGTATGAATTAGGTTTATAATATAGCTGCTATGTGTGTATATATAATGCATTTGTTTGCATCTTGCACCACTGTTGCGTATTTTGCACCTTTGCATTCTTGCACTTTGAAGGCACATTTTGCACTTTAAAAATCAGGATTTGCACTAAAAATCTGCGTATTTGCACAAGCAAAATTGGCACCTTTGACTCATGGAACCTACTGTGTTTTTACATGGTCTGGACAGTTTTCCAATAAGTTAAATAAGTTCTAAACAGACATCATCCAATATTATCACTGTGGAATTTTATAGACCCATGCTGCTATAAGTACTAATATATTTTGTATATATTACATTTTTACATTTGCCATGTAGACTAGAGTATTTTTTCTATGTTTATCAACACTAGCATCACGAGGTCAGAGAGTTCTCCAAAATATAAAGGCTAATGAAGCGGCAGTTACTTTATGTGATCAAGGCCATCTGGTGGCCGAAACGCGTAACGGCGTGCTGTGTGGGTGCTGATCTTCATTAAAAACCTGTGAAGCACGAATTGGTGTCCGTGTGCTTCTTCCTCGCCGTCAGGAAGTGGGAGACAGCTTTTTGGAACTTATATATATATATATATATATATATATATATATACAGTTGGCGAGTGAAACGCGTCATGGCGAGCACTATGCTCTATTAAGAAGGGACAATTTGGCAATACATTTGACACTGCATTTTCACCGAACAACTGAGTATCTGTGTCTTTCTGGAGATCGTTGAGGACCGTGCCTGGGTGTGTCACCAAAGGATTGGCAGACCAGGCGTTGGAGTGAGTGGATATATATATATATATATATATATATATATATATATATATATATATATATAGCCTCACCTTGCACTGCTTGTTCCCTCACAGATTACATAACTCGTGGTGCATGTTCAGCAACTACACTGATAACATCCCTAATGATATTTAAAATTACATCATGTGCATGGCGAGGGTGATTGTTATAGTTACTCTAGGGCACAAGTTCCTGTTCCTTGACATAACTATATCTGGGGAAGTTCAGTGTTTTTTTTATTTTGAAACATTTAGTTTTAACTGACATTTTCACCATAATTATAACGTCTGTTTAATCTCTGTTTTTCAGTGAATTTCTAAGGTTTCTATTTAATGTAAAGTAAGATATTGTCACAATTTCCAACTATAGCATTACATTAAAATTTAGCTTTTCGTGAATATATATATAAATTTCAATCAATATTTTTTGTTTTTGTTTATATTTCTTTATTGGAGTTTAAAGTAATATAGCACAATAAACAATTCTTGGGAGGAAGGACACCCCCCTCAACATTCCACAACGCTGGAGTTCCCCCAGACTATGGATAACTCATCGTAGGTTATTCATGCACCTCTCCAATCAGCACCAATCTACTATCACAGGCACTAGCAACAACATTTGGGCACATAATCATAAGAATCAAGCAGGGGTACAGTTCGTTGGCAGTGCCAGGCTTCGGGCATCCCAGGGCACCTAAAAAATGTGACATAATGTACAGAATCATAGAACATCATTAATTTTACAAGTTAACAACAATGGTGCAAAAATCTCCCTTATCAGGACGGCCTCTCGTTGTCCTTCGCCTCTTGTTTCAGGATATATGTGTCACACATGGTGCAGTCAGTACCTCCACTACCCCGGCAGTGGAGCTCGGCCAGTACAGCCTATTTCACTAGATCGTGCAACCAGTGTCCCACACCTGGTTCGGAGCCGGCCTTCCATGACAACACTATTTGTCTTATACAGATAACCAGGGCTAGCACAACAAACCTGCCGGTATGTCTATCATCCTTGGTTCTGGCCTTATTGCCCAATATACAGTATTCAGGGGTGAGGGGCACCACCCGCTCCACTACCTCCAACAGTGTCTCTGTCACCTCTCCCCACACCTTCCGTAGGACAGGACAAGCCCACACCATGTGGTAAAAGTCAACTCTTTGTGTATGACATCGCCAGCACTCTGGTGGAGTCACCAGGAATATCCGATGGATGCGCTGCGGTGTCAGGTAGGTTGGTACAAGTAGACTGATCCATAGATAGATAGATAGATTGATAAACAGACACACATATATGCACACACACACAAATATACATACAAACTCATAGTTAAATATGTTCAGCATGCTCACATTCAATAGGGTAAATTGATCTTTACTGCTTTACAAATTACATTTCTTCATCAAAATTATACCTTGTGTTCCCCTTGCAGCAGTGGAGGAGCTAACTATGCCTTTTACCACCAGTGTGGATGGAGGGATCTGAAGATAAAATGGTGAGGACACTGTTGAATGCTAGGAACATGATCAGAGGGGGCCGTTATGCTAGTCGTTTTTCAAACAGTTTGTTAGGTGATTGGACAATTTGTTTACATCACTATTTGAACAGTTTCAGAGCATCTTTGGGTCAGTTTTTCTTCACCAGGGCACCACAATTGTTAAAACAAATGTACAAAAGGTGGAAGTCTTGTGAGACTGTGTGAGTTTGTTGTCAGCCAAGCCTGCACTTCCCTTTTATCCCTGTAAATACCTGTAACTGTGAGAGGAATAGATATGTAATTGCCTTGCTAAATCAGTGAGCGTGGGTTTTATCAACATAAAATTGAGAATCCTGCCTTTTCTTCACTTTATGTTTTTTCTATAAACTCTCCTAGCCCCAGTTTCGTTTAACATGTAATATGTGAATTTAATTAACACTATGCACTAATTCAGTTCATGAAAGAATTCAGTGATGTCCAAACTGCAGCCTTTACCCTACTGCTGGTCACCCATAGCCTTCATCTACCACCAAGTGAAGTCATTATACAACACTTGTATAGTGCTTCGAAACTGCATGGAAACTGCACCCTCAGTACATCATGGTGCCCTGGTCTATCATCTTGGTCGCTTGTTATCTTTTACAATTCTCTTTAGTTTCTTCATATGGTTGTAGAAATTCACATTTTGAGGTGTGCCAAGAAGGCTTTTTTTTAAAGGAGAATAGCCATCAGTGGCACTGCCAGCACAGAGGCACCAGAGCCAGGACACCCTCCCTGTGTTGGCATCCAATTGAAGTGAGACGCATTTGCGACCTACCTCATGAATATTGATGAGTTAAGTCATATTGTGATCCATTCCAAATGCTGATTTGTGAACCAAATCTATGTGTACATAGGTAGGTTCACAAAATCAGAATTAATTACCAAATTTCAGTGTGCAATTTGCAACCACTATTTGCAAATTGATTATTAGATCTGGTCCAAAGTCTCCAATATACAAACACATTAGAAGGAAAGATAAGTTAAATTCTGGCTGCATGACAATTAGGCGTAATAGCTAAACAATTGATCCAGGAAAGCCAAGACACATATAAAGAATGCAAGGCTTATTCACTAATCAAGGTGAGACAGACCAAATCAGGCCAAACACGGGAAACCTCACTGCATACAAACAATCGTTCCACACAGTGGACTTGATATTGTAAATCACCAGAACACTATTTCCTGTAAGACTGAAACTCATACCTCCAAACTGAGGTGAAAAATTGTGGGAAGGAGAAAGAATCAATAAAAACTGTTCCAAGTTATTTTGCTATTCAATGGGAATAGAGAGGCAATAATTTACTGAAATAGTTTGGGCATAAGTAAACTGTAAAGTAAAGTTTAATGAAAAAACTAATGCTAAAAAAAAACTTTAAATAAAAGCTACATATTTTGCCTGCTTTTTGGGTGCCTAATTTGATGGTGATTTATTTTGTGTGTGCTTTTTAATGAAGTGCTTATGTGACGTTGCAATATTGTAGCCGCCTGTGATTTGAGTGACAGGTTTGGTAGTGATCTATTCCTGTCTCCTTCACAAATACTATTAATAAATGTGTGGCACACCTAAACGTCTTCTTATTTAGAAAACATAATCACCAATAAAAGAAAATACTTCAGTTAATTTTTTTTACATTTTATTTTATTTTTGCAAGCATATGGTGGCCGTGTTTAGGTGCTGGTGTGTTTTCTTTTTTTAATGGCATATGATTGCAGTCAAATTCAAAAAAAGAAATTGCACCAGGTTGCCAATGACAGACCTAGGAGCTTTGCCAATGCTTCTGTTTTTTTCCCAATTTTTTAGCAACTACTTCCCTGAAGCCTGATTAAGAATTAACTTTTGAGGAAGGGTCACAGCAAGGAAAGTGACCGATAGATCCCAGCCAAGGAGTGGAGCAGAGTGGATGCATCAGTTGTGGGATCCACACCCAGATGGCTCAAGTTCCAGAATGAAGCCAGTTGTTTTTCAAACAAGAATATTAATTGCAATCGGAGCAACAATTTACAGTGCATTCAATAGCATGTGATCTTTGCCATTGAATTATTCACCTACAGTGCACACATTTTTTTATCCATGTCGTTAACGTTACCTTTTCCTTATATTTCTCTGACAGAATCGAATAGGAAACAGGAAATTGAAAGATTAAGAAATAGAAAGAAGAGGAAACGGAGGAAACAAAACACGACCCGGAGAAACCCTCAAAAGGGAACAAAAGGCAACTGGCCACCAGCTCTAAGTGACTGGTGATGGGAGTCCTTTAATTGGGCTTCTAGCAGTAGTCGTCAAAATCTAAGAAGTCATCTGCGAAAAATGGCCATCAATCATTAAAATCCCTACAAATAATTTTCTTTGCAAAGCCAGCGGAAATCATGTCTCTTATTAGTAGTGTGTTTCATTTCGGGGCGTTTAGGTCACTGTAGTGAGGCTCAAGGCAAGTTTAATGGTAACACCGGTACTTTATTACTAAGGTCCAGTACGAGGGCAATGGGTCCAGTTCCAATCACCAACTGCCCCGCAGCATCCCCCGAGCATTCTTAGAATACAGAATTGCATACAAATGACAACATTACATGAGCCCTAATTATTTATACACAAACCCACAACACAGCCGCTCCTTTGAAACAATTTTTTTTAACACAAGATAAAACAAGGTTTGACATACCACCTCCCCCTGATTATATATAATTTAACCTCCATATCTAAAATTATGGCAACCCTAAATACCTAATGCGCAATACTGCGCTATGTTTAGAAAACGGGAAAGGGTAGAGAAATAAAAGATGAAGGAGGAAAAAGAAGAAAATCAATAAATACATTCCTTACTCTTCTATCCTCATGATCCTCCTCTATAGTGGAAGGAGATATATTTCTATTGGGTGTGATCACAGCTCTTGGTTCTGATTCCAGGGGCGGCTCCACCATTAGGGCTTTCTCGCAGTGCAAGAAGCAGAAAATAAAATGGTGTTTTAAATACCATTTTATTTTCTGCTTCTCGCGCTGCGAGAAAGCAGAAGGCTGGGGTATGCCTGGTTGGGGGCGGGCAGGAGGCCGGGTCAGGGAGGAGTGGCTTGCACCACTCTGAGTACCCTGACTGCTTTGGTCGGCCCTAGGGCCGACCAAAGCAGTCATGCGTGCTCTACATTTTCTCTGTATAGGCTGCATGCAGCCTACATAGAGAAAATGGCTGCCCTACAGGTGGCCGACTGGGCGCTTTCCGGGACTCCGCACCAATCACAATGCTGACATTGCAGCATTGTGATTGGCTTACAGGAGGGGAGGGAGAATGCCTGTTCCTGTTCAGGAGCAGGAAAACGCAGACCCAGCCCAGGAGCAGAGGTAGAGCGGGACCGGTCAGGTAAGTAATTATTTTAGCCCCCCCCTCGCGGTAACCCCAGCGAGAATTGCGAGCCGCGACTGTCTGATTCATCAACATCATTTCCAGAGGTGGGTGATACTTGGCACTCAGAGGGATTTGATCCTTCAATAGAATCACTAGGAGTGGGTTCCCGGCTTCATCTATTAACTCCCTACCTCCCTCTCTTTGTGTTCCTGAATCAACACTGTCGGGCTTCATAACTAACCAACCAAAATCTCTTCTGCCCTGTTCGCCATCCTCCCATCCATTACAATCGCTCAAAGTCATCCGCTTGAAGTTCAATACCTTACCATTGCTCAAATTAACTGCATTGTGTAATACCTCCACTACTTCTTCTGGTTCATAGAACTTACTGTCTCCTTTAGTTACAAATTCTGGTTTCTTTATGCGGACCCAGTCCTCAACTTTAACATTCACAGGTTTGGTACTATTTTTGACATCATAATACGCTTTGCTTTTCTGATGGCTCCTTGCTATGATGTCTCTTAGCATTTCCACTAACCAAGGTTTAATGCATTTGCTAAACAACCACCCAGGATTGCATTTAGTCCTCCCCCTCATAAACAAAAAAAGGCGACAATCGGGTAGCTTCATTTCCGGGACTCTATAAGCCCATACATACAATTGGAACACACAATCCTTGTTATTGACACACGCAGCTTGAATCACACCTTTAATGACAAGGTTAAACCTCTCAACTGTGCCATTGCCACTAGGATTGTAAAGAGAAGTAGTCTTCATTTTCACTCCAATCCTGTCACAACACTGTCAAAATGCATTAGATCTGAATTGCACTCCATTACCCCTTAATACTGTAGCAGGAATCCCCTCCAAACTAAACACTTGATCCAAAAATATCAAAACTGCATCAATATCAGCATTTTGCATGACTTTGACCACAGGCCACCTAGAAAATAGATCCATGATTACTATAGCTGTGTGTTGGTCCCACAGGTCCCATAATGTTGATGGCTTTGGATTTTTTGGATAATACCCTTCACTCATCGGAGGCCTAAGCGTCTGTAGAGATTTATCAGCTCTGGAACACGCCATACAGTCTCTGACCATGGGTTCTATTTCGGAATCAACCCCAGGCCACTAGAACAGACTCTTTATAACTGCTTTAGTACGCCTTATGCCAAAATGGCCTTCATGACACTTGCATTACACTGTACAGAAGGTTGAGTGGGTGAACAACTTTTTCACCCCTCAAGATTACACCATCATCAAAGGAAAGTTTGGATCGTACCTCCTAAAATGGCTCTTATTGGGCCACTGGTCCCGAATGAATTTGGCTACCTCTTGTAATAATGTGTCTTCTCTGTACTCTTGTTCCCATTTTCCTTTTTCCATAGCAGTAAACCCACTATCATGTGTCAATTCAACATGAAACTCGTGCCATTTCTCATCCTCACACTCCTCCAGCTGTGCTGCCATTCTGGACGGAATCTGCTATCACGTTATCTCTGCCTGGCATATATATGATTTTATAAATAAAATCCTGCATATGCGTTGAATTTCTAGCTATTCTAGCCGATGCATAAATTTGTTTCAGAAGTTGTCTAATATAATAACATTTCTCCACAAATCTTGACTATAAATTTTGCGCATTATTCTGCTAGTCCCAAAAAAGACTGTACATTGTCTTTAGACTTGGGTGTTGCTGCATTTTTTATGGCTTACATCAAAGATGGATTAGGTTTAACCCCTGATTTGTCAATCACATGACCTAGATAGGTTACACTTCTCTCTGCCAGTTTACATTTTGAAAACTCTAGAGTCAACCCTTTAGATTCCAGAATATACAAAGCTTTAGTTGACTTGGCATCATGATCTATTTTGGTCTTCTCAAAAAACTAATGTCGTCCTGAAAGTACATGATGTCCTTTTCTTTGCCAAAAAAGATAAACATTAATCACTGGAAGACAGCTGCAGCTGAAGCTAGCCAAAGGGCATGAACTGGAAAAAGCCATCTGGGTAATAAAGGCTGTATACTTTTTTGAATCAGGAGTCAGAGAAACCTGGTGGTACTAGGATGAGAGGTCAGTGGTCAAGAACCACCAGGCATCTTTAAGAAATATAACCATTTCATAAATTTTCGGTAGTGGAAACTTGTCAATGATAATGTTGTTATTCAAATGGCGTAAATCGACGCATAACCTAATCTTCCCATTACTGTGCCTAGCTACCACCACCGGGAAATCCATTTGGATGCCTCTACTGGTTCTATTATTAAAGATGACACACATTTTTCCAAACGTTAGACATTTCCTCTCTTATTGCTATAGGTACATTCCTAACCCTATGTGCTTTGGGGCACGCATCCTCTTTCAGTCTAATTTTATGCTCAAATCCTAAAAGGTTACCCAATTCCTTCTTGAATACAGTAGGGAACTTATTTAACAAAGCATCCCCCATGGTTGTACCATCGTCCAGGATCAAAACTTGCTCTTTGCTGTTTGGGTGCAGGGCGATATGTAGTTCTTTCTGATCATGACAACCCAATACAAATGGCCCTCTTTTCGCTACATAGAGTTTCCCCTGTGACCTTCTATGTTTGAAATTAAACGTAAACCATCAAAATCCAAGCATCTCAATTTTTTCTCCTCCGAATCCTTCTGGGCTTATATCAGATTCAAGTAAGGATACACCAAACTTTCCCTCAAACCTCACTCTCCAGATCTCCTTATTCACAATGGTGTAAGGAGAATCAGAATCAGCATACATTGTAATCCCTACACCACCAATCATCATCCAGCATTCTGGTTTACCATTGCACACCATATCACTGACATTCAAAATCAATTTCTCCTTAACATCCATCACCATATTAAGTTTATCATCCTCCGAATACCGATCTGACTCACTTTGCTCTGCGTCTCTATGTTGTTTTTGTACACACTTAACACATTGTGTTTTCTACATACTTTTGCATAATTGCCTTTGATACCACAGTTCCTATGCTTTTGATACAGGGCACGGCAACATTTGGTATAAGCAAGGAGATCCTTGCTGTCACACCCCTAACATCTGCCCTTGTCTGCTCTTTCATTCACATTAAGTTTGACCTTACTCTGTAAATTACTGTTCATAGTAGTGAAACTTTTACTTTTAAAAACCCTGTTCACCGAGGTCGTCTCATTCTCATTATGTTTCAAAGCAGCTGCGCTTTTTTTCAGAAATTTCAGCCTTCCTTACTAGCACTAAAAGGTTTTCTAATGGAGAATCTCCATTTACCCACAATCTTTCCTGTATGGTCGGATTGCTGGCATGCATTACAACCTGATCCCTTGTCAAGTCATCCTGTAACGTGCCAAATTTGCAATCACTCGCCAGCTTTTGTAAGTTTGCAACATATTCCTCTACTGTCTCAGTTTTGGTCTGCTTGCGCTGAATAAATGTATAACTACTAATGCCAATGCGTACTTTTGGGGCAAAATGTTTGTCTAATTTTTCAACACTGCTATAAAAGCATGATTGTCCCGCACTACAAGTGTCTTGGTTCTGTGACAATACATTTTTAGCCCCATAGGACCCAATGAGTGTAACATGATCCTCTTCTTCTGAGCATCAGACATTTTGTCAGCAACATCGATAGCCTCAATGTAGATTGTAAAGTACTCCTTACATTCTATCCATTTAAGAGGGGGGTTCAAATCCTGAAGACCAGAATGGTTGAGGAGGGCTAATGCTGAAGCTTTGGGTACTCACGTTATTAAATGGACTAGTTCAATGATATTTCTTTCCTTTCCCTTTTTTCCACCTCCTAATCTTCACCATTTAATAATAATATCAAAATAAAACTACTTCCAGGCACTAGCATTCGTTCCTTTTAAATATTGCCCTCAAATTACGCCAAAAACGCCACAATACAAATCAATTTACTTCTCAGTATCACTCTGATCCAGCGCAAGGCCAATACCTGATCAGGGATCTATACCCGATAATATCACAGAACAATGGCCCATACTCATACACCCAAATCCCTGATGCGCTGGGGTCAATTTATATACATTCACTTATTTTTCCTTCTAAAATCCATGTGTGACATCATAAAAATACTTATCTAACTTATACATCAACTTTCCTTCTACTTGGTCGATGAACCAATTAGTTGAATAGTTGATGGTAATGATAACACTATCTAACTATCTATTCAGTCAGCTAAATAATCACAAACTCTCAGTAAAGTTAATAAAGCTTTATCTCAAATTGAATGATAAAATGCCCATTGCATACGGTCACAAATGCAAACAATGAAATTCACAAAGGGAGAGAAAACATCAGCAACTTTAAATAGAGACAAACTCATCTCACAAATATGACACTGCGCATGAAAGAGTGCATAGATTAAGAGAAATCAGTTTCAGAAAAAATGAAATGCGAAACAAAATACAATTAACGGAGGGGATAGATGAAGAGACAAAAGTTTCATCTATATAATACGTGTCAATGTACCTATGATGGATGAATAGGGGAAGAGACAAAAGTTTCAGAGACAAAATACATTTGCGAGTCAGAATAATACAAACCTAAAGGTCTGTGAAAAATCACCTCCCCTGGCGAAAGGTGATGGTGGGGGTCCCCTAAAATAGAATCAGCGAATAAAGATTTTAGAACACAGGAGCAGGACAGGGACAGGAACAGCTAGGCCTCTCTGCAAACCGACGAACAGCGACGCATTCATCCGTCTTCTCTTCCTCCCCGCAAATCTTAACCACACCCCTAAAGACACCACAGTTATACCCTAAAACCTACATGTCCATCCCACATCAGTTGAAATATTTCACGTAACCCGACAGATGATTGGTGAGTTTAGGAGGTGACTCTGTTACACCACGGTGACTTCATTCATACTTTGGGCATATTCATTGTTCTACACCCATTCCCATGATTTCATAATTGTTCTGTTCACACGTTTTAATACATGTTACAATTGCACATAATTTTAAGCAATGTCCGCAGAAGGAGTCTTCTTGTCCCACGGTCATTCACATCCCTTGACAGACGATCATCACATTCCCCTTCAACCTGTGTGCTTTCTTTGCAGAACTCAGCACTTTTGGCTGCTCTGTCAGGACAATTTCGTTTTGATTCCAACCCCTCCTTTATATGGTTAAGTTATGAGAAAATGGTGTATCATCCAGCTCGCTATAGCAAATGGAATACAGACATTCATTAATTATATGATAATGTACTTTTCACTGTTTACCACCCACTCTTGCACTATTCCCTGTTAGCGTTTTTCCTAGGATAGCTTTAAGCAAAAGCAACATTATTTATAATTTCAAAGCAAGATGCAACATGCAAACTACGAAATGCACATTCGGCCTAGTCATGCATTATTTCTCGATTCTTTCAAAGCACACTGCAAATACAGTTTTAGTTCTTTCATATATCATTTCACATTAGTGCATATATGCGCAAAACTATTTCCCTCATGTTTATGTAAGGTGCACGTTAGTTTTCTATTACTACTCACTGTTTGTACATATTATGGAGGTGTTCATTCGAGCAGGTTTCTTTTTTGTGAAATCCTGCTCCATCAACTTTATGTCAGAAACCATGCCATGTGCTCAAAACAAAGATGGCACTTACATTGGGTCACGTACAGTGACCTTGCAGCTTGAATCGTGTTGAAAAGCTTCCCTGCATTGCCAGGCGACAAGTCCCCCAGTACGTGCGTGCGTTTGCAGACTTCCGTGCTGTGCTCGCAATGATTCACGCGACAACGAACAGCTGCTCAACGATGGAGCTACAAAACCCTGGTAAGCCCTTAAAAAAGACAATTTCCCAGCTGGAAACGCTGTATGCTTTATAACTCGGGCCCCTTGACAATATGTCCTTCCGAGATAGTGAGCGGCGATGCTGGTTGGGCAGGGCTGTCTTCGGTGGCAAAAAGTATAAATGCGAGTTGAAATCTGAAAGGCGCGATGGGTTCCAAAACTGTACCTTAGTCCTCGTCATCAAATTGTAGTGAGGCTCAAGGCAAGTTTACCAGTAACACCAGTACTTTATTACTAAGCTACAGTGCGAGAGCAATGCGATTAATCCGGCCCTGTTCCAATGACCAACTGCCACGCAGCATCCCCCGAGCATTTTTAGAATACAGAATTATTTATACACAAGACCACAACAATGACTTTACTGACGTCTTTAATAGATGCCAATACGTTTTCAGTTAATTCATCCCTTCGATGAGCTTTTGGGAACTTTCTCAAACCATGTCAATTCTCTATGCGAGTGCTCTGATCTCTGCATTGGCCTAGTGTGTTAGTAGGTTACACCATTTAGTGTAAGATGGGGAGGCAGTACTTTTGCATGTCATCATAATGTTCCTCTTGGCCAAAATCAACAATGAATCCAGGCCACTGGCCACTGATTTGTCAGTTTTAGACCGCATAAATACTCCCAACAGACATACTTCCATTCTTAATAATTATGTCAGGCCTGTAAATTCGCTCCTATATCATAATAGGGTGGGGTAACTCCACAAAATGTAGACAGTAGCGACACTGTATTCTCGACATCTCAGCAATGCAAGGAGGTATTCAGATGTATCCTACTGATTTTAATTTGGGACAGATAGGATATTCAAATTTATCAGTTTAAATCTATCTGTAGGTGATACTTTACTTGGGTAATGAATAGCCCTTTCCCATTCAGGGTTGTTAAAAACGCAGCCTGTGTTGAATACCCACCTTTCTTTGAATAGAAACAAGACAATTCCTTCTTTTTTTAATTGTGTCTATAAAGTCACCAAACTAGTTTCCTCCCTTTGCTGATAGTGAGAGGGACTTATAAAAACTCATGTGCTTGTGGCTCTCGTTGGGTTACCTGCCAGTGTTCACGAAGAACTCACTTGGCCATAGACAATCATTCTGAAGCCCCCACTCCGCTACAAGTGTCTAAAAAGTAGTAAAATTCCCACCATGAACTAGGTCTCTGACCACTGTGATGTTCACCTTCTTAAGTCCCACAAGCATAGAGCCTTCCTCCTGTGCCTTGCAGATATATTCCCGGGTAGGCCCCTAGCAGGTAATAAACCCTGCAGTTCTGGAAATGACTCATACTCCCGAAAATGGTTTGCCCCAGGGGCCTCATAGCCCCTCCCTCTGGAGTAGAAGTGATGACGTCCACTGCCATTGCCTTCCCAGAGTCTGCTCTTTTCTGCAAACTACCTTGTCCTTGACATTGCAAATTAGAGATGAGACTGATGAGCAGCCTGTGCTCTGGTTAACACAGCTGATGTTTACCAAGCTGTAAAGGCTTTTGGTCCTGCCACAAACCAGGGACAATCAAGCCATTGCCCAAGAAACATCCAGCTCCTTGATTTTCATTTTCCCCAACATCAATCATGGCCGCCTTGCCATTGAGCTCAGTCTCAACCCTGACAAGCAGATACTCCACTGGCTACCAATCCTGTAACCTTGGTTCCAGGGAGTATCTCCTCAGACTTAAGGTACTGCCTCTCAACCATAGTGCAGAAGACTCCATCCCTCAAGGCATACAGAACAGAAATGGATTGAATGCTTGAATTAATCTCAACCACTGTTAATCACTCTGGCCGCGTCCCAATCCATCGTTATTTTGCACACGATGCACCTCAGTTTGATCCCAGCTATATGCAAATCAGTCTTGACCCTGCTCCAATAGGAACAGTCCAGCTTGAACTGCCAAGCCAGGTACTTCCTGAACCGGAGCACAAGCAACCCAGCACTGGTTTCACCCTGGTTATGGGCTCATCAGCTGAGTACAGTTTGGCTCCAGTGACACAGAGTGCACAGGACCCTCGTCTGGGCATACTGCTTCCACTTTGGGTGACACAATAAGTATACAAAACAGTGATGGATGGAATGCTTGAATTCCCTCACGGCAGGCACTTTCCTCATTTTGATACTAACTTGCATAAATCCCATGGTGTTAGGGTGAATGTGCTTCGGAGCAACGGGGTCCCTATCCCAAATGTCCATAGCTACTAGATTAAACACAACCGGTCCCTCTTGGGTACCTGCACCCATGTGTAACATGCTTGCTATCAAGGGTACTACTGGGTCAAGTTCTTTCTCTTGACAATCTCTTAGTTTCACTTAAAGCTAGTCACCACTTTGGAAAGGCTTCTTTGCCTTCCCTTCTCATAATGCTCCTTCCAGAATAGACCATTACCATGCTCATGTTTCCTTGGCCCTACTCGAGTCACATGAGAAGTACCCTTACACTCCAGTTAGGAACCAGTCTGTGGAATGTTCTTCTCCCCCTTTGGCTTAGAACTGTACTGCTCTAATGCCTTGTGAACCCTGTTACCTAGCCACTCATCAGCTAACAGGTCAGGTTTTGTTGCACCCCTCTCTATCAGATCATACAAACCTTGCTTAAGTGGGGTAGAGCACTCCTCCTCGAGTCGCTCTGTCACCATCAGCTGGTTAAGGACTGAAAATCCTTGGCCTCCATCTCTCTTACCCACCTATCCCGATTGCGCAATACACCATGAATCCAAGTCTCAAAAGGAACAACATCCACTCTGTTGAAGTCACAGAATCTCTGCAGGTATTAAGCTGGCTTCAGTCCAAACCTGCTAATGAGAGCTTCCTTCATTTGCTCATAGACCATCTGACTCCCAAAGTCATCCTCCTAATGATGGCGTCTCACTAAGGCAGTTGCCTTAGACACCTCATGTAAAGCCTGCTCCTTACAAGCAACCTCAATACTAACAAACCATTCCTAAATCTCCTGACCTTTCATATACACCCTGCACAAGATATTTTGGAACCTTGTGAACTGAATGTAGAGTCACTTATCCCAGAGGGATTTGTCATTGCTACCATCCTAAGTTTCACTCTTTCAAGGGCTATTATTTCCCTTTCCATCTCTCTTTCCTTTTCTTTCTGTTTCTCCCCCACTTTCTCTCTTTTTCATCCCTTTCTCTCTATTTCTCCTCACTATATCATAATGTCTTCTCTGAGCACATTCATCCTGTCTTTCCCGCCTCTTCTCCTCTTGTTCTTGGTGAGCTAGTCTTTGCTTCTTCCTCTAAACTCTCTCGCTTTCTCATCTCCCTCAGCCTTAGCTTTCTTAAGTGTCCACTGCAAGCTCAGGGTCTCTGCTAGTCTCAACCCACCCAAGGGATTTATTCCTGGAAGTGGTGAAAATGGTATCCTAATAATCTGAGATAGTGTACTCATCTGAGGTATTCTAGAAACTAAAGGTGGTATCTTGGTGAAACTCTGGAAAATGCATTAGGAGACACACTTGGCTTGCATCTGGCATATATCTGTGCTAAGGGGATTCTAGAGCCTGAATCTACGGTGTTGTCTCCCTGGTTTCCTATCATATTTACCTCCCCAGAGTCAACTATAGCCTTATCCTTTTCACCCAGTGTTTCAAACTGGTCCCTAATGAAATTAGCAAGGACCTTGCTGTCCCTACTACTGGGAATACTCCATGCACTGTCTCCGTATAAATCCTTCATAAGATCTATGGACATGGTGCAGTTTTAAACCCTGTGCTCTCCACTGCCTATGCATGACGCCTTTGTGTGTAGAAGAAAAAAAAACTGGGCTTATTGTAGTACTGGTGCAGATTAGAAATGATCAGAAAAACAATAGAGAGAGTGAGGGTAATGAGGATCCCAAACCCCCGGTCTGGATATGAGTATATAACAAAGGAGGGAGAAAGATTCAGTCGAAAGAGATTCAATTGAAAAGAAGGGGGAGAGATAGAGAAAGGAATCATTCAGAGCAAAAGAATTTCCTATTTGGAAAAAGACCCATCACTCACCAACCTGGTTGGTGACATGCTTCATCATCTGGGTCCCACCCTGACCGCCGAATGCCGTCAGGGTGTGCTCCGACGCCTGGAATTCCAGCGGAGCGGGTTTTCGTGTATATGGGTGAGTGAAAACGTGAGTGAGGAAAAATAAAAGTGATATTTAAAAGTGTCAGCTGTGATCTTCCAAATAATTTAATATGAAGTCACTTGGCACAATTAAAAACTGTGAATAGATATCGTAACTGGGATTAATGGCCAGTGATATCAGTGTTGGTATGTGTGTATGATCAACATGTTTCAACCTTTCTAGTAATTCTTAGGTTTTCGTCAGGACCAGGAATTTATTTGAGGAACGGGGGGTCTGCACTCGCTAAGGTGCACCCACACCCTGAACCTCTGTGTACTCCACCTTTATTAGAGAGTAGTTTGTTGTGCCTTCAAGCCGTTCTTGAAGGATGATTCAGATGTTAAAAAGGCTAAATATAAAGCCTCATGGTTCCCGTGGGGATCGTGGGCTCTGAACCATTGGTTCTCTCACCGGTACGCCCGTTTACACACCTACTTCGGGGTCCCACAGTTACCGAATGCTGCAGATTAGAAATGTCCAATGCCACCTCTGTGTCCAGGCTCCAAATGTAAGGCATCTCACTGCTTGCTGCCAATTGTCAGAACCCCTTTCAGAGGGCCAAGGTGCACGCAGGGGCTACAGGGCCCAACTGTGGTGGTTGATGCCTTTTACTCCTGATGTCCCAGGGCCTGACTTACCATGGATCTTGCGGTAAACCTAAAGGGTTAAGCCTGTATAACCCTCTAGAGCCTCGGCTATATTGCAATGGTATATGTGAAAGGGAAGCTCCAGCAGGATAAACTTAACAATGTGGTAGCACAATATCTTATTAATTATTATCAGTGAAGAATAAAAAATGTTTTGAAATAGTTACTTAAACTTTTTTGGGTACATTGAAATGTTGTGAGATAGACCAGGGCATCATTGGTATATAGGGCGAAACAGGTATCATAGACAAAAAGATTAGGCATTTGTTATTTATTAGACTTTAGTGGAAAAAGTACATATTATGATGCCATGATTTTATACAATCACATATGTGAGATATATATATATATATATATATATATATATATATATATATACACCTGCTGGCAATATCCTCGTGCGGATGCGCACAGATGGGACCACGGACACAAAATATGCTCTTGCCAATATATGGTGCTTTATTTGAAGGAAAAGTGCAATCTCATATATATATATATATATATTCACTAAAAAAACCATAGGTTTCAGGGGCATTATAGTTAGCTGGACATTTCCCTCGTACAAAACCCTAGAAATTCCCCCGTTATAGTTAGTTCAGCTAACTATAACTCGCACCCCCGCAATGCACTGCTGATGACGTCACATATTACATCACTCATGACATGGTCAGTGACATCACTGATGACATCACTGATGACATCTCAAATGACGCTACCTGGGAGCGTTGGTTACTTTTGAACCACTGCCCACTGTGATTCATCACATACCGACAAGAATATTGCCATCAATAGCACCGGTTGTTCAACATTGAATGGAGCCGTTCGGGCCCACTCCACAAATAATCCAGCATGAGTTTTCCTTGCTGTTGCTGGTGTAAGTCCTTCTTCCC
Source organism: Triturus cristatus (assembly GCF_964204655.1). NCBI lineage: Eukaryota > Metazoa > Chordata > Amphibia > Caudata > Salamandridae > Triturus > Triturus cristatus. The sequence continues at coordinate 1,052,772,833 of NC_140593.1, forward strand.
TACCCCCCGCTGGTCCTGAAGAAGACCCCGCTTCCAAGATTTCCTAATTGCTGGCTCGATTAGGGGTCGAAACGTCGACGACTTTTCCCTTTGTTCAATACACAAGACTGACAGTGATTGTACAACTGCTTTTCTTGCTAATGTTATTGCATTTGTGTTATTGCCATTCGAGTGGCAGGTTAGGTCTTCAAATTCATTTTGGATGTTCTAAAACACACAACCTTCCCCTTCACTTTGTCTGCACTTATCCCGATTTATGTTGCACTTTTCACTTCACTTACACCCGTAGTAATTGAAAATGATGATTGTGACATGCATTTGTCTATTTAATAGGTTGAAATGTTGACCCTTTTCTATGCTGAACACGATTAAATGAGGTCATTTGTGTATCTCAATAAGGTGTTGTCATAACTCGATTTAAGTGTATATTCACATACTTGTGTTTTTATTAAGATAAACTGTTCCACTGTGACTGTTTTTTCATATACCGACATCTCAAATGACATCACTGATGACATCACTGATGATGTCATCCAGTGAGTCTGTGTTTCTGAAAAGTTTTAATATGTTTAATATATATAGGGAAAGGCCTGTTGAAGAATGAGTGGGTGTGCAAGTGTGTGAATGGATGATTTTCTAGGTGCGTAACTGACTCTATAAGTGAGTCATTAAATGTATCTTACTGCAGACTAGTGACTAAACTGTGTGAATGTCTGTATGTGTCTGTGTGTTGGTGTATAAGTGACTGCATGGTTCTGTGAATACCTATATGAGTGTCTATATGGGTTGGCAATGGTATGGGAGGTGATGGTGCAGGCCCTGCGAGATAGCCCAGCCAGTGGGGAGGAGGGTGAGAACTCTGAGGAAGCAGCGGACGAAGTCGTACCACTGGCCCCCCTGCCAAGCACGCACGATTAGGGATTACTCCATTTTTCCTGTTACCCGCCACACATGCTATATGTTCCTGACCAGGCGCAATTGGGAGGGCACTAGGGAGGGGTGGGTGGAGGGGGAGTTTCCAAGTTTAAGGTTTGCTGAAAGTAGGTTGTAAGTTCTGTAGGTAGTTAGGGGAGCAGAGGGACAGCGATCAAAAGCGGGCAGCGGGGTTCTTCACCGGAAGTATGCTCCTGACAGTTTCGTATTAATGTGCCATGTTTCTATATGACGCCGCCCGGCCTCTGGGATGTGGGCAGTACGGCTGTGTATACTACACGGATTAATGATTAAGGGGAGGATGGGAAACCTGCATTATTGACATGCATCCTGGTTGCTGTAAGCTGTACTTGGTCCTGCAATAAAAATGGTTTGACAAAAAAAATGAGTGTCTATATGGGTTATTGATTGGTTGTCTCAGTATCTGTATGGGTGCCTGAGTGTTTGTGTGGGTAGGGTGTGTGTGACTCTGTGCATAGATGTGTGAGTGGGTGATTCTATGGTGCATGGTTTTAAGAGTGCAACTGTGATGGACTGTATGGTTGGGTGAGTGTATGTATGAGTGTGTTAGTGATTGAATGTATATCTTAGTTGTACATTTGTCAGTAACTACATATGTGAAACGCAGTGTATATGTGTGTAAGAGAATATAACTATCTATATGTGAGAGTGTGTGATTGAGGGAGTGCCTGTATGGATGAGTGTGTGCTTGTATTAGTAATTGTATAAGAGTGTCAGAATTTGGTAGTATTTTTATGAGTAAGTGAACTTGAGTGTGTTTAACTGTATAGGTGAGTAAATTGGACTGTGATTAATTATTTGCATGACTGACTAGGTGTGTCAGTACCTCAATGGATAATTGGCGGTGTGTGAGTGTCTATATAGGTGTATAAATGCATATGATAGTCCTGTACGAAGTGACTGTAAGTATGAGTGACTGTACAGGTGAGTGAGTGGAGATGTATGTAGACCTAAGAGTCAATGAGTGGGTATGTAGTTATTGGTATTGGAGTATCTATGGTTTTTAAAATGGCCGTCTGAAATTTTGAGTCGGTGTATCAAAGGTTATATTAGGGTGTGAGAAGATGCACTAATTTATCACATGGATGATGTCATCAGTGATGTCATCAGTGATGTCATTTGAGATGTCATCAGTGATGTCATCAGTGATGTCATTTGAGATGTCATCGGTGATGTCATCAGTGATGTCACTGACCATGTCATGAGTGATGTAATATGTGACGTCATCAGCAGTGCATTGCGGGGGCGCGAGTTATAGTTAGCTGAACTAACTATAACGGGGGAATTTCTAGGGTTTTGTACGAGGGAAATGTCCAGCTAACTATAACGCCCCTGAAACCTATGTTTTTTTTAGTGAATTTCTAAGGTTTTTTAAATGCCAATTCCTAACTATAACGCCCCTGAAACCTTTGGTTTTTTCAGTGAATTTCAAAGGTTTTTTAAATGCCAATTCCTAACTATAACGTGCCTGAAACCTATGGTTTTTTCAGTGAATTTCAAAGGTTTTTTAAATGCTAATTCCTATCTATAACTTATCTCTGAAGATATCATGTTTAATGATTTTGATTGGATTTCTATATTTTTCAAATTCAGTGTGTCAATTTCATTAATTATCTTTTTTTTAAAATACTTTTTATCACCATTTTTTAAACTTATTTTTTCAATTAACTCTTTTAAAAATTTAAAAATGTTATTTGAACTTCATGGGTTTTTCAAACATATTTTTTTATATTTTTCAAAATATTTTTTTAACTATATGATCAAAACTGTATTTTATACATTTTTTCAATGTTTTTGGATCCGCGTACCCTATGCGCACCATTCTCGATCCCTACGCGATAGAATCCGCGCATGGTACGAGTTGGGTACGTGTTTAGTGCGCGATCGCAATGCGACAGGTACGCGACTCCCAGCCTATACGCGACACGTTCGATGTACGTAATGCGACGTTTACGCGCTTCCGCGATGCGTCATGTGCGTCTATGATGCGGTAGGTGCGCGGATCCCGCAAAATATTTAACATTTAAAAAAACATATATATATATGTATTTCATGTGAATATTAATTGAAGACAAACTCTAAACTAGTCTTAAAAGTAATATATTTTTACATCTAATCCTATATTTCTTTTTAATTCAGTTTCGCGGATGCACGCTGGGTGCGTGCTGCGTACGCGCGTCGTGTGCGGATCCCATGTGACCTGCAAAAAAAGAGATTTGATTGGTTCATTACACTTCCTCTTCTAACTATTGAAAGACCCCACCCATTTCAATCATTCTTCTTTGACCTTCTTTAGAGCACCATCTCTTTCGAGAGAAGAAGATTGTTTACACTTAGCTCTAACTTTTTTCAACCAAAAATGGCTTCAGGGCAGCAGGCATCACCTGCATCACCTCATACTTCTGAGGATGAATTTTTGCCGGAGGCACCACCCAAAAAACGTTTTACTTCAGTGGTGTGGAAATTTTTTACTTTTCCCGAGGGGCAGAATAAGACCAATGCCACCTTGGTCACGTGCAAGATTTGCAAAAGAGTCCTATCGAGAGGGGATCCTAACAAGAAATACTCTTGCGGCACTGCAAGTATGATGAAGCACATGAGGACCCTTCATCCGAACAATCTTGCACAAGAAGAGTGCTGACGGATGAGAAACACTCCTGCTCCTGCGCCATCCACCTCATGGCAGCCGAGCACATCAAGGGTGCATCCATCAGCCCAAACCTTGGACATCGGTCCTCAATTTCAATTTTTAAAAGTGCTCTGCACTAAGTGCAATAAGACTTTGTGCTATGGTGAGCAGTCGATCGATCTGATCTGCCGCCGGCAAGAAAGTCACATTTGCTGTTTTTTTTTATTGTTCCCTGAAGTTCATTGTTTGGTTTCTCCTGTTTTGATTTTTTTTTTTTCTGAAAAAACAAAAAAAACTTAAAAATTGTTCAGAAGACCCCAAAAAAATTATAAAAAAAGAAAGAAGAAAAAAAAAGTTCTTGTAAGAACTAACTTTCCTGGTTTAAAAAAAGAGCTAAATTTCTTTGTTAGTGTTAGTTTAGATGAATGTATGTGTAGTATGCAATTGACTGAATGAATGCATTAGTAGCGTATGGTGAATGTATAAGTGCAGAACTATGAGGAAGTGCTGCAGCATCACATAGTAACCTCTTTAACTGCAGTGTGCTGTAGTACTTCCGAAGCACAGGGATGCAACATATGTACATAAATATGTTGCAAATCTATGCTTCTCTCTGCACGGCTGCTTAAACTGCAGCCATGTGGTGACACAGGCACCCTTGCACCATAGTGCAAGGATATCTGTGCCATGTGCTGTTTGTTTTTTTGCAGGAAGACACACCTTCCTGCACAAAAACAATGAGAAAATGCATTTTTCTTCTTCAATGTATGCTGAACATTTCAGCATGCATTGAAGATATAAAAATGTGGAGAAATTAAAACAATTCTCCTTGTTGTGCTTTCCTACACCAATTTTAGAATGGTGCAGCATTCACACACATATCGAGATTTATGATTTCTGATAAATCTAGACATGTGTCTTGTTCTATGAGTATTAAGTGCAATTATGCACAACAACACTTATAGAACACCCTTTCAACACAAAGTGGTGTGCATGATGAGGTTATATTTACATGGAGTATAAAAAGTGCACAGAGTGCCTTTTCCTCTCTTTGTAAATATGAAAGAGTATCTTGCACAATAACTATGTTACAAAAAGTGACATATTTCCGTTTTTAAATTTCCTTGCGAATGATAGAGGGTAAGCACAGAGTTTTGTCTGCAAAGATGTTCAAAGAAGAATGATTGAAATGATTGCAGTCCTTCAACAGCTAAAATGGGAAATATTATGAACCCCTCAAGTCTCTTTTTTTGCAGGTCACATGATATCTGATTATGGTCAGATTTCAAAACTACATAAACAGAGTGTTTTTAGAAACGTGTTTCAACTTTGTAGCTTCTTGCAGGCCTCTTCATTCTGCATATGGAGACTTAGTTAAACTTACCTTCACAGTAATAGGAATAAAAAATGGTATACATTTTTTTCTGTTTTTCATTCAAATATAAATTCATATAAATTGCTTATTTTAAAATTTGGATCTGTGAAAGAAAAGGAAAAAAAAATATAACATGTAATAATACATTTTTTACAACACAGCATAATTTCCACAAAGTAATTTTTTGCCATTTTTGCTGTTCTCAGAATATATTAAATTTCACTAAAAATAGTGATTTCAATCGTACTCATCACTTAACAGCGGGCAAAAAAAACACAATCTCAAAGATTGTTAAAAAAAAAACAACATGCCATTCTCAAAATACAAATCACAGAAATATAAAATGCACACAGCTAACAAAAATTGTTTACTTTAACTTACAAAAACTGTAAATGATGTCGCTATAAAATATTCACCAAATCTACAGTTGAATTTTTGGAGGATGCACCACGCTCACAACGTTTTCCTTCAGTGATGTGGAAATGTTCTACTTTTCTCGAGGGGCAAACAAAGACCAATACCACCTTTCTCATGCACAAGATTTTCAAAAGAGTTCTGTTACGAGGGGATCCTAACAAAAAATACTCATGCGGCACTGCAAGTATGATGAAACACCTAAGGACCCTTCATCCAAACAATCTTGCACGAGAAGACTGCAAACAGATGAGAAGCACTCCTGTTCTGTATCTGTAAAAAAGAATCACAAATAAATGTATATTAATAACTTTCAAAATTATACTATTCCATTACTGTACAAACACATTTTACATAAATACTGACTCAGAAACAATGGCCCTGAACCACAAGTGTGACGATGGTTAAAACACTACATGCATAGTGCATACTACTTTGAAGCAGTTCATGCCCTAAAGCCTACCTCACTAAAACTCTACATGCTAACTGACTAAATGATTACAGTACTATAAGGAGACACACTGGGTGAGTGACAGGGTGTTTGCTAGAAGAGTTTGAATACTAACTAGGGAATTGAAGGTGTGAAACACAACTGTGTAGGTGATTAGAGGACTGCATCCATACTGCATAGGCATTTAAAGCAGTCCATGTGCTAAGGCCTGGCTCACTGCATGACTACTTGGGTACTGACTGAATGATTAGAGTACAGCAAGGAGAGTGCCTAGGTGAATTTATAAGTGCTAGGCTTTTCGCACAGGGAATGGATTAGTACTTGGTACTGAATGGGTCACTAGAGGAGTGCAAAGGCAGTGACAAGATGTTTGCTGGACTGTATGGATACTGACTAGGAAATTGAAAGTGTGAAAGACAAGTGTCTAGGTGGTTAGAAGACTTCATGCATAGTGGATAGTGGTTTGAAGCAGTCCATGTGCTAAGGCCTGGCTCAGTGCATGAATACTTAGGCACTGACTGAATGATTAGAGTACTGAAAAGATAGTATCTTGGTGAATTTATAAGTGTTTGAGTTTTCGCACAGTGAATGGATTAGTACATGATGCTGAATGGGTCACTAGAAGACTGCAAAGGGAGTGACAGGGTGTTTCCTGGAAGTGTATGTATACTGACTAGGGAATTGAAGGTGTGAAAGACAATTGTGTAGGTGGTTAGAGGACTGCATGCATAGTGGATAGGGGTTTGAAGCAGTCCATATACTAAGGCCTGGGTCACTGGATGAGTACTTGGGTACTGACTGAATGATTAGAGTACTGCAAGGAGAGTGCCTGGGTGAATTTATTAGGGTTTGACGCAGTGAATGGATTAGTACATGATGCTTAATAAGGTCACTAGAGGAGTGCAAGGGGAGTGACAGGGTGTTTGCTGGAAGTGTATGGATACTGACTGGGGAATTGAAGGTGTGAAAGACAAGTGTGTAGGTGGTTAGAGGACTGCATGCATAGTGTATAGGGGTTTGAAGAAGTCCATGTGCTAAGGCCTGGCTCAGTGCATGAATACTTAGGCAGTGACTGAACCATTAGAGTAATGGAAAGAGAGTGTCTTGGTGAATTTATAAGTGTTTGGGTTTTGGCACAGTGAATGGATTAGTACATGGTGTTGAATGGGTCACTAGAGGACTGCAAAGGGAGTGACAGGGTGTTTCCTGGAAGTGTATGGATACTGACTAGGGAATTGAAGGTGTAAAAGACAAGTGTATAGTATGTTAGAACACTACATGCATACTGCATAGACATTTGAAGCAGTCTATTTGGTACTTAGAAACTGACTAAATAATCAGACTACTTCTAGGACAGTGCTTAGGTAAAACTTTTAAATTTTCAGTTCTGCCATAGTGAAGAGAATAGTACATGGTACTGCACCTTAGTGTCAAACCCTGACTCATTTTATCAATGCATAAGCAAAGACTAGCTTCTAATGCTACTAAAACTTGACAACATGACAGGTTTTAAAAGAGTTATCTGCTAAAAAATACACGATGTTACCAAATGCTTCTCTCACAGTGGTTCCCAAATGCACACAGACTCACAGTGTGATTCTAGACAACAACCACTATACCTAGGAGTTTACCAAAAATCATTCACTACTGTGGAAGTGGTAAGGGAACTGCACACAATCTTCATATTTCAGGACTGCACTTTTGTGTCAAAGCCTGACTCATTTAATCAAAGCATAAGCAAAGACTGGCTTCTAATGCTACTAAAACTTGACAACATGACCGGTTTTAAAACAGTTATCTGTCAGCAAATACACGATGTTACCAAATGCTTCTCTCACAATCCTTACCCAAATGCACACAGACTCACAGTGTGATTTTAGACAAGCAACACTATCCTAGGAGTTTACCAAAACTCATTCACTAGTCTAGAAGAGTTAATGGCACTGCACACAATCTACATATTTTTTTTTTTTTTTTTTTTTTTTTTTTTAAAAACCTTTATTTTCAAAAGTCTGGACACAGCTATTCAGCCGACAACCCGGAGGTTCGGCAGCTTCGATAAAGAGGAACAGAGACGCGTCCACAGTACAATGAAGGAGGAGTGCAAAGATTCCATTTTTAAATAAACACAAAACACACAACAACCCCCAGCAAGGCAAGAACACTGAATGCCCATGGTGATAGCCCCCCAGGGGAGGCAGGACCCCAATCATCTACCATTTACAGTACTGTGAAAAGAGGAAGAAGGGGGACAGCAGAGGCCAAAGAAGTCCATTAACCATACTGAGCTGGAAAGAAGGTTAGGAGGAAAGCTGTTCCTCGGGGGGATCCAAATCAGGGGCAAGACAAATTCCCCCCCTGTATTGATTCCACCGCCCCCAGATGGCGTGCCACTTCCCAGGGCGGCCTCTAGCGCAATATACCGTCTTCTCCCTTAGCATACTCCAATCCATATTTTCTTTCCACGCGGTCAATGTGGGGGGACCCACGGATCCCCACAATCGCGCTATATCTCTCTTAGCGACCATGTTACCCAGAGTCACCCAGTGGGTCTGCGCCGCATTATGATCAGTGGGCCCCCAGACATTCAGGAGACAACACCGCGCTTCCGGCTGCATAGCAATGCCCGTCACCTCCCCCATCACTGCATGGATTCTCCTCCAGAATTCCGTGATGACACCACATTCCCAAATGATATGCAGGAAAGTACCCACCATACCACATCCCCTCCTGCATAGGCCGTCCTCCGAGAATCCCATGTGAACCAGCCTTGGCCCCGTCACATACACTCGATGCAGTATTTTAAGCTGCACCAGCCTCAGACGCGACGGGATCGCAACCTCCTTAGGAGAGGAAACAGCGGACTGCCAATCCTCGTCATCCAACTCGAGGCCATCCCTAGACCACTGGTCCCTCAACCCCAGAAGCATATCCGCCCGGACGTTGATCAGTTTCTTATAGATGAGCGAGATCGTGCTCTCGGGCATATGGCCATCAAGGACCCGGTCCTCCAAAGGAGAGGACTCAGGCACCTTCTCACCCTCTATGAGGACTGATCGGAGGGCATGACGCACCTGAATATAGCGGAAATACTCAGATGGCCCCAGCTCATACTCCTTCTGCAACTCTTCAAAGGACTTCACCCTCCCCTTAATCAGGACATCTCCGACCCTGGAGATGCCGATCAAGTCCCATTTGTCAAAGCCTTTTGTGTGCCAAAGCCTACCCAGTCTCTCAGATTCAAACAGCGGGGTAGCGAGGGTGAGCCAATCCTTCCAGCCCAGCGAGTCAGTTGCCATCTTCCACACACGCACCGCCACACCAGTGGGCCCCGTGAGGGACGAGTCCAGGGACCGCGAATACAACGCCCTGTAATAGTTACCACCACGCAGCAACCACCTGTCCATGGCATACCCAGGGCTGAGGGCAGGGCCATAAAACCCATGATTAATCGCACTCAGCTGGGTGGCCCAATAGTACCGTCGGATGTCTGGAAGCGCAATACCCCCGTCGTACCATGGAAGCGTCAACTTTGCAATAGCTATTCGCGGCCGCCCGTCCCACAGCAACGTTCGTTGGAGGCCTTCGACCTCCCGAAAGTAGTTGGCCGGTACCCAATCCAAAGTATTCTGCAGTGCGTAGAGGAACCGGGGAAGAGACATCATTTTGAACAGGGCCGCGCGCCCAACGAGGGAGAGCGGCAGCCTCCGCCAGCCCTCCACATCCCGCCTCAGGCGCGCTAGGGGGGGGAGCAGGTTCCTCTCATATCGCACGGCAGAGTCCATGGAGATAAAGATCCCCAGATACACGAAGCCCTGCTGAGCAACCTGGATCGAACAAGTTCGAGGGATCGGTGGAACCTCGCCACTAAGAACATATAAGTACGATTTACTCCAGTTGATAACGAGACCCGAGTTCCTACCGAAAGAGGTGAGTACGTCGCAGACCACTATAAGTGATTTCTTGGGTGAGGCAAGATACAACAGGATGTCATCGGCATAGAGCGATATACGGTCCTCGTGTTCAGGCGACCATCTAAGTCCCCGTATATCCGGGGGTGCCAGCGTATCCACGCAGCTAGCGGTTCAAGGGCGAGGGCAAACAACAATGGCGACAGGGGACAACCTTGCCGAGTACCCCTCCCAAGCAGAAACGGAGTCGACGCCCGGCCATTTACCACCACACTCGCAAGAGGGCCCTCATACAGCAACCTCACCCAGCTCACAAAACCGTGGCCAAAGCCGAACTTGGTCAACACGGCCCACAAATATGACCATTCCACCGTGTCAAAGGCCATCGTGGCGTCGAGAGACGCCACAATAGCTGGTTCACGCAGCGTGCCCGCCCTGGTGATTACACCATGAAGGCGCCGAAGATTTAACGCTGTGTTACGGTGCGGGATGAATCCGGATTGATCCGGGTGGACCAAGTCACCGAGTACCCTAATCAACCGGGCCGCCAGGATTTTAGCCAGAATTTTCGGCTCTGCGTTAAGGAGTGAGATAGGCCTATATGAGGCGCACTTATCTCTGGGTTTGCCCTCTTTGTGTATAACCACAATCGTCGCCAGTCGCTGATCCAACGGGAGGGCCCCACTCCCCCGCGCCTCCACGAACATGGCGCGCAGGTGAGGGGCAACCCTATCCGGAAACAGCTTGTACAGATCGACCGGCAAGCCGTTCGGACCCAAGGCCTTGCCCGGGTTCAACGCGCGGATAGCCCCCGCCACCTCATCGACCGTTATGTCACCATCTAGATCGTCCCTATCTATATCAGAGAGGCAGGGCAATGCGATATCACGCAGGAGGTCATGCGAGTCCTCGGGCGGCCTGTCCGACACTGAGGCATAAACCATACGGAAATAGTCCGAGAAACACTGCACAATCCTCTCAGGTTCCACAATCACCTCTCCCCCCTCTCCCGTCAACTCCGGCACTACTCTATTGACCCGTTCTTTTTTGTCCAGCCAAGCCAGGAGTTTCCCGGCCTTGTCACCAACATCATACAGACGGCCCTGCTGTTCCCTACCGAGGGTCTTAGCGGCATTCGTCACCAGGTCCTTATACTCGGATTGCTTCAAGCACAGCTCATGCAGAGAGGCCTCTGTAACCTCCTCCTCCAGCGCTCCCTCCAAAGCCGCGATCTCCTCCTCAATCTGCAAAACCTCGCCATCTCTCCGCCGCTTGGCAGCCACTACAAGGGAGAGGGCTTCCCCTCGCAGCACGGTCTTAAATGCTTCCCACAGCGACACTGCCGAGTCCACGGATCCCTGATTGTCCTTGAAAAAATTATCTACTGTCTTTACCAGCGCGCTGCGCATCTTGGGGTCTCGGAAATACCAAGGGTTGATAGGGGCCACCCTTCCCCCTCCCTCTCGACCCAGATCCAGCCTGACCCACACCGGCGAATGGTCAGATATACCACGCGCCATGTGCCTGGCCTCAGACACCAATGAGGCATGCGCAGCCAGAGTGAGTATGTAGTCAATCCTGGAAAGGCTACCATGCGCCCCGGAGTGGAAAGTGTATTGGCTCTGTGTGGGGTGCCGGAGCCTCCAGCAGTCTATCAGGCCAAGCGTATCTAGAAAGTCTGGAAGCCACTTCTGAGCCCCCCCAGTGTCTCTGGGCGGGTATCTATCCAGCAAGCCGGAGCCAACAGCGTTGAAATCACCTCCCACTACAAGCATACCCCCCGGGAGATCCAGCAGGGCCCTACCCAGATCTGTGAACGTGGAGGCCTGCAGGGCCGGCGGGACATAAACCGAAACCAAAACCAAAGTTCTTCCTTCCCACCTCCCCGCCACCGCCACAAACCTCCCCCTATCATCAACAATGGTGGAATCCACCTCAAATGGTAGCGAGGCTCTGACTAGGATGCCCACACCCATGGACCCAGAGGAGAATCTCGAATGAGCTATGAGTTTATAACCCTTCCTATTCAGGGCATAGCACGTATTACCTATAAGATGCGTCTCCTGCAGCAGGGCAACATCCGGCAATGACCGTTTCAAGAATTGCAAAACAATCCCACGCTTAATGCGATCCCCCAAACCATTAACATTCCAGCTTATAACACTTAAGCCCCTACCCCCCATCCCCAAACGTAAAGAGGCCCACCCCACACCCGAAGAGCCACCATGGAACAGTCCTGAAAATAATCACTATGCCTTGCGGAAACAAACCCCCCAACAACAAACCCAAACTCCCGGAAACCCCCCCCACCCTGCACCCCTGCTGCAGCTTACAAAGCCCCCCCAACTTGCAGTGTGCCTGTCGCCCTACCAAACCCAAAATCTACAAAAAGTACCCCAAGGGAGGAAAGAGCTCCCCTCGTCCTCCCACAACCTCCGTATTTACTGCAAGTCATTATCTAAAGTCAGTCCGAGTCAGCCCGGTTCCGAAGACATCAACCTTGTTCATCCCGGCCACTGTCCCCGTCTACGGCAGTGTCCTCTTCCGTGCGTCGTCGAGGCAGAGCGTCCAGCCATTCATCCGCCATGGCAGGCGACTCAAAGAAGAATGTTCGGTCTTCAAACACCACACGTAGTCTGGCAGGGAAGAGCATGGCGTATTTCAGTTCCCTCTCCCGAAGCCTCCTCTTCACCCCCAGGAAGCCCTGCCGCTGCCTCTGCACCTGCTGGGTGAAGTCAGGATAGAAATTCACCGACGCGTTCTGGAAGGGGACCGGGCCCATTACCCTCGAGGCCTGCAGGATAGCGTCCCGGTCTCGAAAATGAAAGAGCCGGGCAACGATCGGCCTCGGTGTGGCTCCCACCTTGGGCCGCCCACCCGGCACTCTATGGGCCCGCTCAACTGCGAAGAACTTCCCTAGACCCTTAGGCTGCAGATGATTGAGCACCAAGTCCTCCACGAGCAGGTCCACTGAAGTCTCGTCCGAGGACTCCGGGACCCCGATAACGCGCACGCTGTTGCGCCTGGCCCGGCTCTCGAAGTCCTCCAGCCGACGGGCGGCGAGATCACTCTCGGTCCGCAACTTACGGACCTCGGTCTGCAAGTCCGAGACATCATCGGCGAGGCCCGTGGTCTTGATGTCCAGGGATTTGACCCGTTCATTTGTTTTGCCCAAATCCGCGCGGATCAGATTAACATCCACCAAGATGGTATCCACTTTGTGCGCCAGGGCATCAAACTGTCTCCCAATCGAAGTCTGCAGCCCGTCGAGTGCACCCATGACATCCTGCAGTGAGAGCTCCGGGGCCAAGGGTGAGGCAGTCTTCTGTGTGTCCGGGGACTGGCTCGGTGCACCCGGTGACCCCTTCTGCTGGGCATAGCGGTCCATGTTATTAGCTTGAGTGTAGGCCTGGTGGCCTTGGGCTTCGGCCGGTCCACCTCTGCTTTGCCCGACATGGTGGGCTCAAGAAAGTCGGTTCAAACCGGACTGCCCTCTCTCAGCGAGAGAGATCAGGAGTGCTCCGTCTTACGATGGGTCGCCAGTGTGGCATGCAGGGCGTCCGAATGATAATAAAGCAGACGCGAGCACTCCCTGGGCTGGGCAGACAAAGGGCGAGTAAGTGAAGGTGAAAGGATAGGGACCTCCGTCCGGCAGTTCACACCTCGCCTGGCCGCTGTTGTTCAATTAGAGGTCGGGCATCCTGCCAACTCGAGCCCCTGGCATCCCTCGGAGATGGGCCTCAATCTTCCGCCATGCATAACTCCGGTTCCCGGTGGGCGATTCGACCTCGGGTGGCATCGATCGCCTCCCTGACAAGTCATCTACACGATGCCATGCATACAAACAGGATTATATACAGGATAGACGACGGAGGGCACGAGGGTCTCGGGAGCTCAAAGCTCACGCGGCCATCTTGGTCAAGCGCTAGGCTCCTCCCCCCAATCTACATATTTAAGTACAGCACATCAGTGTCAAAGCATGACTCATTTAATCAACGCATAAGCAAAGACTGGATTCTAATGCTACTAAAACTTCACAACATGACAGGTTTAAAAAAGTTATCTGTCAGCAAATACATGATGTCACCAAATGCTTCTCTCACAGTGATCCCAAATACACACTAACTCACAGTGTGATTCTAGACAAGCACCACTATCCCTAGGAGTTTACCAAAACTCATTCACTACAGTGCAAGTGGTAAGGGAACTGCACACAATCTACATATTTCAGGACTGCACTTTTTTGTCAAAGCCTGACTCATTTAATCAAAGCATAAGCCATAACTGTCTTCTAATGCTACTAAAACTTCACAACATGACAGGTTAAAACAGTTATCTGTCAGCAAATACACGATGTTACCAAATGCTTCTCTCACAGTGGTTCCCAAATGCACACATACTCACTGTGTGATTCTAGACAAACAACACTATCCCTTGCACTATACCAAAACACATTTCTTCATCTAGAAGTAGTACTACATTTTATTATAGAAACATAACATAACTCATTTCACAAATTCATAAACAATGACTGGTTTCTAATTCTACCAAAATATAAAAACAGCACAGTTATCTGTCTGCAAACACATGAAAAACACAAATGCTTATCACTAAATGGTTTCTACATGCACACACACTGTCAATAAGATTGTAGAGAAAAAAAAGTACTCCCTACACTTTAGCAGGAGAAATACATTAGTCTGATTAAAATCAAAATAGTCTACATACATCCCCTCACAATTAAATAACTCATCTTTCAAGTTCTTTTGTATATTAAGAAGTATATCAGTCACTCACCATATTTTCTTTTACAGAATCTCTGCACTGTGCACCTCTCAGCAAAAACAAAGAATGGAAAAGTTTCCCTTTCATTTTCCACACATATACATGTAAACATCAAATCACAATCCTTCACACATAAACTCAAAAGCAAACACACATTTCTATTGGTTAATCATTTCAACCCTTTCCAACTGAAATACATTTCAACCCTTTCCCCAATCTGCCTTCTGCTTGTTACCATAGAAACAGGTCATGGAACACTGCACTGAGCACACAGGTCAGAAGTTCAGCACACAATGTTCCTACACAAGAGAGGAAGTGTGCTTCACTTTTCGACATATCAGCTAATCATATATAATGTTCCTTACAATCTGTTTTTGTTAACCAATAAGAATCATATCTTTAAAATACAGAAATATACACCCTACCTTTCAGTGCACAAAGTAGTCATACAACCAATGATTTCTTGTCTTTATTAAAAAAAATTCTGTGGATCCGCGCACCCAACGCGATAGGATGCGCACACCGTGCGCACATTTCGCCGGTTTTTTTAAAAAAAGGGGGCCCCAGGGGGTCCTTCTGGGACCCCCTAAGCACCTCTAGAGGGTCAGAGTATTTCCACTCTGCCCCCTTTATATGTTTTACACACTTATTCCCCTTGCTTCTTCAGACTCGCTTCTACCGAGGCAGAAAATGGCCGCCAACAGTTCCTTGTTTCAAATGTAGAGACACTCGACAGCCAATTAGCATTCAGCGCGCGATCGGGAGGGTGCGCGCTCGGTTCGGGGAGGATGCGCTCACGGTGCGGGTAGGGTCCGCTGATCCTCCGCGGCCATAGATATTTCTGTACTTTTAACTCTAATTTTCTCAGGAACTACTGAACGGATTCACACCATTTATGCAAAAGGCACGATTCTGAACTGAGGACTACCTCTTTGCCAAATTTGGTGTCATTCCGTTCAGCGGTTCGGGCTGTAGCTGCGACAACAGGTCCTATGGGAAACTGCATGGGGAAAACGTGTTTTGGGACCCCCCTTTTTTCTCGGACCCAGCTTGACGAATCACCATGAAATTTTCAGGGTAGGAGCGGAGCGGAGCTGACCAAAAGTTTGGAAAATTTCGCGAGGATTTTTCAACCGGCGTCAGCCTTATTGGGAATAGAATGTTGCGGATTTCCTATGGAAAATAGGTCCTAACTATAACTACCTACTGGCGACCGCCAGTAGGTAATATATATATATCCTCGCGAAATTTTCAAAATAGGTGGGGCGCTCCACTCCGCTCCTACACTGAAAGTCTCGGGGGGATTCGTCAAGCGGGGGCTGAGAAAAAAGGGGGGTCCCAAAACGCGTTTTCCCCATGCAATTTTCCATAGGGACCTTTAGTCCAAGGTACAGCCCGAATGGCTGAACAGAATTACTTGAAATTTGGCAAAGAGGTAGTCCTCAGCTCAGGGATGTGCCTTTTGCATATATGGAGTCAATCTGTTCAGTAGATCCTGAGAAAATTGCAGTTAAAAGCACATACATATCTATAGCCGCGCACCGTGCGAGCACCCTAACGTGCGCAAGCGTAATTCTGATTGGTGGTTTCATGTCAGTCAACGTTCGAATCGGTCGAAATCAGGAAGTGTCGGCCGCCATTTTGTTTGTTTTCAGTGCGAGAGTGAAAAAGGAAGGTGGCGAACGTGAAAAGGGGGCAGGGTAGAGAGTTCCTGACCCCCTGACAAAGGCTAGGTGTAATATGTGACGTCATCAGCAGTGGATTGCGGTCGCGCGAGTTATAGTTAGCTGAACTAACTATAACGGGGGAATTTCTAACTTTTTTTTACGAGTGAAATGTCCAGCTAACTATAACATGTGTGAAACCTATGGTTTTTCAGTGAATTTGCAAGGTTTTTTAAATGCTAATTCCTAACTATAACGTGTGTGAAACCTATGGTTTTTTAAGTGAATTTGTAAGGTTTTTTAAATGCTAATTTATGTATGTATTATTATATTTTTTATATATGTATTTTACAATAAACTACCTATGTATATAGTTATAGATTGACTGTATCCTGTAATATGGAATGGCTCAGCTCTTTTTTTTTTAATTTGGATAAAGTTGAACAGCATAGTTAATATCTTCTATAAACTTATAAACAGTTTAAAATGTTTTTTAAGGGTTTTTAACTGTGCGCGCACGGGGCGCGCACCCCGCGATTTTTTGAAAAAAAATAAAATGTTTTTTTCACCCTACGGGGTCCTTCAGGGACCCCCTGACAAAGGCTAGGGGGTCAGGAACTCTTTACCCTGCCCCCTTTTCACGTTCTCCACCTTTCTTTTTCACTGCCACACACAAAATGGCGTCCGACACTTCCTGATTTCGACCGATTCATATGTTGACTGACATCTAACCACCAATCAGAACTATGCTTGCGCACATTTGGTGCGCGCACTGTGCGAGCACTGTGCGTGCACGGTGCGCGCATATAGATATTTATGTACTTTTAACTGCAATTTTCTCAGGAACTACTGAACAGATTGACACCATATATGCAAAAGGCACATGCCTGACCTGAGGACTACCTCTTTGCCAAATTTCAAGTAATTCTGTTCAGCCGTTCGGGCTGTACCTTCGACTAAAGGTCCTATGGTAAAATGCATGGGGAAAACGCGTTTTGGGACCCCCCTGAAAATAAGTCAACCGGCGCCAAAGTTATTCAAAATAGAATTTTCAGATTTCCTATGGGAACCCGGTCCTAACTATAACTATCTACTGGCGACCGCCAGTAGATAATATATATTACTTACTGGCCAGTAGGTAGTGATAGTTAGGACTTAGTTTCCATAGGAAAAGCGTTTTTTGTTTTCCCAATAACTTTGGTGCCGGATGACGAATCTTTGCGAATTTTTCAAAACTCGTGGGGCGCTCCAGTAGACTCCTGTCTTGAAAGTTTCGGGGTGATTCGTCAAGCGGGGGTCGAGAAAAAAAGGGGGTCTCAAAACATGTTTTCTCCATGTTATTTTCCATAGGAAACTTTAGACATGGCTACAGCTCAAACTGCTCAACGGAATGACACCAGAATTGGCAAAAGTAGCCCTTGGTTCAGAAAGAGACCTTTTTGTTAAATGGTGTAAATCTGTTCAGTAGTTCCTGAGAAATAAAAAGAAAAGAGGTCAGAAAATCAATTTGCCATAGCAAACTTTAGACACAGCTACAGCTCGAACTGCTGAATGGAATTACACCAAATTTGGCAAAAAGGTAGCCCTTGGTTCAGATTTTGTAAATCCGTTCAGTAGTTGCTGAGAAAATCAAAAAATAAAAGTTTCGATATCTAGAGCCCCGGACCCTCCCGACCACGAGCTTTATTCTAATTGGCTGTCAACACTCCAAACCAGGAAGTGTTGGCAGCCATCTTGTGACTCGGTAGAACCGAGTCACAAGAAAAGAGAAAAACAAACGTGAAAAACAAGAAAAGGGTAGAAAAAACCCTGACCCCCTAGGCCTGCTCAGAGGGTCCCACAAGGACCCCCAGGGCCAAAAAAGCTTTTTTTTTTTTTTCAATCGTCAAAATCCGCGAATCCCGCCGCGAAAATAAAAAAACGAAGCGCGGGCCCACGCTACGTTAATATTTAGGCCCCGGTGGGCCAAGTCCAGGGGACATGGTGAAATATAATTGCGGGGGCCCTGGGGGACCCCCGCCGCCCCGTGGACCACCACACCTGGGGCTTTTCTTAAATATTTGCAGGGACACAGGCCCCCCCGCAGCCCCGGGGACCGCCACCCCCCCGGGCTTGTTTTTTTAATGTTTGGGGGGGCCTCCAAGGCCCCCTCAAGTCCCGGGGCTTTTATCAAATATTTGCGGAGGGCACATGACCCCCCCACAACCCCGGGGACCACCACCTCCCCGGTGCACTAAAATGCAAATTTGGGGGTCCAGTACAGACCCCCCGAGCTCCGGGGACCACCACCTCCCCGGGGCTGTGCATTGGATGGGAAGAGGGCTGCGTGGCCCCCTCCGGGAGCCTGTGATGGCCCTGGGGACCGCCTCCCCCCAGGGGCGGCTCCTGCAGTGTCCCGGGGTGCCCACCCCGGGACACTGCTGTTTGCTATGGGAGGGCGGGAGCCGCAGCTCCCGCCCGGCAATAGTAAACTGTGGTTTGGATTTTAGAAGAGAGAGCAGGAAACCAAATCAAAACCAGATTGCTTTTCCACACGGGTAGCTGCATGTCAGCAGCTCCCCGTGTGGAAAAGCAATGCCGGCTCCCGCAGGAGGCGAGGAGCTGGCTGGGACCGTGGGGGCATTGGGGCTCCCCCCACGGTCCCCAACAAGAGGCCAGGCCCTGGGGGATGGGGTCCCCGTGGCAAGGAGTTGCCCGGGAGGGGGACCACGCAGCCCCCTTCCCATAATATATAGGTTTTTTTTAATACGCAAAGGCACAGGCCTCGGGGTTGGGGTTCCTGGGGCCATAAATGGCCTGAAGAGGGAGGCCACGCGGCCCCCCTCCAAATATATATTTTTTAAAATAAACACTGGCCATGCCCTGGGGGATGGGGTCCCCGGGGCCAAATATGGCCTCGGGAGGGGGGCCATGCGGCCCCCTTCCATTTTTGATTTTTTTTTTTATTAGGGGTCAGGCCCTGGGGATGGGGTCCCCAGGGCCCATCAAATAGGAAAGGAAGGGGGGCCACACAACTACCCTTCTTAAAAAGAAAAAAAAGAAAAAGACCAGCATAGCCGAGGCCCCGCCCCCTCCCGGCAACACTCTACAAACGCGTCCTGTGGCGCGTTTTAAGTTGGAGAATTAATTCCCCTTCAATACTGGGGGTCCCTGGGGGCCAACTAGCCCACCAGGTACCTCCAGTAAGCGCCACAGGGCTGCGTTGCAGAGAGGTGGTCCAGGCCACGCCCCTTTTTATACCTCTCTGCAACGCAGCTCTGTAGCACTTACTGGCGGTACCTGGTGGGCTAGTTGGACCCCAGGGACCCTCAGGATACAAGGGGACTTTATCCCCCAACTTAAAATGCGCCATGTGGCGCATTTGCACAGTGGTGAAGGGAGGGGGCGGGGCCTTAGGTGACGTGTGCAAACAGGCCCTATGCCGCGTTTTAGGTTGGGGAATTAATTCCCCTTCGATCCTGAGGGCCTCTGGGGGCCAACTAGCCCACCAGGTACCTCCAGTAAATGCCACAGGCCTGCGTTGCAGAGAGGTGGTCCAGGCCATGCCCCTTTATACACCTCTCTGCAACGCAGCTCTGTGGCTCTTACTGGATGTACCTCGAGGGCTAGTTGGACCCCAGGGACCCTCAGGATTCAAGGAGACTTTATCCCCCAACTCAAAACGCGCCACGGGCCGTGTTTGCACAGTGGTGAAGGGAGGGGGCGGGGCCTGAGGTGACATGTGGGCAAACACACCCTGTGGCGCGTTTTAAATTGGGGAATTAACTCCCCTTCAATCCTGAGGGCCCCTGGGGGCCAACTAGCCCACCAGGTACCTCCAGTAAGCGCCACAGTCCTGCGTTGCAGAGAGGTGGTCCAGGCCATGCCCCTTTTTACACCGCTCTGCAACGCAGCTCTGTGGCTCTTACTGGAGGTACCTGGTGGGCTATTTGGACCCCAGGGACCCTCAGGATTCAAGGGGACTTAATCCCCCAACTTAAAACGCTACACGGGGCGCGTTTGCACAGTGGTGAAGGGAGGGGGCGGGGCCTGAGGTGACATGTGTGCAAACACGCCCTGTGGCGCGTTTAAAGTTGGGGAATTAATTCCTCTTCAATCCTAAGGGTCCCTGGAGGCCAACTAGCCCACCAGGTACCTCCAGTAAGCACCACAGGGCTGCGTGGCAGAGAGGTGGTCCAGGCCACGCCCCTTTTTACACCTCTCTGCAGCGCAGCTCTTCGGCGCTTATTGGAGGTACCTGGTGGGCTAGTTGGACCCCAGAGACCCTCAGGATTCAAGGGGACTTTATCCCCAACCTAAAACGCACCGCGAGCGTGTTTGCACAGTGGTGAAGGGAAGGGGCGGGGCCTGAGGTGACATGTGTGCAAACACGCCCTGTGGCACCCCGGGACACTGCTGTTTGCTATGGGAGGGCGGGTGCCGCAGCTCCCGCCCGGCCATAGCAAACTTTGGTTTGGATTTTAGAAGAGAGAGCAGGAAACCAAATCAAAACCAGATTGCTTTTCCACACGGGGAGCTGCATGTCAGCAGCTCCCCGTGTGGAAAAGCAATGCCGGCTCCCGCAGGAGGCGAGGAGCTGGCTGGGACCGTGGGGGCATTGGGGCTCCCCCCACGGTCCCCAACAAGAGGCCAGGCCCTGGGGGATGGGGTCCCCGGGGCAAGGAGTGGCCCGGGAGGGGGACCACGCAGCCCCCTTCCCATAATATATCGGTTTTTTTTAATACGCAAAGGCACAGGCCTCGGGGTTGGGGTCCCTGGGGCCATAAATGGCCTGAAGAGGGAGGCCACGCGGCCCCCCTCCAAATATATATTTTTTAAAATAAACACTGGCCATGCCCTGGGGGATGGGGTCCCCGGGGCCGAATATGGCCTCGGGAGGGGGCCACGCGGCCCCCTTCCATTTTTGAATTTTTTTTTTTATTAGGGGTCAGGCCCTGGGGATGGGGTCCCCAGGGCCCATCAAATAGGAAAGGAAGGGGGGCCACACAGCTACCCTTCTTAAAAAGAAAAAAAAGAAAAAGACCAGCATAGCCGAGGCCCCGCCCCCTCCCGGCAACACTCTACAAACGCGTCCTGTGGCGCGTTTTAAGTTGGAGAATTAATTCCCCTTCAATACTGGGGATCCCTGGGGGCCAACTAGCCCACCAGGTACCTCCAGTAAGCGCCACAGGGCTGCGTTGCAGAGAGGTGGTCCAGGCCACGCCCCTTTTTATACCTCTCTGCAACGCAGCTCTGTAGCACTTACTGGCGGTACCTGGTGGGCTAGTTGGACCCCAGGGACCCTCAGGATACAAGGGGACTTTATCCCCCAACTTAAAACGCGCCACGTGGCGCATTTGCACAGTGGTGAAGGGAGGGGGCGGGGCCTGAGGTGACGTGTGCAAACAGGCCCTGTGGCGCGTTTTAAGTTGGGGAATTAATTCCCCTTCGATCCTGAGGGCCTCTGGGGGCCAACTAGCCCACCAGGTACCTCCAGTAAATGCCACAGGCCTGCGTTGCAGAGAGGTGGTCCAGGCCATGCCCCTTTATACACCTCTCTGCAACGCAGCTCTGTGGCTCTTACTGGATGTACCTCGAGGGCTAGTTGGACCCCAGGGACCCTCAGGATTCAAGGAGACTTTATCCCCCAACTCAAAACGCGCCACGGGCCGTGTTTGCACAGTGGTGAAGGGAGGGGGCGGGGCCTGAGGTGACATGTGTGCAAACACACCCTGTGGCGCGTTTTAAGTTGGGGAATTAATTCCCCTTCAATCCTGAGGGCCCCTGGGCGCCAACTAGCCCACCAGGTACCTCCAGTAAGCGCCACAGGCCTGCGTTGCAGAGAGGTGGTCCAGGCCATGCCCCTTTATACACCTCTCTGCAACGCAGCTCTGTGGCTCTTACTGGATGTACCTCGAGGGCTAGTTGGACCCCAGGGACCCTCAGGATTCAAGGGGACTTAATCCCCCAACTTAAAACGCTACACGGGGCGCGTTTGCACAGTGGTGAAGGGAGGGGGCGGGGCCTGAGGTGACATGTGTGCAAACACGCCCTGTGGCGCGTTTAAAGTTGGGGAATTAATTCCTCTTCAATCCTAAGGGTCCCTGGAGGCCAACTAGCCCACCAGGTACCTCCAGTAAGCACCACAGGGCTACGTGGCAGAGAGGTGGTCCAGGCCACGCCCCTTTTTACACCTCTCTGCAGCGCAGCTCTTCGGCGCTTATTGGAGGTACCTGGTGGGCTAGTTGGACCCCAGAGACCCTCAGGATTCAAGGGGACTTTATCCCCATCCTAAAACGCACCACGAGCGTGTTTGCACAGTGGTGAAGGGAGGGGGCGGGGCCTGAGGTGACATGTGTGCAAACACGCCCTGTGGCACCCCGGGACACTGCTGTTTGCTATGGGAGGGCGGGTGCCGCAGCTCCCGCCCGGCCATAGCAAACTTTGGTTTGGATTTTAGAATAGAGAACAGGAAACCAAATCAAAACCAGATTGCTTTTCCACACGGGGAGCTGCATGTCAGCAGCTCCCCGTGTGGAAAAGCAATGCCGGCTCCCGCAGGAGGCGAGGAGCTGGCTGGGACCGTGGGGGCATTGGGGCTCCCCCCACGGTCCCCAACAAGAGGCCAGGCCCTGGGGGATGGGGTCCCCGGGGCAAGGAGTGGCCCGGGAGGGGGACCACGCAGCCCCCTTCCCATAATATATCGGGTTTTTTTTATACGCAAAGGCACAGGCCTCGGGGTTGGGGTCCCTGGGGCCATAAATGGCCTGAAGAGGGAGGCCACGCGGCCCCCCTCCAAATATATATTTTTTAAAATAAACACTGGCCATGCCCTGGGGGATGGGGTCCCCGGGGCCGAATATGGCATCGGGAGGGGGGCCACGCGGTCCCCTTCCATTTTTGAATTTTTTTTTTTATTAGGGGTCAGGCCCTGGGGATGGGGTCCCCAGGGCCCATCAAATAGGAAAGGAAGGGGGGCCACACAGCTACCCTTCTTAAAAAGAAAAAAAAGAAAAAGTCCAGCATAGCCGAGGCCCCGCCCCCTCCCGGCAACACTCTACAAACGCGTCCTGTGGCTCGTTTTAAGTTGGAGAATTAATTCCCCTTCAATACTGGGGGTCCCTGGGGGCCAACTAGCCCACCAGGTACCTCCAGTAAGCGCCACAGGGCTGCGTTGCAGAGAGGTGGTCCAGGCCACGCCCCTTTTTATACCGCTCTGCAACGCAGCTCTGTGGCTCTTACTGGAGGTACCTGGTGGGCTATTTGGACCCCAGGGACCCTCAGGATTCAAGGGGACTTAATCCCCCAACTTAAAACGCTACACGGGGCGCGTTTGCACAGTGGTGAAGGGAGGGGGCGGGGCCTGAGGTGACATGTGTGCAAACACGCCCTGTGGCGCGTTTTAAGTTGGGGAATTAATTCCCCTTCGATCCTGAGGGCCTCTGGGGGCCAACTAGCCCACCAGGTACCTCCAGTAAATGCCACAGGCCTGCGTTGAAGAGAGGTGGTCCAGGCCATGCCCCTTTATACACCTCTCTGCAACGCAGCTCTGTGGCTCTTACTGGATGTACCTCGAGGGCTAGTTGGACCCCAGGGACCCTCAGGATTCAAGGAGACTTTATCCCCCAACTCAAAACGCGCCACGGGCCGTGTTTGCACAGTGGTGAAGGGAGGGGGCGGGGCCTGAGGTGACATGTGTGCAAACACACCCTGTGGCGCGTTTTAAGTTGGGGAATTAATTCCCCTTCAATCCTGAGGGCCCCTGGGCGCCAACTAGCCCACCAGGTACCTCCAGTAAGCGCCACAGTCCTGCGTTGCAGAGAGGTGGTCCAGGCCATGCCCCTTTTTACACCGCTCTGCAACGCAGCTCTGTGGCTCTTACTGGAGGTACCTGGTGGGCTATTTGGACCCCAGGGACCCTCAGGATTCAAGGGGACTTAATCCCCCAACTTAAAACGCTACACGGGGCGCGTTTGCACAGTGGTGAAGGGAGGGGGCGGGGCCTGAGGTGACATGTGTGCAAACACGCCCTGTGGCGCGTTTAAAGTTGGGGAATTAATTCCTCTTCAATCCTAAGGGTCCCTGGAGGCCAACTAGCCCACCAGGTACCTCCAGTAAGCACCACAGGGCTGCGTGGCAGAGAGGTGGTCCAGGCCACGCCCCTTTTTACACCTCTCTGCAGCGCAGCTCTTCGGCGCTTATTGGAGGTACCTGGTGGGCTAGTTGGACCCCAGAGACCCTCAGGATTCAAGGGGACTTTATCCCCAACCTAAAACGCACCACGAGCGTGTTTGCACAGTGGTGAAGGGAGGGGGCGGGGCCTGAGGTGACATGTGTGCAAACACGCCCTGTGGCACCCCGGGACACTGCTGTTTGCTATGGGAGGGTGGGTGCCGCAGCTCCCGCCCGGCCATAGCAAACTTTGGTTTGGATTTTAGAATAGAGAGCAGGAAACCAAATCAAAACCAGATTGCTTTTCCACACGGGGAGCTGCATGTCAGCAGCTCCCCGTGTGGAAAAGCAATGCCGGCTCCCGCAGGAGGCGAGGAGCTGGCTGGGACCGTGGGGGCATTGGGGCTCCCCCCACTGTCCCCAACAAGAGGCCAGGCCCTGGGGGATGGGGTCCCCGGGGCAAGGAGTGGCCCGGGAGGGGGACCACGCAGCCCCCTTCCCATAATATATCGGGTTTTTTTTATACGTAAAGGCACAGGCCTCGGGGTTGGGGTCCCTGGGGCCATAAATGGCCTGAAGAGGGAGGCCACGCGGCCCCCCTCCAAATATATATTTTTTTAAATAAACACTGGCCATGCCCTGGGGGATGGGGTCCCCGGGGCCGAATATGGCCTCGGGAGGGGGGCCACGCGGTCCCCTTCCATTTTTGAATTTTTTTTTTTATTAGGGGTCAGGCCCTGGGGATGGGGTCCCCAGGGCCCATCAAATAGGAAAGGAAGGGGGGCCACACAGCTACCCTTCTTAAAAAGAAAAAAAAGAAAAAGTCCAGCATAGCCGAGGCCCCGCCCCCTCCCGGCAACACTCTACAAACGCGTCCTGTGGCTCGTTTTAAGTTGGAGAATTAATTCCCCTTCAATACTGGGGGTCCCTGGGGGCCAACTAGCCCACCAGGTACCTCCAGTAAGCGCCACAGGGCTGCGTTGCAGAGAGGTGGTCCAGGCCACGCCCCTTTTTATACCGCTCTGCAACGCAGCTCTGTGGCTCTTACTGGAGGTACCTGGTGGGCTATTTGGACCCCAGGGACCCTCAGGATTCAAGGGGACTTAATCCCCCAACTTAAAACGCTACACGGGGCGCGTTTGCACAGTGGTGAAGGGAGGGGGCGGGGCCTGAGGTGACATGTGTGCAAACACGCCCTGTGGCGCGTTTTAAGTTGGGGAATTAATTCCCCTTCGATCCTGAGGGCCTCTGGGGGCCAACTAGCCCACCAGGTACCTCCAGTAAATGCCACAGGCCTGCGTTGCAGAGAGGTGGTCCAGGCCATGCCCCTTTATACACCTCTCTGCAACGCAGCTCTGTGGCTCTTACTGGATGTACCTCGAGGGCTAGTTGGACCCCAGGGACCCTCAGGATTCAAGGAGACTTTATCCCCCAACTCAAAACGCGCCACGGGCCGTGTTTGCACAGTGGTGAAGGGAGGGGGCGGGGCCTGAGGTGACATGTGTGCAAACACACCCTGTGGCGCGTTTTAAGTTGGGGAATTAATTCCCCTTCAATCCTGAGGGCCCCTGGGCGCCAACTAGCCCACCAGGTACCTCCAGTAAGCGCCACAGTCCTGCGTTGCAGAGAGGTGGTCCAGGCCATGCCCCTTTTTACACCGCTCTGCAACGCAGCTCTGTGGCTCTTACTGGAGGTACCTGGTGGGCTATTTGGACCCCAGGGACCCTCAGGATTCAAGGGGACTTAATCCCCCAACTTAAAACGCTACACGGGGCGCGTTTGCACAGTGGTGAAGGGAGGGGGCGGGGCCTGAGGTGACATGTGTGCAAACACGCCCTGTGGCGCGTTTAAAGTTGGGGAATTAATTCCTCTTCAATCCTAAGGGTCCCTGGAGGCCAACTAGCCCACCAGGTACCTCCAGTAAGCACCACAGGGCTGCGTGGCAGAGAGGTGGTCCAGGCCACGCCCCTTTTTACACCTCTCTGCAGCGCAGCTCTTCGGCGCTTATTGGAGGTACCTGGTGGGCTAGTTGGACCCCAGAGACCCTCAGGATTCAAGGGGACTTTATCCCCAACCTAAAACGCACCACGAGCGTGTTTGCACAGTGGTGAAGGGAGGGGGCGGGGCCTGAGGTGACATGTGTGCAAACACGCCCTGTGGCACCCCGGGACACTGCTGTTTGCTATGGGAGGGCGGGTGCCGCAGCTCCCGCCCGGCCATAGCAAACTTTGGTTTGGATTTTAGAATAGAGAGCAGGAAACCAAATCAAAACCAGATTGCTTTTCCACACGGGGAGCTGCATGTCAGCAGCTCCCCGTGTGGAAAAGCAATGCCGGCTCCCGCAGGAGGCGAGGAGCTGGCTGGGACCGTGGGGGCATTGGGGCTCCCCCCACGGTCCCCAACAAGAGGCCAGGCCCTGGGGATGGGGTCCCCGGGGCAAGGAGTGGCCCGGGAGGGGGACCACGCAGCCCCCTTCCCATAATATATCGTTTTTTTTTTATACGCAAAGGCACAGGCCTCGGGGTTGGGGTCCCTGGGGCCATAAATGGCCTGAAGAGGGAGGCCACTCGGCCCCCCTCCAAATATATATTTTTTAAAATAAACACTGGCCATGCCCTGGGGGATGGGGTCCCCGGGGCCGAATATGGCCTCGGGAGGGGGGCCACGCGGTCCCCTTCCATTTTTGATTTTTTTTTTTTATTAGGGGTCAGGCCCTGGGGATGGGGTCCCCAGGGCCCATCAAATAGGAAAGGAAGGGGGGCCACACAGCTACCCTTCTTAAAAAGAAAGAAAAGAAAAAGTCCAGCATAGCCGAGGCCCCACCCCCTCCCGGCAACACTCTACAAACGCGTCCTGTGGCTCATTTTAAGTTGGAGAATTAATTCCCCTTCAATACTGGGGGTCCCTGGGGGCCAACTAGCCCACCAGGTACCTCCAGTAAGCGCCACAGGGCTGCGTTGCAGAGAGGTGGTCCAGGCCACGCCCCTTTTTATACCTCTCTGCAACGCAGCTCTGTAGCACTTACTGGCGGTACCTGGTGGGCTTGTTGGACCCCAGGGACCCTCAGGATACAAGGGGACTTTTCCCCCCAACTTAAAACGCGCCAGGTGGCGCATTTGCACAGTGGTGAAGGGAGGGGACGGGGCCTGAGGTGACGTGTGCAAACAGGCCCTGTGGCGCGTTTTAAGTTTGGGAATTAATTCCCCTTCGATCCTGAGGGCCTCTGGGGGCCAACTAGCCCACCAGGTAACTCCAGTAAATGCCACAGGCCTGCGTTGCAGAGAGGTGGTCCAGGCCATGCCCCTTTATACACCTCTCTGCAATGCAGCTCTGTGGCTCTTACTGGATGTACCTCGAGGGCTAGTTGGACCCCAGGGACCCTCAGGATTCAAGGAAACTTTATCCCCCAACTCAAAACGCGCCACGGGCCGTGTTTGCACAGTGGTGAAGGGAGGGGGCGGGGGAGGGGCCTGAGGTGACATGTGTGCAAACACACCCTCTGGCGCGTTTTAAGTTGGGGAATTAATTCCCCTTCAATCCTGAGGGCCCCTGGGGGCCAACTAGCCCACCAGGTACCTCCAGTAAGCGCCACAGTCCTGCGTTGCAGAGAGGTGGTCCAGGCCATGCCCCTTTTTACACCGCTCTGCAACGCAGCTCTGTGGCTCTTACTGGAGGTACCTGGTGGGCTATTTGGACCCCAGGGACCCCCAGGATTCAAGGGGACTTAATCCCCCAACTTAAAACGCTACACGGGGCGCGTTTGCACAGTGGTGAAGGGAGGGGGCGGGGCCTGAGGTGACATGTGTGCAAACACGCCCTGTGGCGCGTTTAAAGTTGGGGAATTAATTCCTCTTCAATCCTAAGGGTCCCTGGAGGCCAACTAGCCCACCAGGTACCTCCAGTAAGCACCACAGGGCTGCGTGGCAGAGAGGTGGTCCAGGCCACACCCCTTTTTACACCTCTCTGCAGCGCAGCTCTTCGGCGCTTATTGGAGGTACCTGGTGGGCTAGTTGGACCTCAGAGACCCTCAGGATTCAAAGGGACTTTATCCCCAACCTAAAACGCACCACGAGCGTGTTTGCACAGTGGTGAAGGGAGGGGGCGGGGCCTGAGGTGACATGTGTGCAAACACGTCCTGTGGCACCTTTTAAGTTGGGGAATTAATTCCCTTTCAATCCTGAGGGCCCCTGGGGGCCAACTAGCCCACCAGGTGCTTCCAGTAAGCGCCACTGCACTGCGTTACAGAGAGGTGGGCCAGGCCACGCCCCTTTTTACACCTCTCTGCAACGCAGCTCTGTGGCGCTTACTGGAGGTAGTTGGACCCCAGGGACCCTCAGGATTCAAGGGGACTTAATCCCTCAAGTTAAAACACGGCACAGGCGCTTTGGCCCAGTGGTGAAGGGAGGGGGCGGGGCCTGAGGTGACATGTGTGCAAACACGCCCTGTGGTGTGTTTTAAATTGGAGAATTAATTCCTCTTCAATCCAGAGGATGTCCTTGGGGGCCAATTACCCCTCTTGTTACCTCCAGTAAGTCCCACACAGTGGGATTGCTAAGACGTCTTCGGAGGCCATGGCCCCCTTTCTCTACCACTCTGCAAACGTGCCTCGTGGCAGACTACAGGATGGGGGATGAAGTCCAATTTAGTCCTGAGGGAGTTTGGGGACAGAAAATCCGTCCTGGTACCTCCTGTAAGTCCTACGCAGTGGAATTCCTGAGCGTTGGTTGGACGGCCAGCACGCTTTCTCCACCACTCTGCAAACACGACTACTAGTTAAAGTAGCACATTTCTGCACCTCTGACTTAAAGGTAGTTTTAATCCCCTTGCCCTATTATGTACTAGGGCCTTACAGAGGAGGTCATGCTAATCACAGGGGTACTCCAACGCTAGTGTTCCCTAGTGTATGTAGGTGTTTTCACTGTATTCTATGTGTCTTTTAGCATAGCACTGGCTCTAGGCCTGGTTAGTCAGAGTCAGTTACCACCAGTACCCGTTTGAAAAAGTTGTGGGCACAGGATGATTTTGCAACAAGGCCTCTTTCTGCTCCTCTGTTGGTTCTTTCTGCAAGTCTTGCTTCTTCCTGCACTTTTCTTCCTCTTTGTGGACTTCTGTTGCTTCTTTCTGCATTCCTTTTGCTTCTTTCTGTGCGCTTTTTCTTCTTTCTTCACATGTCCTACCTCTGTAGGCATAGTTAGAAACTAGCATTTAAAAAACCTTTGAAATTCACTTAAAAAACCATAGGTTTCAGGCACGTTATAGTTAGAAATTAGCATTTAAAAAACCTTTGAAATTCACTCAAAAAACCATAGGTTTCAGGAACGCTATAGTTAGAAATTAGCATTTAAAAAACCTCCGAAATTCACTGAAAAAACCATAGGTTTTAAGGAAAGTTATAGTTAGTTGGACATTTCACTCGTACAAAACCAGAGAAATTCCCCCGTTATAGTTAGTTCAGCTAACTATAACTCGCGCCCCCGCATTGCACTGCTGATGACGTCATATATTACATCACTCATGACATGGTCAGTGACATCACTGATGACATCACTGATGACATCTCAAATGACATCAATGATGACATCATCCATGTGATAATTTGATGCATCTTCTCACACCCTAATATAACCTTTGATACACCCACTCTAAATTACAGACTGCCATTCTCAAAACCATAGACACTCCAACACCAATAACTACATACCCACTCACTGATTCTTAGGTTTACACACACATCCACTCACTCACCGGTACAGTCACTCATACTTATGGTCACTCAGTACAGGACTATCATGTGCATTCATACATCTATATAGACACTCACACACCGCCACTCATCCATAGAGGTACTCACACACCTAGTCAGTCATGCAAATATGTAATCACACTGCCATTTACTCACCTATACAGTTATACACACACCAGCTCACTTACTCATACAAATACTAGCACATTCTTACGCTCTTATACAATCACTGATACAAGCACACACTCATCCATACAGCCACTCTCACAATCACACACTCTCTCTTATATCCATTTATATACTCCAACACACATATATACTGCCTTTCACATATGTAGTTACTCACACATGTACCACTGAGATATACAACATTCACTCACTAACACACCCATACACAAACTCACCCACCCATACAGTCCATCACAGATGCACTCTTGAAACCAGGCACCTAGTGAATCACCCACTCACACATCTATGCACAGAGTCACACTCACCCCACCCACACAAACACTCAGGCACCCATACAGATACTCAGACAACCAATCAATAACCCATATAGACATTCATGTAGCTATTCACAAACCCATGCAGCCGCTTACACACCAACAGACAGACAGATACAGACATTCACATAATTTAGTCACTAACCCATGCATTCAGTAAGATATGTTTAATCACTCACTTATAGAGTCAGTCACGCACCTACTAAATCATCCATTCAGACACTTAAACACCCACTCATTCTTCAATACACCTTTCCCTATATATATTAAACATATTTAAACTTTACAGAAACACACCGTCACTGGATGATGTCATCAGTGATGTCATTTGAGATGTCATCAGTGATGTCATCAGTGATGTCACTGACCATGTCATGAGTGGTGTAATATGTGATGTCATCAGCAGTGCATTGCGGAGGGCGAGAGTTATAGTTAGCTGAACTAACTATAACGGGGGAATTTCTCAGGTGTTTTACGAGTGACATGTCCAACTAACTACACCTTTCCCTAAAACCTATGGTTTTTTCAGTGGATTTCTAAGGTTTTTTAAATGCTAATTTCTAACTATCACGTGCCTGAAACCTATGTTTTTTTCTGTGAATTTCAAAGGTTTTTAAATGCTAATTTCTAACTATAACGTCCCTCAAACCTATGTTTTTTGAAGTGAATATATATATATATATATATATATATATATTACAAGGGAGTCCTCCAATTTGCCCCAATAGCAAAAAAAACAGGATGCGGCACACCAGGAGACAGCACAATTGTTTATTGTGCACCAAAATCAAGGAAGACGTGTTTCGGCGTGTTGCCTTTGTCAAGTAATTTCCTGTACATCAAATTCCTATAGAAATAGACTTGAAAGTTCATGGACATGAAAAATATACTTCACATGCCGTGTGTTGTTACCATCACAACATTTTAAACCTCTTAGATAAACATAAATTCATTATTCAATGATATGCAGTGTCTTCAATCGATTATATACGCAGCAAAATCATTACTGTTAATAATGAGGGATACATTAAAGTTTTTTAGACTTACCTATGTCAGAATCATTCAATGCAATAAAGTTTTCAATACTGCCGCAACAGTTGCGAATCCTTTGCGATACAATTCAATTGCAATGCGGGCATGATTGCATCCTGTTTAGTCGTTAGAATATGACTGAACACATTTAATTACATTGCGATAAGTAAAATATTTGACAACAGCCAAGACTTGCGCAATGAATGAAGTTTCAACTTCAAAACCACATCTTTCATAACGCTCCAATGAGTGAGGTACTGAACGGTGGTCCCCAACCTGCACAATAGATGTAGTTGGGATAATTTCGAACTCCATAATACTCATGACAAGCTATTGCGGCAAATTGGAGGACTCCCTTATAATCTACAATCGGCTGCTGTCACCACAAAGCTGGCACCGACGCCGCAGGAGGGGAACCGCTAAGCACAGCGACTATGTGGACATACATATATATATATATATATATATCGCACCCCACTCTTCAATGTAAAAAGTAACGCACGGACACCTTGGAAAACTGCAATTATGTAGATTTATTGACTGCAAAAATGCAACGCGTTTCACCTTTCGCCTTGGTCACGCTTGAAGCAAGTTTCTGTGACAAATACGTTTAAACTAGTGCTCACAACATAGAAAACAGACTACTCGTAACACCAGTAGTGAATAATTCATGAGAAAAGGAAAAGTGGTGGCCATCTTAGCACTATACATGATCCAATTGCACTGCCAAATAGCAATCTATGTTGTGAGCACTAGTTTAAATGTAGTTGTAACAGAAACTTGCTTCAAGCGTGACCAAGGCGAAAGCTGAAACGCGTTGCGTTTTTGCAGTCAATAAATCTACCTAATTGCAGTTTTCCAAGGTGTCCGTGCGTTACTTTTCACATTGAAGAGTGTGGTGCGATATATTTGGGGTTGCCGGTTTTCCCTGCACGGACCACCCTGCCACACAGCCTTTATCTTTACCGGGATTGTGCTGTTATATATATATATCCAAAGACTTTTGACTTTCGCCATGCAGCATCCAACTCCTGGAAAAAGACGAAAACGACCCAAAACTCAGTGCTCAGGTTTGTATTAGCTGCCCTGCACCTCTACCACAATGCGTTTCGACCTACAAGAGGTCTTGTTCACATAACGCGCATGCGGAGTGCCTTCTCATTTATAAAGTGCTAGTGCATTAACTCATGACGTGTCACATGGGGAATAGACATAGAAGAAATGTTTCAAGATCTACTGCATTAGCACCAGCAAACCAATAAATACAGCGGTATTGGCATAAATAATTAAATCCTTAAAAACATTTCAATATGTTAAAAAGGGGTACGCCAAAGACCTTAACTTAAAAAATAAGCGTTATTATGCAAAAACTTTTAAGAGATGCATAAAATCAGTCTAAAAACATTTACAATAAGACACATGTTTATACATTTTGTCACCTGTAAATATTATAGAACGTAATCTAATACTACGGATTAAGCCAGCCGCCCTGAGATTAGGCCTTCCCGAAATGGTTTAACTTTTGTATGTATTAAGTACTGATGCAAATCAATATAGCCCCAAGTGGGCATAAAATCAATTCTTCTATTGTTCTGTTAAAGTGTAAGTGCTAAAAAGTGCCACCCATTCGAACCACCCATGGTTCATAAAGTGCTATGTGCTAATGTTAGAAGACTAAAATGTAAGGAAGCATATAAGCAAATTTGAAATAGTGATCAGTTGGTTTTACATATGAACAAATAGAGCAAAGGACAAATATAAAATAGATTAAAGGCAGGTGTAAAAATCCTCGCTGGAATTTCGACCAGATGGTGTCTTTGTGTCTAATTCTAGGATATACCTAGTTTCCAATTGCCATTGGCGGGCCTCACGGTTGCCTCCCCTTCTTAATGGTGTGATTGTATCTACCACATAGCATTTTAGATACTCAGAATTTTTACTATGTGTGTCCTTGAAATGCCTCGCAACGGGATACGATGGGTCACAGTTGGTGATCGTCCTGATGTGCTGGAGTATCCTCTTGTGGGCCTGCAGCTTGGTACCGCCCACCGCAGGCCACAGGGACACTCCAACACATATACTGCATATTCCGTTTTGCATGTTAACAGTTTGGAAATGGGTACTGTTTCTGTTTTGAAGGGGCTAACATAAGATGTTCTATTGCTAGCAAACCTACATGCTTTGCATGAGGAACATTTCACAAATCCTTTACGGAGGACAACCAAAGGGCATATTCACAAAGAGCTATCGCCGAATTAACAGCACTTTATCGCAGCCAAAGTCGTGATAAAAACACCTCCTCATTCACAAGCTGGTGCTAACAGCCCACAGCACCAGTTTACCCGCGATAGCAGCCGCAAAAAACATCACCACAGAGGCCCCCCGCAACTATCGCTAATGAGATGCAGAGTGGGCGGTCCCGTGCCAAAAGCCACGACAACACCACTCCTCAACATTCTCAACGACCAAACAGAACTGCGATAAAAACACAAAACAGGCGATAAGGCGCATTAGCACCAGGAAATCTCCACCTGCTCTGACCTGGTGTAAAGTCGTACGGCAGCCTACACCACAAAAGGGAGCACAGCCCAGGGCCAAATCGGAAGGGCAACAGATGCCATGGAGCCACCCATCATGCTGCCCCGGACACCGACACCACCCTCAGGACCACCCCTCACTGGCACCCCCCCGACCAAAGACATGCCACATCAGCTACACCTAAACATGCACAAAATAATCCTCCTGACGTCACACAATCACAACTGGTGACATGCATGTGTCGACACAGAAAAGAGCAGCACACATTCACTTTCGAGGCAACAAATTAAACTTTATTAAAATGAACACCGTAATGAAATGAAGACAAATGGCCGCTCCCCTCGGGACAATCTGTAGGTCCCAGCCTGCAAGACAAAAATCATGATGAGAAGGTGTGTCCTCCGCACATCAAAGGACAGAGAGAGAGAGCGAAGGGGAGAGAGAGAGAAGAAGAGAGGCGGAGAGAGAGAAGAAGAGACGGGGAGAGAGAGAGAGAGAAGAAGAGAGGGGGAGAGAGAGAGAGAGAGAGAGAAGAAGAGAGGGAGAGAGAGAGAGAGAGTGCCGCCCCTGCGCACCCAGGCCACACTGCTCACCTGCTGCCACCGGTGTGTCTCCAACCACGTGCAGGTATGTATCGCAGTTCACCAGGTCACACATCTGAGTCAGAGCCGCAAGCTGTAACAAAGTCCAAATCCATGACAGGCACAGTACACACACCTGCACAAGACAACATCACCTGCACGCCCATGCACACCCAGGCAGAGGCACCTCAACCCCTCCCACCGCCCATCGGAGCATGCCCACTCATGCACACCCAGGCCTCACTGCTCATCTTCCGCCACCGGCGCGTAGACGGGAGGTCCCACCACGTGTCGCTGCAAGCCACAAGCCCGGGGCCCGTGGACATGGCACGCTCCACACCATGCAGCCACGCTCCTCAGGCCAACAGGTCTCACGTTTGGTGCTGGGTCTTGAATACTCCATGGCAGAGGACATACCAGTGCACCCGGCACCATCGCAGGCTTCACACCCACTCAACCCAATGGGTGCCACTAACTCTGTGATCCCAGAAAGCGATGCCACGTGGCGGTAGGTTCCGCTGCCTGCTGGCTCTGGCCTACACTGCGGTCCAGCAGGGCACACAAAACCTAAGTTGTCCAGACCGCCGGGACGGGGCATTATCGCAGGCTGCACACCTGCTCAGAAGCTTAAGTTGCCACTGACTCAGTGCACCCAAAGTCACCGTCCAGTGGCGTGGTGCCTGTGCCGGCCGCAATGCTCTGAGTGACACTAACCCTGTGCAACCTCAGTGCGCGCCATGTGGTGGCAGGCCCGTGCCAGACGCAAGGCCTCGAGTGCCACCAACACTGTGCGCAACAGCTCATGGGCCCTTTATGAATGAGAAGCGTGGAGCGGCCGTCATCTAGTCACAACCAGAAGAGGGGAATGTGACGTCGTCGGCCCCTTATGTTGGCGGAGTCACATGGCCAGTGACGCCTGTGCCGGATGGGTGTGGTGTGTGTGCAAACCTGCCCTCAGGGAGTGGCTGTGACATGCTGACGTCTAGACCAGTGACCTGCACACCACCAGCGAGTACACCTGCGATGGGTAGCAATGATGCCCCCCCCCCCGGTGCGTCATCGGAGTGGTCTGGCCTGCCGTACGCCGGACCAGCGCAGGGCTTGCCTCAATGACTCGTGGGCTCGGGGCGTGGTCCAGTCCATGTCCAGACAAGGAAGTGACTGATGCGTTTGTCCCTGTTGTAGTGTTCACTGGACCAGGTACACAAAATGCAATGTCGCACCCTCTGAGTCGCATCCCACAGGATGGACATCATTAACGCAAGGGAAGGCACTGTTCCCACATTCATCCACACATCCATACCTGAATGATGTAAGACATGACACAGCAGTGCGTCACTGGATGTTTATTTTCACATCCAGTGCAGTTATGCAGCTGGAGCGGTACAGGGCAATGCCGAGCACACTACACAATATGGGCCCGTGGAGGGCCAGCCAGAGTCCATTCGGGGATGATATGTACTGCGGAAGAGGAAGGGTACAGTCCGCAGTCTGTCCGCCGTGTCATTGGTCGTCGGACAGGATGTGGCAGTCCATGTCACTGTCCAAGGTGAGTGCATCGGAGTGTATCGGGGGTCAGTGGAAGGTCATGAGGCCATGTGCGACACCAAGCAGAAACAGGCCAGGTGGCGTAAATGAATGCTAGTGCCTTCTGATCACAAACCCATCCACGTCCTCGTCCCCGATGTGTGCCCTGCCCCATCTGTGGGTGTTGCAGTACCGGCTGTGGCACCGTGTGCCACTGACACGGCAGGGGCCTGGGTGGATATATCTGCTGCACTGTGAGGCACTGACACACCAGGGGGCGGGGATGTGGATGGTGTGGGGGCAGCAGCATTCATCAGCACCACGCCTTTTGGCCATGATGGAGGTCTGCAGGGCATGATATATCCCAGCTACATTTCGATAATGTACAGCGGTGGATGCCATCCTTTCCGCCTCCATACGCACCATGTCCTCCATGAGCCTCCGCATGTGTGCCATCTCATGGCTGGTATCACTGGAGCCACTCTGGACGGACAGCTGTTCTACTCTCCACGTCATGACTCCAGCGATGTCAGTCAGGGCTCGTTGGAGACCATGGTGCGGACATAGACACCCAAGGATGGCGTCCAGTTTGGCAGCCATGAGTTCGAACCCCACCCGCACCTGCTCAGCCGTCTCCCTCTGGCCCTCCAGCACACGGCGTTGGAAGGCCATTTGTTGTTCCTTGGGGACTTTCGAGGGTGCCGGGGCTGTGGGTGCCTCCTGCTGGGTGGTTTGGGTGGTGGGTGGGGTCTCCTCGATGTTGCTGGGCTGCCCTGATCCTGGAGGTGAGTCACGGATGGGGTCGATGATGTCTAGGAGGGCTTGTGCATCGATGCTGGTGTTGTCCTCCTCGTCATCAGTGAAGAGTGGCTGGGACTGCTCTGCAGGAGGTGTTGACGATGCCCCTGCGATGTGAAGGGGAGTTGGTGTATTACAATGTGTCCACATGTATGTAGCTGGTACAGGTTG
Source organism: Triturus cristatus (assembly GCF_964204655.1). NCBI lineage: Eukaryota > Metazoa > Chordata > Amphibia > Caudata > Salamandridae > Triturus > Triturus cristatus. Next base: position 1,052,810,060 of record NC_140593.1, read on the forward strand.
ACATTCTGAGAGCATGGCATTGTACATTGTGACAGTCTGTGGGTCTGGGCGAGGTACCAGGGTCATTGTGGGTGCGTACTGTGCCCTGCTTGATTGTGCATGTGTGCCATCGTGGCCATCTCCACCCGTCCCCCAGTACCTGGTGGTCACTCACCCTGTTGCAGTTGTGTTGTGTCCTGTAGAGCAGTGTCAGGTCCCCCGACTCCGGCCACAGTATCCACACTGATGACTGTCGACACCAGATCCTCCATGTCATCCAGCTCAAGCTATGGGGCTGGGCCCCCACCTCCAGTCTGCATTGCAGCCTTCTGGTTGGGTGCGAGTTTCTCCTTGGTCTTCCGCTTGATGTCATTCCATCGCCTCTTGACCTCGTCCATTGTCCGCTTGTGCTCTCCGACGGCATTCACCTTGTCGACGATGTCCCGCCATATTCCAGTTGTAGTGCCCAATGACACGTTGAAGGTGACGAAGAGTTGTTGATGGTGTTCCATCACCTCCGTGACTATGATCCTGTTCACCTGCGGACTGAACTTCGTCTTCCTCGTCTTCTTGTTCTTGCCCTTCCCTGTCCCCGAGGTCCCAGGCTGGTCGTCCGGGGTGTTTGTGGGGTGGCGCTCGTCCTCTGCGCCTGCTCCGGCTGCCTCCATGGTGCTTGGGTGTTGGTCAGCTTGTGTTTGGGTGTTTTTTTCTACTTTTATCGTGATTTTTACCGCCTGCCATGTGTGTGTTGCAGGCCTGGTGCTGCTTATCGCTGATTTCCTCTTCGGGCTTTGACCCATCGCGTATTTTTTAGTGTTGTGGTTTTATCGCCATTGTGGTGGTTGTATCGCAGACATTGTCCGCGGTTTCGGCAGACTATCGCTTGCTACCGCTTTTTTGTGAATTCCACGTTGTCACGGGGTTATTTTCCCGGGATGGGCTGCGATATTGAAAGTTGTGTTACGCTACTCTTGCGGTAGTTATCACACGTTCTTGTGAATATACCCTCAAGTTTTACCTGTTGTGATCTCTGGACTGCTTTTAACCAATATATTGCTCATGGAGCATGCTTTTCTGAATGTTAGATCAGGGTTTTTTGGTATCTGATCCCCCAATGCTGGATCATTGCACACCAACCCCCAGTTTTTATTCAGTATTCTGCGGATACGCTGATGTTGTCGATTGTATGTTAGAATCATTCTCGTTGCTTGGTTGGTAGGACTTGCGCTATTCTCACATGAGTTAGACCTAGTAGACAGAGTGCCCGCCCTCTCAATGTTGGTTGTCTTGGCAATAGCATCGTCTATAGTCTTGATTGAGTAGCCCCTAGCGAGGAACCTACCCCTACTTTCTTGCTGGGCCAAGTTACACTCATGTGAGGTGCTGCATATACGCTTAATGCGCAACATCTTACCATATGGTATGCTTTGGATAAGGTTTCTGGGATGATGGCTGGTCGCGTGTAATACTGTATTCACAGCTGTTGGTTTTCTATGCATTCTAGACTCTACTTTTCCATCACATATAAAGACTTCAACATCAAGAAAACAGACTCTTTCTCTGCTCATGTGTGCAGTGAAATGCAGATTAAGATCGTTACAATTAATCTGTTCTATGAAATGGAGTGCTAGATCTTCAGGGTCCCTCCAAATCAGGAACAGGTCATCAATATACCTGTACCAGTGGCATATATGTTGGCTTATGATGGCTGCATGCTTATTTTTGAGGACTTGCTCCTCCCATAGGCCCATATGTAGACAGGCATAACTAGGGGAGAAGCAAGCCCCCATCGCCACACCTCTGGTCTGCTGGTAAACCTGATTTTGGAAGAGGAAAAAGTTGTTTCCAAGCATGTCACGGTCATATTGACCAACATCTTATTATGCATGTATAAGCCCATAGGTCTCTCATTCAAGTAATGTTCAATGGCTTTGATTCCATCTGGATGTTGTATGCTTGTATACAGTGACGTGACGTCCAAAGTGATCAGAATGCAATCTGAATCCCAGGTAACATCACTCATCTTTCTCAAAAAGTCACTAGTGTCTTGCAGATACGATGGTAAATTTCTGACATGATTTAGTAAAAAATAATCAACATATCTTGAAGTATTTTCCATAAGACTGTTGCATGCAGTAATGATCGGTCGGCCTGGAGGTTTTACTGTACTTTTGTGAATCTTCGGAATTAAGTATATAGCTGGAATTACAGGCTCTGGACTATTCTCAGTCAGGGTTTAGGCCTAAACACAGTACGGAGCCTACTCTCCTGTCTGTCACAGATGACCTACAGATGTATCAGGACAGGGGCTTTTCAGTAATCCTGGTGCTTTTAGATCTATCAGCAGCGTTCGATACCGTTTCACATGCTATTCTTATTGAACGGTTATCGAACGCTGGCATCAAGGATAGGTCCATCGAATGGCTGAAAAGCTTTCTCCTCAATCGTTCCCAGAGAGTTATCATGGACTCCTACCGCTCAGCGGAGATTGAGATCTCTAAGGGGGTGCCCCAGGGCTCTTGTTTGAGCCCAACCCTTTTTAATATATATGTGGCGCCACTGGCTAGAGTGATGCGAAGATATGGTTTTATTCCAGTATCGTATGCTGATGACACCCAGCTCCTCTTTCCTTTTAAAACTCTCTCCGCTGAAGTGAAAAGTTCCTTTTCTGCTGGCATGAAGGCAGTGGCTCGCTGGATGTCTTCCAACTTTCTCCAGTGTAATGTCAGTAAAACGGAGGTAATGTTGTTTGGTGAGGCAAAAATGTTGTGGACCCCTGACTGGTGGCCACTTGATCTAGGAATAGTTCCCGAACCTAAACAGGTTGTGAAGAACCTTGGGATTCGTTTGGATCAAGACTTGCTTTTTAAACACCATGTCAATTACACTTCAGGAATCTGTTTTCATACCATCAGTTTGTTACGGAAAATTCTTCCCCTCCTACCAGATTCCTGTAGAAGAACCTTGGTTCAGACCTTGGTTTTAAGTAGGATTGACTACTGTAATGGCCTGTTATTTTCTGCCAACGAAAGCGTCTTGAATAAACTTCAGGTCATTCAAAACACGGCAGCTCGCCTTGTTCTTAATGCTCCCCCTAGAACTGCTTCTAAACCCCTCCTGGATCAACTACACTGGCTGTCGATCCGTCAGAGAATAAAATTTAAGATATGTTGCCTTATCCACAAAGGTATAAATGGCCAAGGGCCCGTTTATCTTCAAAATAAATTTGTTCCCTACATTCCACTTCGATCATTAAGATCTAGCAATAACCTCCTCTTAGTGATCCCACGTGCAAAAAAAGCCAGACATGGGAATAAAGCTTTATCAATTACAGGCCCCACATTGTGGAATAAACTTCCTTTATCATTAAGACAGTGCAAGGAACATCTTACCTACAGGAAACTCCTTAAAACTGTGCTGTTTAGGAATGAGATCTAGCTCCTCTTTCATCTTATCCTTGCTTTACCGATTACCGAAAAGCGCAGAGATACTCCATTGGAGTCGATTCTAGCGCTATATAAATCAATAAATAAATAAATCATTTTTAAGAGATTTGAACTCAAAAGACCTGCACTTTTCCCTGCTAGAAGTTTGGCATGATAGTTGTTCTGTGCTTGCCTAACACACTGCAAGTTACTCCTCTTGTAACAGTGTTTGTCGTTCAGTTGGGCCAGAGCTTCCTCCATGTATAGTTCCCTTGGCCGTAAAACCACATTGCCCCCTTTGTCAGATTGCCGTATGATGACATTGCCATTGCTTTGCAGCGTCTTCATTAGTTGTATGCAAGAAGTATTTTTCCGGCTGATGTTGTGCTGGGCACGTGCAGTGGTTTTGTATAATGTTTTCAATTCAGCTGTTACTTGATCATGGAAGATGTCCAAATTGTCATGTAACATTACAGGTTGAAAAGTCTATTTGGATTTAAAAGGTGTACAAATAGAATCACTGATATTATCTGGACCCATCAAAATGTCACCGCTGTTCTGGTCGCTTTGCAGCTGGTGTAAGTCTAACAATAGATCAACGTCCCCTGCAACCAGCAATGTTGGACTTTGAGTGTTTACCCTTTATTGTTCTGAAGGCTCCTTGTTGTGTTTAGACTGTAATAAGTGGTATTTGCGCAATTTTAGTTTGCGTATTGATTTAAGAACATCCATACGTGTTTCTTCATAATTAAAATTGCTTTCAGGGCTGTAAGAAAGGCCAAGAGCCAGGATTTGTTTTTCAGCCATGTTCAAATTAATGTGGGACAGATTGATCACTGCGTTGGAGTCTGTGGTTTCACCATGTCCATTTAGTTGCGTTTCCATTTGACATTCGCTGTTGTTTTGTTTTGCTGTCTTCCGCCTCATGCTACATTGCCGTCTTTCTCGGCGCTTTTGGTTGTTTCTCTGGCGTTTTGCTTCTTTTGGGAATGAGGTCGCAGCGTTTGTCGCCGATCTTGGCGAAGACAGTCCACTTCTTGAATTAGGAAGAGTTTGATAAACCCCAAATCCGAACTAGTTCTTGCTTGTTCATTATCTGGCTCACTTTCGGGTGCCAAACTTAATTCAGATGCTGAAGTTGAAGCAGGTGTCATGTTGTTCACATTGGCTACTTTCATAGTTGGGTTACCTTCTTTATTTTTCCCTTTGACAGCGTCGTATTTTTGTGCAAAAGTGAAGACTTGGCCATTTAGATAATCTAATGTGTTCCTTTGAAATTTGTAAACCTTTCGCTTTTTGATAACCTCCTCATCCTTGTGTAGGCGTGCCAACATATCATCGCAATACTTTTTGAAATTGTCCGAACTTTCCAATGCGCTGATCTCATTGTTTACTTCATCAATTTGTATTTGTAATTTAACACGATCACTCTCTGTGTATCTGACAAGTATTTCCACTAGCTTGCGCGAGGATTCTAAATTACAATTGGCCCATTCCGCAAGCATGTTTGGATCTGGGTGCTCATAACTTGGTGCTAGTATTATCCGCAGTCCCCTAGGGATTCTGCCAACTTACAAGTAGCGCGTTAGGGATTTATGCTCCCACCACTTGGACTGCTCTGCATTCATCAGTTTTTCTAATTTCTTAAAGAGCTCTTTTGCATTGGGATGTCCTGTTTGAGCCACATTTGTTTGCTCTATTGCTGCCGATTCCCCAGCTGGGGAATCATCAAACATTTCATTAGCTGCCTCCTCACTACTCCGCAGCACGTCGGCAGACATGGCGTGTGATTAAGGGGCTTGATTAGTTCACACAACAGTAACCACTTGAATGAATGTCAGTGGCAATGTTGCACACACTCCTCGACCAGACTCTCAGAAGGGTCCCTACCTTACGAATAGTCAATCGTTGCTCCGGTCCTCTGACACAGGCTCCGCTGTCCTCGTATCCTCAGGTAGGGAAACTGTCACTGTACGGGGGCTTGGGAGATAAAGGGGGAGGGGGGGGCGAGCCGACACGAGACCAGTTTATTGTGTGTGAAAAAGGCCGCTTTATTGAAACAGGTGCATATCACAATTTCATCCCTTGGCCACTGCCTTACAAAACTAAACACCTCCCTATACAAGAAGTTCCTGACCCCTTGTTCTTCCCCCCACCCCTACGATCCCCACATCAGTTCCCCCATCCCACAAAATACAACATAACATTCCATACCCATAATATAACCCAATCCTACACAATCTAGCCTTTCCAAATCCTAAACTCCCCTGACCGTAATCCCTACCTGCCTTTGTGCTGCTGTAACTAACCAACCTCTAATCTAAACTTATCCTACCTGGTTACCCTTTCCCTGTTCCTGCTCACAAACTACCAAACATATAACAACAAACTCCAGCCAATCCCGGCCAACTGTCAACCACCCCGCCTGCACCTGTTCCAAGCGACAATACACCAAGTTGCCCTTATGTACCTGTTCCAACAAATGCCGCCTGCAAAAAACTCCCCACGCCAAAAAAGGCTAAACCGCAAAAAACGCCCCCTAAAACCCCAGAAACTAGGGTGGGCGAGTGGGGACAAAAACCTGCCCTAAACAAGCGCTCCCAGCCACCAGGTCACCAAACCTAAAATGGTGGCTGGGTTAGCGCGAAACTACGTTATATCCCCTTTGGGCTATACTTCTCAAAAATTGGGCTACATTTGGGCTATTCCCAAATGTAGCCCAAATCCTCCAAAATGGCCACTCCGGCCACTCCCCCCCTCCCCCCTCCCAATCTGCCCGGGGGGCAGACCTCGTTGTGCTCGGCTGCCCCCCAAGCTCCCATTGGGAGATAAAGGGGGGAGGGGGGGCGAGCCGACACGAGACCAGTTTATTGTGTGTGAAAAAGGCCGTTTTATTAAAACAGGTGCATATCACAATTTCATCCCTTGGCCACTGCCTTACAAAACTAAACACCTCACTATACAAGAATTTCCTGACCCCTCGTTCCTCCCCCCACCCCTACGATCCCCACAACAGTTCCCCCATCCCACAAAATACAATATAACATTCCATACCCATAATATAACCCAATCCTACACAATCTAGCCTTTCCAAATCCTAAACTCCCCTGACCGTAATCCCTACCTGCCTTTGTGCTACTGTAACTAACCAACCTCTAATCTAAACTTATCCTACCTGGTTACCCTTTCCCTGTTCCTGCTCACAAACTACCAAACATATAACAACAAACTCCAGCCAATCCCGGCCAACTGTCAACCACCCCGCCACCCAGAAAAAGGCGGGAGTGTAGGCGGATACGCCGCCTCCCCCTTTTTCTGCCCCCCCCCCAAACTGTACCTTTTTTTTTTTGTGCCTAACGACGGTAAACTCCTAACAACCGCGCTAACACCTCCCGCAACTCCAACAGATACAGGTCCATGCCAAGCCGAAACAAGTGTACCCCACCATCCCTGAAAAAATCCTGCGTGTCGTAACGAATTTCCCTATGAGCAATCCTACCATTCCCTAAATGCCGACAAAACCTCACCATCTCAGTGTTCAACTTCCTCCTGGCTTTGTCAACTGCCCCAGGATTGACCGCCCCTCTCCAAACTCTCCGGGGGACAAACTCCGTCCATACAATGGAGCACCCTGCCCACTGAGCTTTGATCAACGACAAGTCCCTCTTCATAGCCCGCATCAGCGCCAAACCAGTCTCCCTGACCATATCATTTTCCCCCAGATGTAACACCAACACATCCGGGCACCTACCAGCCACCAAAAGCCCGTTCAGCATCGATAACAACTCCTTCCAACGCATACCGCCCCTACCCCTCCAAGCCACTGAAAATAAGTCTTTATTGAACCCCAAACTGTCTCCAAAGTAACTCGAGCGGGAATGGACCTGCGCCCGTTTCACAAAGGAATGCCCCACAATCCAGATGGACATCTTCCTGGCGAGGGGACCCATAACCGAACCTGAAAAGAGAAACGAGAATGAGACACAAGAAAAAACCAAACAACACATTTTTTTTTTCTTTACATAAAACCTCCCCCAGCGTCGCTGCGCACATAACGCTGATAGCAATCCGATGACCACCTACCCAGCTTCATAATGTCCCCTCGCCCCCAACCCCTAGCATGGGCCTCTGACTCTGCCCCAATCCGAAATGAATGCATGCCAAACCCCTTCCTGTCGATCCCCAGTCTACCCAGCGCTTACCTCAGCACTGCTAACAGCTGTGAAGCCTTGACGCACCGCCCATCCCCATGAGCAAAGACCAGCCCTTCCACATCCCCTGACAAGGATTTCCAGCGCAAGCCCCACCGAAAAGGACAAACTGATGACGTGCGCCCCCTTTTCAAAGGTACCCACTTCCCATTGCTTTTCTGATCTGTTTTCGCCTTCTGGAGCCAGATATTGACCTCCTCTGTACCGAAAGAAACCTCCCCCCAAGACAAACCCCGCTCCCCTTTGGACCCCAACAACTCTGAAACCCTGAAGGCCCTTAAAAACATCCAGGACATGAGTGTAGAAAAAAGGATTGCTTCCCCTTCATCAAAACACACCCCAGACAACACCCCAAGCACCCCTTCCAACAGTTCCCACGACAAAGGTCTCCGCACTCGAGAGGCGCACCCATACTCCCGCGCCCAGCCCTCCAAAATCCGCGCCCCCAGTTCACCCGCGGAGGGGGCATAGCCCCACAACAATTTCCCGACGAAAGAAATTCCCGCCAGCTTGTCCACAATCGTGACCTTCGTAAGCCCCTTCTCCTCCAAGTCCAAAATAAACTGTATTACATCCTCCTGTCTTACCACCCAGGAGGCCCGCCGCCTTGCCCCCGAACATAAGAACTCTTCCCATGCCGCTCCATATGCTGACCTCGCTGGACTGTGCTAATGAGCCTAAAACCAGTTGCAACATCCGGTGTTGCCTACGTACCACAGCTGGTGCGGCATTCTGGTCGGGGTCACGTCCGCGTCCTTGACGAGCCCACGGAATCTCCCCCACTGTGAACGAGACAAAGCATCCGCAATGTCATTGTCCACACCTGGCACATGCACCGCACGAAAAGCAATATTATGCTTCAAGCACCCCAACACGAAAACCCTCAACAATTTCAGAACCTGTTCATCTCTCGCCGACTGTCGATTGACCACATGCACCACTGCCATGTTGTCAATCCTGAAGCTGACCTTCTTGTGGGCCAACAGAGCCCCCCACAGCGTGACGGCCACCACTAGGGGAAAAAATTCCAAAAAGGCAATACTCCTGCCCCCATCCAACCATTCCGCGGGCCAGGGTTCGGCACACCACCTCCCCTGCCAGTAAAGACAAAATCCAGTGCTCCCTGCTGCGTCTGAGAAAATCTGTACGTCCCACACCATGTCCGCCTCCCTCATCAGAGGTATCCCGTTGAACTGATGCAAGAAAAACTGCCACATCCTCAAGTCTTCCCTCACCCCGGCTGACAGACGTACATGATGATGTGGGGGCCTCTGCCCCGCCAGTGTCCGCCCCAGTCGCCTACAGAACGTCCTCCCTACTCTGACCACCCTACAGGCAAAATTAAGATGCCCCAGCAGAACTTGTATGTCCTGAACCGTCACTTTAGGTTTTTCCAAAACGCTTGCCAGCAGCCCCAACATTTGCTGCTTTTTGTCCGCAGGAAGGCGTGCCTGCATCAAACCTGAATCCAACTCGATTCCCAAAAAGGCCAGGGCCGTGCTAGGTCCCATCGTTTTCTCTGGGGCCAGCGGCACACCCAGTTCCCTCATGATCTCATTGAAGCTGTCCAGAGCCTTCTGGCAGTCCGTGGAGTCTGAGGTGCCCACAAAAAAGAAAACATCCAGGTAGTGCGTAACTCCTTGGTGACCCGTCCGTTCCGTAAACAACCATTGTAGGAACGTGCTGAAACATTCAAAAAGTGCGCAAGACATGGAGCAGCCCATCGGCAAAGCTTTGTCCACGTACCAGTGACCGCCGAATTGTATGCACAACAGATCCCAGTCATCAGGGTGAACTGGAAGCAGCCGGAAAGCTGACTTTATGTCGCACTTTGCCATCTGCGCTGTTGCACCCGCGGTCACCGCCAGTGACATGGCAACGTCAACAGAAGAGTAAGATACAGTGGCCTCTTGTTTATCAATAAAATCATTGACCGATCCTCCTTCCGGCCAGGACAAATGTTGGATGAGGCGAAACTGCCCCTGCTCTTTTTTAGGCACCACTCCAATGGGTGACACAATCAAATTGGGCAACGGCCATTCCTGAAAGGGGCCTGCCATGCAGACCTCCCGTACCTCCTTGTCAAGTTTATCTTGCACTACCTCAGAGTGCTCCCGTGCCCAGGCCCCTTAGACCCCCGCCCCCCTCCAGACTGCTGTTGCTGCTGCTGGCCCCCTGCCTTAAAGGCTCCCGACTGCCACGGCTGACCTCCCTGTGACTGACCCTGGGCCCCCCAACAGTTGACCAGTGCATGTCGTTTCCCGCATCCGGAGCATTCGTGCCGGAAACGGCAGTACTCCCATGCACAGTCCTTTATTGTAATCCCAGCAAGACCCTTTTTCCCCTGCCTGTCCCCTGCCTGCTCCCCCCCCCCCCCGCGGGTGGGGCCTCCACAAAAGGGCCGATACACGAGCGGGAGCCCGCTGGCTGTGAAAATGGTTTTCCCAGACCCCGCTAGTCCCATTGTATGCTGCCACAAATCTATATCCAGCTCACCCCACTTCGCCTCCGGGTCCCACGCCATGCGCGCCCGGAACTCCTCATCATACTGGGCCCAGGCATATCCACCACCCGTAATCTGCGCCTTTCGTATGACATCCATGTATTTAAAAATGGCCACCGACCTCTCTGGGAATTTTTCACAATACACACTAGCGTAAATCAGGAAAGCCGCTGTCCAGTTTTCAATCGTCAACGGCACCTTAGGCCGCTTAGCCAATTCAAATTCCTCCTCCTTTGAGCCCTCCTTCGCCCGCACTTCCCTGTGAAGGAGCTTAAGCATCTCCACATATTCCCCTTTCCAAATCCGCTCTTTGGTAGCCAGCATCAAATGTGCGCCTAAGGGCTTCGTTACCCCCATATATGGCAAACATTTTATCTTCACTTCTTTACTTTCTAATTTTGTCTCCCCCTCTCCCATCTGCATCTCGACCGTCCCCTTCTTGTCCGTCAAACTCTCCATGCCCTTGCCTTTCCCTCCCTTACCTGATTCCTCTGTGCCAACCGCTACATCCACCACATACGCACCCTTGCACAACCTCCCCCAACCCCCCCTTCTCTGTCAGACCCACCCACACCCACAGATACCATCACTGGGCGCCCGAGCAAAGACCTATTACCTGGCGCCAATGACTCCGTCCGTCGCTCCTCCCCCCCCCTCTCTGTCAGACCTACCCACACCCACGGATACCATCACTGGGCGCCCGAGCAAAGACCTATTACCTGGCGCCAATGACTCCGTCCGTCGCTCCTCCCTGCGTCCTGACCGAGGGGCCGAGCCGGTCTCCCACCTCGATGTCCGACCCGTGGGCCTCGCCTGGCGTCGTGACACCTGCAAAACACTGGACACAGCATTACTCGGCCCCTCGCCCTGTCGTCCTCCACATCACGCACTTCTCCCTCCTCCATACTATCTTCCTCATAATCAAGCTCCTCCTGCCTCGCACCCCCAGCGCTCCCCGCTGGTGGGGCCGACTGAACCCTACGTAAGAAACAAACAGCCTCACTGCACTCAGATCCACCACTTCTTCCTCATCGCCTTCCCCTTCCTCCCCTTCGCTCCACTCCAAACCCCCCACCCCCTCCCCCCCGAAAGCTCTGCTCGGCCTCCGCGTCCCCCGCCGTCCTCACCCAAGTCCTCTGCAGCCCCGCATTCCCTGCCCCCTGTCCCCCAACTGTCCCGGGGCCCCCAACTTCCTCCAACCCGTCCCCTGCCTCAGGCGCCCCAGACACCCCTTCCGACCAGGACTCAAAATTGTCCAGGCCTGCCCAATCCTGCTCACTCCCTTCTGACTCAATCAATAATGGCGACTCCCCCCCCACCAGTCCACTACCGTCCTGCCCCGACGCAAGCCCCATGCCCCTATGGCCGGTACCGCCCGTCGCCCCTTCTCCAGGTGCCTGCACCCCTGCACACCCCCCAAGCTGCCTGTCCACCACCAAGGAGGCCTCAGGTATCTCCCACAACCTCCAGCCCAGCTTGTGCCCCTCGCTGCCCTGTCACCTCAGGTAAGCCACTAGGGGCCGCTCTCCTGGTATACGAGTGGCCCCTCTCCACCTGCAACCTCGGGGGGGAGCCACGCGACACGCTCCCCCTCCGAGGCCGGCCTCCTGCCTCTCTCCTAGGCCCCAGACACTTCACCGTCCCCTCCCGCCTCCCTGCAGGCTTCCGGGCAGCACTCCCTGCTAACGCGCTGCCCGTCTCCACTCCAGCTGCATTTGAAAAGGGGGCCGCTCCGCATATATCACTGCGGCCCCCACCGTTCCCGGCAACGCCTCCCCCTGCCTCCAGGGCCGCTCCCCTGGCATACGAGCGGCCCCCAACGGATTGGATACTCGACGTGCTCCCCCGCCCGAACAGAGTCCCGCGCCTTGCCGCCTCGCCCGCCCGGCCCTCGTCCCCCATTACGCTCACGACCTCCCTATTCTCCGGGGCCGCGCTCCTGGCGTACTCGCGGCCCCGACCACTCACCTGTGAAACCGCCGCCTTCCGGGGGGGTGAGCAGGCCGCGGCGGCGGCCACCACCCCAGCCGTTGCGCACATCACCGGGCGCGCGGCCCTCGTCGCGTCCGGGATCACCAAATCCATCCTGCCAGCCTCACTGAGCAGCTTCAGCGCCTCCAGGACACGATAATCGCCGCCAGACATATTCAACTTCCTCAGAAAATTCACCTACCACTGCCCTACCTAAACACTAGGCCTGACAAAAACCAGACAAAAACCTGCCCTAAACAAGCGCTCCCAGCCACCAGGTCACCAAACCTAAAATGGTGGCTGGGTTAACGCGAAAATACGTTATATCCCCTTTGGGCTATACTTCTCAAAAATTGGGCTACATTTGGGCTATTCCAAAATGTAGCCCAAATCCTCCAAAATGGCCGCTCCGGCAACTCCCCCCCTCCCCCCTCCCAATCTGCCCGGGGGGCAGACCTCGCTGTGCTCGGCTGCCCCCCAAGCTCCCATTCTGCAGCTTGCTCCTCACTGGAGTAACTGTTTCCTTTTCTGCCGGATGCCAAAAAAGCACTGCTTCCTGCTGCTCGGCCCAAAGATAGAGGAGGGGTCACGTTGTTACCGAAGAAGCAACTCGGTAAATAGATATCCAAAGACTTTCGCCATGCAGCATCCAACTCCTGAAAAAAGACAAAAACGGACCCAATACTCAGTGCTGAGGTTTTTATTAGATGCTCTGCACCTCCGCCACGACGCGTTGCGACCTACAAGAGGTCTTGTTCACATAACGCGCAGGCGGAGTGCCTTCTCATTTATAAAGTGCTAGTGCATTAACTCATGACTTGTCAGATGGTGAATAGACATAGAAGAAATGTTTCAAGATCTATGGCATTAGCACCAGCAAAGCAATAAATACAATAAATACAGCGGTATTGGCATGAATAATTAAATCCTTAAAAACATTTCAATATGTTAAAAAGGGGTACGCCAAAGACCTTAACTTAAAAAAAAACAACGTTATTATGCGAAATTTTTCAGAAAGGCGTTAATATATTTTGTCACCTGTAAACATTATTGAACGTAATCTAATACTACAGATTAAGCCAGCCGCCCTGAGATTATGCTTTCACAAAATGGTTTATCTTTTGTATGTATTAAGTACTGATGTATATATTTCAGCAATACTTAACAAGGATGCCGAGGCAATTTGAAATGGTACACTGCATAGTGGGCACGTTGTTGAGTGCCTCTTCGTAGCTTCGGGCATTTGGTGAACCCTGTGTGGGGGGGCTCGAGTCCCCCCACATGCCCCGGGGACTGCCACCTCCCCGAGGCACTACATATTTAAAGTAGGGGGTCCGATACAGACCCCCCAAGCCCCGGGGACCACCACCCCCGGGGCTTTAACTTAAGTGGGAGGGGGGCCGCGTGGCCCCCCTCCTGGAGCCTTGTCGTGGCCCTGGGGATCGCCACCCCCCAGGCCCGGCTCCTGCAGTGTCCCGGGGTGCCCACCCCTGGGACACTGCTGTTTGCAATGGCAGGGCGGGAGTCTCGCGGCTCCCACCCTGCATTGCAAACTGCTTTGCTATTTGGAAGAGAGAGCAGGGAAACCTGCTCTCTCTTCCAAATAGCAAAGCAGATTGCTTTTCCACATGGGGAGCAGCATGTTAGCTGCTCCCCTTGTGGAAAAGCTATGCCGGCTCCCGCAGGAGGCGGGGAGCCGGTGGGGCCGTGGGAGGATTGGGGACCCCCCCACGGTCCCCAACGGAGGCCAGGCCCCGGGGGATGGGGTCCCCGGGGCCAGTAGTGGCCCGGGAGGGGGGCCATGCGGCCCCCCTCCCCAAAATAAAAACAATTTAAAAAATGGCCCTGGGGTATGGGGTTCCCGGGGCCAAAAGAGGCCAAAGGAGGGGGGCAAGGCAGCCCCCCTAAAAAAAAAAAAAAAAAGTAAACAAAAAAGGGCCATGCCCCGGGGGATGGGGTCCCGGGGCAAATTAAGGCCTCCGGAGGGGGGCCACGCGGCCCCCTCCACAGTTTAAATAAAATAGGGGGCAGGCCCTGGGGGATGGGGTCCCCAGGGCCAGTAGTGGCCCGGGAGGGGGCCCACGCGGCCCCCCTCCCCAAAATAAAAACAATTTTAAAAACGGCCCTGGGGTATGGGGTCCCCAAGGCCAAAAGAGGCCAAAGGAGGGGGGCAAGGCACCCCCCCTCAAAAAAGAACCAAAAGTAAACAAAAAAGGGCCATGCCCCGGGGGATGGGGTCCCCGGGGCAAATTAAGGCCTCCGGAGGGGGGCCACGCGTCCCCCCTCCACAGTTTAAATAAAATAGGGGGCAGGCCCTGGGGGATGGGGTCCCCAGGGCCAAAAAATAAGAAAAAGAAGGGGAGCTACACAGCCCTCCTTCTTAAAAAGAAAAAAGAAAAAAAAAACGGGATCAGGAGGAGGCCACGCCCCCTCCTTTCATCACTCTGCAAACGCGCCCCCTGGCGCGTTTGCAGAGGGGGAACGAATTTCCCTTCAATACTGGGGGTCCCTGGGGGCCAACTAATCCACCAGGAACCTCCAGTATGCACCAGGGGGCTGCGTTGCAGAGAGGTGTAATGAGGCCACGCCCCTTTTTACACCTCTCTGCAACGCAGCTCCGTGGCACTTACTGGAGGTACCTGGTGGGCTAGTTGGCCGCCAGGGGACATCAGGATTCAAGGGGACTTAATCTCCCAACTTAAAACGCACCACGGGCGCGTTTGCACAGTGGTGAAGGTAGGGGGCGGGGTCTGAGGTGATACTGTGAAAACACGCCCTGTGGCGCGTTTTAAGTTGGGGAATTCATTCCTCTTCAATCCAGAGGTCCCCTAGGGGACAACTAGCCCACCAGGTACCTCCACTAAGCACCACGGAGCTGCGTTGCAGAGTGTTGTAAAAAGGGGTGTGGCCTCTGAACACCTCTCTGCAACAGCTCCCTGGCGCATACTGGAGGTACCTGGTGGGCTAGTTGGACGTCAGGGGACCTCAGGATTCAAGGGGACTTAATCCCCCAACTTAAAACACCCCACGGGGCGCGTTTGCACAGTGGTGAAGGTAGGGGACAGGGCCTGAGGTTATATGTGTGCAAACAGGCCCTGTGGCGCGTTTTAAGTTGGGGAATTAATTCCTCTTCAATCCTGAGGGTCCCTGGGGACCAACTAGCCCACCAGATACCTCCAGTAAGCGCCACGGAGCTGCGTTGCAGTGTTGTAAAAAGGGGCGTGGCCTCTGAACACCTCTCTGCAATGCAGCCTCCTGGCGCATACTGGAGGTACCTGGTGGGCTAGTTGGCCCTCAGGGGACCTCAGGATTGAAGAGGAATTAATTCCCCAACTTAAAACGCGCCACAGGGCGTGTTTGCACACATATCACCTCAGGCCCCGCCCCCTTCCTTCACCATTGTACAAATATTCCTCTAAAATCAGCCGAACTACGAATTCCAATTTACTCACCTGTAATCAGGAAAGAACCCTGGGCTGCATCTTTTAGCCCAGCACTGACCCTGAAAAGTAATTCTAAGCGTACTCACCAGTAACTTGTATTTCCTTCCATAGGAATCCATTGTGTGGTTTTCACCAGAAAATTTTCTAAGTGTCCATTTTTGGACCGTACAAATATTCCTCTAAAATCAGCCGAACTACAAATTCCGATTTACTTACCTGTTATCAGGAGAGAACCCAGTGCTGCATCTTTTAGACCAGCACTGACCCTGAAAAGTAATTCTAAGCGTACTTACCAGTAACTTGTATTTGCTTCCATAGGAATCCATTGTGTGGTTTTCAGCAGAAAAGTTTCTGTCTATTTTCACAAACTAAAAATATTCCTCTAAAATCAGCCGAACTACAAATTCCGATTTACTCACCTGTTATCAGGAGAGAACCCAGGGCTGCATCTTTTAGCCCAGCACTGACCCTGAAAAGTAATTCTAAGCGTACTTACCAGTAACTTGTATTTCCTTCCATAGGAATCCATTGTGTGGTTTTCAGCAGAAAAGTTTCTAAGTGTCTATTTTCACAAACAAAAAATATTCCTAAAAAATCGTCTGTATGACTTAAACACATTCTTTCAACTGTTTACAGGAGGTTGGCCAGTGCTGAATCCGTGATCCACCACTGAGTAAGAAAAAGTAACGATAACACTACTTACCTGCTAAGTGAATTTTCTGCCATAGGATAACATTGGTGATTCTATGTGAAAATATTTCTAAGTGTCAACTTTTAAAATACAATAATATTCCTTAAAAATAACTAGTGTAACCAAAACGCTTTTACTCAACTGTTTACAGGAGATGTCCAAGGACTGAATCTAGGATCCAGTCCTGTGGTTAGAAAAGTAATCCATAAAGCAACTAATTTCATCTAACTAGAAATTCACATTGAGCTCCTGGAGGGAGCAAGATGGCGGCCGCAACTGTGGCCGGTTAAGCAAGTGCTCTCCACCTCCACAACGCTAACCAAGTTTTTGATGGTGTTCAATTAACTGCTCGAGTCCCGGAACACTGGCATTAGCACTAACCGTACTGTCTTGAGGGTCCGGATACACAGAGCCGACTTCGGAGGTTCCAGGCATGCCATAGACATCTATGGTTTGGAGATTTCTCTGTGCCGCTGCAGCTTGGAGAACGCTGCGGAGCACGCAGCGTCTCCCGCGGTGCTCTTTCGTATCAGCCGGCGCTGATAGCGGTAACCCAGGAAGTGATATGCCGGGGAAGAATGCGCCGTCACGATCTGGCCGCGGCAGAGGGGCTGGGCAACCCGCGGTGATTCTGGCAAGGACAAGGCAGATGGCAGCGGGGGAGAAGCCGGTAGAGAAGGTAGCCGATAAGATTAGCAAGTTTAACCGGCATGAGGAAAATAGCACACGGCAGCCCCTCCAGTCAGGAATCACAGCTCCAGTGCTAATGGAGTTGGAGAGAGACGCCGCACACCATATTCCAGCGATGTTCAAGGTAAATAAAACTCGTGGTGATGTGGCCTCACCCAGTACGCTAAACATCAGCGGGGGGGGCCGCACCAGAATTTGGTCATTCAGGATGCGCAACAAGGTACACAGAAAACTCCGGTCAACCTAATTTTGCCAAATCCTGAAAAGGGGATTCTGGGAGATGGAGTCCGCGAAGGATTGGTGCAAGTAAATATGGAGGCTGAATCGACTTTACAACAATTGCAGCAGAACACTGAGGGGGTGGCAGATGTCTTGGACCAGACTGGGGTTGGCTTCTCAATATTGGAACCTAATGCAAAGTCTGGGGGCGTAGAGCCATCAAGAGAGTTATGTGATGTGCCGGATAAAGCTTCGATTGTTGAGGACTTCTTCTCTCTATCCGATAGGTCTTCAGTAGATAGTGCTGTACAGGAATGGTTGGAGGGGGGTAGTACGGAGGGAGAGGAGGAACCCCTGGAGGGGTCTGTGGATGCTTCAGGCCAAGGCGACCAAGTGCCCAGGGGAGGGGCAGGGAGGGGGTCAGCGGCCTCTTCTGCCTGGGATGAACAAAACTCTCCTAACTACGCTGCTTCTGCCATATCGGGTGGAGTCACCCTCGCTCTACAGGACCAATTAGTGCGAAAAAGCTCAATTTCAGTACTAGCACCGGCACCAGAGGAGATTACATTGGCCACCATTTATGATTTAATCATGACTCACAGAGCAGAGACTCAGACTGGGCTATTACGCACTCAGAATGCATGCAAGCGACTGCAGAACGCTGTAAGACGAGTGGCTAAGACCTGCTCGGAAGTGGTTATAAGGATGAGCGAGGCTGAAACAAGGATCTCTACGCTAGAAGACGAACTATGTGCCCAGAAGGAAACAGTAGGGTCCCTTAAGACATACAGGGATGAACTCCTCTGGAAAATAACGGACCTTGAAAATAGGTCTAGATGGAATAACCTAAGAGTATTGGGTGTGCCGGAAGGGAAAGAGGGTGCGGATCCGTTAAGGTTTATGGTGGAGCTATTTTCAGAGGCATTCCCAGAGCTGGGGCACTGGGACTGGCAAAGGGAAGTCCAAAGGGCACATAGATTTCCGTTTATACAAAAGAAGGAGCAAGGCTCAGAATTTCCTAGGGCTATTTTGATCTCACTGTGCAACTTCAGAGCGAGAGAGGAGCTCTACGATTTAGCACGGCCAAATAAAAGGAGAAGTGCTAAGGGCTGTGAGTTCTTTGTCCGACCAGATTTTTGTCAGGACACGGTTGGGCAGCGATGGAGGCTTAGACAGCTTATACCAGAGTTTCAGGCTAAGGGGGCTCAGGTGTTCCTCCAAAACCCGGCTAAATTGAAGGTTGTTAAGGGAGGTCGCAGTCAGTTTTTTATCTCAGAGATAAAGGCAAAAGAATACCTTCAGTCAATCTGATATTCTATATGGCTTATGCCTCATGTCCATTGCCTTGTACTTAATGTCTTGGAGGCACTCTGTGAAAAGGTTCTAGGGTATTTCAGAGGGGGGTGCTGTAGGCCTCTTATACTCTCATTGGGAGGGCATTTTTGGCGTGCCAGTTAATAAAGGCGGGGTAGCTAGAAAGGACGCAGGATATGGAGCTATGAATGGTCCTTGGGGGCTATAGGTGGTTGATTGGATAATGGTTTCTTTTCTTTTATTATGAAGGTGGTTTTGGGGAGGTGGAGGACGGGCACTGGGCTTTATCATCACTAGGGAAGGAATTCCCAATGCTCCATGAGGGTGGCTTGGGGGGTGGTGGGGGGGCGGTTTTGTGGGGGGCTGGGAGGGGGGGGAGGGGGTGGGTGGGTGCAGGGGTTAACCGATTCAGCAAGGAGTACAGTTTATATTTTGTATAGTCTTTATCAGACCGATTCAGTTAAAGCTTGTAGATTTATATATGTCAAGATTAAAAATCGCTTTAGTATTTGAAAGAAGACTTGCTGTATCAGTTGTATTAATTGTATTGGATGTATCGGATGTTATATGCCATGCAAGCTGCTGGGAGAAAATTCTTTTGGTGGGGTAGACAATATAATGTTAGATTCCTGGTATTAAATATGGAATGTGATAAGGATATAGGATGAAGAAATTAGTATGTTGCACACTTAACATTTGCGGTTTGAATGACTCTGGGAAAAGAAGAGTGTTGTCCAGAATTATATACTTAAGCTCGTGGGACCTTTTGTTTCTGCAGGAGACGCATATTGCATGGTCGAATAGGGCCTGGCTCGGCTCCCTGGGGCTCGAGCTTTTGGGCTGCACCACGCAGACAGTTAATGCTAAGGGTGTTGCGATTCTTGCTAAAAAAGGATTACTTGAATTGAAGAAGTACAAAGTTGATAATTTGGGACGCTGGGTAATGATAGAGGCAGTGGTCTCGCAGCAAGTTATCACATTATGTTCAATATATGGCCCAAACTCGGATGACCCAGGCATTTTCCAACTGATCAATACAGAATTAGCATTATATCCACATCCTATGATCGTTTGTGGCGACCTAAATATACATCTCCACTCGCAGGTGAACTTAAGGACAGCTGAAACTTATGTTGGTAGGAAGCCGCAAGGCTTTAGGAGCCTGCAGGCGCTTGTTCAGGATCAAGGGCTATATGATGTATGGGCAGAACTTAATGCAGGTCAGGATGGCTATACGTATTTCTTTGCCCCACATGGGAAAATGGCACGGTTAGATTATTTTTTGGTGTCTGGTGCTGATTTATCGAGGGCTTCAATTAAGATACTCCCTAAAATTATATCGGATCACAATCCGGTAGTTCTGGAGTTCGATTGTTTGGGTTTAATGGCCGGGACCTTAAAATGGACATTTGATAGAAAGCTTTTGCTTAGTGAGGATTACTGTAGTTGGATGGATAAATGGATCCCTGAATTCATCCAGACGAATATAGGATCAGCTAGGATAGATATTGTTTGGGATGCATTAAAGGCGGGGATAAGAGGGGAGACACTAAGATTTGCTGCAAGGAAGCACAAGATAGAGCGGTTAAGGGCTATAGATGATCTAGGGACTCTCTCTCGGCTTGAGCAAAAACTGGTTCAAGAAATAAACTCTGTAGGGAGTGTCAAGGAGGCTCAGGCTGAGGTTGCTGCCTGTCGGGCGAAAATTTATCAAGGCTACGCGGATGTGGCTGCTGCCAGCTATCAAACACATAGGAGAGAGCTCTATGAGTACGGAGAAAGGGTTGGTAAGGTTCTCGCTAACAGATTACGTCAAAAGGAGGTAAACTCTAGGATAGTTAAGATTAAAGATCTCGATGGAAATATGGTGGAGACCCCCTCTCTGATTCAAAATGCTTTTAAAAAATACTATGAAAAATTGTATACA
Source organism: Triturus cristatus (assembly GCF_964204655.1). Taxonomy (NCBI): domain Eukaryota; kingdom Metazoa; phylum Chordata; class Amphibia; order Caudata; family Salamandridae; genus Triturus; species Triturus cristatus. Next base: position 1,052,830,433 of record NC_140593.1, read on the forward strand.
TCAGAACCAGTTGCAAGTGCAAGAGAGGTATTTAGCGGGAAAGGCTTGTCTGGGGCTAAAGGAACAGGATAAAGAGGCATTAACGGAGGAGCTCTCTCCGGAGGAGATTGAAAAGGCAATGTTGTCATTAGCTTTAGGAAAGGCTATGGGATCAGATTCGATCCCCTTGGAGTTCTACATAAAATTTAAGAAGAAGTTAGAGAGGATAATGACTTTAGTATTTCAAGCGGCATTTGCCGGGGTTCCCCCGGCCTCTTGGTCTCAAACTGTGATAGTAGTCTTTAAAAAAAAGGGAAAGGATCCTCATGAGCTCTCCTCATATAGACCGATTTCGTTAATAAATGCCGATAATAAAATCTACTCGAAATGTCTGGCAATGAGATTGGGAGATGTTATTGGCCCCCTAGTCTCATTACAACAACATGGGTTCATTGCTGGGAGGGGGACCACGGACCACGTTAGGCGACTCATCTCAGTATTTGACTGGGCCCAGGCGATGGATGTTCCGGTTGGGGTGGCCCTGTTGGATGCCGAAAAAGCATTCGACAGGGTCTCCTGGGAATTCTTATGGGCCGTAATGAGATGGAAGTCGTTTCCTAGCGGGTATATACGGGCAATACAGTCGATGTATTCTACCCCGAGGGCAATAGTCCGATTGGGGGGAGAGGAGTCACAGACTTTTTTGGTCAACAGGGGCACACGGCAGGGGTGCCCCTGCTCACCACTTTTGTTTGCTTTGTTTATAGATCCCTTCATTGAAAATTTAGAGTCGGACATGGGAATTTTACCGGTAACCTCGCGGTTATACTCAGTTAAAGTCTTGGCATATGCTGATGACCTCGCGGTCTTATCATCAGATATGAGTAGTGCTATGCCTAGAATTGAGGCTATAACTGGAAATTTTGGTACAGTGTCCGGTTATAAACTAAACTTGGGGAAGACTCAAGTGTTGCATTCAGAGGTTGGGTTTCCAGCGGAGCTTGGGGCGGGGGTGGTCACAGAGGCAACGTATCTGGGTATAACTATCTCACCTCAAACTCAAAATATTCCGAGTATTAATGTAGAGCCGATACTTGCTTCTTCAAATAAAACCTTGGAGAGAATTAATCGGCTGCATCTCTCCCTATATGGAAGGGGTAATGTTCTGAAAATGTCCATTTTTCCTAAGCTACTATATTTGTTTCGGGCCATCCCTATTCTTTTTCCGAAAGATTTATTTTGCAGAATAGAACGAATGTGCTCACGCTTCCTCTGGGGCTACCGTCGCTCTAGAAGGGCAATTAAATGGCTTTACCTGCCAGTGGAACGTGGTGGTTTGGCTCTTCCAAAATTTCTATCTATATTACTCAGTCTCGTTGTTTCAATCAATGGGTGTTTTGATCTGGGGTAAGACGGCTGTGCTGGATCCCGCCTTCTCTCTGTCTATATACGAGTGGTGCTTGGGAAATTCAGCACAAGGGTTACTTTTAAAAGTGTTAGAGCCGAGCTACTACAAAAAGACAAGGTTTAAAATCATTCAGGCGGCCTACTCAGTTTGGAAGAGGTTCCGTAAACTGCTATCTATTCCTAGTATTATACGGTATACACCTTTGGACTCGACTGTCTTATCTTCCGTTGTGTTTCAGGATTCTGTTACGCGTAGGTGGTCACAGCTTGGTATTAGGTTAGTAGGAGATTTGCTGGAGCAGGGTGAGATGGCATCTTTTTCAACATTACAAGACAGATTTGGGGTTGGAAAGGCGGATTTTTTTAAGTACTTGCAATTAAGAAGTGCTTTACAGGCCGCAATCGTGGGGGGGGAAATGTCACCCTTCACAAATCCGTATCTTGGATTTAATAAAAGGGAAATGTAAAATAGGGCAATTATATGTGGAGCTCACGTTAATACAAACTGATGATTTGGTTAGGCAGGAGGCAATATGGGAGGAGAAAGTGCCGATAACCAATCTGGATTTACAGCTGGTAATGCGAACTGCCAGCTCCATCTTGCTCTCTGGTAGTCTCAGAAGCCAATCATATGTGGCCACGTTCGATCTGTACTATACGCCAGCAAGGATAGCTAAGTGGAAGGCTGGCAAGGGGACTAATTGTTCAAGATGTGGACTTTATGCAGCAGACTCGCTGCACATGTTCTATTCTTGCCCTGTCTTACAGCCACTCCTTCTGGATATCGAACGTTTTTTGTTACAATTTTTGGGAATACCAATTTCTGTTACAGCCTCTTTGGTTTTGTTTGGAATAGAATTTGGTACAGATATGGGTAGGCAGGCGTCATCCCATAGAGGATTTAAGTTTATTTGTATGTCAGTTTTGAGGTCATGTATAACATCTCAGTGGCTGGATTTTGAGCCTCCGGCCTTCACAAGTTGGAGGGCAAAACTTATTTCTATATATAATATGTAATGGGCATTATACAAACTGAAAGGGACTGCAAAAAAAAAGCTGGGGGCGGCTATATGGGAGCCGATTAGAACTTGGATACAGCAATGATATTTAGTAATGTACTACTGTTTTGACCGTTTCTTTATGTCAAGAAATCAGAGATGTGTATTTTTTGATTTTCTCTGTCTGTCCTATTATTAATTCTCTGTTATAAATAATGGTCTGTCAATAATGCACTGTGTTGCTGAATCGAGAAAAAACTTAATAAAAAAATAAAAAAAAAAAAGAAAAGAAATTCACATTGAGCTCAATGTTGCTTTGTGTTTGAAATTGGGTTGGCCATTGCAACAACTGTAACTACTGTACTTAAAAGTCTGTTGCCTATTTTCCAAGTATTTAAACTAAAGTAATTCATTCTGAGAAAGTATATTTTGTATTGTAATGAATAATGTAATTATAATGTAATTAAAAAAAATATATCTAAAAATAAATAGTTTAAAAAATGTAGTAAATCAGTATCAAAAAAATCAGTATAACAATGAATTCATTAAAAATTGTCATTTACAAAACCTTTGAAATTCACTGACAAAACCATAGGTTTCAGGCCTGATATAGTTAGGAATTAGCATTTAAAAAACCTTTGAAATTCACTGAGAAAACCATAGGTTTCAGGCCTGGTATAGTTAGGAATTAGCATTTAAAAAACCTTTGAAATTCACTGAAAAAAACAAAGGTTTCAGGGGCGTTATGGTTAGGAATTAGCATTTAAAAAACCTTAGAAATTCACTGAAAAAACCATAGGTTTCAGGGGCGTTATAGTTAGCTGGACATTTCCCTCGTACAAAACCCTAGAAATTCCCCCGTTATAGTTAGTTCAGCTAACTATAACTCGCGCCCCCGCAATGCACTGCTGATGACGTCACATATTACATCACTCATGACATGGTCAGTGACATCACTGATGACATCTGAAATGACATCACTGATGACATCACTGATGATGTCATCCAGTGAGTGTGTGTTTCTGTAAATTTTAAATATGTTTAATATATATATAGGGAAAAACCTATGGAAGAATGAGTGGGTGTATAAGTGTGTGAATGGATGATTTAGTAGGTGCGTGACTGACTCTATAAGTGAGTCATTAAATGTATCCTACTGCAGACTAGTGACTAAACTGTGTGAATGTCTGTATCTGTCTGTCTGTTGGTGTATAAGCGGCTGCATGATTTTGTGAATAGCTATATGAGTGTCTCTATGGGTTATTGATTGGTTGCCTGAGTGTTTGTGTGGGTGGGGTGTGTGTGACTCTGTGCATACATGTGTAAGTGGGTGATTCTATGGGTGCATGGTTTTAAGAGTGCATCTGTGATGGACTGTATGGTTAGGTGAGTGTATGTATGGGTGTGTTAGTGATTTAATGTATATCACAGTGGTACATGTGTGAGTAACTACATATGTGAAAGGCAGTATATATGTGTGCAAGCGTATATAAGTGGGTATATGTGAGATTGTGGGATTGTGAGAGTGGCTGTATGGATGAGTGTGTGCTTGTATCAGTGATTGTATAAGAGCATAAGAATGTGGAACTATTTTTATAAGTAAGTGAACTTGTGTGTGTATAACTGCATAGGTGAGTAAATGGGAGTGTGATTAATTATTTGCATGACTGACTAGGTGTGATTGGTGGTGTGTGAGTGTCTATGTAGGTGTATAAATGCATATGATAGTCCTGTACTGAGTGACTGTAAGTATGAGTGACTGTACAGGTGAGTGAGTGGATGTGTGTGTAGATCTAAGAGTCAATGAGTGGGTATGTAGTTATTGGTATTGGAGTATCTATAGTTTTGAGAATGGACGTCTGAAATTTTGATTGAGTATATCAAAGGGTGTGAGAAGATGCACTCATTTATCACATGGTTGATGTCATCAGTGATGTCATCAGTGATGTCATTTCAGATGTCACAAGTGATGTCATCAGTGATGTCACTGACCATGTCATGAGTGATGTAATATGTGACGTCATCAGCAGTGCATTGCGGGGGCGTGAGTTATAGTTAGCTGAACTAACTATAACAGGGGAATTTCTAGGGTTTTGTATGAGGGAAATGTCCAGCTAACTATAACGCCCCTAAAACCTATGGTTTTTTCAGTGAATATATATATATATACACACACAATCCTTGCTGAATGTACAATGTGTAAGAAAAGACAGTTGAATTCATTTTTTTGAATATAATTCTCCAGGTAGGTTGCTAGGTTGCCTAGAGTAAAAGAGACAAGATAAAGGACGAGACAATAAAGTAATGAACCAATTGTCTCTAGAATGTTCAAGCAATAGTCTATGGAGAGAATTTTGTAGCTTTGTGTAGTGAGCTGGTCCCACGTGTTCAGGAGACATAGTAGACGTAGCCGAGATATAGTTCATGTAGTTTATTAAGTCCATAGAAAGTATTTACAGCAAACCCCACCAGGAGCAGCCTGCTAGCTGTTCAGCCCAACTTCCAACTGACAACACTCACACACCAGGCACCCAAGCATTCCACTCATGTCAATTACGCCAACATTCTACACGGAACACTCACACTGGGTGAGCAGCTAGAAAAAAGGTGAACGGGAACATTACAGCATAGCATGCAGAATACTACACTTTGTTTTGTAGATCTTGTGAGGTGAGCTCCTGGTGTTGGAGGTCAATGACATAGTCAAATACATAGACCATTGCTCAAACTTTCTAGAGCATAATGCTCTGTGTCCTCCCTAACCACTGTCTGAGCCCAGAGTGTGGAGTTCCCTTTTTATTTCATTTAAAGTATTCCTCCCAAAAACATTGTTTGTGAATGTGCTTTTCTATTAAAGAACAATCTGTGCAGAAGTCCAGGAAGGTTAGAATGTCGTCAGTGGCCACAATGAGTGCTGATTCAGTGCTGTGGTTCTTTCTGAATCCTGTTTGTGTGTTGTCTAGAAGTAGCTCGAGGTAGGTTGTGAGTTGCTTGTTAATTACCCTCTCAATCACTTTGGATGGATAGGGGAGCAGGGAGAAGGGTAGGATGTTGCTCAGTCGATTCAGGTCAGCTGTGGGATTCTTGAGGAGGGCGTTGATTTCTGTAAGTTTCCATTCATCCGGGAAAGTGGTGGACATGATGGAGGTGTTGATGATGTGGATCAGGGTTGTGCTGATAGTTGATTTTCCCAGGTTGTAGATGTGGTGGGGGTATGGGTCCATTGGGGACCCTTTGGGGATGGTCCTCATGATTGCCGCTGTGTCATTTCTGTCCATTCGGTCAGGTGGCCGTCTTGGTTTGTGGTGGGTAGGTTAGCGATGAGTTCTCTGGGTTGGGTTGGTGTTCTACAGATGTTTGTGATTTTCCTGTGGGAAAAATTGGATAGGTTGTTGCAGAGTTCTCGAGAGGCAGTAATGTTGTTGACTGTGGCTGAGGGCGAGGTGTAATCCAAGACAATTGAGAATACCTTGCAGCTGTTGGCGATTCCTTCAATGCGGTCCACTAGTGTTTTTTTCTTGGTGTCTCTAATTTGCTTGGGATAGTGTCATAGTGCTGCCTTGTATGTAGTTCTGTTGGTGATTTTGTGGCGGGCTCTCCATTTCCTTTCTAGCTGTTTACAGTGTCTCGAAGGTCTTCTGTGTACCAGCTGGCCTGCTTGCTTGATCTGCTATGTTTTTTGGTTTCATGGGTGCAAGGGAGTACACTTAGTTCTTGATCCAGTTGTTGAAGTTGTTGATGTCCTTGTCAAGGTTGTTTGTGGGGCTAGGCTAATCAGTGCTGAGGGCGCTGAGCCAGTCTGCTTCTGTGATTTTGCTTCAGCTGTGGCTTGGGGTATTCACTTGAGGTCAAGTGGATGATGGAGTGGTTGTCCATGTGAGCTGTGTGGTGTAGTTATATTTGCTGCTGTCGCTTGTGGTAAAGATGGGATCTAGTGTGTGTCCTGTGGTATGGGTTAGCTCTGTGACAAGCTCAAGCTTTCAAGGAGTGCTGTGGAGCAGGGGTCGTTTCGGTCTTCTTGGTGAAAGTTGAGGTCACCGAAGAGAATGTAGGCTCTGGAGTCGATGGTGAGCAGAGCACCAAAGTTTTGGATGAGGTTAATAAAGCTGGCTCAGAATCTGTGTGCTCGGGAGGCATGGATTCCATCCAGGTTAATTCTTTGGAGATTTGCAGCCTTAAGTGCAGGTGTTCCATGAATGGGGTGGCGTTCAAAGTGGATGCTATGCATTTGATGGATTCCTTGTAGATGATAGTAAGTCCTCCTCATGTCTTGTGAAAGCAGTCCTGTCGAGCAATCTTTTAGCCGACTGGGATTGCTGTAGCAATGTCGGGAGCCAATGAGGAGTTGAGCCAGGTCTCTGTGATGGAGAAATTGTCAGGTGTGTCGCTGCTCAGAAGGACCCATATTCCAATTGTGTGTTTACTGAGTGATCTTGTGTTGAAAAGCATGCTTGTGTGTGGGAGATGACATGTGGGTTTGCTATGGCGTGTGGTATAGGGTGGGTGGGCATGTGTTGTAGGTGCTTGTGTGGTGTATGTGTGAAACTCTGGTAGGGCTCTGTGCACATCCTCAGGACGGTTGTCGCAGAATTTGCCACCATGTTCCGAGTCATCAGGACCACCCTTTTGTCCAGTCATGGTATTTTAACAGCAATTTGTGGCATGGAGAGATCTCTAGGTCCAAGTTTAAAATGGGAGAAGCAAAACTACAAATCTCTGTATGGAAAGTAACAATGAGTAAAACCACAGGACTTAATGATCCCTACACCAGTGGTTCTTAACGTGTGGTCCAGGGACATATGCTCAGGGCATCCGCGAATTATAAGAAAATGAAGTCATGTTAACAGATTAATAAAGACAATATGAATATAGAAGCAAAATGTAAAATTGACAATTTTATACCGTTCTGTGAACGTTAAGGAAATTGGCGGCTAAAAATGAAGTTGATATTTTCAGATTGATTTATGGGAGCGGTGGAAGCGCATCAAACAGAATCTATCATGGACGATGGATGAACTCATTTTTTAATTTGAAAAGCTTCAAATTTCCCATGAATATTAAAATATAGATTTTTTTTATATTTGTGGATTAAATAGCATATTTTATTATTTGTGAATTTGTTTGTTGAACATTTGTGTCTGTATTGACTCCGATTATGCAAATGCAATTGTTTTGTGTCCTCGTGCCTCGCCTAAAGTAGGCTTCTACTAATACCTGAAATATAATGAAATATAGAACTGGATGTTTGGCAAGGGGTCCATAACTAAAAACACGTCCTAAATGTCAAACCCTCCCTTATGCTGTGCGGTAAGTGAACGCATGCATAGGGAATGTTGGCAAGGAGCGCAGGCCTCCGTGCACTCCATCTATCTTTCTCTTCCGTTGCCATGACGACTGACTGACCCTGCATCCTGCGAGGCCTGCCATACTCCGCCGGAGGCCGGCCCGAGCGTCCACTGCTAAAAAGGCAACAGTGACGGAGCCCGATGGATGGCCTGGGATTTGCTTGTGAATCGAGGCCCTCCACACGACCCCCAAAGCAGCTTTTGGCGGATGCAGGGCGGCTGTTTACCTGCACCTGAGCCCGAGACCTGGCAATTACAGTTTCCAGGACGAGTGGCGGGCTGGGCCTCCGAGCAGAAGGTTAATGCATAAATGAATTATTGTGCTTATGAGTGGCACTTCTATTGAAGCACCGGAGGGTGAAAACAGAGCAGCCTGGAGATTGCTTTTGTAACGAGAGGTTTCCTTTTGTGATGTTGGATGGACGCCCAAAGGCGGTCCGCTAACATCCAGAGCGGATTCATTTCACTGTTAACCCCTTCCTGGCAGGCAGGAAATGTGGCCTTTATCATATGATGTGCATCCCACGTTGCAATCCCGATTTCCTAAACACACGCAATGGACGGTGATGCAAACCCAGCGAGCTGGGCATCGTTTGCAAATTGTCACTCCTGACACACGCCTCTGGGCGTAGAAGTGGAATATAGCAATCTGGTTGAATAAATAATCTGCTTTATTGCGTGACTGCCACTTTCTTCCTATGATGAGCTAGTAAACCAACAATTGCAAAGTTTAGACCCCACAGGTTTTTTGTTTGAGCGACTGGTCTGGATTCAAACATTTTTCTACAGCTTTTTTTGTTCTTTCTTCCACTCACCACATAATTCGCCATCTGCTCCATAACTTGCACATTTAAAAAAAATAATGTTTCTAATTCAAAAGATGAAAAGTTATTTAAAAACTCAGTACAAGGAGTGCAACCCATCTTTGAAACTGTTCAAAAGTTGACACTTTACATTTCAAAGCGGAGTGGATTTTGCGCATATGGGGGTGCTAAAAGCCCCAAACACACGAACTGGGGAATCCATTTGCCTGCACAAGGCCGGCTATAGGGCTGTGCGACTGGTGCGGCCGCACTGGGCGCTGACCTATGGAAGGGGCTCTCACTTTGGGGGTGGAGGTGCTGTGCTTAGCAATAACTTACGATTTAAAAACACCTTCTGCAGAATTCCTTGTACATTCAACTTTCAACCAGCAATAAAAATGTCAAGAAAACTCTTATGCCCCTGTTCCTCCCCTTCTATCCCTCTCCCCCCCATGAAATATTTTCTTGACCTTTATTATTATCCCTGTGCATTATGTTTCAGTATTTTTGCTGTTATTTCCTGCTTTGTATTATATTGGTTTTCTGATAAATACATTTCTACGTTTACACTAAAAAAAAAAAACTAAAAAAAAAAAACTCTTATGATTAATGATCCTGTTAGAGAGAGAGATCGGAGTTCTGCCTAGTTCTATTAAGTAAAGTCAGCCTTTACCAGTTCTTTAAACCAAATTAAATGTATGGGGGAGAGGGCTATGGCGAGATAAGGGGCACTTTTGCCTGGTGGTAGTTAGGGAATCCGAGGAGAAGGTCATGGGGGTGGACAGGTGCGGCTCCTCCATTAGGGCGGAGGAGCGCCGCCCCACTGCGTTCTGCAGTGCGAGAAGCAGAAACATAAAATGGTAAAACTACCATTTTGGGTTTCTGCTTCTCACACTGCGAGAAAGCAGAAGGGTATGCCTGGTTGGGGGCGGGCGGTTGGGCGGGTTGGAGGATGGAGTGGCTTGTCCAATGTTGCGGGCCCTGACTGTTTGGTCGACCCTCTGAGGCGGACCAAACCAGTCATGCGCACTCTCCCTTTTCTCCGTGTAGGTTGTGAACCCTCCACCCGCCTCCCCACCCGCGAGTCATGTCGGCCGCGACTGGGGGTGGAGGGTGCCAAAACTGATTGTTGCACTGGGCGCCACCAGTGCTAAACCAGCCCTGTGCCTGCTACAGGAAACATACACCTTAGAAATTTAAATGTACTTCAAACGGAGCGAAAATGACTCCTTCGCTCAAGTGAAAATGATTTATTTCACTGTTCAGGCACATTTATTTTTGCATCACAGAGTGTTTTCACGTCAGCAGTCTTTTAGAAGTGAGCTTGGAGTGAATCTCAAATATTTCGAGTCTCTTTTTTTAAAATTCTGATGTCTTGAATCTAAAAGAACATCTTACTCGAACACTTGCATAGAACATATGTATGTGCAATACTGTCTTGTAAGGCTGCTTTCTAAAGAAAAAGAGGCTTCTTGAGGTCCAAAAGTGTGAACACAAAGTCAACTAAAAACTGGAAAGAAGGTTTATAACATAACTTAAAAGACTAGAACTAATGAGGCACATTCTTTAATGCAGATACTGCGTACCCTTAGGAGCGTGTTCACAAACTGCATTGTGTAGTATGCTTTGTCCTGTTAAAAAGGTGCTACAAAGTGCTATTCACAAACCTACGTGTGGAGTTTATGCCTCACCTTTGCCTATATTTTTCTGTGCGGAGATCTCCACCTGAGTGTGTAGTCTCCACACATGGAAGGATGCATTTTAGCTGTAAATGTGGGCAGTAAAGAGGGGAGTGGCTTAAAAATGGGGAATACTTACTACTAAAGGTGAATAGTGAGGGGTCAAGTGGGGGTCACAGAGGGGTTTAGAGAAATACATGTATCCACCCACAAAAGAATAAGGCCATTCCTATTCACAAACTGCTCTCCTTAAGTTACTACAGCTACAGAGGAACCCAAAACGGTAGTGAATTACTCCAGCTCAGAACTGAAGTAAGTACAGCGCCACACACGACCAACCACCAGTACTGCAACATCCTCCTATAGTAATCAATGGAGTTAGGCAATTAAAATGAAACCCCATAGGAATTATTGTTAAATTACATTACATTTGTTTAAATATTTAAAAGTAATCAGAAATATTATTTAATGTTAAAAAATATATACAAATAGTCCACATTTTTAGTTTAATTATAAAAAATTTAAATAATCAATTTTGTATAGAAAAATTTATGGAACATTAGTTTTTATTAAATATAATTACATTACTTATATTAATCCTATACATCACTTTTATTAAATATTAATGGATAAGAAACAAGTATTTTACATTTTACGTTGTAATTAATTTTTTTACATTTCAACGTGAGAAAAACATTTTTTATGTCATTTAATATAATGTAAATAATTAAATATTTAATTCAACATGTTATTAATTGTGTCACACTTTTTCATTAGTTCGATACTTCAAATAAATATATAAAATGAATTTACATTAATATTTAACACAAAACATTTTTACTAACTTTTCCTAAGTTAAAATTTTTATTTTTTTTACTCTTCCCTATAACCCTAGGGAGACACAGCAGTCGAGGCGGAGATCTCTGAATGGTAACGTATAACTGAAAATTCTGTATACTTTACCGTAGAGAGATTTATACCCCAGTAGTGGAGATCCCTGCATGGTAAAATATAGGGAAGAGTAAAATGTTTATAAACTTGGAAAAACCTTATAACGTCTCTGCCTCCATTTTCTATGGCAGTGTGTTGCAGTATCATGAGTTGGACATGTATAGTTCTAGCATTATTATTGTTTTGTTTTTTAGCAGTAACTTGCTCTGGTAAGCTATGCTCCACCCCCTTTTTCAGGGGATAGAGACATGTAGGTGTACTTTTTTGAGTAACTTTACACTCAGTTTTTGTGAATAGCCAAAAGCAGTAAAGTAACTCAAAAGTGTAAGCGTAAATTTACACGTGTAACTTGCCTTTGCGAACAGCACCGATAGGCTCGGTTTTGTCTGAGTGTAGTTGTTTTACAATAACTGCTTTGCTGTGGGGGGATGAAAAGGCAACATTTCACTCCTGTTCTTTAATGCAAGACAAAAGCATTACTCAAATATAACAATTTAAATATGATCTGATGCATGACATTTTTCTAAGAACATGCATTTTCTTTACCATGTAGAACACTTCTGCATCAATTTGCATTAAAATGCCAAAGTGTCTACATAATAGTGACAAAACTATACCTCACAATCTGCCTGTAATCAAATATTCCACACAATACGCCTTCCCTTGCAGCATCATTTATGCTATTTGTTATAGCCTTGATGCATCTTGTTTTCAAGGTAATGGGGCCCTGGAGGGAGAACCAATGTGGCACTTCAGTTACACATTGATGAGACATGCTGCAGGATGCAGAACGCCTTTCAGGGGTGCCAGTGTGGTTTCGGGGAGTTTGTTGAGTACAGTGTTGCCTGCATCCAGGTAAGAATGCCTACACCGTATATTTTAAGTTGATTCGTATGGTAAGCAGCAGCGGCTCCTACGCTGAGGTGGAGGATCATACCCCACTGCTTCAGCTGCAAGCTAAATGCAAAAAATGACATGACAATAACGTTTGTTATTATCATTTTGTTTTTTGCATTTAGCTAGCAGCTGAAGACAGGCGGGCGGGGCCGGGCTCCCCATGCGTCACAGGGCTAGGAGTGGTGGCAGCACTTAAAGTGTGCATGACGTTTTGGCCGTCCGTCTCAGGCCAGCCAAATCGTTATGCGTACTTTGCATGTTCTCCACACAGGCTGTACTACAGCCTGCGTGGAGAACATGCACAGTCTGCCAGCCTCTGTCTGTGTGCCGAACCACGGGGCTCAGACCAATCACAATGCTGCTAAGGTAGCGTTGTGATTGGCCAGGGGATTCTGGGAGGCTCTGGGCTTCCTGCGGTGCAGAGAGGAGGACATAGAAAGAAGAGGCGGCGGTCTGCGGTGAAAAGGTAATTCCATATTTTTATTATTTCCTCCCCTTCCTCTGTCCCCCCGCCTCCTGATGGTAAGGATCACAATTTGAGAACTGGTGCCAAGTTGTCTTAGTTTTTTTATGACGTTTTGAAGGAGATAAAGATCTCTATCAAGAGTAGATTCAAGTGTTTTTGCTATTTCTATCAGCTGCAGAAAGAACTAATTTAGGTTCTTTACAGATTTTAAAGCTTGAATCTGAGATTGTTTGGTGCAGAGATCAAAAATGACGAATTTAGTCTTTACTGGGTTGAGCTTTCGGTAGGGGCTTGACATCCAGTTCTGTATTAGTTCTAGACTGTTTTTGAGTCCATAAATGTCAAGAGCTAAGGACATTTTGAATTGTGTATGGTAGACATATTGGTGGATTTTGATGTTGCCAATGAGTATGGATGATAAGGACTCCATGTAGTGGTTGAAGATGGGGGAAGAGGAACGGTCTCTGGAGCACTCTACTAGGTGTAAGATGTATCTGGGATATTGAGATTCCCACCTGGATGAGCTGGTGGCAGCTATAGGGGTACAAGATGAACCCCATTCTGGGTTCACTAAAAACCGTTGAAACACTGGAAGCAAGCACAGAAAGTCTGTCACCCATTCCAAATAACAGGCATACCATGTCTGTATGGTCCAAGTTAGCATAAGGGAAAGAAGAGGAATGACAACCTCTGTATCTTCAAGAGTACTCCTGGGCTCAAGGTGAAGGAAGGAATAGCAAAAACCTTGCCTTTGGCCAACCTGTTGAAATACATTCACAGCGGATGCCTTGGAACCTTGAATCCAAGTGTGCTATCTTTGACACCGGAGCTAAGGAATATTGAGCAAATTGATCCATGTGAAACAGAACTAATACTTCAGTTAGTTTGGGAAACTCCTTGGGGAATATTTACAATCCCATATCGCACCATAAATTCACTTTTTTTGACGCTGTGGTGGCGATAAGGGCTTCGCCTTATTTACAATGCACTTAACATGGCTTAATGCTGCCTTGAAATAAGACCCCCTTTCACGCTATACTTAGCGTGAAAAGGGTGGGCAATGGGTGTTGAGGTGTGCGTTATGCCGCAACACCCATTGATTTTCATGCTGCCCCATATTTACAAGGGTGGCGTAAATATGAGGCAGCGCCAAAATTATGACCTGGTCTTAACAAGGCGAAACAAGTAGAAATGCTTTATTTCTCCTCGCTTTTGCTGTTTCTATGTGTGCTGCGTTGTGCAACACACATAGAAACAGCAAAACACCATTGATCGTTTATATACAGGAAGGTGTCGCTTCCTGCACATAAACAATCATTTAAAAAAAATGACGAGTTGCAATTTCTATGTATGCTGCATTCCATTAATGATTGTTTATGTGCAGGAAGGGACACCTTCCTGCAAATAAACCATCTTACCCAGCAATGCAGGCATCCTTGCACTCTGGTGCAAGCGTGCCTGCGTTGGTGCTAGGCAGCTAAATGTAGCGCCAGCGCATGATGAAACTCAGGGCTGCACTGTATTGTTGTAAATACGGTGCAGAACCGTACATTTCAGAAGTGGGGGAGCGAGGTGTTAAGACAAGAAGGCTAACGCCGCGCTCTGTCACTTCCTTGTACATATACCCCCTTGTGTTTTATCATGAAATCACTGAACTCCATAGAAAGGCAGGAATATACACTTTCATATGTTCAATAATCCTGGAAAAAAAGTATCTGCTGAGCTTATAATTCCAGTCTACACAAAAATGCCACATATCCTTAGTCAATTCTGATTGTTTCTTTGATTGTACACAACACGTGTCTGCTAATGGACCGACCTGTTGAAATATTGCCAATTCTCAGTGATACAGAGGATATTGTTGCACACCTCAATACTATCTTCACTGCAAAAGTCACTAGAAGGGAGTCTCAGAAGTTTATCTGGAACAGTATGTATATGTCTGGCTTCAGATAAAATGCTGACATTGAATTCCTACACTACATTCAACTTGGTGTCTCACACTTTCACATTCCAACTCTTGTACCACATTTGTCAGGGTCATTATAACCATTTGACATAAGACATTCTATACATACTAACCTCTGGGATGCACTAGGACATGTATGGGAGGTCTGTCAAACAATTGTTTGAAATGAAGAGGGGAAAAGAACTGTGTGGTATCTTGAGGTACAAAGTTCACTGCCTGGGATTTTCCATTGCCAATGTTTGTTTATTTATCCCTTGAATTTAGAATGCATGCTAGTTCATTTATATGTACACATCGTTCTATGTTTTACCATTTGGTAAGTTGAGCTCTGTCCTTGGCCAGGTCTGAATGAGCTCTTTGCTCTGCAAATATTATAATATTTAGGTGGTTGATGCACAAACCATATTAACTGCAACAATATTGTGTGTATTATATTTTGACAAGTTCTATTATTAAAGAATTAAAAACAATATAGCGACCCATGATATTATGACTTACTACGTCTCTGCCATCACAACATTGTGACCTAGATATTACCGAATCACAATATTAAAAACTCGATTTGTAGGTACTGTTCTCTAAAATGTAATGTATTGAAACGCTAGCATAAAAATATGAATGGATTAAAAACTGATATCCTTGTGCCTGGCCTAGCACACCACCTCAAAAACAATGGGTTTTGGTGCCCATTGCCTACCTACTTTAGAGAATATGTACTTATTAAATCCAAAGTAGGTCACCCGTCAGAGGCGTGCAATGTCGATTTCAACATGGATTTGCAACTGGGAGTGTTTATCAAAACATCATTCCACCACATCATACTCCTCAGAGTCTTCCTTTGATCCCGAACTACCACTACTCACTGGTGTCCTCTCCAACCCAAGACTTGAGTACTGCAATGCCTTGTATCAAGGGCTCCCATAGTACCACATCTGAAGGCTTCACTGGGTTCCAAATGCTGGTGGGAGACCGATCTGTAACGTTAAAACTGTGAACCAGTTGCAGCCAACATTTTTTTTTCCATCAGAGTTTTATATAGCGCGAACTGGACCCGAATCGGGTTTCAGAGCGCATTACATAGCACCACTTGCATTACATGAGGACACATTAATTTTTTTGTTAGGCACAGGGAGATTAAGTGATTTGCCCGGAATCACAGGATGTTGAGCGTCATTGCCGAGACTCAAACCCAGTTCCCCAGAATCGAGGTCGACCGCCCTAGCCGTTAGGCCAAGTCCTCTCCCCGTTGGCTCCCATTAAAGACAGAATCACATTCAAGACTCTGGCCCAGATTTACTAACATTCATCACAATACAATGCAGCAAGACTACTTTCTGTGCTGCATCAAATGGAGGTATTGGGCATTCATGTTCTCTCTCTGCGCTGGTGCTCACAGTGCAGCCTAGCACGAACGCAGGCACCCTTGAGCCATAGTGCAAGAGTGACTGTGTTACAGGCAGGAATTGTTTGTGCAAGAAGGGATGCCTTCCTACACAACAACAATCCTCAGAGGCATTTTCCTCTTTCTAAGGGTGCAGCAGAATGCAGCACACGTTGAAAAGAAATAACTAGTAGACACAAAGATCGTTCTCCTCATTATGCCTCTGTTGCGAAGATGTACCATGTTGGCACATTCCTAGATTTACTATTCTCAGTAAACCTGTGAATACCCCAAAATCCATGGATGGGTGCATGGGAACTCCTGTGCTTCGCCCATGGAACACCTCCCTGCTGCAGAGTAACGCAAGGCGGCGACTTGCACTGCTTCGCATTATTCTAGAGATATACTAAGCCACGCAGAGCCACACAAGGTGTCTTTGTGTGGCTTAGTAAATTTCACTGAATCCCTAGCATTGCCATGGCCCACCTTGCGTGATGCAATTGAAATACAAGCTCTATTGTATATCTGGGCCTAGGTGCCTTGCTCATAAACACATCAAAGATGAAGCTCCCAATAGTAGCATCAAAAACTGCAGTTTATTTCAGCTAACAACCTGCACGCAGGTGATGAACGTCTACTGTTCAGATCTACAACCAAAGTCAAAAACAGGGATGACCGATGCTTCTGTCTGTCACATCCCCATCTGTACAGCAACCTGCCAAGCCTTATATGCAATCTAGAATCACTGAAGAAGTTGATGAAGTTCAAGTTGAGACACATGACCCATCTGTTCTAATGTTGACAACCTCTTGACTGTTAACACCTATCCATTATTACTTCACTTACTATTGTTCTTCTTGAATGTTTTTATTTTTACCAAGAGTCTCTACCGAATAATGCTGCCAGTTGTACTTATATATCATCTGATTTACATTACACTCCATCTTGTAACTGCACCTGGAAAGCAGTTGCTGTTTAATAGTGTATGCATTTCAAGTTATATAATCCTGTACATAAACTACTCCCATGCGACACAATAATAAACGCCTTGCTAGGGAGGGATGGTAGTGAGCCATTACAAGTCATCAACTGTCTAATCAAGTTAAGGGTCATGCAAATGACCATGTACAAACAAACAGGAGCCTTTTGGCCCAACGCAGATACAGAAAAACATAGGGGTTTAATGTAGGGATGGAAGGAACTCGCAGAATTTCACTCAGCGGTATTCTGCGGAGTTCCATAAACACTGTGTGAGATTCCGCGGAGTTCCACCAATGAGTGGAAATAGGCATGTCGCGCTGCTCACACTGTGATATAGCTCTGGTAGCTAGTTCCGTGCTTAAATGTCAGGGCGAACAGCATTACACGGTGCGCCAGAGGGCTTAGCAACTCGAGTTGATTTTGCTGCCACTAGAGTAGATTTTCTACTCAAGCCGCAGCCTTCTGACCACGAACAATCACGAGTGCCCACGTTAGACCAATCTCACCAGATGTCCTCCTAGCTCCTGGAAATCGCGCTAGGGGATGCCAAATCTCGCTAGCGCTGGGATCTGGAGCCATGTGTGAGAAAAATTCTGCCATGTGGTGATTGGCGGAATTTGGCTTGAGCTCCGTGTTACATGAGTAACATGGAGTCACCCAAATTCCGCGGGTGGAATGGAATCTTCCGCCCACCCCTAGTTTAAAGGTTCTTTTATTTACTCTACACAGTCTCCCACACCCTTGAGAAAGTTAGTTACTGCAAGTGCTGCCTCTAAGTCTATTCCAAATAACAAACACTCAAGTTCTTCACCTACAGACTTAATCGCAATGCCAGTTCTCCTTAAGGTAGACCCTCAATGAAGCTCCTATAAGACCGAATAATCTTGCGCAAATCAATAAGTGATGTGCCAAGGTCTCTTGCCCACCTCGACATACAGAGCCATGTATACCCTCGCCAGGGCCTCTCAATGAGCTAGTTAGTGAATGTGTGAGGTATGTATATCCTGTTCACAGTGGAGCTGCCATCACCTGGAGCTTAGTAACAAGCTTACCAAGACAGTCCACTTCTCTAATTGTGTATCTTTCTGTCCTGTACCTGTTTGAATGCAGTCTTTCCTCTTGTCCTAGTTTTTCTTGTCACATCTTGGCAGGATAGCTCAGGCGCCGGCAGCTCTCAGGCATAGGTGAACTGTGGCAGAAACATGCCTGCCTATTAAGTACACTACTTCTGCTTTCTTCAGCCTGAGGGCTCCTGTAAAGGGAGCTATATTTCTCAAATGTCACCTTTTGTGTTATTGAGAAATAGAGGAATGGTGAATCTGACTGCAGAGCAATATCCCCAGGCTTACTTGCTCATTTCTCTGCCTACCCTTTTACCCTTGCTTAATCGATTCCAATTCCTTGTGTTAGTCCTGGGTTGTTTCGAAAGTATTCTATTTGTCTCAATGAAAGGAATCATTCTAGGCATCATATCCATGCATTAACTACATTTGTTAAGCAACATTTTCTATTGTTGCTCTTGAGACAGCCTTCTGCTCCTGTATCTTGATTTCTAGCTCTGATAATAAATACCCTTGTAATGGACATGTATCCTCTTGCAATTTGATGCACTGTGTGGAATTTTGATTGTTTCTAAATGTTCTCCCAGACGAGACCATACGAGAGCTTTAACCCTTTTAATAGAGGCATGGGCAAGGAAGAAGCGCTATTTTTTCTAGCATTAATTCTCAAGAAGGAAGTGATGCATGTGTCAGGGTGAGGGACAGTAGAGACGTAAGGAAAGATTCCAGCAGGGGTACACAGGCCCCTGCAGCCTCTCTGATGCCACTGCACCATGAGTCAATGTGTTCCCCAGTCGACTCAAGGAATGTCTAAAGTCTGAGAGGGGCAGCAATATACTTTCCAATGCTGATGGTGGGGGTTGAAACAAAACACAAACTAGGGATGAAACCTGCTGAGGGTGGGTTGATTTTGTGTAAAGTTCCATTCCCAATTAGAATAAGAAATCAGTGTCTGGTTCTCCTGTAAGGCACCAATTCAGGCTGCACGATTGTGTGCTCTTCACCAAGAGTTTATCCTACATACCCTGGCCTTCCTCTGTCAGTGAGAAAGACAGTGTGGACCTGCCATCACACATGAGAGAAGAGTTTGATTTCCCTGTCGCCCTCAAACGGGTGATTTACAAAAACCTATGGAGTAGTATATAAGCAAGCATTGCCCACATCCTCATACTTAATGTTATTTTAATTTATAACGCGCACAAATCACTTCGGGAGGGGCACCTCAGACCTTATGCACGAACAAGGGCTGATAGAGCCTCTGTAGATCCCTGCCCAGCATAAGTCCTCAGTGGATGTGAGTGCAGTGAGCCTGTCCTGTTCATGCTAAACTATATTGAGGCTTCTTGATGCATGGCTAGAGTTATATACCATGTGCACCTGGATGGTGCTGGTACCAGTTACTATGAGTATGAAAATTTCAACATGTTTATACCCGGGCATGTGTCCACTTGTAGATTCTGTGTCAGTGGGATCTGACCACAAGCAAAACCCTGTTACAACGCATGTGCAAAATGCAATAATGGGAACTGGCAAATTCAATGTACTGTCAAGTCGAAAATGTAATATATCTGCTTTACAGAGTGAAACAGCAGGTACTACGATTGTCCATCACGCATGACAGAGATGCTCATGGAAGGTATATATTGATGCTTTCAAAAACAAATAAATCTATTAAATAAATAAATTAAGTGAAGAGCTTCCAATGACCTAGTAAAGTTGCCAACAACTTCTTTTTTGTTAAAATGTTTTATTACTTGCCTACTTTGCTTTATCGCGTATTCTGCATGGTAGTGATGAGATCCAAAATCAACCTACCAGGTACAGGACCATAATACTGAGGGCGGGATTCACAAAGGTAAGCATACACTTTTGTGTACGTTTATGATTGTTTAGTATTCGCAAACTTATTTTACAAGCAGTATGTTTACGACTGCGGAGTCTCTGCACGTAAAAAGATACAACTGTTCTATCTTTTTATGTATGGAGACTCCGCAGTAGTAAAGATACTACTCGCAAAATGCCTTTGCGAATAGCAAACAATCGTAAATTTACACTAAAGCGTAAGTTGATCTTTGTGAACCGGGCCTGAGTCTTTAATAATGTGCTACCACAATACGGTAAGAAAAATTTAAATGAGCAAAATATCAACAAGGTGAATATTCACAGGTCAGTATAGGTTTACTGTAACTAACTCCACATATATGTACCTTGACTATATACCCGTAAAAGGAGGCCATTTCTGTCAATGCTGTAACTTGCTATCTCCAGGATGAGAGCGACAGTGCATCACCAATCAGTCATGCGTTCAGCTGCAGAGGGCCATGATCTATCTGCGAGTGATCAATGGCATCAGCTTTTTGTGTATGCTCTATAACCATACCTACAATATATATTCTGGAAAGTAATTGTAAAATAGGTGTAAAAGAGATAGTACCTCCTCACATTATGGCAATAAGCAGTAGCAGCTGGTGCATAGGGGGCGCTTGAGTGCCGCCCCCAGCACAAACACACAAAAATGATCATTTGTGCCCAGAGTGCAGGGCAGCAGGGTGGGGGGCTGTTGGGCTAGGGGGGAAGGGGTAGTTGGGTCGGGGGGTTATATTTATGCTTTGATACGGTTCGCACATCGGTACCTCACTTTACTACTATCACAGAGGCACTAGCCAATAGAAACCTGAGCTATGAGCATCATGGGGGACAAAAATGTTAAAGTTTTGAGCTGGAACGTCAACAGACTTGGGGATAAGATCAAACGTAGTGTGGTTCTCCAGTATACCAAACGGCAGGCCCCAGATATTGTTCTCCTACAGGAGACGCACCTGGTTGGAAATCTCTATAAAGCAATGCACAGGGGAGGGTACAAAATGGTTGCACACGCAGGATTTACATCTGGCTCCAGAGGTGTCGGTATCATGATTGAAAATTCACTCCCACTTGAGGTGGGCTCCGTCTGGACGGATGAGAGAGGCAGATACACTGGGATTTATGGCACATGGGAGGCTCGTACAAGCACGTTCCTGTCAATCTATGTACCTCCGCGACTGCAGGGCTCCACCTTCACTGATCTGGGTTAATTCCTACTCACTGTACCAGACGGCCTCTTGGTCCTCGGCGGTGATTTTAACGCAGTGGTTTTGGGCACATTAGACCACTACCCCCCTAGGGAAATAGGACCCTTTGCAAGCTGGCTACCTGAATTCCTTGACGCTATGGGCCTGGTGGATGCTTGGAGGGTTTACCATCCAGACCAGATACAACACACTTTCACTCGGGCGCTCACCATAGTCTATCCCGTCTGGATTATTGCCTGGTCCCGGCAGCCCAACTTACTCACATACATGAAATCAGACATCTTGCCAGGGGCATCTCTGATCACTCTCCGGTATGGATACACATAGTACTCAGTCAAGCCACGGTGGGTAGGCTGGCTCCAATTAACCCCTGGTACCTTAGAGATCCGAAACTTCGTACAAACCTTCTCAAGGCCATAGACAACTACTTCACCGACAACGTGGGGTCAGTATCCTCATCCCAGTCCCTATGGGAAGCTTTCAAGACCGTGATTCGAGGTCAGGCTCTGTCCTTGATCACTGGGGCAAAGAGAGAAAAACAAAAAGAAATCCTTGATATAGAGGCCAACATTTATTGGCTGGAGGGCGACCTAGAAGTGGGTGTGACATCAGAGAAGCTCCATCTCCTGAGCCTGAAACAACATGACTATAAAGCCCTGGTCACGGACAGAGCCAAATTCCTGAGCAGGGAACGTGAAGGTAGAATATACGAACTGGGTGACAAAGCAGGGAAACTAATAGCATGGTTGGACAAAAAAGACTGGGCGAGCAGATTAGTCCCGGAGCTCAAAGACGATGAAGGCTCCTCTCTCACTGAACCCCAAGACATAGTAGGAAGATTCGCTACTCATTTTCAAAAGGTATACTCGACAGTGACTCCACACACTGAGGAAGGCTCACAAGACCTCCTTCGTGACATCAGACTCCCTTGTCTCTCCACAGCTGATCACGACTTTATGGACAGCGACTTGATCACAGATGAAATTGCACAAGCAATACGCGCATTGAAACCGGGCAAGGCTCTTGGACCACTCGGCCTTCCCATTGAGCTATATAAACAACGGCCCGAAAAACTCGCACCACACCTGAAATCGATAATTGAGGAGTCTTTGGAACTTGGGGCCTTACCGAGGGAACATAGAATTGCCACTATAGTCACCATACATAAAGAAGGGAAACCACGGACTGACTGTGCCTCGTATAGACCGATTTCCCTCCTAAACGCTGAACCCAAAATCCTGTCCAAACTTCTGGCTACCCGTCTGCTCAAGGTAATAGGCACCCTGGTGCACCTGGATCAATCTGTCTTTATGTCAAACAGAAATATGGCCCTTAACTTACGCAGGATTCAGGAATGCTGGGCAGAGCGTCAACCATTCAGGAGTCAGCTGTGATAGTGTCCCTGGACGTGACCATGGCATTCGACACGGTTGAATGGCCCTACCTTTGGGCTGTACTAGCAAAACTGGGATTTGGCCCACATTACATTCAGTGGGTACGTCTTCTGTATCAAGACCCCCTGGCCCAGGTAGTGGTCAACAACAAACTGTCAGCCACGTTCCCACTTAGCCGTCGAACCCGTCAGGGCTGCCCACTCTCTCCCCTTCTTTTTGCCCTTGCCCTGGAGCCACTGGCTGCCTGGATCCGACAGGACCAGATGATACGAGGGCTGAGATGGTCCCCTGGCTGGGAGGACCGCATCTCACTCCACGCGGATGACATTTTACTTTATCTGGCCTCCCCGTTGAAATCCCTAATAGTAGTTCTAGATATTTTGGCAGTGTTCGGCAGATTCTCTGGATTCATGGTCAATTGGGATAAATCTTTATTATTCACCCTTAGGGGAGATCCTGCTACCCCCCCCCCCTGGAAACTGCCCAATCCAGATAAACTCAATGGGCTTTTTTATTTCTCACGATTCCTCAGTCCAGTATGCCCAAAATCTCCTCCCGCCCATGCGTAGACTCAAAAAAGATATTAAAAGTTGGAAGTCGCTTCCCCTCTCCCTATTGGGCAGAACAGCCCTATTTAAAATGATGTCCATGCCCCGATTTCTCTATGCATTGCAAAATGCCCTTGACCCGGTACCTACACAATATTTCAGAGAAATAGAGGGGCTTCAGAGAGAATTGCTTTGGGACGGAAATCGCGTATCGCCCTCAATAAATTAACCCTAAACTGGTATGATGGTGGCATAAGCCTTCCGGACATTAAAAAATATTAATGGGCTGCACACCTGGCTGCCATAAACCACAGCACCTATGGACGAGGCGTCGACCCTGGCTACGCCATGGACAAATGGCTCCTCCCCGGAGGTAACTATAACAGGGCACTCTATTCGTGGCCCAATAAATGTATTTTGACGGGCCCCACCAAGCATTTAGTACAGATTTGGCACGACGCAACCAATTCTCTTGGGTGGGGACGTAAACTGACGTCGGTGACGCCCCTTTGGGATTCTAAATCTCTAGGCAGCCTATGGAGGTCAAAAGGCTTTGACAGATGGGATCTCATTGGCATCACACAAATCAAAGACCTTTGGGGAGAAGGGGGAGTTAAATCCTTTGACACACTACAGGTTGAATATGACCTAGCTGTCACGGAATACTTCCGATATGCCCAATCCTACACTCACTCCGAACGCTCTTACCTACAGGCACAACCCCTCCTGAAGCCTCACCCTTAGAGGACAGAATCCTAGATTGCCACCCTCCCGAAAAGACGATTTCCCTAATATACAAAAAACTTATAAACAATATGACGGATCCCCTACAGGCATTAAGGGAGAAATGGACGGGAGACAGGATTGAGATAGACGATGTGGACTGGCAAGAGGCGGTGTCTTCCCCTAGAGTGGTCGCCTTACCGGCGCGTCTTCGGCTGGTCCAGCTAAAAATCCTTCACCGTGTGTACATCAACGGGCCACGCTTGATTCATATTGGGATCACCGATAAAGGGGATTGTAGAAGAGGATGTGGTCAACTGGGAACCTTTTTACACATTATTTGGGAATGTAAGTTTGTCAGCTCTTTCTGGCACGAGGTACACAAGGCAATATTTGCTGTACTACATACCCTTCTTTCACCGGAGGTCAGGAGCTGCCTCCTCAACATATGGGAACCCACAGATCTTAACACTCACCAGACACAGTGGGCCACCCTTGGGTTCATGATAGCCAAGAGAAACATTGTACAATTATGGGGAGCTGCTAAACCACCTACGTTGGAGACCTGGGAGAGGGACCTTGACTGGTGTATGTTTAGGGAGAAGACGGTATGTGTCGCTAGGGGATGCCCCAAAAAATGGGCGCATGTCTGGAGCCCTTGGAATAGTTATCTGGGAGAAATCTGTACACCCCCTGATTGCTCTGAACCAAATGTCCCCCTTACCCTGTGATGTTCCCTTCTTATGCCGAAATGTATTCCTTCTCCTCTGCAAGTCGCTATCCATTTTCTGTGTCCTCTGTATTGTTTATTGGAACCGATGCATGTTTCAATAAAAAGAATTATAAAAAAAAATGATAATTTGCTATTGCAGCTGCAGCAGGAGAAATGAAAACAAAAGAGCTGATAGATCCATCACTTCGAGTGTTTTCATTTCCGTTGTCTATGTGTTGACAGTGCAAAGTGTGCATCAGCAAGTGGAAGGGGACTGTACAGTTGTGGGCCCTAGGCCCATATGCTACTAAGAATGATGGACACGGATACCAGGTTCTGCTTAGCTAACTAGCCACGAGCCCGTGCACCTGGGCCCTTTTATATGCAGGCTCACATCACTCGTGATGCCTCCCTAGGATGGGTGTGGGGTGCAAGTGTATCAAGATCTTGAGGAAGTGACTGGTGAAACAAGTGCCTACTGAGACACTAGAACATGGCCAGCAGGACACTACAGGGACCTCGTCAAAGTTCTGTGAACTGTGCATGTCTGAGGGGCGCTTTACATTTAAGTTTCCTTCAGACATTCACAAGCCATATACCTGCTGTGCATGCTCAAACCATGGTAGCATGTTTGAAGATATGAACATGCTCAGCCGTAACACTTTTCAGCCCAGTCTCCCAATCAGACGCCAAGTTAGAGAATCAAGTGCAGCAGGATCAGCCACAGCCCAATACAGACTTCCGATAGAGCTTTTGACAGGCTCTTTGGAGTTCACCAATGAAGTTAGGAAGGATGAGTTCCCTGTTGGCTGTTCCAGGGCAAACAACAAGCTCCCCACAATAGATTGGCCTTCTTTAAAAGAAAAAGAAATCTTAGAAGAAGGACCCCAGAATCCCCTAAAAGAACGTGGGGTTTGTTCATCTTGCTCAAGGCAGGTACTTTCGCCCCACCAACTTCAAAGTTCACCAATGCCCTTGGAAATATGTTCTTCAGTGTTCAAATAAGTGGAACTTTTGTAACAATTTTATTAAAGACAAGGAAGTAACCTAATTACATTCTCTCTGTAGCAATAAATCACAAACAGACAGACCTTCAAAGCCCCCCTTTCCATAGCAGAGCCTTCTGATTGTAAATAGAGATACGTTTCCTTTTCTTTAATAAAATATAGATTCCTCTGCATTCACTAAGACAATCTTATTTTTAGTACAAGTCACAGAGGAGCACAACATAACCATGTTCGGAGGCAGCTTGGCACCATCCTCAAGCACTAGGGAGCTATGACAGTCTCAATGTTTGATCAATCAGCCACTTCTAAAATTCTGCAGAGCCAAAGCCAGGCGTAGCCGCCTTGAATGCATTTGCACCGTGGGAAGATTAACTGTCAAATCTTGAAATATCAATATAGGCCTTCTTTATGGCCCAAAAGAGCAAATGTGCTAAAGTGGGAGATGAGACAGCCTGATAGGGGTTCCTAAAAGAAGTCAGGGAAATTAAATACAAAAGGCACTGTGAGGGATGATGTTTGTCTACTGTACACCTTTGGGCAGTTCAAAGCATAAAGTTCAGGGTAGCTCTAGAAATAAACATATAAGCAGCAAGCATAAAATAAGCACATAAGTTGGAAGAATACAATCAGAGAACCTAACCTGTTTCTCCACCACGTAGGACTGGGGCTGCCCAAAATGCGCATGCCAATGCTCCCACCCCCCAAACACAGAAGAAACAGTCTTTCTACCCCGCAAGGGGCAGATGGGGGATATTATCCCCGATCTTCCTACGGGGGGTGGGGGCAGAATGCCCACTAGACACCATGGATTTTTTTCTTTATAAAAGAGGGGTATTAGCTGCCCAGAATGGGCATGCCAATGCCACCCCCCAAAAAATGGGGCACAGTCTATCTACCCCCTCCCACTGGCATATGGGGGCAATAGCCCCCTATCTGCCACCTGGGGGGCAGAAAGCTCACTAAGCACCAGGGACTATATTATTTTCTTAGTGTAGGGGCGGGGTCTGCTCAGAATGGGCATGCCAATGCCCCCACCCCTCCATAAAAATTGGGCACAGTCTTCCTGCCCTGCCCGGGAAGCATATCCTGGCAATAGCCCCAGATCTGCCCCCCAGGGGGCCAGAAAGCCCACTAGGCACCAGGGACTCATTTTTTCCTTGTGCAGGGGTGGGTGCTGCCTTGAAGGGGCATTCCAATGCTTCCACCCCCGAAAAAAATGGGCACAGTCTTTCTGCCCCCCCACCCCCCAGGGGTCAGATATGGGCAACAGGTCCCTATTTGCCCCTCTGAGGGGCAGAAAACCCACTAGACACCATGGACTATTTTTACTTTGTGTAGGGGTGCACCCATCCCTCCCCCCAAAAAATGGGCACAGTCTTTCTGCTCCCCCTTGGGGACAGATTGTGGTTAATACAACAGATCTCCCCCTCCCCGCCGGGTGGGGTGCTGAAGGCACATTAGGCCCAAGGGATATCTTAATGGGCATGACAGGGAGCCACCCCATAGTCAAGGGTCACTGCCCTTTTTTAGGCACACATTTGAGCCGTTTCTGCCCTCCATTGGGGCAGATCAGTGATATGTTTTTGCTCATCTACTCGCAAGGGGGTTTTGTGGAGCGCTTGTGTGTGTGTGTGTGTGTGTGTGTGTGTTGGAGTTCAGCTGAGGGTCCGCATGTAATGGTGTCTGGCTAGTTGTGTGTGTGTACTGGCATTTTGTTGGCGGTGTGTGTGGACTAGTGTTTGGTAGCGGTGTGTGTGGACTGGAGTATGCCTCGCAACGTGTGTGGACTGGCATTTTGCTGGCAGTGTGCATTGGCTAGCACTTTGCTGGTGGTGTGTGTGGACTGGCACTTGGCTAGCAATGTGGGAAGACTGTCGCTTGGCTGGTAGTGTGGCTTGCGTGGATCCCCCAGTGTTTTCTTACCCAGAATCCACTGCAAAACTTAGCTAAAAAGTCACATTTTCCTCACATGTCTGTGTGGAAAAGCTGAAGGATCACCCCACCAGCACAAATTTCCTACCACCCAGTGTTCCACTCGATCTCCTTAAAAAAATGATACCTCACTTGTGTGGGTGCCCAAAGAAGAGTCAGCCTAAAAACGTATATACAAAACTGCCCTTATGGTCACGCTTTAGTTCCCCCAGTCTTTCATTTTAAAAGTTTTTAGCCTGACTCTGCTTTGGGCACCGACACAAGTGAGGTACAATTTTTATTGGGAAACAAAGGGGAACCCTGATTGGGAGGTGTTTCATGGCATGCTGATCCCATCCAGAAATGTGAGGAAAATTAAATTTTTTAGCTAAATTTGAGGTTTGCAGGAGATTCTGGGTAAGAAAATGTTGGGGAATCCACGCAAGCCACCCCTCCCTGGACTTCCCCGGGTGTCTAGTTTACAGAAATGTCTGGCTTTGGTAGGTTTACCAAGATGGCCGCCAAGCCCGTGAACAAAAACCCAGGTTCTCCCCTATCTTTCACAAAACAACATTGTTTTGCAAAGGAGGCTCCTCGTTTTAGTCTCGGGCTTGGCAGCCATCTAGGGAAACCTACCAAACCCAGACATTTCTAAGAACTAGGGGGCATATTATCAAGAAACGGGTGTTAGAATTATCGCCACTTTAGCGGCAGAAAACTGCCGCTAAAGCGGCGATAATGGGCTTGATAATATGCCCTTAAGAATTCCTATAGAAACCCATGTTCTGGTGTCAACATGGGCTTCTATGGGAATTCTCTGCGGCATATTATCAAGCCCATTATCGCCGCTTTAGCGACAGTTTTCTGCCGCTAAAGCGGCGATAATTCTAACACCATGCTTGATAATATGCCCCTCGACACCCTGGGGACTCCAGGGAGGTGTGGCCAGCATAGATTCCCTAAAGTTTTCTTACCCAGAATGCCCGGAAAACCTTAGCTTTTGCTATAAAAATCATATTTTCCTGACATTTCTGTGAGGGAAGGTTGTGGGATCACTGGGATGACACACATTTCCTACAACCCAGCGTTCCCTAGGTCTCACAATACAAATGGTACCTCACTTATGTGGGTGGGCCATGTGCCTGTAAAGGAAAGGGCCCAAAACTTATTGGGGAAATATCAAAATTATTACAAAATGACCTGGTTTTGCAAAGGGGGCACCTGCATATTTGGTCCTGGGCTCGGCAGCCATCTAGGGAAACCTACCAAACCCAGACATTTCTGAAAATTACACACCCGGAGCAGTTCAGGGAGGTGTGGTTTGCATGGATCCCCAACTTTTTCTTACCCAAAATCCCCTGCAAACATCAAAGTTAGCTAAAACATCATATGTTCCTCTAATTTCTGTGTGTTAAAGTTGTGGGATCACTGGGCTGACACAAATTCCTACCACCCAGCAATCCCCAAGGTTTCCTGATAACAATTCCACCTCACTTGTATGGATAGTTCATGTGCCTGCGACAGGGAAGGGCCCAAAATGTATTGTGGAGACATCAAAATGATCTATCACAAAACGAACTGCACCAGTGTTTTTGGTTTCGGGCTTGGTGACCATATGGGGAATCCTACCAAACCCAGGCATTTGTGAAAACTAGACACCCGGGGTAGTCCAGGACCGTGTGGTTTGCATGGATCCCCCAACTTTTTCTTACCCAGAATCCCCTGCAAACATCAAATTTAGCGAAAAACATCACATTTTCCTCACATTTCTGTGTGTTAAAGTTGTGGGATCACTGGGCTGACACAAATTCCCTACCACCTAGCAGCCCCCAAGGTTTTCTGAAAACAATTTGACCTCACTTGTATGGATAGGTCATGTGCCTGCAACAGGGAAGAGTACACATGTATTGTGGAGACATCAAAATGATCTATCACAAAACGACCTGCACCAGCAGTTTTGGTTCCGCACTTGGCGGCCATCTAGGGAAACCTACCAAACCCAGACATTTCTGAAACCGAGACACCCGGGGGAGTCCAGGAAGGTGTGGTTTGCGTGGATCTCCCAAAGCTTTCTTACCCAGAATCCCCTGCAAACCTCAACTTTTGTTATACAAATCATAATTTCCGCTCTAGGCCTACCCACACAAGTGAGATCCCATTATTATCGGGAGGCTTGGGGGAATTCTGGGTGGATGGAAGTTTGTGACTGCCCACAGATTCCAGAACTTTGCATCACAGATATGTGATGAAAATGTGTTTGTTTTTCTACAAAGTTTAAGGTTTGCTAGGGATTCTGGCAGTGGCGTCACTAAGGTTGGTGTCACCCGGTGCGGGTAACTCATGGTGTCACCCCCTCACGACTTACCGCATGGACCTCCTCCGCTCTGAGTCCGCAAGTGGACACAGTTGGCAAATAACGGGACCATACAGAATCCTTAGTAACGTTTGTAAATGTAGGTCCTATATTTACAAAATGTGCCTGTTAACAACAGTGTGATAATGACTCATTCATCAGGTTGTACAGTGGGCTACCTGCTAGTCAACAGTATATTGGAATTTATAATATCATAGGTATGGTACTTTGTACTGGTGTAGTGTTCCCACTATCCAGCAACACGATCTATCAGTGGTCGAAGTGGGGGGAAAAAAGTAGGGGAACTGTGGGCGGAGAATCAGAGGGCGGGAATAACCCAAGGATTGGATCAGTGGGCGGAGCCAGAGGTGTGGCCAGAATGCGCAAAAATCCCAATTTTTTGTATTTGTTTGGTTTCACTGCCCTGTTTTATCAACCAATGGATACACATGATTATTTAAGGTTATAATGAGTTATTGACAGTAAAATGTATTCACAAAGTGGGATATACTTCTAATCACAGAATGTCCCCAAATACGATAAAAAGCACAAGCCCTTTGTCTCCGAGCCATGGAGTTTCTGTCATCAGCACTTCTCCCTTTTCCACAACAGCAGTTCAAACATGAATGGCTAAAAATCCTAGTTTGCAAATGTTTTCTAAATAATAATGGCTCTGCCATATTTGCCTCATAATGCAAGATCTGCAGCATGATCTGACCATTTCAACTAATAAATTGTTTGTAGCTCAAACATATCAAAAGTTAATAAAAAATGGGACTTGTGTTGTTGCGGAGTAGATGACAGTTAATAGCTCACTGTTCTACATTAGGATTTTAACTTATAAACTGCAAGTAACAAAAGGATCTCTCTGACAAAAGCAGTAGCCCACTGGCCTATTTACATTATGTGCACTTTGTGATCTGCATGGTACATGTTCTTTGCAGCAGGTACATTAACCCTCTGAGCTACCTTTCCATGAGTCAAATCTTCCATTAGACAAAAATTCCGATCTCTCTCTAGGAAGAACATTAATACCAGAGTCATCATGACATTTTTATTGTTACCGAAAATTGCTGGAGGCCAGGAAGGAGGCAGCAAGCGCTTTTAAAACCATAATAGACTTGCAAAAATGATGCCTCCACCTAAAATCAGCACCTGGTGCGGTCACACCGGTTGCACTGCCCTAGAGCTGGCCCTTCGAAAGGGTCCTGTGATCTCAGTGACGGGGTCACTATTGTTCTAGGGTGTGCTGCTTCATAGGCCTGCCCGCAAGACTGGAGGTGAACTTCAGTATGAATAGTGGTGGACAAGCCTTGAAGGTTATCCTACACTTGTCATTGTCATGCTAGGGTGCACCTGCTGGTGCTACGACACCAGGGATTCTAATGTCTTGCGAAGCCTTCTAAGGTCTAGCATGAGAGTGCTCTCTCAGGAGAGTGATCTGGCGGACTGATAATTAAGGCTGAACCTGGTTCCCCAGTTCCAAATTCAGCAGCTCTGCCCATAGTGCCACATCCTCTCCCCCACTGAACACCATACTGCCCCTCTGAGAGAAACTCACACTGCCTTCAACTACAACCCAATTGTTGCCAGCTATAAACACCTGGATGCGGCTCAATTTAAATTACGCACTGGGCAAGAGCAATATGTGGCCTACAAGTAAAAAGTGGCAGCATCCTGGAAAAAGTAAACAATCATAGGGAATGCAAAGTTTTGCAAACCATGTGAAATGTAAGCAGGAACAACATGGTTACTTTAACGCTTTTACACTCACTGTTCAGAAATCAGTGAGTGCTTTTGCCTGAAAAGTTAAGGACATGACAACAGGGCCCTGAATGGACCCATTTCAATGACCATTGCTTATATCCTTACAAAACGTAAGCAGTATGGTAAAAAAAGACAACATCCCTAGATGCAGAGCAGCAGTGCAAATTTTGTTTTTCAATCCTCACATTGCAGTACCTCCAGGATTGGTGCACAAGTTCCAAGCCCTGTGAAAACAAGTCCAAGACAACAAAAATAGCGCTTCACTGGCAAACTCTGTAAAAGTGGCGCTAATGTGTTTGGGTGTGAATAAAATCAATCTGGCCAGTTTGCTACCATTCTGTCTTACTTTATTTAGTTATTTATTTTGCATATTTTTAAACTTTTATTCCCGATGCTGCATTTTGGAATTAAATGTCAGAAAAATACGATATTGATTTTCCAGCAAAAGTGATTTTCTTTTTTGGATCCATTTCACAGGGGAGCAAATAAAAGAAAGGAGAGGAGAGAGAGTGAGAACCCCGTCTTGCAGCCACTGTCTTCAGTAAGAGTAGAACTGCCGAGCTAGCAGGCGAGAGGCCTCAGCTTGTACACAGAGCTGCTGTGCCTGAAAGTCATCTTCGCAGGCCTCCCGACAGCTCAAAAGATGGGCCCACAACTTGGTGATCAGAGGCAGGCAACCTCGCTCTGCACTGCCTTCGCCCTCCCCCTGCGCCCTGCTGGGTGTCACCCCATGTGAGGGTGTCACCCGGTGCGGTCTGCACCCCCCACACCCCCATAGTGACGCCGCTGGATTCTGGGTAACAGAACCTACTGAGAGCCACACAAGTCACCCCATCCTCGATTCCCCTGGGTATCTAGTTTTTAAAAATGTAAGGTTTGCTAGGTTTCCTGAGGTGCTGGCTGAGCAAGTGTCCAAAATCCACAGCTAGACACCATGCGAAAAAAGGGTCAGTTTTCACTGGAAAAATGTAATGTTTCCACACTGAATTTTGGGCCGTTTTCTGTCAAGGACACCAGGCCTATCCACACAAGTGAGGTACCATTTTTATCAGGAGACCTGGAGGAATGCTGGGTGGGTGGAAGTTTGTGGCTCCCCACAGAGTCCAGAACTTTTCATAACAGAAATGTGAGGGAAATGTGTTTTTTTCTTTTTACAAAGGATGAGGTTTGCAAGGAATTCTGGGTAACAGAACCTGCTGAGAGCCACACAAGTCAGCCCATCCTGGATTCCTCTGGGTGTCTAGTTTAAAAAATGTATAGGTTTGCTAGGTTTCCCTGGGCGCCAACTGAGCTAGGGTCCAAAATCCACAGCTAGGCACATTTTCACTGGAAAAATGTGATGTGTCCATGCTGCGTTTTGGATTGTTTTCTGTCGCAGGCACTAGGCCTACCCACACAAGTGAGGTACCATTTTTATCAGGAGACTTAGGGGAACTCAGAATAGTGGAACAATGTTATTACCAATTGCCTTTCTATGCATAGCTGCCTTCCAAATGTAAGACAATGTGTAAAAAAGAAGTCATCTTTAAAAATGCACTCTAATTCACATGATAGTATGGGTACCCACAAATTCGGTGATGTGCAAATAACCACTGCTTTAAAACTTTATATTTTATTCCCATTTCGGAAATACATAGATTTCCTTGATACCAATTTTTCACTCTTTATATTTCACCAAATGAATTGCTGTATACCCGCTACGCAATAAAAAACCATTGCAAGGCGTAGCTCAGTTATTGGCTCGGGGTACCTCGCGCTCTTAGTGAACCTACAAGTCCTACAAATCCCCACAAGTAGAAGGGTCCAGCAGACGTAACGGTATATTGCTTTCAAACATCTGCCATACTTTGAAGAAGTCACGGGTGAAAACAAAGGCACAAATGGCTGGTTTTTTGCACTCAATTTCAACTGTTAGTTTCTATAGGAAAACCTTGAAGCAGCAACACAAATGACCCCTTGCTGAATTCTAAATGTTGTCTTCTTTTCAGTAATGTATAGTTTTCCAGGATCCATTATTGGTTGCACACACATTCCTACCCCTAACTGGAAGGAGGTTGAAAGCACAAAAAATAGGCTATGTCCCAGTAAAATGCACAAACTGTGTAGAAAATTTTGGTTTTCTGGCAAAAGTCTGCCTGTTCCTGAAAGCTCGAAAGATGGTGATTTTACCGCCGCAAACTCTTCATTAATACCATTTGTAGGGAAAAAAGCAGGTTCTTTCTTCTTTCTCATGCACTTTTCTCCCATGTTTCCCCAAAAGAACAAAATGTTGCTGTATTTTGACTAATTTGTGGACTCCACACACCCTGGGTCCCTTTAGAATCCGCAGGATGTTGGAAGAGAAGGACGCACATTTGGTGTGGATACCTTATGGGGTCAAAAAGTTACAGGCGCCTGAGCGCAAACTACCCCAAATAGCCAAAAACAAGGCTTAGCAGGGGGGGGGGGAGGAGGGGGAGAGGGGGAAGGCCTAGCAGCGAATGGGTTAAGACTACTACATTTGATGTGGATACCAGAGTTCTGCATTTTCTAAACTTGTCTGTCAATATCAGGCGGTCAGGCTTACTCCCAGAAGGTGGTTAAAGGGTCAGAACTAAAATACAGTGTGAATAGTGTATGTGCTTGTATGTACCAAGCAACATTTGCATCACCGAGCCACGATCTAACTCTAGAAGTGAATGTAATGTCAACCATGCGCTCTTTTATGCTGGAAGCGCAGTGACATTCTAATACGGGCAGAACCCTTTCATTATTTTTGAAAAAAAGCCTCTCTGTGAATTCATTTCCTGTCCTCGATCTCCATCTCTCTTCCCCTACCCTACTTCCGTTTTTCCTCCCTCACCTGGCCTCTTTTTAGGTCTCGCCTAGGCAGCGCTTGCGCTGTCTCGTTGAGACATGCAGTATACACTATAGTGAATATAAGCTCCACCCACTCTCCACCCATCATTTTCATTGGCTGGTGTCCTAGATGGTGCCTTCCAATTGGTCGTAGGCTTGTTAGTCCCTCCTTATGATGGACATTTCTTCATTTGTGTACTTCCACGGCTATTGGCCCCTTTACTGCAGACTACTTTCTTCCAATGCCTTCTCACACCCCCATCTATTGCATATGCTTGTTTTATTTGTCTCTGCCAATGCTTGTTGTATTTATCTCTGCCAATGCTTGTTTTATTTGTCTCTGCCAATGCTTGTTTTATGTTTCTCTGCCACTGCTTGTTGTATTTGTCTCTGCCAATGCTTGTTTTATTGTCCCTGCCAATGCTTGTTTTATTTGCCTCTCCCCACAAAGCTTGTTTTAGCTGAGATCTCTGTTTAATTATTTAGGATTAATACAGCCAACGCAGCGGACCTCCTTTTAATTATTTATCATTATACAGCCCAAGCCGAGGATCGAACTCTGCTCTCCAGCTCCAACGTCGGCATCTTTATATGTTACGCCACCGGCTCGTCGCTTCAAAACAAGCCCCCATAAAGGGGTTTATCTTTGTGTCCATTGCGTGCACTATAGTGCCCCTGGGGCAAAAGCAGGGACCTACTAGAGTGCTTCTCTATCAGAAAGCACTTTGCGGTCCCCCCGGGGCACAAGCAGGCATCCACTTCAGCGTGATGAGTTGATGCTTGTGTGTATGCTTGCACACGCGAGGCTGCAAGATGAACGATAGTTAGATGTCGCACCCCGGAGGTCGCAGTCTATTGGACCCGTGCATTCAAAGGACATGAAGTTGCACCAGTGTCTTGCAAAATAAAGTACCGGCTGCTTCACCTAAACGTCCCAATACGAATCTGGTGGCTAAATACACATTGGAGACGGATGTATGATCCGACATCGCAAACAGTTACAGCGGGTGCTTTTACCACGCCGTTTCTACATCGCAATTGCTGTTACATCGCGTGTTTTTTCACCGCATACCATTCCAACTGCAATGTGTTACCCCAATGGAAGACGGCATTACTACGTATACGAATACATCGCGTTACCATTACAACACGTTGTTTTGGGGTTTTTGGTCTCTATACGAGGCTGCAGGCAAACCAGGGTTTTTTGTGTCTTCAGCCCCCACCCCATCCACCCCCCAGCCCGCAAAAAGTTTCCCGCCACGCACATGTGTCAATTACTATTGCATTACGTTCAGTGTCCGTAAATAAACTGAACACGTGGCCTCTTCTCATTCTCCTTTCGTGGTCTATTATTGCGATATTCAAGCTTACTGTACATCAAATTATACGGGCAGATACACACAAGATTGCAGGTGGTCTTAGCCATTCGTAGAGTGCTCTTTACAATGTACCCTTGCACGTTCATTTATTGCACTTTGCCTTCGTGATAACATACGGTTGGGGGTACTGTTTAATTTTTTTAAGCAAAAGGGACTCTGTTCCAAGCCCCCACACTAAAGTAGCTTAAAATGTTGCATTTTTATGGAACTTGGTTTACAAGACATCTGGGGACTACACGTACAAAAGCCCCTCACTATTATAAAGCACTTCCTCTAATAAGTATTAGCGGAGCCAATAAGTTCGATTTTGAGACCTATTAGTTTAAGGGATCCGTCTACAAAATGAACCAAGTGCGTATTCGTTTGTTTGCCGATCTGAAAAGAATAAGGGGGATCTAAAGCACTAGAGAGCGCAACGTGGAGTGAGGGAAGACGCACATGGGTGAAAATAAAATGTATGAGGATACACACACAAAGGTATCACAGAGAAGGGAGGAGGAGAGGCACATGGGCAGCAAAAGAGCAGTAGGAACAAGCACAGCAGAGACAACGATGTACACCAGGAAGTCAGCTTAAATAAGAAAACTCAGGTCTGAGACGGCAGCAGTTGTTATTACCATTCAAATTTCAGCTTTGAATATATATTTGGCAATAATTTAGTCCCAAATCACTGCACATCCTTCACCACAGCCACACTGCACATCCACCCTTCACATCCTTCACCAAGGCCACACTGCACTGCACATCCTTCACCACAGCCACACTGCACATCCTTCACCACAGCCACACTACACATCCTTCACCACAGCCACACTGCACGTCCACCCTGCACATCCTTCACCACAGCCACACTGCACGTCCACCCTGCACATCCTTCACCAAAGCCACACTGCACTGCACATCCTTCACCACAGCCACACTGCACATCCACACTGCACATCCTTCCCCACAGCCACACTGCACAGCATTCACCACAGCCACACTGCACATCCTTCACCAAAGCCACACTGCACTGCACATCCTTCCCCACAGCCACACTGCATATCCTTCACCGCAGCCACAATGCACATCCTTCACCGCAGCCACAATGCACTTCCTTCACCGCAGCCACAATGCACATCCGGCCCTAAATGTATCATCTATTTTCAGCTCATTCTGGTCCTCAACACCTATGGTCTGATCATTGGAGTCCGTCTTCGCAGGCCTTAAAACCCTTGAGGGGAATCCCAGTCCTTCAGGAGGGCCCCACTCAGTGCAAATTCTTTCAATATTTATCAGATATTAGAGACATGAGAGCCCCTTTTCACATTGTGCAGGGGCCCCATCGGGTTTGCGTAATGCCACTGTCTGGGACTTTCCTGAAAGTTTAATGATGGGGCCCCTAGAAAGATGGGGGGGCCTCGGCCATAGACAGCCAAGTATGCTGAAGCCTTAAAACATTTCTGCAAAGCAGGGTTTATTTCTTCTTTATCCCTCGCTGCTACCCATCGGGAAGTATCCATGACTGTGGGTCACACCATCACTACTCATGGGTGAGCAACGTAGACCCACGTGCTTGTGTAGTTGGCACCGCGTGGTGTCTGTTGCTCCTTGCATGTGAGTGTGCCCTTTGATTATGCATGTGAGTGTGCCCTTTGATTTAGCTGCAATCTTACACATCCTTAACAAACCACTCCAAATGAATACTTTCTTATACAGTCAACACATCAACATTACGGACTCAATGGTAGTAGGGGGAGGTAAGGACAGGAAGTGCAAGGAAATGCTAGTCGATCAGTAGCAACCCTTCCTTTTATGGCGCGTTAAGCACTGCCACGAGCTGCACACGTGACACTGGAACTCGGACTTAATACTAAAATGCTTACAGCACAGATCACATTATAAAACATTCACTTTACTAACAGACTTGCTCCACTCAGAGACTGCTTGGTGGCCTCGTTTAGGCTAAAAAAAAAATGCTACAGAAATATGCGGCAAGGTCTAGTACGTTACATAGCGCACGACGAGTCAGATCAGTATGGAGCAGCTGTTGAGTCAGTACAGTTAATTTAAGTGGGTCATAGTGTGTTAAAAGTCATGTTTCTACCATGGCATGTATATGTTTGTCTGCATAGCATTTAGTGTACTATATCAGCAGCACGAGTTTATGCGTTGCAATTGCTTGCGATTTAAATGCTAGCGATGTAAATGTGCATGCGCATTACTAGCATGCGATCTAAAAGCATGCGGTGTCAAGCCTCCTGCGATGTGAAAGCCGCGTTGCGATGGCAGCGCGTGAAAACAGAGTCGTTGTAATGGGTGTTTCCCATTGGAGACATTTGTAAAATAGCAGTGACGTATGTATGAATAATTGCTCATGGGATGTGTATGTATGTGGGGCATACAACTACAAATTTATAATAAGCGAGGCACGTTTTAATATTTTTTCACTGCCATAACGCCTTATTTACACCAGCTCTAGAAAGGAATCTGGTTAGGGACACGGGAAGCAAAAAAGACAAAAGTACGCAAATATGCAGGGGTGCAGAGGAAAATCGATGCCTCAAGCAGCAGAAGCGTAAACGGATGCTTAGAAACAAATGACAGACCTCGCGTAAATGCGGATACACGAGTTCAGTGGGCTAAAGTCAGCGCCGTTCTTAGTCCAGCATCGCCACCCACCATTGACAGAAATTCCTTGAGCTACGGTCAGGGTCATTGCGCCGACATTCAACCACACAATAAAACGTCACTTCTTCGCCGAAATAGCATAGCACATTTATGTAATTAGAACAGTGATCATTCTGTAGCCTTAAGGGAAAAGCGGTCGACCTGGAAGCTGGGGAACCGGGCTCGAGTCTGGGCAACAACGCGCAAGATTCTTAATCACTTAATCTCCCCTGCCTAGCCAAACATGAATGAGTCAATTTGTAACAAAACCGGTGCTCATGTAAAGCGCTCCGAAACCCGATTTCTCGGGTCTAGTTCGCGCTATATAAAACTCCCCAAAAAAAGTTTCGCAAAGTCGCAACTGGCATGACAGAACTTCACCAGGCAACTTAAAGTGATCTTAGTATCAGCATCCGATTTGACCCAGCCACCCAGAAGGCTCATTACATCACTGCAATTAAAATGCTGCGGATGGCGCACTTCTCGTTAGGGTAAATGCATTTGTTTAATGCAGTTACCACCATAAGGCAGCATAATTCTGATTAAAGTATGAATGATGCACATGGTAACCAAAGCTTTGCCCCAAGCACCGCCGCCCTTTGTACACGCACTACCAGGCAGCGTATCCAAACTAGTTACAGCACTACTAGTGATACTGTCCAATATCTCATTTGTGGGACTGAACAATAAAAAAAGGTCCAAACCTAAAGTGGGTACAATGCTTTGTTTGATTAAAGGTGTCACCTCTAATGTTAGCACAA
Source organism: Triturus cristatus (assembly GCF_964204655.1). NCBI lineage: Eukaryota > Metazoa > Chordata > Amphibia > Caudata > Salamandridae > Triturus > Triturus cristatus. Next base: position 1,052,869,463 of record NC_140593.1, read on the forward strand.
TTATTATTTTGGTGCAATCAAAGCACCGCAGTCTGTCTAGCAAAACGTCGCATTTGATTAAACGACACTTAGCTGCAAGAATGAAATATGGATCTATGTATGGTGTGTTTCTTCTATGGAAAACAACAGTGCTTCAAGGAGCTTTGCAAATCCAACAAGCAGGATCGTACTTCACCAGGTGTAATATGCAATATCCAAACCTGCTTGCATTGCCTCACTGTAATAGAAGTATGCAGCTTTGATATTTTCCATTGGTATATGTGCAATCTCACCTATTGATTTGTTCCAATATTTAACAGCGCCGCCGTCATCAGTTAGAAGAAAGCCACCATTGTCAGTTAGAAGATTTTGCCCCGATGACCTATTTGCAAAAGCAATATACTGTTACATCAGTCAGATCATTCTGTTCGCAGGGATATATAGTGTTTGTTGGTTGCGCGTAAACATGCAATACCAAGAGCCAAAAACTGAGATGCAGTTTATAATGATTTTCGTTGTAGGTAAAATGTAATGATTGATAAATGGGTATGAGGGAAACCTATACATTTTTTAAATGTACTCTAGATACTGATTGTATGAACACTGATTGTATGAACAGTGGTTATTGGTACAGCTCGGAACATTACCCATTCCAGCATATGATTCAGTGGGTAATTTGCAAAATGTGATCTTTCTTGCTCACTGCCTTACAATTGGAAGCCAATAAAAATTCAGTTCATAACAGCAAATGTTACACAGTTTCTGCATTTCTTCTGATAAAAATGGTACCCAACTTTTGTGGCTGGGACTACTGACCTTGGCACACAAGCTCCCTTAACACAACGTGGAGATATTAACATTTACTGAAAAAGAAAATACCTGTTTTGGCAATAGTGGTGGCTGCGATATTTGTGCCTGGGCTCAGCTGCCTCCCAGGGAAACCTGCCAAACCCCGACACTTTGGAGAGCTAGACACCCAGGAGATTCCAGGATGGTCTGACTTGCATGTATTTCATTAAGTTTTCCTACCCACAATGCACTGCAAACATAAAAACCTTGGCTAAAATCATACATTTCTCCCACATTTCTGTGAAGGAAAGCTATGGAGGCTGGGGAAGACCACTTAATTGCTACCACCCACAATTACTGCACATTTTTCAATAAAAATGGTACCCTACTTATGTGTCTCCATCAAAATTGTCTCACTTAAGCAACATAGGTAGCTATGGTATTTGGGCCCACACTGTGCCGCCACACAGGGAAACCTTCCAGACCCAGACATTTCTGAAAACTAAACACTGTGGAGAGAAAGACTGTATTGCCCCTAGTGGGTGTGAAGGGGTCAATGGAGCATGCCCAAGAGGCAGCACCCTCAGAAAGAATAAATCCCCAATGTACCCCCAGGGTGCAGAAAGACAGTATGCACATTGATGTGTGGCTCTGGCCCGATACTAGAGTGAGCTGCCCAGCTCCTTTATTTTCCACCATGCACCATGCACAATCCTGTTGTCTAGTGGGATTTCTACCTCTTGAGGTCAGAATGACTGTTATGGCCTTTGGTCAGTGAGCGCACTGATCCTTAACCAAGAGACTGCTTCTTCTACAATGAACTACTACCTTGGTGTTCAGTGGGGTTGATCCCTGCTGGGAGAGTTCTATCTCAGAACTATCACCAAGTAGAGATCTACAATGGAGCGACAACAGTGGAAAGGGGCTTTGTACCCTTTCCAATGCTGTTTCTCCTGCAGACATTGGTGTTTGGGGGTAAAAGCTATGCCTTCCAGCATCAATCAACAGAGAAAGTAGACTACGGCTTTAGCACGTTCTACTTTCACTTTGTTCTGCTGTGATGCCAGCTCTCTGTGCTCGCTGGTGTTATAGCAAAACTAAATAAAAAATCAAACTTGGGACATAAAGGAGGCTTCACCCTCACACTCTAACTTTAATTTTTGTAAACAGTCACACTAAAGCGGTTAAAAGAAAGGAAACCATCTCCTGCCCTCAACTTCGTCAATGTTTCACACTGAATCCGGAAAGGCAAACATATTCATTGCTGACACAAGTTATGGGAAGTTCTCTGTTTACTTCAGTGCAGTATATGCAGTATCCAAATTGTGGCATTCTGAACTTCGACAGGGTGTGATATCACAGCATTAGCGAACATCATTCTTCACTGGAGCATTTTCACTCAATTTTACTACTTTATACAGAGTAAGACAACTGCCTATATATCTGCTCATCTCTATTTTTAGGCCTCAACTTACGGACCGTGGCTATTGACATATAGTGAGCACTGGAAGCGATAAAGAAAGACAATTTCTGTCACAGTTTTGGGCTGACTGATATCTTAAATAGTTGAAGAACTGGAACAGTATTATTTTACCACTTTTGACAGCAATAAATGTTGGCTTTCACAGGAAATGTCATGGAGCATGCCTCTTTTGGCTGAACTGTAGCACCATGTGTTTACATTTCTATAGGAGACAACAGAACAGTGCAATTAAAAGATACAGTAGACGTTTCAGCACCCAGGCTAATGTGCTGCATAACTATATACATATAAGGTCCCAACGGCGAGACCGATTGCATTGCAAATGCTTGTTGTTCTGTGCGCTCTCTCCATCTGCGCGCCCGGTCTCTCCCTTTGAAAGTGCTGCGCGCAGCCACAGCTGTCAGCGGGAGAGGGAGAGAAACCCGCTTTGAAGCCGCCTCTCCTCACCTGCCTTCCTGCCAGCGAGCTCCGCTTCTCAGGGCTGAGGGAGTGCATGAGTCCCCCCTGCTCTTTGTTATGCTAAACACACCTGATCACACCGGGGGAAAGTGCTGCGCTGCAATAAAACCCACAGCTAGCCGCAGACTCTCAAGTGTGCCTCTCTCCGTGGCTTTGGCATGTTGTGCTCGGTACAAATGACAGCATGAGCGTGCCAGCCGGGCATTTGATGGCAAAGTGTCACTCATTTGTGGGAGAGGCCAGGCCCACGTAATTGCCTTCAGGCGTTCGAATGGTTTATGCATGACACTGACTGGAGTCTTCGTTTGCACGCGCTTCCCTGCGTGAATGGTTTGTGTTCAACATATCAGACTGTAATAACAACTGATTGCACTGCTATAGATTTGGCGGCCTGGAGTGGAAGTCTCAATGGGATGGTTGGTCTGTCATATTGACTAGCCAGAGGGATGGAGGGCTTTATTGGCGTCTCCTCAGACGCCCACGCCTTCTCTGTAGCGGCCTGGAGAAGAGACGCGCGCGCTCAGAAATTCAAGCACGTGGCTCACGCTGGCTTTTGCAAAAAAGAAACGTGCCCCGGTTTGAACTCGGATGAAATTACTCCTGCAGAGGAAAGTTCCATGACATGCGCAAGAGACCTAGGGCCAGATGTACGACCATTTGCTTTTGCGACTCGAAAATTGCAAAAAATTGTGAGTCGCAATTGTACAACAGTGTCAGAGACACTGTTAGTGAGTCCAATTGGGGTCACAAAATGCGAGGCTCATGAATATTATTGAGTCACTCGCAATTTGCGAGCCCATTGGGAATGGCAGGCCCTCCCAGGGATGGTGGCCGGCTGGGCTCAGCAGACCTCAATGTCTGGGACTGCTTTTAAATAAAGCAGGTTTTTTTTAAGGCAGCCCTTTTTCCTTAAAGGAAAACAGGATGCATTAAAAAAAAAAAATGGAACGTTTTCGTCTGGGACCACTGCCTGCCCTTAAAAATATTTTCCCATGCATTCACATTCCCTGGGCACCCCTTACCATTCGTGATTGCTTTATTACCAACTTGAAGTAGGTGGTAAATTGCAACTGTTTTGAGGTCGCAAAACTGTCATACATAGGGCTCAGACTCGCTATTAGGAAGGGACGCCCTTGAAACGCCCCATCCTAATAGCAAGTCGCAAATCCTAATTAGCGAGTCACAAATAAATTGCGACTCGCTAATTAGGGTTTGTACATGGCCCTTAAGTATTTTTGCATGCGCGAACGAGTTGCAAACCCGTTTGCGCATGCAAAAATACTTCGTACATCTGGCCCCTAGTTTTAGATTCCGAGTACAGCGCGCTTTCTGCGAATGTTAATGCTATATATATATATATATATATATATATATCAATATATCTATATATATATATATATATATATATTTATTTTATTTTTACTTAAAAATGGGCTTAGAGACCACCCTTTACTTACTAATACTTACCATTGGTTGGCAGCCAATTCACTATTCTTTTCTTGCTTCTTACTGGTCACGCCTCCTGCTTCCATCTGGAAGTTCACCTCCTCCTGCATTCTTCTCCGACATTCTTTCAGTGCCATGGAGCATGGACCAAGCACAGCTTCCTGTTTGCAGCTAGTGTTTTTCCAATTTATTACAAATTGCAATTCACAGACTAAATACTGAGTTTCACGCCACTGCATTACCTATATTTATGTGCGTTGAGTTCTCCGCCTCGACTGCAGGGTCTCTTGCACACTTAAGTATACATTTTAGAAGATTTGAGGAAGTGGGTGGTAAAAGGGGTAAGAGGATGGGATTAGGAAGTTTATGGAGGGTGAGGGTAAAGTTTGGAGGGGACATCACCCACCCACACATGATTAAGCCAATTGCATTGCTCTGGGGTAGAGTCATGTAATTGACAATTTTGTAGCAAGTTTACACTTGGAGTTTTTGAATACCAAAAGTAGTAAACTTATTCCAAAGGGCAAATTTACTCAAAAATAAAAGTTACCTTTGTAAATAATGCCCAAAGTACTTAAGAGGGTGGAGTGTGTTTGAGGTGATATGTGTTGAGGATTGCCCCGAAACACTGAGTTTGGCATGTGTGCTGAGCTCTTCAGGAGCAGATGTGCCGAGTGAGGTGTAAGAGGTTAGAAGGGCTGTTCTTGGGAGGAGAGTGCTTGTTGCAGAGAGAGAGGAAAGTATGGATGCCAAACTTGGTATCAGCTCATGCAGGTGATCCATCTTCAGCTGAATGACAACCTTTTGGGGCCTGGATAAGAGATTTGTGCTATGGTTACTACTCAGTGGCTATAAAGGAGTATGCTAAGAGTTGTAGAGATCTCATGTGGAGTCAACTTGGGTGCTTTCATTCTGGTGTAGCAGGACCAGACCAGGAAGCTGGTTGACAGAGTAAGTGAGTCTGTACTGAGGGCTGGCGGTGGCTACCAGGAGGTCTATTAATTTGGTAATTTTTATGATTTTTATTTGTGTCAGTGTAGGAGTAGCTTTGTTCCAGATTATGGCCTCAACTACATTAATTTAACATGATGTTATGCGATCTGGTTTCTTTACCCTATAGTACATGGATGATGCGAGGAGATGAAGGAGTACAGGAGGTGGAGCTAATGCTGTAGTCAGTGGAGTTGGTATCAGAGATGGCATCAATGTTATTGTCAGTAGTAATGGCAGAACATGCTAATGGATAACATCACTATTTCAAGACAACCGCTACTTCCTTAGGCTAGTCTTAAGGCCTGATTTGGAGACTGGCAGATGGGTACTCGATCACAAACATCACAGATATCCTGTCCACCTATTAAAAATGCAATATATCCCAATGCACTTGGTGGACAGGATATCCGTCACATTTGCGACGGAGTATCCATTTGCCAAACTCTAAATCAGGGACTCAGTTTAGAGGAGAACATTATTATTCAGCAACTAGTTAGGATTAGGCATCCAATATCTCCAGAAATTAAGAAATGCTTTCTGCAATAATGGGAAGCTCCCAGGTGTGAAAACAGTTAGTGCATAATGTATTATATCCAGAAGAGGATATTGTATCCTGTTGTATTAAGTAGTTGAGGACAACTAAGTTACAATGAATGTAATTACACAAAACACAGATTTTCACAGGCCAAAGACTTCACTCGACTATTGCTGAGTTCCTTCCATCATACCTTAACCAATCTCAGTGCCTTTTATGATCCTATAGTTAATTGACAAAGGATACGCAGTGGAGATCCTGTGCATAGGACTACTGTTGCATGACAATCACTGTAGAAGGCCTAGAATTGTGTGGTATTTGAAGGAGGTGACATCTTGAATAACAGTGTGAATGGCTGTGTGAAACATCCATCAGCTTATTACAAAATGCACAACCTATTAGGCCAGGGCTATTTCCAAGTAAATGAAAATGAGATGATAACTTAGGTCACCCCTAAGACACCTTGAAATTAATTTTACAACTATAATCATATCGACTGGTAGACTGACAACACTTTAAAATTTGAAGTCAAGAACATTCATTTAGCTGTCTTCTGAAGTCAATACAACTAAAACCTGTTGCAATGTATCATCGCTCGCTGGTATTACAAATACGTTCCGTGGAAAACATGTCTACGCAAAAGAAGATTATGAGTTAGCATTTTGGTCTACATTAAGTTGTCATTTTACGACTGAAAGGACAAATGCTTTACTACAATAGAAATCAGGTTGTGATAGAAACAGAAATACAGATATGATGATGAAAATTTGCAGCTGGAAATTTTGCCTCCAGTTCCCTCGTTAGAGGGAGGTAAGGGTTTACACCAGTGTCTCCAAAATAAACTTGGAAGCAGATGTACAACTCATGGGATTTGCAAAATCACAGGTTTATAGACTGAAGAAGGGTGTTTGCCAATGTACAACAGCCCATTTAGAAGTCAGACAAGTGTTTCAGATTCATAAAAGAGCTTTTGCAACCTTTTCCACATCACAAATAGGAGGTGGTAAGGAAGGGGATTCCACACTTATTCGCAAATCAGAAAGCAATGTATTAATGGCTGATTAAAAAAAGGAATTTGTCCCCATAGGAATCATGTTAGAAGCCTCAAGGAGGGCAGGGTAGTTAATTTGCAATTAACTACTCAGCTAATACATAGGCTTCATCACTAATTGCATTACCATTCTTAAACCAGTCAATGTGCAAATTTCACATCCCGGGTTTGTTAAGGGAAATTCAACATCGGGCCAAGACACGCACTTAAATGGTGAGGGTAGTTGTCTTGCTGTGAAATAAATGCAATGCTCAATTTGAAGTGTTCCTTGGGATAGGCCACAGCAAACAAAGAAAATCTTAGATATTCATTTAAGGTCTAGAGGACAGATGAACAAAGACATGATTTTGTGTTTAGCTATTCACCAGTAAGAAATCACAACATGTAATGTACAAAGAAATGCAGGACTAAAATAACAATTTCTTAGAATTCACATTTTTAGAGTCGTGAATTGAAATTAAGGCATTTTGGGCCTGATTTAGAGTTTAATGGACATGTTACTCCATAACAAATGTGATTGATATCCTTCCGTTTTATTACAATTGCCATAGAATATAATGGACTTGTAACACGGTGGACGGGATATCTGTCACGTTTGTGACGGAGTAACCCAGTCCACCAAACTCTAAATCAGACCCTATGTTGTTTGCAATATGGGAATGACACTCTGTCTCATAAAATGCCAAAAGATAATATGGAAATGAGCATGTAGGAGTGCAGAAGGCCAGAGGATATAAACACTACTACATTCTCAAATGCAGTCCCAGAGCCATCAGCTCTCATCCTACACCGCAACTAGACAGAACACCTAAAATGGTGATAACAGCTCGTATAAGAGATAATTCATAGAGTATGGGTTAGAAATTTTGATTAAGAGCATAGCTTTGGAAAGACAAGATATCTGACAAGGCCTCACAAACTGTATATCATGTGACAAAAAACAACTGTAATCTCACATACAACATATATGGATGTTGTTACATAATTTGCATCCATCAATTGTTTTCACCGATAGATGGTTATTCTCTTCCCCATATTTAGTATCAGGAGTCCTTCTTATGCATACATCATTTGGACGGCTCAATGCCTTGGAAAAAGGTTTCCACCTTGAAGTACATGTTGGCTGTTTAGGAGTTTGGGAATAATTTTAATGAAATTGATGTAATAAAATTTACCGATTTGGAGAATAATAGTTTGAAGTACATCATCCTTGGTTTGTGAATAACAAAAGCTATTCTGGGAGAACACTTAAAGTTACTGTCTTTGAGGAAAAGTCCCTTTGGTCTGCTCGGCCAACTCTGCTAACTTTAAATTGGACTGACTTTGACCACTGAGTTGGCCTAATGGGCTTCAGCTTCTAAATCAAGGCTTTGCTGCTTTTACTTTTCTGCAGAGTGTTTATCTATTAAGAGCTTTGCCAATTTATTGATTAAATTAAATTAAATTACTTGAGTTTATGAAATCTTCTGTCACACACTCCCCTGTGCTTTGAAAATTCCTTTCATATTTGTTGTACTAAAGTTGGGAGCAAGTTAATCCTAACATTGAGTAGAATATTTTACCATTCCTGCCTACCTTCTGCCTACCCCTCTCTCATTCTGTTTCAGTGGTACAGAGCTATCTTTGACTCATCTTGAACAGTTCTCAACGAACCAACATTTTTAGCTTGAGTTCCTGAGTAAGGCTGGTGGCCCCCTGCATGAAAGAATGCTCTGGAAAGAAATTAATTTTGTCAGGAGAAGTTCAAAATAGGGAGGATTTGGAAAGAGAAGGCTGAATGAACAGGGCTAGGAAACTTCACCTGCTTGTAGTATGACTCAGGCAATGCCTAAATTGGGCACGCACAATCCAAACATGGTCGTTTACTGTTTACTTTCAATTTAACCCAACCAAGAATGAGTTTATTGTCAATGGTGGCAAATTCCATCACCAAGTTTTTGGCCTTGTTCATTAGCAGAAATCTGTAGGACTTCTCACTCTGACTCTTGACCTGAGCATTTCCATTGTGTGGAACCACTTCCGGATTTATTATGAGAAGAAAAATCTCAGACATGTAGGCTCCAGATCAGTCTATTAGGCAGAATTAAGTCGTTCTTCACAGAAAACAACGTCTAAGCCATAGGCCAAGCCTTCATTTATTTGTTTCTTGGTTTTCCTAACATCATCACTATCTTCCACATTAGGCACCATGTCTCTGTCTGTTGTTATGTTTGGTTCTAGCCTTCACAAGAGCATGAAGAGAGCATCTGTGATTAGTGTTTGACTTAGTACACCAGCAGGTTCTTTCGTTGAGACCATAAGGGGAGAGACTGACTTGAGGCCTGCTGATTGGAGACCTGATTCCATCAAGCCAATGTAGTTTGTAGATAATCCCCAGAAATACTCAGCCAAGTTTTCCTGGATGGTAGTCTGCTCTTAGCACAACAGGCAAAAGGAGATTGGTGAAATTCATATACAGTGAAGGCAAGCTTGCTTAGCAGGTTTTACCAGTAGCGGCAATGGGGAGGGAAGAACCGTTGTTGGGCAACAAAATAAGAAAATTTATTAAAAAAATAACTTACCTGCATCCACGCTCTGATCTGACTCCGACACTCTGATCTGGCTTTGTGCACTGCAGGCACAGACTCCCAGAAATCCCTGTGGCTAATCCTGACGTTGCATGAAAGCAGCGTCAGGATTGGCCCGAGCGCCATGGATTTGTACTCCCAAGTAGACTGGGAGTCTGTGCCTGCTTTAAATCCCAGGAACGCAACTCGTGTTGGAGAGAGCTTCAGTGCGCATGATGGTTTGGTCGGCCGGAGACAGCCAGCCAAACCGTCATGCGCACTGATTACAGTACAATACAGTACAGTACAATACAATACAATACAGTACAGTACAAAACACTCCTCCACCAGCCTGTCATCTTTGGCCCCGCACCCAAGCCTTGACTCTGACAGCCTAAATAAAAAGATGATAAACAAGCGTTTACTATTGTTTTATTTTTGCATTTTTGGGATGCTGGTAGGGGGGGGACGCTCCTTGCGGCATAGCAGAGGAGCCACCACTGGGTTTTTCTCTCCCCAGGGCCACCAGACAGCAACAGCAACATCTTATGAACATCACCTATAGCCCCCTATCTGCCACCTGGGGGGCAGAAAGCTCACTAAGCACCAGGGACTATATTATTTTCTTAGTGTAGGGGCGGGGTCTGCTCAGAATGGGCATGCCAATGCCCCCACCCCTCCATAAAAATTGGGCACAGTCTTCCTGCCCTGCCCGGGAAGCATATCCTGGCAATAGCCCCAGATCTGCCCCCCAGGGGGCCAGAAAGCCCACTAGGCACCAGGGACTCATTTTTTCCTTGTGCAGGGGTGGGTGCTGCCTTGAAGGGGCATTCCAATGCTTCCACCCCCGAAAAAAATGGGCACAGTCTTTCTGCCCCCCCACCCCCCAGGGGTCAGATATGGGCAACAGGTCCCTATTTGCCCCTCTGAGGGGCAGAAAACCCACTAGACACCATGGACTATTTTTACTTTGTGTAGGGGTGCACCCATCCCTCCCCCCAAAAAATGGGCACAGTCTTTCTGCTCCCCCTTGGGGACAGATTGTGGTTAATACAACAGATCTCCCCCTCCCCGCCGGGTGGGGTGCTGAAGGCACATTAGGCCCAAGGGATATCTTAATGGGCATGACAGGGAGCCACCCCATAGTCAAGGGTCACTGCCCTTTTTTAGGCACACATTTGAGCCGTTTCTGCCCTCCATTGGGGCAGATCAGTGATATGTTTTTGCTCATCTACTCGCAAGGGGGTTTTGTGGAGCGCTTGTGTGTGTGTGTGTGTGTGTGTGTGTTGGAGTTCAGCTGAGGGTCCGCATGTAATGGTGTCTGGCTAGTTGTGTGTGTGTACTGGCATTTTGTTGGCGGTGTGTGTGGACTAGTGTTTGGTAGCGGTGTGTGTGGACTGGAGTATGCCTCGCAACGTGTGTGGACTGGCATTTTGCTGGCAGTGTGCATTGGCTAGCACTTTGCTGGTGGTGTGTGTGGACTGGCACTTGGCTAGCAATGTGGGAAGACTGTCGCTTGGCTGGTAGTGTGGCTTGCGTGGATCCCCCAGTGTTTTCTTACCCAGAATCCACTGCAAAACTTAGCTAAAAAGTCACATTTTCCTCACATGTCTGTGTGGAAAAGCTGAAGGATCACCCCACCAGCACAAATTTCCTACCACCCAGTGTTCCACTCGATCTCCTTAAAAAAATGATACCTCACTTGTGTGGGTGCCCAAAGAAGAGTCAGCCTAAAAACGTATATACAAAACTGCCCTTATGGTCACGCTTTAGTTCCCCCAGTCTTTCATTTTAAAAGTTTTTAGCCTGACTCTGCTTTGGGCACCGACACAAGTGAGGTACAATTTTTATTGGGAAACAAAGGGGAACCCTGATTGGGAGGTGTTTCATGGCATGCTGATCCCATCCAGAAATGTGAGGAAAATTAAATTTTTTAGCTAAATTTGAGGTTTGCAGGAGATTCTGGGTAAGAAAATGTTGGGGAATCCACGCAAGCCACCCCTCCCTGGACTTCCCCGGGTGTCTAGTTTACAGAAATGTCTGGCTTTGGTAGGTTTACCAAGATGGCCGCCAAGCCCGTGAACAAAAACCCAGGTTCTCCCCTATCTTTCACAAAACAACATTGTTTTGCAAAGGAGGCTCCTCGTTTTAGTCTCGGGCTTGGCAGCCATCTAGGGAAACCTACCAAACCCAGACATTTCTAAGAACTAGGGGGCATATTATCAAGAAACGGGTGTTAGAATTATCGCCACTTTAGCGGCAGAAAACTGCCGCTAAAGCGGCGATAATGGGCTTGATAATATGCCCTTAAGAATTCCCATAGAAACCCATGTTCTGGTGTCAACATGGGCTTCTATGGGAATTCTCTGCGGCATATTATCAAGCCCATTATCGCCGCTTTAGCGACAGTTTTCTGCCGCTAAAGCGGCGATAATTCTAACACCATGCTTGATAATATGCCCCTCGACACCCTGGGGACTCCAGGGAGGTGTGGCCAGCATAGATTCCCTAAAGTTTTCTTACCCAGAATGCCCGGAAAACCTTAGCTTTTGCTATAAAAATCATATTTTCCTGACATTTCTGTGAGGGAAGGTTGTGGGATCACTGGGATGACACACATTTCCTACAACCCAGCGTTCCCTAGGTCTCACAATACAAATGGTACCTCACTTATGTGGGTGGGCCATGTGCCTGTAAAGGAAAGGGCCCAAAACTTATTGGGGAAATATCAAAATTATTACAAAATGACCTGGTTTTGCAAAGGGGGCACCTGCATATTTGGTCCTGGGCTCGGCAGCCATCTAGGGAAACCTACCAAACCCAGACATTTCTGAAAATTACACACCCGGAGCAGTTCAGGGAGGTGTGGTTTGCATGGATCCCCAACTTTTTCTTACCCAAAATCCCCTGCAAACATCAAAGTTAGCTAAAACATCATATGTTCCTCTAATTTCTGTGTGTTAAAGTTGTGGGATCACTGGGCTGACACAAATTCCTACCACCCAGCAATCCCCAAGGTTTCCTGATAACAATTCCACCTCACTTGTATGGATAGTTCATGTGCCTGCGACAGGGAAGGGCCCAAAATGTATTGTGGAGACATCAAAATGATCTATCACAAAACGAACTGCACCAGTGTTTTTGGTTTCGGGCTTGGTGACCATATGGGGAATCCTACCAAACCCAGGCATTTGTGAAAACTAGACACCCGGGGTAGTCCAGGACCGTGTGGTTTGCATGGATCCCCCAACTTTTTCTTACCCAGAATCCCCTGCAAACATCAAATTTAGCGAAAAACATCACATTTTCCTCACATTTCTGTGTGTTAAAGTTGTGGGATCACTGGGCTGACACAAATTCCCTACCACCTAGCAGCCCCCAAGGTTTTCTGAAAACAATTTGACCTCACTTGTATGGATAGGTCATGTGCCTGCAACAGGGAAGAGTACACATGTATTGTGGAGACATCAAAATGATCTATCACAAAACGACCTGCACCAGCAGTTTTGGTTCCGCACTTGGCGGCCATCTAGGGAAACCTACCAAACCCAGACATTTCTGAAACCGAGACACCCGGGGGAGTCCAGGAAGGTGTGGTTTGCGTGGATCTCCCAAAGCTTTCTTACCCAGAATCCCCTGCAAACCTCAACTTTTGTTATACAAATCATAATTTCCGCTCTAGGCCTACCCACACAAGTGAGATCCCATTATTATCGGGAGGCTTGGGGGAATTCTGGGTGGATGGAAGTTTGTGACTGCCCACAGATTCCAGAACTTTGCATCACAGATATGTGATGAAAATGTGTTTGTTTTTCTACAAAGTTTAAGGTTTGCTAGGGATTCTGGCAGTGGCGTCACTAAGGTTGGTGTCACCCGGTGCGGGTAACTCATGGTGTCACCCCCTCACGACTTACCGCATGGACCTCCTCCGCTCTGAGTCCGCAAGTGGACACAGTTGGCAAATAACGGGACCATACAGAATCCTTAGTAACGTTTGTAAATGTAGGTCCTATATTTACAAAATGTGCCTGTTAACAACAGTGTGATAATGACTCATTCATCAGGTTGTACAGTGGGCTACCTGCTAGTCAACAGTATATTGGAATTTATAATATCATAGGTATGGTACTTTGTACTGGTGTAGTGTTCCCACTATCCAGCAACACGATCTATCAGTGGTCGAAGTGGGGGGAAAAAAGTAGGGGAACTGTGGGCGGAGAATCAGAGGGCGGGAATAACCCAAGGATTGGATCAGTGGGCGGAGCCAGAGGTGTGGCCAGAATGCGCAAAAATCCCAATTTTTTGTATTTGTTTGGTTTCACTGCCCTGTTTTATCAACCAATGGATACACATGATTATTTAAGGTTATAATGAGTTATTGACAGTAAAATGTATTCACAAAGTGGGATATACTTCTAATCACAGAATGTCCCCAAATACGATAAAAAGCACAAGCCCTTTGTCTCCGAGCCATGGAGTTTCTGTCATCAGCACTTCTCCCTTTTCCACAACAGCAGTTCAAACATGAATGGCTAAAAATCCTAGTTTGCAAATGTTTTCTAAATAATAATGGCTCTGCCATATTTGCCTCATAATGCAAGATCTGCAGCATGATCTGACCATTTCAACTAATAAATTGTTTGTAGCTCAAACATATCAAAAGTTAATAAAAAATGGGACTTGTGTTGTTGCGGAGTAGATGACAGTTAATAGCTCACTGTTCTACATTAGGATTTTAACTTATAAACTGCAAGTAACAAAAGGATCTCTCTGACAAAAGCAGTAGCCCACTGGCCTATTTACATTATGTGCACTTTGTGATCTGCATGGTACATGTTCTTTGCAGCAGGTACATTAACCCTCTGAGCTACCTTTCCATGAGTCAAATCTTCCATTAGACAAAAATTCCGATCTCTCTCTAGGAAGAACATTAATACCAGAGTCATCATGACATTTTTATTGTTACCGAAAATTGCTGGAGGCCAGGAAGGAGGCAGCAAGCGCTTTTAAAACCATAATAGACTTGCAAAAATGATGCCTCCACCTAAAATCAGCACCTGGTGCGGTCACACCGGTTGCACTGCCCTAGAGCTGGCCCTTCGAAAGGGTCCTGTGATCTCAGTGACGGGGTCACTATTGTTCTAGGGTGTGCTGCTTCATAGGCCTGCCCGCAAGACTGGAGGTGAACTTCAGTATGAATAGTGGTGGACAAGCCTTGAAGGTTATCCTACACTTGTCATTGTCATGCTAGGGTGCACCTGCTGGTGCTACGACACCAGGGATTCTAATGTCTTGCGAAGCCTTCTAAGGTCTAGCATGAGAGTGCTCTCTCAGGAGAGTGATCTGGCGGACTGATAATTAAGGCTGAACCTGGTTCCCCAGTTCCAAATTCAGCAGCTCTGCCCATAGTGCCACATCCTCTCCCCCACTGAACACCATACTGCCCCTCTGAGAGAAACTCACACTGCCTTCAACTACAACCCAATTGTTGCCAGCTATAAACACCTGGATGCGGCTCAATTTAAATTACGCACTGGGCAAGAGCAATATGTGGCCTACAAGTAAAAAGTGGCAGCATCCTGGAAAAAGTAAACAATCATAGGGAATGCAAAGTTTTGCAAACCATGTGAAATGTAAGCAGGAACAACATGGTTACTTTAACGCTTTTACACTCACTGTTCAGAAATCAGTGAGTGCTTTTGCCTGAAAAGTTAAGGACATGACAACAGGGCCCTGAATGGACCCATTTCAATGACCATTGCTTATATCCTTACAAAACGTAAGCAGTATGGTAAAAAAAGACAACATCCCTAGATGCAGAGCAGCAGTGCAAATTTTGTTTTTCAATCCTCACATTGCAGTACCTCCAGGATTGGTGCACAAGTTCCAAGCCCTGTGAAAACAAGTCCAAGACAACAAAAATAGCGCTTCACTGGCAAACTCTGTAAAAGTGGCGCTAATGTGTTTGGGTGTGAATAAAATCAATCTGGCCAGTTTGCTACCATTCTGTCTTACTTTATTTAGTTATTTATTTTGCATATTTTTAAACTTTTATTCCCGATGCTGCATTTTGGAATTAAATGTCAGAAAAATACGATATTGATTTTCCAGCAAAAGTGATTTTCTTTTTTGGATCCATTTCACAGGGGAGCAAATAAAAGAAAGGAGAGGAGAGAGAGTGAGAACCCCGTCTTGCAGCCACTGTCTTCAGTAAGAGTAGAACTGCCGAGCTAGCAGGCGAGAGGCCTCAGCTTGTACACAGAGCTGCTGTGCCTGAAAGTCATCTTCGCAGGCCTCCCGACAGCTCAAAAGATGGGCCCACAACTTGGTGATCAGAGGCAGGCAACCTCGCTCTGCACTGCCTTCGCCCTCCCCCTGCGCCCTGCTGGGTGTCACCCCATGTGAGGGTGTCACCCGGTGCGGTCTGCACCCCCCACACCCCCATAGTGACGCCGCTGGATTCTGGGTAACAGAACCTACTGAGAGCCACACAAGTCACCCCATCCTCGATTCCCCTGGGTATCTAGTTTTTAAAAATGTAAGGTTTGCTAGGTTTCCTGAGGTGCTGGCTGAGCAAGTGTCCAAAATCCACAGCTAGACACCATGCGAAAAAAGGGTCAGTTTTCACTGGAAAAATGTAATGTTTCCACACTGAATTTTGGGCCGTTTTCTGTCAAGGACACCAGGCCTATCCACACAAGTGAGGTACCATTTTTATCAGGAGACCTGGAGGAATGCTGGGTGGGTGGAAGTTTGTGGCTCCCCACAGAGTCCAGAACTTTTCATAACAGAAATGTGAGGGAAATGTGTTTTTTTCTTTTTACAAAGGATGAGGTTTGCAAGGAATTCTGGGTAACAGAACCTGCTGAGAGCCACACAAGTCAGCCCATCCTGGATTCCTCTGGGTGTCTAGTTTAAAAAATGTATAGGTTTGCTAGGTTTCCCTGGGCGCCAACTGAGCTAGGGTCCAAAATCCACAGCTAGGCACATTTTCACTGGAAAAATGTGATGTGTCCATGCTGCGTTTTGGATTGTTTTCTGTCGCAGGCACTAGGCCTACCCACACAAGTGAGGTACCATTTTTATCAGGAGACTTAGGGGAACTCAGAATAGTGGAACAATGTTATTACCAATTGCCTTTCTATGCATAGCTGCCTTCCAAATGTAAGACAATGTGTAAAAAAGAAGTCATCTTTAAAAATGCACTCTAATTCACATGATAGTATGGGTACCCACAAATTCGGTGATGTGCAAATAACCACTGCTTTAAAACTTTATATTTTATTCCCATTTCGGAAATACATAGATTTCCTTGATACCAATTTTTCACTCTTTATATTTCACCAAATGAATTGCTGTATACCCGCTACGCAATAAAAAACCATTGCAAGGCGTAGCTCAGTTATTGGCTCGGGGTACCTCGCGCTCTTAGTGAACCTACAAGTCCTACAAATCCCCACAAGTAGAAGGGTCCAGCAGAGGTAACGGTATATTGCTTTCAAACATCTGCCATACTTTGAAGAAGTCACGGGTGAAAACAAAGGCACAAATGGCTGGTTTTTTGCACTCAATTTCAACTGTTAGTTTCTATAGGAAAACCTTGAAGCAGCAACACAAATGACCCCTTGCTGAATTCTAAATGTTGTCTTCTTTTCAGTAATGTATAGTTTTCCAGGATCCATTATTGGTTGCACACACATTCCTACCCCTACCTGGAAGGAGGTTGAAAGCACAAAAAATAGGCTATGTCCCAGTAAAATGCACAAACTGTGTAGAAAATTTTGGTTTTCTGGCAAAAGTCTGCCTGTTCCTGAAAGCTCGAAAGATGGTGATTTTACGGCCGCAAACTCTTCATTAATACCATTTGTAGGGAAAAAAGCAGGTTCTTTCTTCTTTCTCATGCACTTTTCTCCCATGTTTCCCCAAAAGAACAAAATGTTGCTGTATTTTGACTAATTTGTGGACTCCACACACCCTGGGTCCCTTTAGAATCCGCAGGATGTTGGAAGAGAAGGACGCACATTTGGTGTGGATACCTTATGGGGTCAAAAAGTTACAGGCGCCTGAGCGCAAACTACCCCAAATAGCCAAAAACAAGGCTTAGCAGGGGGGGGGGGGAGGAGGGGGAGAGGGGGAAGGCCTAGCAGCGAATGGGTTAAGACTACTACATTTGATGTGGATACCAGAGTTCTGCATTTTCTAAACTTGTCTGTCAATATCAGGCGGTCAGGCTTACTCCCAGAAGGTGGTTAAAGGGTCAGAACTAAAATACAGTGTGAATAGTGTATGTGCTTGTATGTACCAAGCAACATTTGCATCACCGAGCCACGATCTAACTCTAGAAGTGAATGTAATGTCAACCACGCGCTCTTTTATGCTGGAAGCGCAGTGACATTCTAATACGGGCAGAACCCTTTCATTATTTTTGAAAAAAAGCCTCTCTGTGAATTCATTTCCTGTCCTCGATCTCCATCTCTCTTCCCCTACCCTACTTCCGTTTTTCCTCCCTCACCTGGCCTCTTTTTGTTCTGTGCGCTCTCTCCATCTGCGCGCCCGGTCTCTCCCTTTGAAAGTGCTGCGCGCAGCCACAGCTGTCAGCGGGAGAGGGAGAGAAACCCGCTTTGAAGCCGCCTCTCCTCACCTGCCTTCCTGCCAGCGAGCTCCGCTTCTCAGGGCTGAGGGAGTGCATGAGTCCCCCCTGCTCTTTGTTATGCTAAACACACCTGATCACACCGGGGGAAAGTGCTGCGCTGCAATAAAACCCACAGCTAGCCGCAGACTCTCAAGTGTGCCTCTCTCCGTGGCTTTGGCATGTTGTGCTCGGTACAAATGACAGCATGAGCGTGCCAGCCGGGCATTTGATGGCAAAGTGTCACTCATTTGTGGGAGAGGCCAGGCCCACGTAATTGCCTTCAGGCGTTCGAATGGTTTATGCATGACACTGACTGGAGTCTTCGTTTGCACGCGCTTCCCTGCGTGAATGGTTTGTGTTCAACATATCAGACTGTAATAACAACTGATTGCACTGCTATAGATTTGGCGGCCTGGAGTGGAAGTCTCAATGGGATGGTTGGTCTGTCATATTGACTAGCCAGAGGGATGGAGGGCTTTATTGGCGTCTCCTCAGACGCCCACGCCTTCTCTGTAGCGGCCTGGAGAAGAGACGCGCGCGCTCAGAAATTCAAGCGCGTGGCTCACGCTGGCTTTTGCAAAAAAGAAACGTGCCCCGGTTTGAACTCGGATGAAATTACTCCTGCAGAGGAAAGTTCCATGACATGCGCAAGAGACCTAGGGCCAGATGTACGACCATTTGCTTTTGCGACTCGAAAATTGCAAAAAATTGTGAGTCGCAATTGTACAACAGTGTCAGAGACACTGTTAGTGAGTCCAATTGGGGTCACAAAATGCGAGGCTCATGAATATTATTGAGTCACTCGCAATTTGCGAGCCCATTGGGAATGGCAGGCCCTCCCAGGGATGGTGGCCGGCTGGGCTCAGCAGACCTCAATGTCTGGGACTGCTTTTAAATAAAGCAGGTTTTTTTTAAGGCAGCCCTTTTTCCTTAAAGGAAAACAGGATGCATTAAAAAAAAAAAATGGAACGTTTTCGTCTGGGACCACTGCCTGCCCTTAAAAATATTTTCCCATGCATTCACATTCCCTGGGCACCCCTTACCATTCGTGATTGCTTTATTACCAACTTGAAGTAGGTGGTAAATTGCAACTGTTTTGAGGTCGCAAAACTGTCATACATAGGGCTCAGACTCGCTATTAGGAAGGGACGCCCTTGAAACGCCCCATCCTAATAGCAAGTCGCAAATCCTAATTAGCGAGTCACAAATAAATTGCGACTCGCTAATTAGGGTTTGTACATGGCCCTTAAGTATTTTTGCATGCGCGAACGAGTTGCAAACCCGTTTGCGCATGCAAAAATACTTCGTACATCTGGCCCCTAGTTTTAGATTCCGAGTACAGCGCGCTTTCTGCGAATGTTAATGCTATATATATATATATATATATATATATATCAATATATCTATATATATATATATATATATATATTTATTTTATTTTTACTTAAAAATGGGCTTAGAGACCACCCTTTACTTACTAATACTTACCATTGGTTGGCAGCCAATTCACTATTCTTTTCTTGCTTCTTACTGGTCACGCCTCCTGCTTCCATCTGGAAGTTCACCTCCTCCTGCATTCTTCTCCGACATTCTTTCAGTGCCATGGAGCATGGACCAAGCACAGCTTCCTGTTTGCAGCTAGTGTTTTTCCAATTTATTACAAATTGCAATTCACAGACTAAATACTGAGTTTCACGCCACTGCATTACCTATATTTATGTGCGTTGAGTTCTCCGCCTCGACTGCAGGGTCTCTTGCACACTTAAGTATACATTTTAGAAGATTTGAGGAAGTGGGTGGTAAAAGGGGTAAGAGGATGGGATTAGGAAGTTTATGGAGGGTGAGGGTAAAGTTTGGAGGGGACATCACCCACCCACACATGATTAAGCCAATTGCATTGCTCTGGGGTAGAGTCATGTAATTGACAATTTTGTAGCAAGTTTACACTTGGAGTTTTTGAATACCAAAAGTAGTAAACTTATTCCAAAGGGCAAATTTACTCAAAAATAAAAGTTACCTTTGTAAATAATGCCCAAAGTACTTAAGAGGGTGGAGTGTGTTTGAGGTGATATGTGTTGAGGATTGCCCCGAAACACTGAGTTTGGCATGTGTGCTGAGCTCTTCAGGAGCAGATGTGCCGAGTGAGGTGTAAGAGGTTAGAAGGGCTGTTCTTGGGAGGAGAGTGCTTGTTGCAGAGAGAGAGGAAAGTATGGATGCCAAACTTGGTATCAGCTCATGCAGGTGATCCATCTTCAGCTGAATGACAACCTTTTGGGGCCTGGATAAGAGATTTGTGCTATGGTTACTACTCAGTGGCTATAAAGGAGTATGCTAAGAGTTGTAGAGATCTCATGTGGAGTCAACTTGGGTGCTTTCATTCTGGTGTAGCAGGACCAGACCAGGAAGCTGGTTGACAGAGTAAGTGAGTCTGTACTGAGGGCTGGCGGTGGCTACCAGGAGGTCTATTAATTTGGTAATTTTTATGATTTTTATTTGTGTCAGTGTAGGAGTAGCTTTGTTCCAGATTATGGCCTCAACTACATTAATTTAACATGATGTTATGCGATCTGGTTTCTTTACCCTATAGTACATGGATGATGCGAGGAGATGAAGGAGTACAGGAGGTGGAGCTAATGCTGTAGTCAGTGGAGTTGGTATCAGAGATGGCATCAATGTTATTGTCAGTAGTAATGGCAGAACATGCTAATGGATAACATCACTATTTCAAGACAACCGCTACTTCCTTAGGCTAGTCTTAAGGCCTGATTTGGAGACTGGCAGATGGGTACTCGATCACAAACATCACAGATATCCTGTCCACCTATTAAAAATGCAATATATCCCAATGCACTTGGTGGACAGGATATCCGTCACATTTGCGACGGAGTATCCATTTGCCAAACTCTAAATCAGGGACTCAGTTTAGAGGAGAACATTATTATTCAGCAACTAGTTAGGATTAGGCATCCAATATCTCCAGAAATTAAGAAATGCTTTCTGCAATAATGGGAAGCTCCCAGGTGTGAAAACAGTTAGTGCATAATGTATTATATCCAGAAGAGGATATTGTATCCTGTTGTATTAAGTAGTTGAGGACAACTAAGTTACAATGAATGTAATTACACAAAACACAGATTTTCACAGGCCAAAGACTTCACTCGACTATTGCTGAGTTCCTTCCATCATACCTTAACCAATCTCAGTGCCTTTTATGATCCTATAGTTAATTGACAAAGGATACGCAGTGGAGATCCTGTGCATAGGACTACTGTTGCATGACAATCACTGTAGAAGGCCTAGAATTGTGTGGTATTTGAAGGAGGTGACATCTTGAATAACAGTGTGAATGGCTGTGTGAAACATCCATCAGCTTATTACAAAATGCACAACCTATTAGGCCAGGGCTATTTCCAAGTAAATGAAAATGAGATGATAACTTAGGTCACCCCTAAGACACCTTGAAATTAATTTTACAACTATAATCATATCGACTGGTAGACTGACAACACTTTAAAATTTGAAGTCAAGAACATTCATTTAGCTGTCTTCTGAAGTCAATACAACTAAAACCTGTTGCAATGTATCATCGCTCGCTGGTATTACAAATACGTTCCGTGGAAAACATGTCTACGCAAAAGAAGATTATGAGTTAGCATTTTGGTCTACATTAAGTTGTCATTTTACGACTGAAAGGACAAATGCTTTACTACAATAGAAATCAGGTTGTGATAGAAACAGAAATACAGATATGATGATGAAAATTTGCAGCTGGAAATTTTGCCTCCAGTTCCCTCGTTAGAGGGAGGTAAGGGTTTACACCAGTGTCTCCAAAATAAACTTGGAAGCAGATGTACAACTCATGGGATTTGCAAAATCACAGGTTTATAGACTGAAGAAGGGTGTTTGCCAATGTACAACAGCCCATTTAGAAGTCAGACAAGTGTTTCAGATTCATAAAAGAGCTTTTGCAACCTTTTCCACATCACAAATAGGAGGTGGTAAGGAAGGGGATTCCACACTTATTCGCAAATCAGAAAGCAATGTATTAATGGCTGATTAAAAAAAGGAATTTGTCCCCATAGGAATCATGTTAGAAGCCTCAAGGAGGGCAGGGTAGTTAATTTGCAATTAACTACTCAGCTAATACATAGGCTTCATCACTAATTGCATTACCATTCTTAAACCAGTCAATGTGCAAATTTCACATCCCGGGTTTGTTAAGGGAAATTCAACATCGGGCCAAGACACGCACTTAAATGGTGAGGGTAGTTGTCTTGCTGTGAAATAAATGCAATGCTCAATTTGAAGTGTTCCTTGGGATAGGCCACAGCAAACAAAGAAAATCTTAGATATTCATTTAAGGTCTAGAGGACAGATGAACAAAGACATGATTTTGTGTTTAGCTATTCACCAGTAAGAAATCACAACATGTAATGTACAAAGAAATGCAGGACTAAAATAACAATTTCTTAGAATTCACATTTTTAGAGTCGTGAATTGAAATTAAGGCATTTTGGGCCTGATTTAGAGTTTAATGGACATGTTACTCCATAACAAATGTGATTGATATCCTTCCGTTTTATTACAATTGCCATAGAATATAATGGACTTGTAACACGGTGGACGGGATATCTGTCACGTTTGTGACGGAGTAACCCAGTCCACCAAACTCTAAATCAGACCCTATGTTGTTTGCAATATGGGAATGACACTCTGTCTCATAAAATGCCAAAAGATAATATGGAAATGAGCATGTAGGAGTGCAGAAGGCCAGAGGATATAAACACTACTACATTCTCAAATGCAGTCCCAGAGCCATCAGCTCTCATCCTACACCGCAACTAGACAGAACACCTAAAATGGTGATAACAGCTCGTATAAGAGATAATTCATAGAGTATGGGTTAGAAATTTTGATTAAGAGCATAGCTTTGGAAAGACAAGATATCTGACAAGGCCTCACAAACTGTATATCATGTGACAAAAAACAACTGTAATCTCACATACAACATATATGGATGTTGTTACATAATTTGCATCCATCAATTGTTTTCACCGATAGATGGTTATTCTCTTCCCCATATTTAGTATCAGGAGTCCTTCTTATGCATACATCATTTGGACGGCTCAATGCCTTGGAAAAAGGTTTCCACCTTGAAGTACATGTTGGCTGTTTAGGAGTTTGGGAATAATTTTAATGAAATTGATGTAATAAAATTTACCGATTTGGAGAATAATAGTTTGAAGTACATCATCCTTGGTTTGTGAATAACAAAAGCTATTCTGGGAGAACACTTAAAGTTACTGTCTTTGAGGAAAAGTCCCTTTGGTCTGCTCGGCCAACTCTGCTAACTTTAAATTGGACTGACTTTGACCACTGAGTTGGCCTAATGGGCTTCAGCTTCTAAATCAAGGCTTTGCTGCTTTTACTTTTCTGCAGAGTGTTTATCTATTAAGAGCTTTGCCAATTTATTGATTAAATTAAATTAAATTACTTGAGTTTATGAAATCTTCTGTCACACACTCCCCTGTGCTTTGAAAATTCCTTTCATATTTGTTGTACTAAAGTTGGGAGCAAGTTAATCCTAACATTGAGTAGAATATTTTACCATTCCTGCCTACCTTCTGCCTACCCCTCTCTCATTCTGTTTCAGTGGTACAGAGCTATCTTTGACTCATCTTGAACAGTTCTCAACGAACCAACATTTTTAGCTTGAGTTCCTGAGTAAGGCTGGTGGCCCCCTGCATGAAAGAATGCTCTGGAAAGAAATTAATTTTGTCAGGAGAAGTTCAAAATAGGGAGGATTTGGAAAGAGAAGGCTGAATGAACAGGGCTAGGAAACTTCACCTGCTTGTAGTATGACTCAGGCAATGCCTAAATTGGGCACGCACAATCCAAACATGGTCGTTTACTGTTTACTTTCAATTTAACCCAACCAAGAATGAGTTTATTGTCAATGGTGGCAAATTCCATCACCAAGTTTTTGGCCTTGTTCATTAGCAGAAATCTGTAGGACTTCTCACTCTGACTCTTGACCTGAGCATTTCCATTGTGTGGAACCACTTCCGGATTTATTATGAGAAGAAAAATCTCAGACATGTAGGCTCCAGATCAGTCTATTAGGCAGAATTAAGTCGTTCTTCACAGAAAACAACGTCTAAGCCATAGGCCAAGCCTTCATTTATTTGTTTCTTGGTTTTCCTAACATCATCACTATCTTCCACATTAGGCACCATGTCTCTGTCTGTTGTTATGTTTGGTTCTAGCCTTCACAAGAGCATGAAGAGAGCATCTGTGGTTAGTGTTTGACTTAGTACACCAGCAGGTTCTTTCGTTGAGACCATAAGGGGAGAGACTGACTTGAGGCCTGCTGATTGGAGACCTGATTCCATCAAGCCAATGTAGTTTGTAGATAATCCCCAGAAATACTCAGCCAAGTTTTCCTGGATGGTAGTCTGCTCTTAGCACAACAGGCAAAAGGAGATTGGTGAAATTCATATACAGTGAAGGCAAGCTTGCTTAGCAGGTTTTACCAGTAGCGGCAATGGGGAGGGAAGAACCGTTGTTGGGCAACAAAATAAGAAAATTTATTAAAAAAATAACTTACCTGCATCCACGCTCTGATCTGACTCCGACACTCTGATCTGGCTTTGTGCACTGCAGGCACAGACTCCCAGAAATCCCTGTGGCTAATCCTGACGTTGCATGAAAGCAGCGTCAGGATTGGCCCGAGCGCCATGGATTTGTACTCCCAAGTAGACTGGGAGTCTGTGCCTGCTTTAAATCCCAGGAACGCAACTCGTGTTGGAGAGAGCTTCAGTGCGCATGATGGTTTGGTCGGCCGGAGACAGCCAGCCAAACCGTCATGCGCACTGATTACAGTACAATACAGTACAGTACAATACAATACAATACAGTACAGTACAAAACACTCCTCCACCAGCCTGTCATCTTTGGCCCCGCACCCAAGCCTTGACTCTGACAGCCTAAATAAAAAGATGATAAACAAGCGTTTACTATTGTTTTATTTTTGCATTTTTGGGATGCTGGTAGGGGGGGGACGCTCCTTGCGGCATAGCAGAGGAGCCACCACTGGGTTTTTCTCTCCCCAGGGCCACCAGACAGCAACAGCAACATCTTATGAACATCACCTATAGCCCCCTATCTGCCACCTGGGGGGCAGAAAGCTCACTAAGCACCAGGGACTATATTATTTTCTTAGTGTAGGGGCGGGGTCTGCTCAGAATGGGCATGCCAATGCCCCCACCCCTCCATAAAAATTGGGCACAGTCTTCCTGCCCTGCCCGGGAAGCATATCCTGGCAATAGCCCCAGATCTGCCCCCCAGGGGGCCAGAAAGCCCACTAGGCACCAGGGACTCATTTTTTCCTTGTGCAGGGGTGGGTGCTGCCTTGAAGGGGCATTCCAATGCTTCCACCCCCGAAAAAAATGGGCACAGTCTTTCTGCCCCCCCACCCCCCAGGGGTCAGATATGGGCAACAGGTCCCTATTTGCCCCTCTGAGGGGCAGAAAACCCACTAGACACCATGGACTATTTTTACTTTGTGTAGGGGTGCACCCATCCCTCCCCCCAAAAAATGGGCACAGTCTTTCTGCTCCCCCTTGGGGACAGATTGTGGTTAATACAACAGATCTCCCCCTCCCCGCCGGGTGGGGTGCTGAAGGCACATTAGGCCCAAGGGATATCTTAATGGGCATGACAGGGAGCCACCCCATAGTCAAGGGTCACTGCCCTTTTTTAGGCACACATTTGAGCCGTTTCTGCCCTCCATTGGGGCAGATCAGTGATATGTTTTTGCTCATCTACTCGCAAGGGGGTTTTGTGGAGCGCTTGTGTGTGTGTGTGTGTGTGTGTGTGTTGGAGTTCAGCTGAGGGTCCGCATGTAATGGTGTCTGGCTAGTTGTGTGTGTGTACTGGCATTTTGTTGGCGGTGTGTGTGGACTAGTGTTTGGTAGCGGTGTGTGTGGACTGGAGTATGCCTCGCAACGTGTGTGGACTGGCATTTTGCTGGCAGTGTGCATTGGCTAGCACTTTGCTGGTGGTGTGTGTGGACTGGCACTTGGCTAGCAATGTGGGAAGACTGTCGCTTGGCTGGTAGTGTGGCTTGCGTGGATCCCCCAGTGTTTTCTTACCCAGAATCCACTGCAAAACTTAGCTAAAAAGTCACATTTTCCTCACATGTCTGTGTGGAAAAGCTGAAGGATCACCCCACCAGCACAAATTTCCTACCACCCAGTGTTCCACTCGATCTCCTTAAAAAAATGATACCTCACTTGTGTGGGTGCCCAAAGAAGAGTCAGCCTAAAAACGTATATACAAAACTGCCCTTATGGTCACGCTTTAGTTCCCCCAGTCTTTCATTTTAAAAGTTTTTAGCCTGACTCTGCTTTGGGCACCGACACAAGTGAGGTACAATTTTTATTGGGAAACAAAGGGGAACCCTGATTGGGAGGTGTTTCATGGCATGCTGATCCCATCCAGAAATGTGAGGAAAATTAAATTTTTTAGCTAAATTTGAGGTTTGCAGGAGATTCTGGGTAAGAAAATGTTGGGGAATCCACGCAAGCCACCCCTCCCTGGACTTCCCCGGGTGTCTAGTTTACAGAAATGTCTGGCTTTGGTAGGTTTACCAAGATGGCCGCCAAGCCCGTGAACAAAAACCCAGGTTCTCCCCTATCTTTCACAAAACAACATTGTTTTGCAAAGGAGGCTCCTCGTTTTAGTCTCGGGCTTGGCAGCCATCTAGGGAAACCTACCAAACCCAGACATTTCTAAGAACTAGGGGGCATATTATCAAGAAACGGGTGTTAGAATTATCGCCACTTTAGCGGCAGAAAACTGCCGCTAAAGCGGCGATAATGGGCTTGATAATATGCCCTTAAGAATTCCCATAGAAACCCATGTTCTGGTGTCAACATGGGCTTCTATGGGAATTCTCTGCGGCATATTATCAAGCCCATTATCGCCGCTTTAGCGACAGTTTTCTGCCGCTAAAGCGGCGATAATTCTAACACCATGCTTGATAATATGCCCCTCGACACCCTGGGGACTCCAGGGAGGTGTGGCCAGCATAGATTCCCTAAAGTTTTCTTACCCAGAATGCCCGGAAAACCTTAGCTTTTGCTATAAAAATCATATTTTCCTGACATTTCTGTGAGGGAAGGTTGTGGGATCACTGGGATGACACACATTTCCTACAACCCAGCGTTCCCTAGGTCTCACAATACAAATGGTACCTCACTTATGTGGGTGGGCCATGTGCCTGTAAAGGAAAGGGCCCAAAACTTATTGGGGAAATATCAAAATTATTACAAAATGACCTGGTTTTGCAAAGGGGGCACCTGCATATTTGGTCCTGGGCTCGGCAGCCATCTAGGGAAACCTACCAAACCCAGACATTTCTGAAAATTACACACCCGGAGCAGTTCAGGGAGGTGTGGTTTGCATCAAAGTTAGCTAAAACATCATATGTTCCTCTAATTTCTGTGTGTTAAAGTTGTGGGATCACTGGGCTGACACAAATTCCTACCACCCAGCAATCCCCAAGGTTTCCTGATAACAATTCCACCTCACTTGTATGGATAGTTCATGTGCCTGCGACAGGGAAGGGCCCAAAATGTATTGTGGAGACATCAAAATGATCTATCACAAAACGAACTGCACCAGTGTTTTTGGTTTCGGGCTTGGTGACCATATGGGGAATCCTACCAAACCCAGGCATTTGTGAAAACTAGACACCCGGGGTAGTCCAGGACCGTGTGGTTTGCATGGATCCCCCAACTTTTTCTTACCCAGAATCCCCTGCAAACATCAAATTTAGCGAAAAACATCACATTTTCCTCACATTTCTGTGTGTTAAAGTTGTGGGATCACTGGGCTGACACAAATTCCCTACCACCTAGCAGCCCCCAAGGTTTTCTGAAAACAATTTGACCTCACTTGTATGGATAGGTCATGTGCCTGCAACAGGGAAGAGTACACATGTATTGTGGAGACATCAAAATGATCTATCACAAAACGACCTGCACCAGCAGTTTTGGTTCCGCACTTGGCGGCCATCTAGGGAAACCTACCAAACCCAGACATTTCTGAAACCGAGACACCCGGGGGAGTCCAGGAAGGTGTGGTTTGCGTGGATCTCCCAAAGCTTTCTTACCCAGAATCCCCTGCAAACCTCAACTTTTGTTATACAAATCATAATTTCCGCTCTAGGCCTACCCACACAAGTGAGATCCCATTATTATCGGGAGGCTTGGGGGAATTCTGGGTGGATGGAAGTTTGTGACTGCCCACAGATTCCAGAACTTTGCATCACAGATATGTGATGAAAATGTGTTTGTTTTTCTACAAAGTTTAAGGTTTGCTAGGGATTCTGGCAGTGGCGTCACTAAGGTTGGTGTCACCCGGTGCGGGTAACTCATGGTGTCACCCCCTCACGACTTACCGCATGGACCTCCTCCGCTCTGAGTCCGCAAGTGGACACAGTTGGCAAATAACGGGACCATACAGAATCCTTAGTAACGTTTGTAAATGTAGGTCCTATATTTACAAAATGTGCCTGTTAACAACAGTGTGATAATGACTCATTCATCAGGTTGTACAGTGGGCTACCTGCTAGTCAACAGTATATTGGAATTTATAATATCATAGGTATGGTACTTTGTACTGGTGTAGTGTTCCCACTATCCAGCAACACGATCTATCAGTGGTCGAAGTGGGGGGAAAAAAGTAGGGGAACTGTGGGCGGAGAATCAGAGGGCGGGAATAACCCAAGGATTGGATCAGTGGGCGGAGCCAGAGGTGTGGCCAGAATGCGCAAAAATCCCAATTTTTTGTATTTGTTTGGTTTCACTGCCCTGTTTTATCAACCAATGGATACACATGATTATTTAAGGTTATAATGAGTTATTGACAGTAAAATGTATTCACAAAGTGGGATATACTTCTAATCACAGAATGTCCCCAAATACGATAAAAAGCACAAGCCCTTTGTCTCCGAGCCATGGAGTTTCTGTCATCAGCACTTCTCCCTTTTCCACAACAGCAGTTCAAACATGAATGGCTAAAAATCCTAGTTTGCAAATGTTTTCTAAATAATAATGGCTCTGCCATATTTGCCTCATAATGCAAGATCTGCAGCATGATCTGACCATTTCAACTAATAAATTGTTTGTAGCTCAAACATATCAAAAGTTAATAAAAAATGGGACTTGTGTTGTTGCGGAGTAGATGACAGTTAATAGCTCACTGTTCTACATTAGGATTTTAACTTATAAACTGCAAGTAACAAAAGGATCTCTCTGACAAAAGCAGTAGCCCACTGGCCTATTTACATTATGTGCACTTTGTGATCTGCATGGTACATGTTCTTTGCAGCAGGTACATTAACCCTCTGAGCTACCTTTCCATGAGTCAAATCTTCCATTAGACAAAAATTCCGATCTCTCTCTAGGAAGAACATTAATACCAGAGTCATCATGACATTTTTATTGTTACCGAAAATTGCTGGAGGCCAGGAAGGAGGCAGCAAGCGCTTTTAAAACCATAATAGACTTGCAAAAATGATGCCTCCACCTAAAATCAGCACCTGGTGCGGTCACACCGGTTGCACTGCCCTAGAGCTGGCCCTTCGAAAGGGTCCTGTGATCTCAGTGACGGGGTCACTATTGTTCTAGGGTGTGCTGCTTCATAGGCCTGCCCGCAAGACTGGAGGTGAACTTCAGTATGAATAGTGGTGGACAAGCCTTGAAGGTTATCCTACACTTGTCATTGTCATGCTAGGGTGCACCTGCTGGTGCTACGACACCAGGGATTCTAATGTCTTGCGAAGCCTTCTAAGGTCTAGCATGAGAGTGCTCTCTCAGGAGAGTGATCTGGCGGACTGATAATTAAGGCTGAACCTGGTTCCCCAGTTCCAAATTCAGCAGCTCTGCCCATAGTGCCACATCCTCTCCCCCACTGAACACCATACTGCCCCTCTGAGAGAAACTCACACTGCCTTCAACTACAACCCAATTGTTGCCAGCTATAAACACCTGGATGCGGCTCAATTTAAATTACGCACTGGGCAAGAGCAATATGTGGCCTACAAGTAAAAAGTGGCAGCATCCTGGAAAAAGTAAACAATCATAGGGAATGCAAAGTTTTGCAAACCATGTGAAATGTAAGCAGGAACAACATGGTTACTTTAACGCTTTTACACTCACTGTTCAGAAATCAGTGAGTGCTTTTGCCTGAAAAGTTAAGGACATGACAACAGGGCCCTGAATGGACCCATTTCAATGACCATTGCTTATATCCTTACAAAACGTAAGCAGTATGGTAAAAAAAGACAACATCCCTAGATGCAGAGCAGCAGTGCAAATTTTGTTTTTCAATCCTCACATTGCAGTACCTCCAGGATTGGTGCACAAGTTCCAAGCCCTGTGAAAACAAGTCCAAGACAACAAAAATAGCGCTTCACTGGCAAACTCTGTAAAAGTGGCGCTAATGTGTTTGGGTGTGAATAAAATCAATCTGGCCAGTTTGCTACCATTCTGTCTTACTTTATTTAGTTATTTATTTTGCATATTTTTAAACTTTTATTCCCGATGCTGCATTTTGGAATTAAATGTCAGAAAAATACGATATTGATTTTCCAGCAAAAGTGATTTTCTTTTTTGGATCCATTTCACAGGGGAGCAAATAAAAGAAAGGAGAGGAGAGAGAGTGAGAACCCCGTCTTGCAGCCACTGTCTTCAGTAAGAGTAGAACTGCCGAGCTAGCAGGCGAGAGGCCTCAGCTTGTACACAGAGCTGCTGTGCCTGAAAGTCATCTTCGCAGGCCTCCCGACAGCTCAAAAGATGGGCCCACAACTTGGTGATCAGAGGCAGGCAACCTCGCTCTGCACTGCCTTCGCCCTCCCCCTGCGCCCTGCTGGGTGTCACCCCATGTGAGGGTGTCACCCGGTGCGGTCTGCACCCCCCACACCCCCATAGTGACGCCGCTGGATTCTGGGTAACAGAACCTACTGAGAGCCACACAAGTCACCCCATCCTCGATTCCCCTGGGTATCTAGTTTTTAAAAATGTAAGGTTTGCTAGGTTTCCTGAGGTGCTGGCTGAGCAAGTGTCCAAAATCCACAGCTAGACACCATGCGAAAAAAGGGTCAGTTTTCACTGGAAAAATGTAATGTTTCCACACTGAATTTTGGGCCGTTTTCTGTCAAGGACACCAGGCCTATCCACACAAGTGAGGTACCATTTTTATCAGGAGACCTGGAGGAATGCTGGGTGGGTGGAAGTTTGTGGCTCCCCACAGAGTCCAGAACTTTTCATAACAGAAATGTGAGGGAAATGTGTTTTTTTCTTTTTACAAAGGATGAGGTTTGCAAGGAATTCTGGGTAACAGAACCTGCTGAGAGCCACACAAGTCAGCCCATCCTGGATTCCTCTGGGTGTCTAGTTTAAAAAATGTATAGGTTTGCTAGGTTTCCCTGGGCGCCAACTGAGCTAGGGTCCAAAATCCACAGCTAGGCACATTTTCACTGGAAAAATGTGATGTGTCCATGCTGCGTTTTGGATTGTTTTCTGTCGCAGGCACTAGGCCTACCCACACAAGTGAGGTACCATTTTTATCAGGAGACTTAGGGGAACTCAGAATAGTGGAACAATGTTATTACCAATTGCCTTTCTATGCATAGCTGCCTTCCAAATGTAAGACAATGTGTAAAAAAGAAGTCATCTTTAAAAATGCACTCTAATTCACATGATAGTATGGGTACCCACAAATTCGGTGATGTGCAAATAACCACTGCTTTAAAACTTTATATTTTATTCCCATTTCGGAAATACATAGATTTCCTTGATACCAATTTTTCACTCTTTATATTTCACCAAATGAATTGCTGTATACCCGCTACGCAATAAAAAACCATTGCAAGGCGTAGCTCAGTTATTGGCTCGGGGTACCTCGCGCTCTTAGTGAACCTACAAGTCCTACAAATCCCCACAAGTAGAAGGGTCCAGCAGAGGTAACGGTATATTGCTTTCAAACATCTGCCATACTTTGAAGAAGTCACGGGTGAAAACAAAGGCACAAATGGCTGGTTTTTTGCACTCAATTTCAACTGTTAGTTTCTATAGGAAAACCTTGAAGCAGCAACACAAATGACCCCTTGCTGAATTCTAAATGTTGTCTTCTTTTCAGTAATGTATAGTTTTCCAGGATCCATTATTGGTTGCACACACATTCCTACCCCTAACTGGAAGGAGGTTGAAAGCACAAAAAATAGGCTATGTCCCAGTAAAATGCACAAACTGTGTAGAAAATTTTGGTTTTCTGGCAAAAGTCTGCCTGTTCCTGAAAGCTCGAAAGATGGTGATTTTACCGCCGCAAACTCTTCATTAATACCATTTGTAGGGAAAAAAGCAGGTTCTTTCTTCTTTCTCATGCACTTTTCTCCCATGTTTCCCCAAAAGAACAAAATGTTGCTGTATTTTGACTAATTTGTGGACTCCACACACCCTGGGTCCCTTTAGAATCCGCAGGATGTTGGAAGAGAAGGACGCACATTTGGTGTGGATACCTTATGGGGTCAAAAAGTTACAGGCGCCTGAGCGCAAACTACCCCAAATAGCCAAAAACAAGGCTTAGCAGGGGGGGGGGGAGGAGGGGGAGAGGGGGAAGGCCTAGCAGCGAATGGGTTAAGACTACTACATTTGATGTGGATACCAGAGTTCTGCATTTTCTAAACTTGTCTGTCAATATCAGGCGGTCAGGCTTACTCCCAGAAGGTGGTTAAAGGGTCAGAACTAAAATACAGTGTGAATAGTGTATGTGCTTGTATGTACCAAGCAACATTTGCATCACCGAGCCACGATCTAACTCTAGAAGTGAATGTAATGTCAACCACGCGCTCTTTTATGCTGGAAGCGCAGTGACATTCTAATACGGGCAGAACCCTTTCATTATTTTTGAAAAAAAGCCTCTCTGTGAATTCATTTCCTGTCCTCGATCTCCATCTCTCTTCCCCTACCCTACTTCCGTTTTTCCTCCCTCACCTGGCCTCTTTTTGTTCTGTGCGCTCTCTCCATCTGCGCGCCCGGTCTCTCCCTTTGAAAGTGCTGCGCGCAGCCACAGCTGTCAGCGGGAGAGGGAGAGAAACCCGCTTTGAAGCCGCCTCTCCTCACCTGCCTTCCTGCCAGCGAGCTCCGCTTCTCAGGGCTGAGGGAGTGCATGAGTCCCCCCTGCTCTTTGTTATGCTAAACACACCTGATCACACCGGGGGAAAGTGCTGCGCTGCAATAAAACCCACAGCTAGCCGCAGACTCTCAAGTGTGCCTCTCTCCGTGGCTTTGGCATGTTGTGCTCGGTACAAATGACAGCATGAGCGTGCCAGCCGGGCATTTGATGGCAAAGTGTCACTCATTTGTGGGAGAGGCCAGGCCCACGTAATTGCCTTCAGGCGTTCGAATGGTTTATGCATGACACTGACTGGAGTCTTCGTTTGCACGCGCTTCCCTGCGTGAATGGTTTGTGTTCAACATATCAGACTGTAATAACAACTGATTGCACTGCTATAGATTTGGCGGCCTGGAGTGGAAGTCTCAATGGGATGGTTGGTCTGTCATATTGACTAGCCAGAGGGATGGAGGGCTTTATTGGCGTCTCCTCAGACGCCCACGCCTTCTCTGTAGCGGCCTGGAGAAGAGACGCGCGCGCTCAGAAATTCAAGCGCGTGGCTCACGCTGGCTTTTGCAAAAAAGAAACGTGCCCCGGTTTGAACTCGGATGAAATTACTCCTGCAGAGGAAAGTTCCATGACATGCGCAAGAGACCTAGGGCCAGATGTACGACCATTTGCTTTTGCGACTCGAAAATTGCAAAAAATTGTGAGTCGCAATTGTACAACAGTGTCAGAGACACTGTTAGTGAGTCCAATTGGGGTCACAAAATGCGAGGCTCATGAATATTATTGAGTCACTCGCAATTTGCGAGCCCATTGGGAATGGCAGGCCCTCCCAGGGATGGTGGCCGGCTGGGCTCAGCAGACCTCAATGTCTGGGACTGCTTTTAAATAAAGCAGGTTTTTTTTAAGGCAGCCCTTTTTCCTTAAAGGAAAACAGGATGCATTAAAAAAAAAAAATGGAACGTTTTCGTCTGGGACCACTGCCTGCCCTTAAAAATATTTTCCCATGCATTCACATTCCCTGGGCACCCCTTACCATTCGTGATTGCTTTATTACCAACTTGAAGTAGGTGGTAAATTGCAACTGTTTTGAGGTCGCAAAACTGTCATACATAGGGCTCAGACTCGCTATTAGGAAGGGACGCCCTTGAAACGCCCCATCCTAATAGCAAGTCGCAAATCCTAATTAGCGAGTCACAAATAAATTGCGACTCGCTAATTAGGGTTTGTACATGGCCCTTAAGTATTTTTGCATGCGCGAACGAGTTGCAAACCCGTTTGCGCATGCAAAAATACTTCGTACATCTGGCCCCTAGTTTTAGATTCCGAGTACAGCGCGCTTTCTGCGAATGTTAATGCTATATATATATATATATATATATATATCAATATATCTATATATATATATATATATATATATATTTATTTTATTTTTACTTAAAAATGGGCTTAGAGACCACCCTTTACTTACTAATACTTACCATTGGTTGGCAGCCAATTCACTATTCTTTTCTTGCTTCTTACTGGTCACGCCTCCTGCTTCCATCTGGAAGTTCACCTCCTCCTGCATTCTTCTCCGACATTCTTTCAGTGCCATGGAGCATGGACCAAGCACAGCTTCCTGTTTGCAGCTAGTGTTTTTCCAATTTATTACAAATTGCAATTCACAGACTAAATACTGAGTTTCACGCCACTGCATTACCTATATTTATGTGCGTTGAGTTCTCCGCCTCGACTGCAGGGTCTCTTGCACACTTAAGTATACATTTTAGAAGATTTGAGGAAGTGGGTGGTAAAAGGGGTAAGAGGATGGGATTAGGAAGTTTATGGAGGGTGAGGGTAAAGTTTGGAGGGGACATCACCCACCCACACATGATTAAGCCAATTGCATTGCTCTGGGGTAGAGTCATGTAATTGACAATTTTGTAGCAAGTTTACACTTGGAGTTTTTGAATACCAAAAGTAGTAAACTTATTCCAAAGGGCAAATTTACTCAAAAATAAAAGTTACCTTTGTAAATAATGCCCAAAGTACTTAAGAGGGTGGAGTGTGTTTGAGGTGATATGTGTTGAGGATTGCCCCGAAACACTGAGTTTGGCATGTGTGCTGAGCTCTTCAGGAGCAGATGTGCCGAGTGAGGTGTAAGAGGTTAGAAGGGCTGTTCTTGGGAGGAGAGTGCTTGTTGCAGAGAGAGAGGAAAGTATGGATGCCAAACTTGGTATCAGCTCATGCAGGTGATCCATCTTCAGCTGAATGACAACCTTTTGGGGCCTGGATAAGAGATTTGTGCTATGGTTACTACTCAGTGGCTATAAAGGAGTATGCTAAGAGTTGTAGAGATCTCATGTGGAGTCAACTTGGGTGCTTTCATTCTGGTGTAGCAGGACCAGACCAGGAAGCTGGTTGACAGAGTAAGTGAGTCTGTACTGAGGGCTGGCGGTGGCTACCAGGAGGTCTATTAATTTGGTAATTTTTATGATTTTTATTTGTGTCAGTGTAGGAGTAGCTTTGTTCCAGATTATGGCCTCAACTACATTAATTTAACATGATGTTATGCGATCTGGTTTCTTTACCCTATAGTACATGGATGATGCGAGGAGATGAAGGAGTACAGGAGGTGGAGCTAATGCTGTAGTCAGTGGAGTTGGTATCAGAGATGGCATCAATGTTATTGTCAGTAGTAATGGCAGAACATGCTAATGGATAACATCACTATTTCAAGACAACCGCTACTTCCTTAGGCTAGTCTTAAGGCCTGATTTGGAGACTGGCAGATGGGTACTCGATCACAAACATCACAGATATCCTGTCCACCTATTAAAAATGCAATATATCCCAATGCACTTGGTGGACAGGATATCCGTCACATTTGCGACGGAGTATCCATTTGCCAAACTCTAAATCAGGGACTCAGTTTAGAGGAGAACATTATTATTCAGCAACTAGTTAGGATTAGGCATCCAATATCTCCAGAAATTAAGAAATGCTTTCTGCAATAATGGGAAGCTCCCAGGTGTGAAAACAGTTAGTGCATAATGTATTATATCCAGAAGAGGATATTGTATCCTGTTGTATTAAGTAGTTGAGGACAACTAAGTTACAATGAATGTAATTACACAAAACACAGATTTTCACAGGCCAAAGACTTCACTCGACTATTGCTGAGTTCCTTCCATCATACCTTAACCAATCTCAGTGCCTTTTATGATCCTATAGTTAATTGACAAAGGATACGCAGTGGAGATCCTGTGCATAGGACTACTGTTGCATGACAATCACTGTAGAAGGCCTAGAATTGTGTGGTATTTGAAGGAGGTGACATCTTGAATAACAGTGTGAATGGCTGTGTGAAACATCCATCAGCTTATTACAAAATGCACAACCTATTAGGCCAGGGCTATTTCCAAGTAAATGAAAATGAGATGATAACTTAGGTCACCCCTAAGACACCTTGAAATTAATTTTACAACTATAATCATATCGACTGGTAGACTGACAACACTTTAAAATTTGAAGTCAAGAACATTCATTTAGCTGTCTTCTGAAGTCAATACAACTAAAACCTGTTGCAATGTATCATCGCTCGCTGGTATTACAAATACGTTCCGTGGAAAACATGTCTACGCAAAAGAAGATTATGAGTTAGCATTTTGGTCTACATTAAGTTGTCATTTTACGACTGAAAGGACAAATGCTTTACTACAATAGAAATCAGGTTGTGATAGAAACAGAAATACAGATATGATGATGAAAATTTGCAGCTGGAAATTTTGCCTCCAGTTCCCTCGTTAGAGGGAGGTAAGGGTTTACACCAGTGTCTCCAAAATAAACTTGGAAGCAGATGTACAACTCATGGGATTTGCAAAATCACAGGTTTATAGACTGAAGAAGGGTGTTTGGCAATGTACAACAGCCCATTTAGAAGTCAGACAAGTGTTTCAGATTCATAAAAGAGCTTTTGCAACCTTTTCCACATCACAAATAGGAGGTGGTAAGGAAGGGGATTCCACACTTATTCGCAAATCAGAAAGCAATGTATTAATGGCTGATTAAAAAAAGGAATTTGTCCCCATAGGAATCATGTTAGAAGCCTCAAGGAGGGCAGGGTAGTTAATTTGCAATTAACTACTCAGCTAATACATAGGCTTCATCACTAATTGCATTACCATTCTTAAACCAGTCAATGTGCAAATTTCACATCCCGGGTTTGTTAAGGGAAATTCAACATCGGGCCAAGACACGCACTTAAATGGTGAGGGTAGTTGTCTTGCTGTGAAATAAATGCAATGCTCAATTTGAAGTGTTCCTTGGGATAGGCCACAGCAAACAAAGAAAATCTTAGATATTCATTTAAGGTCTAGAGGACAGATGAACAAAGACATGATTTTGTGTTTAGCTATTCACCAGTAAGAAATCACAACATGTAATGTACAAAGAAATGCAGGACTAAAATAACAATTTCTTAGAATTCACATTTTTAGAGTCGTGAATTGAAATTAAGGCATTTTGGGCCTGATTTAGAGTTTAATGGACATGTTACTCCATAACAAATGTGATTGATATCCTTCCGTTTTATTACAATTGCCATAGAATATAATGGACTTGTAACACGGTGGACGGGATATCTGTCACGTTTGTGACGGAGTAACCCAGTCCACCAAACTCTAAATCAGACCCTATGTTGTTTGCAATATGGGAATGACACTCTGTCTCATAAAATGCCAAAAGATAATATGGAAATGAGCATGTAGGAGTGCAGAAGGCCAGAGGATATAAACACTACTACATTCTCAAATGCAGTCCCAGAGCCATCAGCTCTCATCCTACACCGCAACTAGACAGAACACCTAAAATGGTGATAACAGCTCGTATAAGAGATAATTCATAGAGTATGGGTTAGAAATTTTGATTAAGAGCATAGCTTTGGAAAGACAAGATATCTGACAAGGCCTCACAAACTGTATATCATGTGACAAAAAACAACTGTAATCTCACATACAACATATATGGATGTTGTTACATAATTTGCATCCATCAATTGTTTTCACCGATAGATGGTTATTCTCTTCCCCATATTTAGTATCAGGAGTCCTTCTTATGCATACATCATTTGGACGGCTCAATGCCTTGGAAAAAGGTTTCCACCTTGAAGTACATGTTGGCTGTTTAGGAGTTTGGGAATAATTTTAATGAAATTGATGTAATAAAATTTACCGATTTGGAGAATAATAGTTTGAAGTACATCATCCTTGGTTTGTGAATAACAAAAGCTATTCTGGGAGAACACTTAAAGTTACTGTCTTTGAGGAAAAGTCCCTTTGGTCTGCTCGGCCAACTCTGCTAACTTTAAATTGGACTGACTTTGACCACTGAGTTGGCCTAATGGGCTTCAGCTTCTAAATCAAGGCTTTGCTGCTTTTACTTTTCTGCAGAGTGTTTATCTATTAAGAGCTTTGCCAATTTATTGATTAAATTAAATTAAATTACTTGAGTTTATGAAATCTTCTGTCACACACTCCCCTGTGCTTTGAAAATTCCTTTCATATTTGTTGTACTAAAGTTGGGAGCAAGTTAATCCTAACATTGAGTAGAATATTTTACCATTCCTGCCTACCTTCTGCCTACCCCTCTCTCATTCTGTTTCAGTGGTACAGAGCTATCTTTGACTCATCTTGAACAGTTCTCAACGAACCAACATTTTTAGCTTGAGTTCCTGAGTAAGGCTGGTGGCCCCCTGCATGAAAGAATGCTCTGGAAAGAAATTAATTTTGTCAGGAGAAGTTCAAAATAGGGAGGATTTGGAAAGAGAAGGCTGAATGAACACTTCACCTGCTTGTAGTATGACTCAGGCAATGCCTAAATTGGGCACGCACAATCCAAACATGGTCGTTTACTGTTTACTTTCAATTTAACCCAACCAAGAATGAGTTTATTGTCAATGGTGGCAAATTCCATCACCAAGTTTTTGGCCTTGTTCATTAGCAGAAATCTGTAGGACTTCTCACTCTGACTCTTGACCTGAGCATTTCCATTGTGTGGAACCACTTCCGGATTTATTATGAGAAGAAAAATCTCAGACATGTAGGCTCCAGATCAGTCTATTATGCAAAATTGAGTCGTTCTTCACAGAAAACAATGCCTAAGCCATAGGCCAAGCCTTCATTTATTTGTTTCTTGGTTTTCCTAACATCATCACTATCTTCCACATTAGGCACCATGTCTCTGTCTGTTGTTATGTTTGGTTCTAGCCTTCACAAGAGCATGAAGAGAGCATCTGTGATTAGTGTTTGACTTAGTACACCAGCAGGTTCTTTCGTTGAGACCATAAGGGGAGAGACTGACTTGAGGCCTGCTGATTGGAGACCTGATTCCATCAAGCCAATGTAGTTTGTAGATAATCCCCAGAAATACTCAGCCAAGTTTTCCTGGATGGTAGTCTGCTCTTAGCACAACAGGCAAAAGGAGATTGGTGAAATTCATATACAGTGAAGGCAAGCTTGCTTAGCAGGTTTTACCAGTAGCGGCAATGGGGAGGGAAGAACCGTTGTTGGGCAACAAAATAAGAAAATTTATTAAAAAAATAACTTACCTGCATCCACGCTCTGATCTGACTCCGACACTCTGATCTGGCTTTGTGCACTGCAGGCACAGACTCCCAGAAATCCCTGTGGCTAATCCTGACGTTGCATGAAAGCAGCGTCAGGATTAGCCCGAGCGCCATGGATTTGTACTCCCAAGTAGACTGGGAGTCTGTGCCTGCTTTAAATCCCAGGAACGCAACTCGTGTTGGAGAGAGCTTCAGTGCGCATGATGGTTTGGTCGGCCGGAGACAGCCAGCCAAACCGTCATGCGCACTGATTACAGTACAAAACACTCCTCCACCAGCCTGTCATCTTTGGCCCCGCACCCAAGCCTTGACTCTGACAGCCTAAATAAAAAGATGATAAACAAGCGTTTACTATTGTTTTATTTTTGCATTTTTGGGATGCTGGTAGGGGGGGGACGCTCCTTGCGGCATAGCAGAGGAGCCACCACTGGGTTTTTCTCTCCCCAGGGCCACCAGACAGCAACATCTTA
The DNA here is from genome assembly GCF_964204655.1 of Triturus cristatus. Classification (NCBI taxonomy): domain Eukaryota; kingdom Metazoa; phylum Chordata; class Amphibia; order Caudata; family Salamandridae; genus Triturus; species Triturus cristatus. Next base: position 1,052,909,642 of record NC_140593.1, read on the forward strand.
TGAACATCACCTACATCCATGTTTTCCACTGAAAACTACAGGTTTTCTGTCAGATAGTCCATGAATTTAGTAGCATTTTTAATAGAGTTTAAACTTTATCCAAGTACACTAAGTAACAACTTTTGGTACTTTGCTCTGAGCATCCTTTTACGTCTTTCAAATGTAGTGTCTGAATTTGATCAGAAAATGTCCTTGCCTGCCTTCTTTCCTGGGTCCTCACAGGGCGCTAACGTCCTTTATCATTCTCAATGGAGCACAGGGGCAAATAACTTTGTAGTTTTTTGCTAATAAGGCCCAAGCTGTGTCCAAATTGAGCGTTTGTTTGAGGAAGAGAATGCTTTACATTTGGTTGTTCTTTGAGCAAGCCATTGTGTGCCTCTTTTATGAAAAGTGTTGCATCGCTGGTTGAAAACAGCGATGCAACCCTTTTCAGTGCAGCCGTCCTTGTGACACCATGGATGTGCCATATTTACACCACGGCGCTCCATGTTGCAAGGATTGACCAGATACGTCAGGAATCTGGACGTATCTGGTGCTGCAGTAATGACACATTGCTGGAGTGTGTTGCAAAACAGACGCAACTCCAGCAATGTGTCATTACACATGGGCGAGTCCCATGTAAAAGGGCCTGCGTCAGTCCTTACACCTGCTGTGAAGCAGATGTAAGGATTGACGCAGTGAACTCATAGAAGTGGCGCAGTGAAATCTCATAGATTTCCCTGCCCTCTGGCTCTTCTATGAGCCTTTTTTACAGCGGAACACCAATCCTGCATATGTTATACCTGACACAGGTATAATGTAGCGCAGGGGTTTACAAAGTGACGCATCTGCCTAGATGCATCACTTTGTAAGTGTGGCGCATTGTTTAGGCCGACGCAGCATCAAACAAGAGGGAGGCAAGGGTGGCGTAAGGCCTCATAAATAAGGCTGTGAGTCAATAAGGATATTTGAGTGGTAATTAGAGTAAATTGTAACGAGAGAATGGGTTGCCACCTCAGCCCTTCTGATGGGTGTCCCAACACAGGATATTTCTCAAGGAGCTGTGCAGGCTTCAGTGCGCAACCGTTCCAAGATCTCTATTGCAGAATGTGGATTTAAGAAATGAGTTCTACTTTGGGTGCGCGTTTCTAAACCATTTTTTATGTAATTGGTCTGGTGCCATGAAAACTTTTAGTCCCTCACATAGAATTGCTCATAGCTTTTTAAACACAAGCAATCATCAGGAATAAGAGCCTTTTTTTACCTTTTCTCAAACCAAAATGTTATTTTACTTCTATTTCTTAGCCGCATCCTACGTTTTCTCAAGAGTATTTTTATTATTTTTTCCAATTATATAGTTTATCATTTTAACGTAGTATTAATCATCCATGTATTACTCAGCCAAACATTTACTTTGATCACCAACAATGTTTCCTCATTACAGCTATCCCACAACAAAAGTTCAAATTTCATGGATCAGGGCCTGGATACCTTCAATGGTGATTAGCCGTGCTCTACAAATTCACATAACATGTATCAAGCATTAGTTTTCGGTGCCTCAAACATAATTTTTTTTTCACATATCACACATCGAGACGTTCGTCAAGAGCGCCCTGACTTTCATTCGAAACATCTGCCTGGATCACTTATCATTTTCCCCTGTTGACAATGTCCTAGACGTGTGGTATATGGCAAAATATATTCCTGCACATCACAAAAGCCTCACCTGCTAACTCTGGTTCTCAACCACTCTGTGGTTGAGAACATGAAACTGAAGCCTTTCCTGGATCATCAACTCTTGAGGCAGCTAGCAGCACTCCAGAGACAACTGGTACGACGAAACATGAGGGAACTTCCATGCAAGGTAATGCGAGGTAACCCCATATGCATGCCATATTCTTTTTCTTCTGCCTGTCACACACACCCTATGCAATAATATTTACAAAAGGTAGCAGTGGTCTGATTGGTAGCACATCACTCCATATGTGCATTGGATGTCAATATGTAGTATTGGTGCCCCTCAAGGTCAAAGAATACACCCCACTACCCAAGGTGTAGTTCACTATGGTTTTAAAAAACCAAGTGCAGATATCAGAAACTGAAGATAGACCTCGGCACTCAAATTAGTTCAATTTTGAGTTATACAAAACATTTTTTTTATTTTATTCAACAAGTATAAACCACAAGTTATTTTTCGCTCAGTGTGCTTAACGTATCATTCAATTACATTAAAATAATATATTTGAAAACAAACAATATATGTTTCAAAGATGGCAAGCTTGGTAAAATAATCCTTTCACTTCAGTGATGAACCGGCAGCCGACACGTGTTTCGTTTCCATGAAACTTTTTCAAGGCTTAGCAAAGTAATCCGCGAGCTCTTAAGATTTATTGTCCTTTATACAATTTTAGTCTTCTGGCAACAATGTATGCTCCCTTTCAGAGACGATTGATATCTCCGTATTTAGAGTAATTTCCCATATTCTCAAGTAGTCGTCTGACTTTCCGGGACGGCTCGGTAATACGATATAACTTGCAGACAACAGGGGCATATCAAAGCCCAAGTGCTGCTGTTAAACTTACCAATTTTTAATGACTACTTGAGAATATGGGAAATTACTCTAAATACGGAGATATCAATCTTCTCTGATAGGGAGCATACATTGTTGCCAGAAGACTACAATTGTATAAAGGACAATAAATCTTAAGAGCTCGCGGATTACTTTGCTAAGCCTTGAAAAAGTTTCATGGAAACGAAACACGTGTCGGCTGCCGGTTCATCGCTGAAGTGAAAGGATTATTATACCAAGCTTACCATCTTTGAAACATATTTTGTTTGTTTTCAAATATATTATTTTAATGTACTTGAATGATGTGTTAAGCACACTGAGCGAAAAATAACTTGTGGTTTATACTTGTTGAATAAAATAAAAAAATTGTTTTGTAGAACTCAAAACACACATGCAATGCACCCCGCCCAATGCTACTACCCTTACCTCCTTGATAACAAAAGATATAGGCAATGAAAAACTAGCATTCTAGGCTATATCCTCATCCAACACAACCCTTACATCTACATATGTTTATTTACCCTCTCCTCCTATTGTCAGATTTAAACTTCATAGACCTGGAAAAATAACAAAATAATTAACTAACCTGACACTTGCATGGCTAGTCCCCTATAATTCCTTACTATGAGCAATATAATATCTGAATTACTTGACCTCTACAGGGTGTTCAATATACTTTTTGTAGATTGTTCTGTGAGCTTTTCTAAAGTCAGTATAAGCTCTGTGTTTTGTTTATTGTATTATTAAAACTGGCTGTGATTCTTTGAGGTTTTTTGTGATTCCTTCATTGTATATATATTTCTGTGAATTCATATTTCATTGTTGTATTTGGATAGATGATAATAAATGGACATTTATTGATGAAATAAGACTGTTTTGTACTGAATAAAATATGTGTGTTTTAGAATCGTTTTGTAACTCTTTTATTTTGTATGTCATCATGTTATTTACAGCTTTACGTATTTAGCTTTTTCATATTATTAATTGGTGACTGATTTCCATTGCTAATGTGATTCCTCTTGAAGTAAAATTGTGTTATACTTAATATATTATGCCAGGGGTTGACTGTAAATAACTAAAGTATACGCCATCCCGAAGCCTGCATGAATATGTCTCTATTTAACCTTGAAATAGTCGTGTATGATCAAAGGTAGCTCTCTAAATAACCAACACATTTCATATCACAATGTTTCCCCAGGGCTGGAAAGCTTCTTATTAGCCCCATCTGTGAGGCACCTTATAATTGGGAAATGGCATTTACAACGCTGTTTGAGCCACACATGCCGTTTCCCCACAAATGGACCCGCGCTTGCCTTAACAACGCATATGACTTAACCACGCATATGTGTGGTTAAGGCAGTGACCAGTCTAGCTGGGCGGGCAAAGGAAGAGCAAGGATCGGGAGAGGAAGTGATCTGTTAATTGGGGCTAGGGCTGGTTTTGGGGGGTTGGAGGCGTAATTTTTAAGGCTCATGGGGGTCGAGGTTGATTATAGGGTAGTGCGCTGGGTTTTAGGGTGGGGGTCAGTTTTTAGGGCTCCGGGCAGAGGGGGCTGGGTTAAAGGCATGCATGGTAAAGGCATGCGAGGTAAAGGAATGCGTGGTAAAGGAATGCGTGGTAAAGGAATGCGCGGTAAAGGCATGAGTTGTTAAGACGCATTCGTTGTTCGGGCTGCGTTGTAGAGGCACGCATTGTTTAGCCCTCTGTCATACAACCTCTATAATTGCATTTGGATATGCAATAAAATGAAATAAAAGAAACTTTAAATGGCACTTTGGCACTGAATTTTCAAAGGATGAAACAGTGGTAGCAAATCAACTCTTTTTGACCACCCCTTTTAACTGTCTCGCTTAATGGATGTGCACAAATGTAAAAAATAGTTTGAGTAAAACATGCTAATTTTCTTCAGAATTTTGTGTACATTCATCAAAGTAATGGGCAAATTGAAAACACATAAAAAAATGTCAAAATTTCTTTAACTTTGAATATTTTTACGCTCCCCAAACACATTTTTCTAACGCTAATATTTCAAACTCTAGTGAACGGGTTACTCCGAACCAAAAAAGGCACTGTTTTGAGTAAAGTTTATGTTCATGGCAAGTTTAGAGCAGACCTGCCAACTCACACGGTGCCACTGTGTGAAGCGATTTCGGCTACATTCACGCGGTCACCCGATGAGGAGGCGAAATCACACGGTGACAGGGAAAACAAGCTGAAAACCACTTTAAACAGTGAATTTCCAACACTTGTTTTCAGAGGCATTAAGCAGTCGCTGTCCATTAAAAGGTGTGAAAGCACCCCAGAACATCATCGGCAACCTCGATGACCCTTTTTTTTTGGGAGTGGGTGGGAGTGCTTAGTCAGGGGCAGAGTTCCTCTCATATAGCTTTTGGCACCAGTCCCACACACAGTGAAGACATTTTGTAAATTGGCAGGTATATTAGTGTAATTCCACACAATGTTAGATTTTTGCCTCCCCCCCCCCCAATCCCTTCCGTGACGGATCTGTATGAAAATGGCTATGTTGAACCCAAATTCGCATGACCCTTTTTGTGGAAAGTTTTGTGCTGGTTCAAAAATGCTGCCAAAGCTATTATCAGAAATAACAAGCATTGGCATAGCCAATAGGTCTCGCCTTTGAGACCTTATAAGTGTTTAGTTATCCAGCACAATATCCTTGGTGCAACAACATCAAGTGTTGCATGGCTAAACACTTATAAGGTCCCAAAGGCGAGACCTATTGGCTATGCCAATGCATGGTTAGTCAGACAATATATAGATAAAACGTACGTGTAATAACGTTTTGCGAAAGATAACATATTACATAGGTGACACATTCACCCAATGTTTTGCTTGTAGCAGGTAAAACGGGATGTTTTGCGCAAAATCTGTAGCAGGGATTACAGCTCGGAGCCAAACAGTTCAAGATGTGCAGTGAAGTCTGAACATGTGCATTCAATTTGGAAATGTGTGGTTTCAATAAGCATATGGAAAGGTTGTATTCATGAAGGACCATGCAGCCTGCATAAGACACGAAACCTAGGTGTGTACACATTTTTCTTTTTAACAGAGTTTTATATAGCGCGAACTTTAACCGAATCGGGTATTAGAGCGCTTTACATAGCACCAGTTGCATTATATGAGCACACATTCATTTTTGTTAGGCAGGGGGAGATTAAGGGGCTTATTATCAAGCACGGCGTTAAAATTATCGCCGCTTTAGCGGCAGAAAACTGCCGATAAAGCGGCGATAATGGGCTTGATAATGTGCCCGTGAGAATTCTAATAGAAGCCCATGTTGACACCAGAACATGGGCTTCTTTGGGAATTCTCTGCGGCATATTATCAAGTCCATTATCGCCGCTTTAGCAGCAGTTTTCTGCCGCTAAAGCGGCGATAATTTTAACACCGTTTCTTGATAATATGCCCCTTAGTGATTTGCCCAGAATCACAGTATGTTGAACGTCATTGCCGAGATTGGAACCCAGTTCCCCAGATTCGAGGTCATCGTTCTAGCTGTTAGGCCAACTCCTGTCCTATACACTTGTATGTGATTGTGTGCAGACTACAAATGCGAACAAGGAGACCCATTAAACATATGACATTTACAGTAACTTTGTACGTAGCAGTACGTCTACATGCAATTTTCAGCAATATTTCAGTATTGTCGGTGTCTTTAGTAAAGTTATGCTTGGTAAAGTAGCTCAAAGAGCTGCTGCAGTAGGATGTATGTGCCCTACATATGCTGAGTAAAATGTGTAGTACAGCCAAAGTTACAGGGAAGGTATTTATAGATATGCTTCTGTTTAAAGCAGCATATGTTTTCATATTAATTTTTAGCGTATTGTGCTTGCAAGGACTCTTTGGAAGATCATATACATCTACGAAATATGTAAATAAAATAGGTCCTCTCACAATGCATGCTTTAATGTAAAGTCACCTTGACCCGGATAAAAGTAAGCGTTGTTGTATGGAGTTGCTGCTATTTTCTGTAAATGAGATACAGTTTTTAAATTCACTCTGTACTTGAAGGAGAAATGAAAAACAGTCTATACATCTCGTGCTGCCTCTAAAGTCATCTGTTTGAGGCTAATGTAGCTACCACTTGGAAAGAATTAAAAGCCGTCATTTAATGTAAACACAAAACCGTTTCATTTGCCTTCACTCAAAGGGAAGGGGTGAAAACGTAAACTATGCAGAACACGAGCTTCACATGACCTGAGCTGTCAGAAACCAGGGAAGTCATTGTGTCCAAGATCACACAGAGTGCTTTAGTTCGCGCCATGTGTGCGCCGTGTTTGTGAGGCAAAACGTGCAAGTGTCTACATATTTAGACAAATCTTTCCTAGTCACATTTGAAATACAACATACATAGAGTATGCGACGCCCGCATGTGCTTTTAGTGTGCATGTGTGTGCACTGAACAAAATAATTGATATTTTCGTTCCATAGATATCTTTATACACAACATACTAAAGATTAAGCGATATTTACATGCTATTCACGCTATAGATATGATCTGATGGCACTTGTGTGTGCTAAGAGGCGATTCACGCTGTATGTTATGTCAAAAATAAATGTATAGTTTATAGGTATAAATGCACAGACCATCTGCATCAGCAGACCGTGCAATGTCACTCGCGAGTCACACTCGGTCGGCCGATGACCAGCACCTCACAGGCAAGAAGGGAGCACAGAGGGGCAGGCAGTGCTTGGGGTTTGACAATTTACACTCACTCTTGAGCGCAAAAGACATGGTTCTACGCTGACTACTGATGCGCAAATCAGGCAAGCCAGTTTTGTCTAAACGGCAACAAAGTGATGAGGGCTGCATTTTCCACACGTTCTCCCGTTAATTTATCCTACTGTTGGGTGTCTATGCTCAGCAACCTGTCAGGAATGCACGCGCACACGCAATGCCGTGTACACAAAAACACAAACACAAAAATATCACCAATTCACTGCCCAATTGGTGGCGCCGCGGAGTGTGTAATGCGCACAATAAAATAAGTGTGTCTGTATATAAAATCATAAAATATGCATGTCTATACACAAGAATAATTTATTGTACAACGATAGCTCTTTCAATAGATAAATAAATGGGTAAAAACAGAGAGAGAATAAATACAAGGCTGCCGAGAATTCCTGTTGTGGTGAGAAGCTCACCTCCCGTCCTCGGAGAACGATCTTAAGTCATGTCTTGACACACTATTCGACGTGCAGGCGCGAGTGTGGCGACTCTCTGGCCCCAGAAGTCTTTTTTCGGGATGTATAAGGCTGCGGTGTTTTCGAAACTTGGGAAATCTCGCAACAAAAATACGATTTTGTAAAATATGCATTTTAAAATGCAATGGGTTCCTGGGACACCTGACAAATGAACTAAAGCGAGAAGACAAGTGATAAGAGAATGAAAGGAAGAAAGGACAAGAGGATGGAAGGCAAGGAAAGACAAGCATTCCGCCGCGCGGCCATAAAAGTAATGGCCGCGCGGCCGTGAAAATGAAAGTAATAGCGATCGCGATCAAAGCGAAAGTGATCGCGATCGCTTGGAGGGGAGCGCTGTGTGGCAAGCACGCGAGTGGTGCACGCGCAGCAGTGATTGGCGGCTGCGCGCGTGCACGCTCACGTGCACTCAAGCTTTAGGCCACAGGCAGCACTTTAAAAATCCCAACTACAAAATGTCTCTCCGAGCCAGCGCATGCGCCGGGGCTCAGCGAGACCTAAAAAACGACTCCTTGATGTAAACTCTGAATTAACTATAACTACACACTTGCTAGTGTTTAATAATACAAACACACATCTATATAAACGTGCGTTTGTATGTGTGTGTGTGTGTTCATTCCCATATTGGACAAACATCAATTTATCAATTGATTAAAGTTCCTTATGCTTTTCTGCAGTCTCCCCGACCTTTCTCAGATGATAAAAACAAGTGTCACAATAGAGGATGGGCTTAAATACAGCTAGCATTCAATAACTTTAATGTCACAAAAGTCAGATAAGAAATTAGAGAATGCATTGCAAAGATCATGCAATAATAACACTTTTTTAATACTTACTCTTCCTTCCACTTAATTTATTTTTCCATTCTAATGTATACAGAGAGATGGAGGGGTTGATGTTTATAAGGTAAGTTTTAGCTGCCATTGCCACCTTGCCAGGTTTCCTGGCATTCATTGCTAATTAAAACAGGAGGCGATTAACTTTTGATTGCAACTTTGCATAATTGAAAAAACAGAAATTAGATTCAGCTTATAAAGCTGCTTCTCACACTGACTGTCAGGCTCAATGCAGTCTCTTATACCAAGCTTATTTCGGAATTAGTCACAAGATGAAAACTCTCCATCCTTTGCTAGAAACCTTGGATGCCTTACTCCAAGCCAACACCTTGAACATCCTACGACGTCAGTTAAAGACTTTTGTCCATCCCTTTGTTGTACCACAAACAAGAGCAGCAGCAAAGCTGCTTGAGTGCTTGAGACAACATTGTACATGGCGATTGGGTATTTCCATGCACCCTACGCCCCATGGAAAACAATTGGCATATACACTAAAAAGTGAGATAAAGAGCCTTTTATAGATTATTTTTCAAATTAGTTTTTCTTAGTTTGCATTTTCTGAGGTCCCCACCCTCATCTCCTCTAGAACAACATTTCTGTTTTTAAAATATGTTTGTTTTATTTTCCTTAAGAAGTCCCATTGTTAGATAAGCACATGCAGACTGGGAGCTAAATTCTGAGAGCAATCTCGACCAAGGTAGCAAGCAGTCCAGGGGCAGCAATTTAAACGTGAACATTGATTCACTAAAATTTCCTTGAAAAGTGGAAGTGACATCACGTGCCATTAACCACTAATGGCATCATAGGAAGTGAAACAAATTGCAAGGTTAATAAAATCTAGGTTGCAATTGGGTATTTAAGGCTTTAATTGGGTATATGAGATTGGGCACAGGTATATGAGAAAATTGTTAGTTAAATGGTGGCTACGCTCGTGGTGTAACATAAACCATATCCAGGCACGACTATATTGTACCCAGATATAGTTTCAAATGCTGAAATACATTCTTAAATGCCCAGGCGCAACTAACACATGCTAGGTAAGCTTTGTAGAAACCACAAATCCCCAGCGCAGCCTCATAAATTCAAATATTACCTTAAATTCTCCACAAAAACTTCAGCTAGGAAGAGGTTTGCCTAGGAAATAATCTGCAAAAATCATAAATAAATAAAACAATTTCAGTGGAACCCTTGTAGAAGAATTTTTATATGAAATGTGTTTTTTACAACAAAGTGATTTTATATCAAACCTGTTCCACAGCAACCTTAACCAATGCTGGGACACCACAAAGTTCACAACTGTGAAATCTGTGGAGTTTTCCTACTTTGATGGTTAAGTTTGCAAATATTGCACAGCTAAATCTCAAATACAAAGCACTGTTGCACAATTTATAAATGTAGCCTTATACTGGCTGAAACGACAGGACAAGGAAATTATTCAACATGGATGCCAAAGAGAGGAAAATAACCAGGTCTTCAGAGCTTTCCTAAAGGTCAAGCGGTGAGGTATGGTTCTAATATGAGGTAGGCCTTGGGCGCTCCGACCACAAAACTTCTACCTTCCCAGTTTGAACGTGTAGCCTCAAATGGACAGTTCAAAAGAAAACAATCCAGTCAGGTGAAGAAAAACTGTTGAATCCCCGTTAACTGTGCATGGCCATAGTACTCAGGTAACGTCCCAACTGACAGACCTAACTGTCAACTTTACAACATCTGTCAGGAGAAATACAACATCCTAAGAGGGAGGGAGAAAATGCAGAGGGACTAAATGTAGGTTTTGGGAGAGAAACAAATCTGAGATTGCATCAAATCTTTTCCTCATAACAAAATCTATACCCCCATAAAATAGGGAATAGTTAACTTGTAAAATGATATATATGACACAACTAAATTGGAGACAGGATGACATTAGAAAGTACAATAATGAGTGGAACCATTATACATCATAGTCCAACAACAGACCACAAGCTAAGGGAACACACTCAATTTTCTGACCCAAACATAATCATTTTAGAAGACATGCATCAATTCAGTATAACACTGTGCACACTTGTCTTGATGCGTCATTGTTCTCTTATTAATATGTTCTTTATTCACATCAACATTTTGTGTCATACCTGGACATTCTGAGGAAGGTTTAGTCCCTACTTGTCTCCCTCTATGGAGATGAAAAGATGGATTCCCTTGTGACTGTGTTGGGAGCCCAAATTGTTTCCCTATGTGCTCTCAAAGCTGGAATTGTATTCATATTAGCTGATTGTACACACCTTTTTCCTCATTCCATAAACACATTTTAACGTTAGCTCTGAAACTGTAAAGGGCTGTTCTGAAGTGCTTTGTGGATATTTCTTTAAGAAATCTTTCGTGACTTTCAAGTCACAACCCACTTTGTATAATTATCGACGAAGGTGAGCACACAATATCCATCCCCTCCAATACCCTCTCCTGGACCCATGATACGTAAGGCAACCTTGTTCACAGGTTTATCAGGTACGTCTTCAAGGGGCAGTGGTGGCTTCTAGTTAAATATTATTATTATTATTATTATTAATTAACATTTGATAGAGCGCATGGCTACCCTTAGGCATCCCAGCGCTTACGACAGCAGGCAGTCAAGTACAATTCACGCTCAAGTCTGGAACAGCCACGTTTTCAGATGTTTCCGAAACGTTAGGTGGTGCGTCATTGGAGATCAATGGGAGCATATTCCAAAGCTTTGCAGCGTTGTAGGCAAACATTCGGCCTCCAGCACGTGCCCTCTTGATTTTTGGCACTGTTGCTAGGAACAAATTCGCTGAGCGCAGACTTCTCGAGTAAACGTTATTACTTGCTTCACATGCACTATAATACTCTGAGGGCCTCATTTATGAAAACTGTTGCATCGCTACGTGAAAACAGCGATGCAACAGTCTTCACTGCGCCCTCCTTGCGACACGATGGATGTGCCGTATTTATTATACGGTGCTCCATGTGGCAAGGAGTTACAGATACATCAGTATTTCTGACATATCTGTAGGCACAGTAATGACGCAGTGCTGGAGTGTGGCGCAAAAGTGACGCAACTCCACAATGGGTCATTACACATGAGCAAGTCCCATGTTAAATGTTCCTGCTTCAGTCTTACGCCTGCTGTGAGGCAGGCGTAAGATTTTGCCGCAGTGGCATCCTAAAAGTGGCGCAGGGAAATCTGATAGATTTCACTGCGCCACTTCTACGAGGCTTTTTGCGGGGGAACGCCCATCATGCATACATTATACCTAATGCCGGTATAATGTAGCGCAGGGCTTTACAAAGTAATGCATCTGCTTAGGTGCGTCACTATGTAAATAGGGCGCAACATGGCGCATTTTACGCTGCCGGTGCATCACATAAAGTAACGCAACAGCGGCGCAAAAGTGTCGCAAGGCCTCATAAAGAAGGCCCTGAGTTTTCTTCAACTGCCAAGTCGATTACTAGCCAGACACATCTAATCCTTAGCCTACCCTTTGAGAGACTTCCACTCTGATGTCATTAAACAAGCAAGGTTAATTATCTGCTGCGTCAGAGATGCAGCTAGTATAAATTTACTACCATATAGTAATTTATCATTCATCTCACTCAGTTCTTCTTTGACTTGCCAGAAAGTTAATGTCACTTCAAGTAACATTTATTTCTTAAGTCGCCTTTTGCACATCCGCTTCTTCACCATGTTCAATCCCGGACGACAACCGTCACGACTGCTCCCTTCATCTGTAGTCGAGCCATCTTTCAGAACAGAAATAATGGCTTCCTCGCAATTTTCATCCTCCTTCTCAGTGTTAATTTATGGTAGCCTAGGAAGGCAGTCAGCTGCTAAATTCTAGGGACCAGGAAGATATCCATTCTAAAATGACAGATTATTGAACACAAAAGCTTTCTGGAAAGGAGAGTTGTTTGAAGTTTTGCAACCTTGGTGATGAAAGTATAAGTCAAAGGTTATGGTTCGTACACCCCACAAATGGGATTCCCCAAAGAAAGGTTTTAAAATTGTAGATACCCCAACGGCACGCCATAGTCTCATGCTTCATGGCATTCAAAGTTTAAGAAGTTCTTGTGATCAGCATATTAATTTTCAAATATCAAATTAGTGCTAATGTAATAAAAAAAACTATCAGAAATGTCGAAAATGAATTGCCTTCTAAGATAGAAATTGTTATTTGATGCTAACACAAACATTGTTAGTTGTTCAAGTCGTGAACGAATGTGTACTAATTCCCCTTCTAGAAAAATTCCCACGAATTCCCAATTATACCTGAAATTCAAACAATCCTATCCTTGTAAAAGCTTGTTACTTGCAGTCACGCACTAAATATATATCTTCAGATACAGACTACTGTAGTCACCGTGAGGTTCTTCTTTTTATTTTGCTCTTTCTGTTTTATACAAAGTGTTAGGTGTTTTAGCCAACATACACTCGCCCTTTCATTCGTGCTAAGGAGAGAAAAAAAATCCTGTATTTTATTTAATCAAATTGAAGACCAAATTGCCCGCTGAGCTCACTGTCTCAGCAAGTGGCAGGTTGTAGAATGGATCCTGCCATGACGGGTCACACTCAGGGGTGGATATGGGCACTGTAGGCCAGCGCTCCTCCTCATGGGAAAGACAAACCGCCAGTCATGTTGACAGCTGTCATGTCATGGTGGCAGTTCACAGCACGTGAACCCAGCCTAGGGCTGCATAACAATGGGATCATTTAAGGCAGTTGCCTCCACCAACGTTCCAATATTAGTATTGTTGAGGTGTTGATCCAACCCAACCTACCTCCTCCCCTCAAAGCTCCACCCCTTTTCTGAATTTGCTGAATACCAAGGCTGCCTATTTTTGATCTCTTCCCATGCATCTTTCTTCCCTCTCTTATCTCTTTCCATGCATCTTTCTTCCCCCTCCTATCTCTTCCCATGCATCTCTCTTCCCCTCCTATCTCTTCCCATGTATCTTTCTTCCCCCTCCTATCACCCCCTCCTATCTCTTCCCATGCATCTTTCTTCTCCCTCCTATCTCTTCCCATGCATCTTTCTTCCCCCTCCTATCTCTCTTCCCATATATCTTTCGTCCCCCTCCTATATCTTCCCATGTATCTTTCTTCCCCTCCTATCTCTTCCCATGCATCTTTCTTCCCCCTCCTATTTCTTCCCATGCATCTTTCTTCCCCCTCCTATCTCTTCCCATGTATCTTTCTTCCCATGCATCTTTCTTCCCCCTCCTATCTCTTCCCATGCATCTTTCTTCCCCCTCCTATCTCTTCCCGTGCATCTTTCTTCCCCCTCCTATCTCTTCCCATGCATCTTTCTTCCTCCTCCTATCACCCCCTCCTATCTCTTCCCATTCATCTTTCTTCTCCCTCCTATCTCTTCCCATGCATCTTTCTCCCCCCTCCTATCTCTTCCCATGTATCTTTCTTCCCCCTCCTATCACCCCCTCCTATCTCTTCCCATGCATATTTCTTCTCCCTCCTATCTCTTCCCATGCATCTTTCTTCCCCCTCCTATCTCTTCCCATGCATCTTTTTTCCCCTCCTATCTCTCTATCCATGTATCTTTCTTCCCCCTCCTATCTCTTCCCATGCATCTTTCTTCCCCCTCCTATCTCTTCCCATGTATCTTTCTTCCCCCTCCTATCTCTTCCCATGCATCTTTCTTCCCCCTCCTATCTCCTCCCATATATCTTTCTTCCCCCTCCTATCATCCCCTCCCATGCATTTTTCTTCCCCCTCCAATCTCTTCCCATGTCTTCCGATGCATCTTTCTTCCCCCTCCTATCTCTTTCCATGCATCTTTCTTCTCCCTCCTATCTCTTCCCATGCATCTTTCTTCCCCCTCCTATCTCTCTTCCCATGCATCTTTCTCCCCCTCCTATCTCTTTCCATGCATCTTTCTCCTCCCTCCTCTCTCACACTTCCTGACTCTTTATTTCAGGCTTCTCCAACAAGTAGCTCGTGAGGTACAGGTAGCTTTTCTGCTTCCTCTAAGTAGCCCTCCTGTATGCAGGACATCCTACTAAATTGGAAACTTTTGCTTGGTTGAATTAATGTATGTATGCCAAAATTGTGCATTCAAGACAATTATTTTCCGAGCTCATATGCTGATGCATCGAGAAAAAGGGCAGAGTTTCCAAAATATATTTAAAGCTGATTTTTGAGTGATAAATCGAGACTTTTTGCTAATATTATTACTTTCGTGCCACGAGCCTTGCAGCTGTGGCTGCTGTGCATTATCCATGTAGAGTCATTCCAAATTGACAAAGCCTTTTGCACATTATTGCTGGCACTCCTATCTGACGCACTGAGGTGATCACTGCTAGTAATCTTGCATGGGTTGGCCACTAATATAATGTTGTTTGTTGTGGTCCCCATTGCAACACTTATAATCTTAGAAGCTCGCAGTGATTTTCATGGAACATAGTAGCTCTTTTATGCAAAAGATTGGAGACCCCTGCTTTAGATGTTTCTTACATGTACTCTTTAATCCGTAATTTCTACCTTTAAGCCTAATTTCCTATCTGTTGCTTCCTCTTTCTTTCTCCCTCTGTTGTTTTTCTCTCTCTTTTGCTCTGGTTCAGTCTGATGATAACAAATGAGAGCCACTTGCAGTCATTGTTGCAAACTAAGGGGTAGATTAGGATGGCGGGCGGACTTCAATCTGCCCGCCATCCTTACGGTGCTGGGACTGGCCGCTAGACGTGCGGCGGTACCGCACCACTGATTAGGATGCAACCGCCACCCTGGCGGTCGCATCCTGCATATTTGACATTGCGGCGGGTGCTGCTGCAGTGCCAAAATTGCATGTTGTGCATTTCCATGCACAATGTGGCAGGCACTGCGCGGTGCCTGCCACCTTGTGCATGGCAACCCCCCACCCCCCGGGGGACCGCGATGGGCTCCCTACCAAAACTCTGCATGTCTTTCCATGGCGGTATCGCCGCCATGGAAAGGCCGCTATTTACAGATATCCTGATTTGGTGGACGGTGCCTACTAGGCACCGCCACCATTTTAGGCACCCTACACCATACGCCAGGTAATCGCAGTCAAGTTCCCAACGCCATCCTAATCTGGCGGTGGGAAAAATCTGTTTGATGGCGGAAGGACCGTCACCGCAGGGCCGGCGGTTGGCACCGCCAGCCCTGCTGTGGCAGTCCTCCAGTGGAATTTTGCCCAAGTTTCAGAAAAACTCTCCCAAGTTCCATGTGGCAGAGTTTTTCCATGTGCAGGGTGCACCAACCATAAGTTGGCGAGCAAGAAAATCCACCACTCACGGAATTCCGCGGAATCTCGCAGAGTTTTTGAGTAACTCCGAAGAACTCCTTGGAGTGAAACTCCACAGGTTTCCCCCATTCCCACCTTTTAATTGGGGGCACAGGTCTAGGAGGGTTGGTTTTAAGAGGTATATTGCCTTATTCTTCTCATGTGACAGCATCTTCTGCACCAGCATTGAATGGGTTATTGTTCTGATTAGAGAGGCATCTAGACACTATGAGCAAATGTAAGTCCTCCAACTTCATCCCATTGAATGACAGGCAGGGAGAGAGATGGTGTCTGAAATGGACACATGGGAAATACATAATATTGAACTTGTCTGGTGAGATCCACAGTTGACCTGTTGACCTGTGGCTCCCTGTCATGGTAAATTACTAGCCCAATAAAATGAATTTAGCATTGGTGCTTGGAAATTTTGAACCTGCATGTGCACAGACAACAGTGAGAAAACGGCATTTGCACTAACCGACCAATGCACCAATGACATTTGCATAGAGTGATCTGTTTAAAAATTATATGTACACTAAAAACTAACTAGTTCTTGGTGACCTGACAGTATATGAAAGGTGGTTAGAGAGAGTATATCCTTTCTTTGTTTCATTCATTCTTTTTTTCTTCCTTTATCTTTCTTTCATTCTCTCTTTTTTCTCTTTTTCTCTTTCTTTCTTTCTCTCTTTCTTCCTTTCTTTCTTTCTTTCTTTCTTTCTTTCTTTCTTTCTTTCTTTCTTTCTTTCTTTCTTTCTTTCTTTCTTTCTACATAGCAACACTGCCAACTAGAAGTGTCAATCAACGTACAGCATGAAGACATACAGAAAGGAGCTTATGCTTTTCTTATAACAAACACTGCCCCAGAGATTTGCTTTTGCGTAAGCTTATTATATTCATGGTCAGGATTTATGATGACAAAGCTACTTACAGGAAAAGAAAGAACTGAAAAGGGAACATGTCTGCCAAGAGCATCATCTTAGTATGCCTACAGGCACCTCTTCGATTTATGCATTGTGGAGAAATCCTCTTAAGGAAACACTGAATCCTGGATTGAATTAATCACATTTAAAGTAGGGATTTAACTTAAATAATCAGGCAAAATATAAAGATAGCACGCGTCTTTGAATCCTGCCGCTGTCCTATCGCGCGGGTTTGCATACAATGATTTTGGGTATTATGCTGAAAGTTGAAGAAATGTCAGCATTTGGCATATGGGGTCCAATATTCAAAGCAATGTAAATTCCCTAATAGAGGGTGGACTGTATGAAACATGTATACACCTTCTGCCATATTGATGTACAAACTTGTTATTTTCTGGTTCTCCTTAACACATAAAATCCCCACCCCCCACTACTATTACAAACAACCTACTTCCTGTTGATCTTGAACACCCCCTCACTGACCCCTTTCTCATCTCTCAGTGTCCTCTTGATTTTAACTCCTTTGAATCTCTAATCACCGTTGTCACGTTTACCTCACGCCCATCTTACCTGCTTGGCCTAATATCTATTTTTTAGGTCTTACCTACAGACAGCTTGAGCTGTTTATTTTTGAAGACCTATTGTTTCCAATATATTAAAATATATACATACAATGACCTTTAGGGTATCCCCTTGCTCTTGATTGTATGGATTTGTTGTCTATCTCATTACCCCACTTCTTATTCAAAGACCATCTTGCCCATTCTTTATTCTTTATTTGCCCGACTCTCAGCTTTCCTTGTTTATCATGTTCAGATTGGCTGACTTATATCCTTCAACTGCTGACATCAGACAACTATTAAAGGGAACTGAATTTAAGCACTCCGTGGAAGCTCATGTCCTTTTTGCTCTCTTCCCTGTGTGGCTCTTGCTTGTTTGCATCTTAAATTGTCATTGCTTTCCTACTCCCTGTAATGTCTTGTAAATAAAAGTACGATGGAACTCTTTTGGTTCCCACAGTACACCGTAGGCCTGTGACATAAGTGTTGGAGAGATGAGTTGAAGGTAGGCTTAGAATGTTGAGTTGAGACTTACACGCAGCGAAATCAAGATGTGTAAAATTACTCTTTGTATGTGGCGTGGTTATTGGCGAGTACCTGGGCTGGCAGGACGCTATACTTCCCATTATCTCAGTTCATGCAAGTATAAAACCCACCTTCTTCACCTCAGGTTGTTGCTGCTGGCCTACTCCCGCTCCTAGCACACATCTATCAGGCCACTCGCTTGCATCTTCGAATGCATACTTTCTTTTTTATTTTAACTTATTTGCATTCAAAAGTAGCCACCAGTGAAGTGCGACACATATGCATGCACTGGCGGCCATGGGTCATTTTCAGAGGTGTGCTTTGACAAAGGTATGACTACATGCCCCTCTACCCCTGCCGAACATGAGGCATATTTCTGCCTAAACAAAAATACAGCATGTCAGTGTACAACCGTATGTATTTAGTATCAGGTGAACACACATTAGGTGTGCCCCCCATTGTTTCCTATTCACAGAATTCTTTAGGAGTGGTACGCACGGGGCTGGCTCTCGTGTGGGCCTGAAGAAGAGCTTTAGGGGAAAGCTCGAAACATGTTGACCCAGTACTAGGGACACCATACTCATTACAGTTAGGGCTTTCCCCAGTATTAACCCCTGATTTTAAAACGTACTGACTAGGAGCAGGAATAAAACATTAGCTCACTAGCTAGGTATTTTTAACCTATTTTTTTTCATTCGACATCACTGTACCACACATATTTTCCAAAAACGAAGTGCTCCTACATAGTGCGCAAGTCGCAGCATGCCTCAATCCGCAGCGGATCCAATGATGAAGCATGCCAACTAGTGGTAATGCTGGTGGGTGAGGGAACTCTAGAAAATAATGTTTCTTTCTGGAAAGAGGGTTTTTTCACACATTGGAATCCCTGTTCTTCCTATGGTTAGGTTTTTAATTCCGAATGTTGTGGAACTTCACCTGAACTGTCAGGCCTCCCCTTTTAGCCTTTTTCTAATCTTAAAAAACTAAATTAACTGGCAAATCTTCTGCATCCTATTCTGTTTTTTTCGTATATCTTTCCTGTTCACAGCAACAATTTCTATGCTGAGATTCCCACAGTTATGCTCCGGCTCCTACTAAAGATCACAAAACTGGATCAGGGCTGGATGAAAGATTTGTTTTTTTGTTCTTTGGCCATTGGAAGCTAGGTCTATGAGTCACCCAGCGGCCTGTAGTGCTTGCCTGCTCTTTCTATGTTGGTGTTGCTCGCAGTGCCCCAACGTAACACTATGGTCTGATGCTGCGTAAGATAAAAAAGGACTTTCTCCTTGCAGGACCAGATATGACTTGATGTAAGGAATAGGAGAGAAAGGATGGGGGAGCAGGTTATGTCCAGCCCTCAGTGTCTCTTGGGCAGCAGCTGCTGCTGTTTGACTGTGACTGTCCGCCCTCGTGTTCTTCAAATATGATGCTGAAAACTAAATAACAAAATACCCTGATGTGTAGACGAATGTAGGTGAGCATCAGTTCAGTGATACTGAAGTGAGCACCATGTAAAGCACTAACAATAGTGAACTACAACACCTCCTGGCTTTTGCACACTACTAGAAGCAATAAGGACACTCAGTAACAATAAACAAAATAGTACCATGAAATAAACATATCTTGCTTGAGTGTTATGGAGTTCCTGAGAGGGTAGATGACCTAGCTCCCCTTGGGCAGAAGAGCCCACAGCTGAGGAAACACTAATGCTCTTATCTGCTGCTGGCACTACAGTAGGCTGTTTCCAGCCTCCAGGCTAAAAGAGGGTCCTCAGATTAGGCAAGATTTGGTTGGCCAGGGTGACCTTTTCCTCCCAGTTACCCTCCAAGTTTCTGCCAGAGAATTAAGGTCGGCTCCAGCCTACAGTTAAATAACTCAACAATGCATCCTCTCCCACTGGAAATTCCCTTAGTCTGAGATAAGCCCCTCATCACCAGGCACATTATACCCACTCGTATTCCAGAATGAGAGCCAGGTGAAAAAGCCAATTACCACACAAAACAGATACCTTGACCAATGTGAACAAAGCACACTTGAAAGATCCCTGACCCCTCTGGTGGAGTATCTGCATGTGAATAGGACGGTCACCGGAAGAGGGTAACCAATTGGAGCCAAGCACTTTGACCTATTTTCCTTTCCATAGGTGAAAAAGTGACATACTTGGGTCAAGGGAGTGAAGAATGTGTCTAATGGCTAGGGTGGTTGAGAACATAGGTGTCAAACACATAAATGGTGATTGTATGGATTCTTGCAAATAGTCTAAAACACTGGCTATCGCTCTAGATAGCATTCCATCTGATCGTTTTTTCACCCTCTAAGTCACTCTAGACAGAGGCCCATCTTATGGAATTCAGTACTGACCTGCTCATCATGAGGACAGTCCATCCTGGACTGCAAGGCAAGGTCCCCTTCAGAAGGGGAAACAAGCAACCCAAGCCCAGTTTTGGAATTTTCAGTAAGGTACGGCTTGAATCCTTTGACAAGGCGCCATGTCTGGGTAAATCCTTGGCCACTTAGGGTGTCACATCAAAAAGTGATACGGCAAAACCTTGCAAATTGTCTAAACCAGTATCTCTGGGCAGTATACTGGCAATCACCAGTTGGTAATATTCCAACCCATTGTTTTTTGCCCATTATGCCACTCTAGACAGAGGCCCACTTTATGCAAATTAGTACTGACTCTGCTCCTCAGCAAATAAGAGTAACATGGTACCTTAACTCTTACCATCATCAAAAAGTGAAAAACTATTGATCTCCCAAATATATGTTGGTTGCTAGGAGTCCACTTCAGCAAGCAAAAAATCGCCCCACCTCACCCTCACTCTACGAGTGAGCTTTTCAACCTGTGTGCTGAAGAAAAAGAAGAAACAGGCAAGGACTGTGTGCGGCAGTAGCGAAAGAGGACCGCTGCCTCTTCCCCTTCACTCTCAACTTGACTTACCCCAGAATGTGATATCAAGGCTCTACGCACCAACTGCCCAAGCTTTCCAAGTGCAGATCCAGGTAGAGTCGGCTTCCCCAGCACTTTTTTCCTCCAATTGTACTACCATGACATGACAAGAGCATATAGGAGGGTAGATGACTAAATGGCCATCATGTCTCATAGAGTTGCTGCCCACAGGAACAAATACTCTGAAAGTCTAGGAAGTGGTGGAGCCTACAAGAATACATGAGGTTCTGGGGCACTACAAGTAAGACCACACAAAGGACCTGTTAAGTTTTCTTGTAGGAAACACTCCAATAACTAGACTGACCTGATGTGTAACAAGGCACATTCCGGAGGGTCTGCCAGGTCGGGGGCTGCTCTACATGTCCTGCTGAAAGTGACAGAGGAAAGAGCCTGGGCTGTTGAAGCACTTTTGAATAATAAATGTGCTTATGCGGAGGGGCTCCTGCGAGATTGAATAATTTATGTTCGGAAAAGGATCAAGGGAAAAGGATGCAGTCCCTAAAGTCTGCTTTCATACTCTTCTAGGAGTGTTTGGGAGGGGTTTGGCATATCAGGGGACCTATTTTTTCTAACAATCCTCTGTGTATGAAATATTTGTCAAATAAGAGCGACCCTGTGCACCATCCTAACCACTAGGAATATGTGCCATGTTAATGGACATACAAACCCCATGTCGCGAACAACATTGATAATTGTCTCCAAGACACAGCAATGTTTCACCAGGAACATCTTCGTTTGTCAAGGGAGGAGTATGCATGACATTTGGACTTGGCCCTGCAGACGATACAGACCATATCACACATGTATCTCTCAATCTTCAGAGTCAAGGCATAGGGCTCAGTCAACTGGGAAACAATATAAACCTGTAAGGCTAATCTTCGCACAATCCAGACCAATAACCCACCTGCACCACCCACAAACCAGCCTGCAGTTACTCCACAATCACAATGTCAACACTCTGCGGATCCACGACCCCCATGAACCATTTATATGACTCTCATTCACCCACAGTGTAGCGTCCTCCCCTGGCTGGGTACTCGTAAATAAATATGCCACACACTGAGCTTGGTCTTACTCGTCTTTATTGCTCTGCGTGTAACTGCGAACTCCACAGTCTAAACATGAATTCTATTCACCACACCCCAACACTTACAACACAGTTCTACGGAGTCCATCAGGAACCAAAAGGGTCCCGTCATCGCTAACCCACAAGACACTACACACAGTATCAAAACAAACTGCCGTATTTAATCAACCATCCCTAACTGTTGATGCATATAGCTGAACACTTTAATTGTTCATCCATATCAATAAATTTCATCTGCAATTACCTTTCACATGAGTGCCATCGCCTGTCCACCTGGCCATGAATATGTGTGTATTACAATAATGAAATGTGTTAGAAACTGCAGAGCATTTAATATTAACCCTTATATCAAATCATTTACATACACCTACAAGCATTTTGATGCATACATAAAAGTAAGAACAAAACCAGATTATATATTGTGCAAAAGACAAAATATTTTTGGCGTCTGCTTTGGAGAAAAGTTAACTGTCTTTGAGAAGGAGACAAACAACAACAATAGTGCAAAAATCTAGGGAGGTAGATTGAATTTAGAGGGTGGGCCTGTTAAATGAAAAAAATATGTTAGAAATGTCTGGGAGCCAGTCTACCTACAATGTGGAATGAGGATAACGGTAAAACATTAAACATATGTGTCAAAGTAAGTTGAAAAATCTAAATGAATGTTTAATTTCAATGTAAAAGTGCCAAATACACAATAAAAATCTATCGCCAAACCCAGATTGTAGGCTAAAAATACATCTCTGGGTTGAAGGGCAAATTTCCTGAATATCTCCCTCTTTCTATTCAGGGACAATCTCTCACCCCCAGAGCACCTTCAGCTCCTCCTGTGGTGCTGACACTTAGGGGCATATTTACAAGGAAATGTCAGAGCGTCGAGCTGCGCCAAATTTGGCGGAGCCGCCGTCCAACATTTCCAAAGCACAGGGATGCACCGTATTTGCAACAATACAGCACACCCCTGTGTCTTCCCTAGGCCCTTCCTGCACATAAACAATCCATAATGGTGATTTGCTATTTTTATATGTGCTGCTTTTTGCCTCGCACATAGCAAATCGTCATTATTTAAGGATTGTTTATGTGCAGGAAGAGACAGCTTCCTGCACATAAATAATCATTAATGGCGTTTTGCTCTTTGTATGTGTGCTGCAGAATGCATATATATATAATAATTCCTCCTGTACCTGTTTAGCTTCTGAGGTCATCCTTCTATTTTCCTCGTGATCTCACTGTGCCTTACACCTGAGCTGCCCACTGAAATGGAAATGCCAGAAAAAGCACAAGTGCAAATGGAAAATGCTTCATGTAAATCATAACACATCTTACACCATTCGAGAACTAAATGTGACAAACAATGACAACGTTTTATAACCCACTCCTCTTTTCCTTGCATGTTTTAAAATTCAATATGCCATTTGTTACACTGGGTGACTATGGTCATCAAATGTACAAATCAAGCAAATATTATTTCCCAATTTAAAAAAAACTTTATGTATGGTATAGAAATAGATGTGTCTGCTAAACCTATAGGATACCTAGATGCACTAAGACAATGTCACTCTAGCATTCACCTACGGTGGCAACAAGGAACTGCATCATGATTTGAAGGTCAAAGGTTAAGTGTGTTGTGTGTGTATATGTGATGGTTGATACATTTTTGTACAATACATGGCAATGGCTACTTTACGTGTGTATCTTTGTGGAAAAAAATGAAAAGAATGTAAAAATGTATCTAACTCACTGCCTAATCACAAACTTTATATGTCTTATGTGTATTTTACATTGGAACGTCTCTCTTTGCAAAATAAAAGCACTTATGTCAATAGTGAAGTTTACTCTTTTTTTTAAAATAGATGTGAAAAAAGATACTTGGTACCATCACAATATATTATAATTGCAAATTAATAAAGTATATTAATTATATCCAAAAATAACAATCATTCATTGTCACTTTTTAGTCACAAACAGCACATCCTCACATCATCGACATAATCAAATATAAATGAGAAATGACACTAAAAATTGTAAAAACTACAGATTTATTTTTTAATGGAAGACATCACTTTTCTATTTCTTGTGGGCCTCCCCCAAATACAAAGTCGGACAACATGAAAGTAATTGCTGAATTATGCATTGTGGCTGTCAGAGATTTTTGAGGTAAAGGCAGCTTGCTTGACAGCACCTCAACCGATGGATTGCATTGAGGAATAGTGGGCATGCCCAGCAGACTTAGGCTCAGTATCCCCCTTGTCCTGTTTAGAGGGTAAAAAAAAATCATGCAAAGGATGTCTGATCTGCCGATTTCATTGTGAATGTATTTCTATGAGATGATTGTATTGCATATTATGTTTTATTGTAGAGTTTGAAAAAACATCTTTTTAAAAAGGTTACACATCTTTGTGGTCGTGAAATTCTCCACAGTGGTATACAAAAGATAAACTACTTAAAATAATTTAATAGCATTTAGAAGTGGTTGCCTCTGAATATAAAGATGTGTGAATGGAATCCTATTCTTTTAGTAAGTTAATGTTTGTGGGATATAAAGATGTGTCCCAAAATTGTTAGATGGCTATATTTATAAAATGTTGTCCATAGATGAATAAGTGAGTGATGTATTTGAGGATTCATTTTCCATTTAGACTACCAAGTTTCGAAGTGTCATCACTGCAGTGCAGCAGTATTTCAGGATGATATAGACGAATGGTGTTATGTTCCACCTTTCATCATTGGCTCGACTCTATCCAACAACTGTGATGCAGCAACCAAACTAGCATCACAGATCAAATGCGAGGTCAATAGTCTGTAACTCAGCTGAAGACCCAGATGGTTCTTCTTTGTCCTTTGTTCCACCCTGGGATGTTTGCTGGAACCATAGTTCATGGCTAAGAACCTTATGTAAGCCTTGTCACACGGTGATGTTGTGCAACATGCAACAGGCTACAATAATCATGCACACAACTTCTGGAGAGTTCTGAACGAAGTATCCTCATGCCTCTGTATGGTCAAGACATCAGAAGCATGACTTGAGGATATCAAATGTATGTTTAATAATGGGTCACATAAACACGTGTGTCCTGTTTTACCTCTGCTGAAGCTGTGTGGTTCAATGTTGGAAGTGGTAAGGAATAGGCTTGGGCGAAATTTAAATTACTGAAATGATGCTGTACGCCACTTTATGTAATTATGCTCCAATCATGGTAAAAGTGTACAGCAAACCCATGTGAACAATAGACCTCTGTTGTTTGCTGTGCTTTTCTTTCAATGAGTCCTCTCGCAAAAAATTGATGTGCGGAAGCATTTTGCGCTAAAATATAGCACGAGTGACGGATCTGAAGTTTGCACAATCATGCATCATTTCACACAATTTTGCAAAAAGTTCATGTAATTACATAAAAGTAAATTATGTAGATTTCACACATCCTTAGTAAGGACACAGGAGCTGAGAGGACATATGTGCAATACTTATTCTATGGCATCTTCGACCTGCTTACAGTAGAATAACTCTAACCCTGAAACACCGAATGTGGCTCCTTCACCTGGCCAAAATGCTATCCTTTTTTCATCTGAGCAAAAGACACACAAATAGTGGATGGAATGCAGAGCAAATCAAACATTCAGCCCAGTCAAAATATATGGGTTAAATCCATTGTTCTTTTGCTCACCATGCCACTTCAGTTTAGACCCAGCTATATGCAACTCAGTCTTATCCCTTTCCCTCATGGGAACAGTGCAGCACGAACTGCCAAGCCAGGTCCTCCTGGACCAGAAACAAGCATCCTGGGAACATTTTCAGGATATCACCCCTCATCAGCCAGACTAGCTTGAATCCAGTGACACAGTGAGTCCAGGACCCACGCCTGGGCATACCCGGTGCACTTAGCGCAAGAAAGCAAAAGACACACAAATGATGGATGGAAAGCGGAACAAATCAAACATTCACCACCATGGACTTAACCCAGATCTATTGACTGTAGATGTACTAAATTCAATTTGTGCAATTTTTGTTACCAGCAATTTGATTTAGGCTTAAAGTACTGATATTCCTCATTTTTAAAATTTTGGAGAATCTCTTTAGATTTGTGTTCAGCTCTTTTCTTTTCTTGGAAGAAAAATGTATCATAAAATGAATTGATGCAGCTTTAATTATTGTGTATAGGCATATAAATAGGTTGACTGAAACAAAAAAGCATAATTTGCAGAGTTTATAAAGTCTGCCAAAAATACTGGGGGGCATATTGTCAAGCACGGCGGTAAAATTATCGCTGCTTTAGCAGCAGAACACTGCTGCTAAAGCGGCAATAATGGGCTTGATAATATGCCGCAGAGAATTCCAATAGAAGCCCATGTTGACACCAGAACATGGGCTTCTATGGGAATTCTCAAGGGCATATTATCAAGCCCATTATCGCCGCTATAGCGGCAGTTTTCTGCCGCTAAAGCGGCGATAATTTTAACGCCGTTTCTTGATAATGTGCCCCTTGATGACTTAGTAACTAATCTAAATTCACAGCCTGCTGGGCAGAAAATCTGAATTTTATTAAGGACACGGAGGCGAATATTATGCAAATCTCCTTTATTGCCACAGCTCAGCAGCAACAATTGAAGAACATAGAACTTCAATGAACATTCTAAAGAAATATAAAGTCCCCTTGTGACCAGCCATCTCCCTTCTTTGTTAGACTGCGAAGAAAGATCAATGTGCAGAAGAAAACAGGAATGAAACTGAAGATAGCTTTCCAAAATATGGTCCGAAGGAAAAAGAAATTCTTATTCTGAAAGAAAAAAGAATAACATTTCATAATATCTTGTTATAATATTAATAGAATATAAATAATAAAAAATATACAATAGGGAGGGTTATATTCTCAATAGAGGAGGGATAATTTTAGCCTCCGTGTCCCTAATAAAATCCAGATTTTCTGCCCAGCAGGCTGCGAAAAATCTAAATTTTATGGCACGACACCGAGGCCATATTATGCACGTTTAAAGTACATTAAGAACATTATCAATCACATTAGAGATTGGTCTGAAATAACAAGCCTTAAACATACTATTACTCGACCAGTCTGCTGCCCTAAGGATATCTTGCAGTCCCCCTCCAAGAAAAAATGCCTTTGAAGCCGAAGCACCTCTGAGGGAGTGAGCTCCAAAAACAGATATGTCTATACCACTTTCATGCATGACATCCTTTAGCCATCTTGCCAAGGTTGGAGAAGAGACGCCTTTATGAGGAGACCTGTAGGAAATCAGTAATTGACATTCATTCAGTCTTAAATTTTTAGTCCTTTTATCGTACTCTTTCAAACATTTAACCACGCAGAGTCTTTCATTCTGAGGAAAAAAGGGGTAAAAGATAGAGGAAGACATGGTCTTGGTTCTTTTCTTGAGATAAAAGCAAACACCTTCGGGTTGGAAGGCCCTGCTAGAAATATCCAATGCCTTGACATCTGAAGTTCTTCTGAAAGATACCTGACATAATAAAACAGTAAGTTTGTATGAGATGCGTTTAAGAGAGAGAGAAGCATTTTCTCCCCATAAAGATAGAGTTCGAAGTACGAGAGTAACATCCCAGAGTGCGATATATTTAGCAGAAGGAGGGTTCAGAACTACCACGCTTCTCATTATCTTTTTAGTTAATAGATTCTGACCAACGGCGACGCCATTAATTAAGAAATGCCAGCTGAAATAGCAGATCTATAAGCATTAACGGTATAAGATAAACCAGATGTAAACAGTTCTGAAATATAGTTAACAACATGAACTAAATCAGTTGTAATGGGATCATAATGTCGTTGAAGGCACCAGCGAATCCATTTGTTCCATTCCAATCGATAAGCCTTTCTTATACCAGATGCCCATGACTCAGAAATGAGTCTGAAAGCATTAGACGAAAGTCCTGGGATTCGTCATTGTCTCCTGAAATCTTCCATGCCGTCAGCACCAGAAGACCCTGCTCTACAAGGGGATGGATGTCGCCCTCTGGACCTAGGAGTATTTCCCTGAATGAAGGGATCAGAATTGGAAAGTCTATGCTCATTTCCAGAATGATTGGGAACCAGGCCTGAGATCTCCAAAGAGGGGTTATCACGACCATGCTCTCTCGGTAACGTCGAGCATGAAGGAGAAGGCAAGGAAGCATTGCAAATGGCGGGAAAGCATAAGGGGCTAAACGCCTCCAATCCTGAAGGAAAGCATCTACCTTCTGAGCTTGAGGGTCCGGTCTCCAACTGAAGACATTCTTCAATTGAGTATTCAGTCGGTCTGCAAACAGGTCTGTCTTGAAGGGACCCCATTAGGATTGGATGGTTAAGAATACCTGTCTGTCCAGTCTCCATTTGCTGGAGTCCCTGAAATTCTTCAAGTACAAATCTGCCACCCCATTCTTCAACCCAGGAATGTGTTCCGCTATAGCTGTAATTCCTTTGTTCAAACAATAGTCCCAGAAGCCTTTTGCTAGGTCTGTTAGGCCCTTGGAATGAGGTCCCCTAGTTTGCTGACATATCGTACTGCGGACACATTGTCCATTCGTAACGTTACACAGCATTTCATCGATTTCTGGGTGAAACAACGAATCACAAATGAACCTGCTAGTAATTCTAAGCAGTTGATATGCAACTTCTTCTCTTGAGGAGTCCAACGACCCCCTGTTGATGAGTTCCCACATCTGGCTCCCCATCCTCCCAAACTCACGTCTGACTCTGTTACTAGATCCGTTTCCTCCCCAAAAATGGCTCTGCCATTCCATGCTTCTACATTCTTTAGCCACCAAAGGAGTTCGGTTCTTGAATCCTGATCAAGACAGATCAGTTGGGAGTATGATTGAGTTGATCTCAGAGATTCGGCCTTCAATCTCTGAAGTGCTCGATAGTGTAATGAGCCTTGGAAGATTGCCTGAATTGTGGCGGAAAGGAGGCCCAAGATCCTTGCTAGGACTCTTAAGGGAAAGGTCATTAGGGCGAGTATCTTTCTGAGTTCTTTCCTCACTTTCCTTACTTTGTCGCCCGGTAGTCTCAGCTCTGCCTTTACGGTGTCTACCAAGAAGCCCAGAAACTGAGTTTGTTGACTTGGAATTACGCAGGATTTTTTCATGTTTATAATGAAGTCTAGGTGTTCTAACAGATGTATTGTAAGGTCTGTGTGAAGTGAAACGGTCTGTTTTGAGTGTGCCATTATGAGGATATCTTCGAGGTATATGATTAGCCTCACTCCCCTCTGTCTGAGCCAAGCAGTGAAGGTCGGAGTACCTTGGTAAAGCACCAAGGGGCAGACGATAGACCGAAAGTGAGGCTGCAAAACTGGTATAGTTTTCCCTCCCAAGTGAATTGGAGAAACCTCTGGTGGGGTTCCCAGATAGGAATTGTCAGATAAGCGCCTTTTAAGTCCAGTCTCGTTAACCAGTCCCCTTTTCTTAAAATGTCCCTCAGTAGGTGTATCTCTTCCATTTTGAAGTGTTGGTAGACTACCCATTGATTTAAGTCTTTTAAGTTTATGACTGGCCTCTGTTCCTTGTTTTTCTTTTCTACCAGAAAGATATTGCTGAGGAAGCCTAAGTGAATGCCCTCGACAATGGCACCTTTTTTTAATAAGTCCCGTACCTCTTGAGAGACCAGATCTCTGTCTTTGCGTGAGAAGGTAATCTCTTGAGGACGTCTTGTTTGGAAGGGGATATCGATTAAGTCTATTTTGTACCCTTTCACTGTATTCAGAACCCAAATATCTTTGTTTACCAAATTCCAATTCCCAGCAAATTGATGTAGCCCCCCCTTCCACCTTTGGAGGGGTATCTGAAAGGTCTCTACAGGTTCCTACCTGATGAAAAGGAACATTGTCTCCGCTCGCCTCTGAAGGGACGTCCGAGGTTCCTCTGTCTCTGGGGGTAGAATTGTTGAGAGCCATAGTTGTTACTAAATCTGCCGCCACGGGCCATGAAAGGTCTTGAAGTGGAATTTCCCTGGCCGGGGAAACAACACCGTATTCTCCCGGCCTGGGTAAAAATCCGATCTTGAAATACTTTTTGGATATTTTTTTAGGATTTTTGTATTGAACTAAAGCACCAACGTACTTAGCCATGTCCTTAATAAAATCCCCGCCAAAGAGAAATCCTTGTGAATTAGGGCCTCCGTCATTCTTGGCTAGTTCGATTAGTTTGGGGTCGATCTTCATTAACACCCCATTCCTTCTCTCTGTAGAGATAGCGGTGTTAGCATTGCCAATAAGGCATATTGCCCTCTGGACCCACTCCCTGAGTTCTTTAGGGTCAACTGGGGAGTCCCCCAAATAGGCTGATTGAGCCATTTCGAAAATTTTAGTAAGGGGCCTATGGTGTCAAGAAGGCGGTCCTGACAGGATTTTTAGCCTTTATCCATGCCCTTCTTGGGATCTCTGGAAGTTTTAGCTATGAAAGCTACTACCTTGGGATCCAATTCTGGGGTTGCAGTTACTTTATTGGGAAGGTAGGGTCTCGGGCATTCAGAACGAAGTCTGGATCTAACCTCTTTTGGGATCTCTTTCCTCAACCAAACGGAGAGGTAGTCTGCCACATGCTGGGAAGGGGTCCATTCTGGGGATAAGGGGTGTTTTATTAACAATGGGTCAAACATTTGATCCCCGAATGGGTGCAAGAGTCTCATGTTAGGTTCTGAGGCCTTGGAAGCCTCTTCAGAGCTTCCCGTTCCTCTCGGTTGTCCCTCTTACACATCTGTGTTAAAGCCAGAAGAGCAGGACAGATCAATTTGTGGGTCAAAGTTGTCATCACTATTAAGGTCAATAGGGAGCTCAGGGCCTTGTTCTTGCCCATATGGGGTGCCCAAGGCACCAGTCTTGTCACCGCCTTGAGAACGTGAAAGAGATGCGGAGGTTTTAGCTTTCTTTGTGTCCTTTCGCTTTTACATCCAAGGGCCCCCTTCTTAGGAGCCTTAGTTGCTCCTGCCTGATGATTACTAGTGGAAGGGCGTGGGGATGATTGAGAGAAGGATTCTAATTTGTTATTAATTGTATCATCAATTGAGCCAAGCACCTTCTCCAGAACCTTGTTTACTAGCTCCTCCAGTTTATCTTCAATATTAATTTGAGGTGCAGACATTTTGAATAAAAAACTTATCAATTGTAGGATAGAAGATCAAGAAGTTATCAAATTATAGGGTAATGGGTCACAATTAATAGTAATTATTATAGGGTAATGGGTCACAATTAATAGTAATTAGTAAGGGAAGGTCACTAAAAAGTTGTTTTTAAAAAATTGCTCAGCAGAAAGGTCCTGTTGGAAGTGGTAAGGAATAGGCTTGGGCGAAATTTAAATTACTGAAATGATGCTGTACGCCACTTTATGTAATTATGCTCCAATCATGGTAAAAGTGTACAGCAAACCCATGTGAACAATAGACCTCTGTTGTTTGCTGTGCTTTTCTTTCAATGAGTCCTCTCGCAAAAAATTGATGTGCGGAAGCATTTTGCGCTAAAATATAGCACGAGTGACGGATCTGAAGTTTGCACAATCATGCATCATTTCACACAATTTTGCAAAAAGTTCATGTAATTACATAAAAGTAAATTATGTAGATTTCACACATCCTTAGTAAGGACACAGGAGCTGAGAGGACATATGTGCAATACTTATTCTATGGCATCTTCGACCTGCTTACAGTAGAATAACTCTAACCCTGAAACACCGAATGTGGCTCCTTCACCTGGCCAAAATGCTATCCTTTTTTCATCTGAGCAAAAGACACACAAATAATGGATGGAATGCAGAGCAAATCAAACATTCAGCCCAGTCAAGATATATGGGTTAAATCCATTGTTCTT
Organism: Triturus cristatus; assembly: GCF_964204655.1. Lineage (NCBI taxonomy): Eukaryota > Metazoa > Chordata > Amphibia > Caudata > Salamandridae > Triturus > Triturus cristatus. The sequence goes on from NC_140593.1 coordinate 1,052,941,351, forward strand.
TTGCTCACCATGCCACTTCAGTTTAGACCCAGCTATATGCAACTCAGTCTTATCCCTTTCCCTCATGGGAACAGTGCAGCACGAACTGCCAAGCCAGGTCCTCCTGGACCAGAAACAAGCATCCTGGGAACATTTTCAGGATATCACCCCTCATCAGCCAGACTAGCTTGAATCCAGTGACACAGTGAGTCCAGGACCCACGCCTGGGCATACCCGGTGCACTTAGCGCAAGAAAGCAAAAGACACACAAATGATGGATGGAAAGCGGAACAAATCAAACATTCACCACCATGGACTTAACCCAGATCTATTGACTGTAGATGTACTAAATTCAATTTGTGCAATTTTTGTTACCAGCAATTTGATTTAGGCTAAAGTACTGATATTCCTCATTTTTAAAATTTTGGAGAATCTCTTTAGATTTGTGTTCAGCTCTTTTCTTTTCTTGGAAGAAAAATGTATCATAAAATGAATTGATGCAGCTTTAATTATTGTGTATAGGCATATAAATAGGTTGACTGAAACAAAAAAGCATAATTTGCAGAGTTTATAAAGTCTGCCAAAAATACTGGGGGGCATATTGTCAAGCACGGCGGTAAAATTATCGCTGCTTTAGCAGCAGAAAACTGCTGCTAAAGTGGCAATAATGGGCTTGATAATATGCCGCAGAGAATTCCAATAGAAGCCCATGTTGACACCAGAACATGGGCTTCTATGGGAATTCTCAAGGGCATATTATCAAGCCCATTATCGCCGCTATAGCGGCAGTTTTCTGCCGCTAAAGCGGCGATAATTTTAACGCCGTTTCTTGATAATGTGCCCCTTGATGACTTAGTAACTAATCTAAATTCACAGCCTGCTGGGCAGAAAATCTGAATTTTATTAAGGACACGGAGGCGAATATTATGCAAATCTCCTTTATTGCCACAGCTCAGCAGCAACAATTGAAGAACATAGAACTTCAATGAACATTCTAAAGAAATATAAAGTCCCCTTGTGACCAGCCATCTCCCTTCTTTGTTAGACTGCGAAGAAAGATCAATGTGCAGAAGAAAACAGGAATGAAACTGAAGATAGCTTTCCAAAATATGGTCCGAAGGAAAAAGAAATTCTTATTCTGAAAGAAAAAAGAATAACATTTCATAATATCTTGTTATAATATTAATAGAATATAAATAATAAAAAATATACAATAGGGAGGGTTATATTCTCAATAGAGGAGGGATAATTTTAGCCTCCGTGTCCCTAATAAAATCCAGATTTTCTGCCCAGCAGGCTGCGAAAAATCTAAATTTTATGGCACGACACGGAGGCCATATTATGCACGTTTAAAGTACATTAAGAACATTATCAATCACATTAGAGATTGGTCTGAAATAACAAGCCTTAAACATACTATTACTCGACCAGTCTGCTGCCCTAAGGATATCTTGCAGTCCCCCTCCAAGAAAAAATGCCTTTGAAGCCGAAGCACCTCTGAGGGAGTGAGCTCCAAAAACAGATATGTCTGTACCACGTTCATGCATGACATCCTTTAGCCATCTTGCCAAGGTTGGAGAAGAGACGCCTTTATGAGGAGACCTGTAGGAAATCAGTAATTGACATTCATTCAGTCTTAAATTTTTAGTCCTTTTATCGTACTCTTTCAAACATTTAACCACGCAGAGTCTTTCATTCTGAGGAAAAAAGGGGTAAAAGATAGAGGAAGACATGGTCTTGGTTCTTTTCTTGAGATAAAAGCAAACACCTTCGGGTTGGAAGGCCCTGCTAGAAATATCCAATGCCTTGACATCTGAAGTTCTTCTGAAAGATACCTGACATAATAAAACGGTAAGTTTGTATGAGATGCGTTTAAGAGAGAGAGAAGCATTTTCTCCCCATAAAGATAGAGTTCGAAGTACGAGAGTAACATCCCAGAGTGCGATATATTTAGCAGAAGGAGGGTTCAGAACTCCCACGCTTCTCATTATCTTTTTAGTTAATAGATTCTGACCAACGGCGACGCCATTAATTAAGGAATGCCAGCTGAAATAGCAGATCTATAAGCATTAACGGTATAAGATAAACCAGATGTAAACAGTTCTGAAATATAGTTAACAACATGAACTAAATCAGTTTTAATGGGATCATAATGTCGTTGAAGGCACCAGCGAATCCATTTGTTCCATTCCAATCGATAAGCCTTTCTTATACCAGATGCCCATGACTCAGAAATGAGTCTGAAAGCATTAGACGAAAGTCCTGGGATTCGTCATTGTCTCCTGAAATCTTCCATGCCGTCAGCACCAGAAGACCCTGCTCTACAAGGGGATGGATGTCGCCCTCTGGACCTAGGAGTATTTCCTTGAATGAAGGGATCAGAATTGGAAAGTCTATGCTCATTTCCAGAATGATTGGGAACCAGGCCTGAGATCTCCAAAGAGGGGTTATCACGACCATGCTCTCTCGGTAACGTCGAGCATGAAGGAGAAGGCAAGGAAGCATTGCAAATGGCGGGAAAGCATAAGGGGCTAAACGCCTCCAATCCTGAAGGAAAGCATCTACCTTCTGAGCTTGAGGGTCCGGTCTCCAACTGAAGACATTCTTCAATTGAGTATTCAGTCGGTCTGCAAACAGGTCTGTCTTGAAGGGACCCCATTAGGATTGGATGGTTAAGAATACCTGTCTGTCCAGTCTCCATTTGCTGGAGTCCCTGAAATTCTTCAAGTACAAATCTGCCACCCCATTCTTCAACCCAGGAATGTGTTCCGCTATAGCTGTAATTCCTTTGTTCAAACAATAGTCCCAGAAGCCTTTTGCTAGGTCTGTTAGGCCCTTGGAATGAGGTCCCCTAGTTTGCTGACATATCGTACTGCGGACACATTGTCCATTCGTAACGTTACACAGCATTTCATCGATTTCTGGGTGAAACAACGAATCACAAATGAACCTGCTAGTAATTCTAAGCAGTTGATATGCAACTTCTTCTCTTGAGGAGTCCAACGACCCCCTGTTGATGAGTTCCCACATCTGGCTCCCCATCCTCCCAAACTCACGTCTGACTCTGTTACTAGATCCGTTTCCTCCCCAAAAATGGCTCTGCCATTCCATGCTTCTACATTCTTTAGCCACCAAAGGAGTTCGGTTCTTGAATCCTGATCAAGACAGATCAGTTGGGAGTATGATTGAGTTGATCTCAGAGATTCGGCCTTCAATCTCTGAAGTGCTCGATAGTGTAATGAGCCTTGGAAGATTGCCTGAATTGTGGCGGAAAGGAGGCCCAAGATCCTTGCTAGGACTCTTAAGGGAAAGGTCATTAGGACGAGTATCTTTCTGAGTTCTTTCCTCACTTTCCTTACTTTGTCGCCCGGTAGTCTCAGCTCTGCCTTTACGGTGTCTACCAAGAAGCCCAGAAACTGAGTTTGTTGACTTGGAATTACGCAGGATTTTTTCATGTTTATAATGAAGTCTAGGTGTTCTAACAGATGTATTGTAAGGTCTGTGTGAAGTGAAACGGTCTGTTTTGAGTGTGCCATTATGAGGATATCTTCGAGGTATATGATTAGCCTCACTCCCCTCTGTCTAAGCCAAGCAGTGAAGGTCGGAGTACCTTGGTAAAGCACCAAGGGGCAGACGATAGACCGAAAGTGAGGCTGCAAAACTGGTATAGTTTTCCCTCCCAAGTGAATTGGAGAAACCTCTGGTGGGGTTCCCAGATAGGAATTGTCAGATAAGCGCCTTTTAAGTCCAGTCTCGTTAACCAGTCCCCTTTTCTTAAAATGTCCCTCAGTAGGTGTATCTCTTCCATTTTGAAGTGTTGGTAGACTACCCATTGATTTAAGTCTTTTAAGTTTATGACTGGCCTCTGTTCCTTGTTTTTCTTTTCTACCAGAAAGATATTGCTGAGGAAGCCTAAGTGAATGCCCTCGACAATGGCACCTTTTTTTAATAAGTCCCGTACCTCTTGAGAGACCAGATCTCTGTCTTTGCGTGAGAAGGTAATCTCTTGAGGACGTCTTGTTTGGAAGGGGATATCGATTAAGTCTATTTTGTACCCTTTCACTCTATTCAGAACCCAAATATCTTTGTTTACCAAATTCCAATTCCCAGCAAATTGATGTAGCCCCCCCTTCCACCTTTGGAGGGGTATCTGAAAGGTCTCTACAGGTTCCTACCTGATGAAAAGGAACATTGTCTCCGCTCGCCTCTGAAGGGACGTCCGAGGTTCCTCTGTCTCTGGGGGTAGAATTGTTGAGAGCCGTAGTTGTTACTAAATCTGCCGCCACGGGCCATGAAAGGTCTTGAAGTGGAATTTCCCTGGCCGGGGAAACAACACCGTATTCTCCCGGCCTGGGTAAAAATCCGATCTTGAAATACTTTTTGGATATTTTTTTAGGATTTTTGTATTGAACTAAAGCACCAACGTACTTAGCCATGTCCTTAATAAAATCCCCGCCAAAGAGAAATCCTTGTGAATTAGGGCCTCCGTCATTCTTGGCTAGTTCGATTAGTTTGGGGTCGATCTTCATTAACACCCCATTCCTTCTCTCTGTAGAGATAGCGGTGTTAGCATTGCCAATAAGGCATATTGCCCTCTGGACCCACTCCCTGAGTTCTTTAGGGTCAACTGGGGAGTCCCCCAAATAGGCTGATTGAGCCATTTCGAAAATTTTAGTAAGGGGCCTATGGTGTCAAGAAGGCGGTCCTGACAGGATTTTAAGCCTTTATCCATGCCCTTCTTGGGATCTCTGGAAGTTTTAGCTATGAAAGCTACTACCTTGGGATCCAATTCTGGGGTTGCAGTTACTTTATTGGGAAGGTAGGGTCTCGGGCATTCAGAACGAAGTCTGGATCTAACCTCTTTTGGGATCTCTTTCCTCAACCAAACGGAGAGGTAGTCTGCCACATGCTGGGAAGGGGTCCATTCTGGGGATAAGGGGTGTTTTATTAACAATGGGTCAAACATTTGATCCCCGAATGGGTGCAAGAGTCTCATGTTAGGTTCTGAGGCCTTGGAAGCCTCTTCAGAGCTTCCCGTTCCTCTTGGTTGTCCCTCTTACACATCTGTGTTAAAGCCAGAAGAGCAGGACAGATCAATTTGTGGGTCAAAGTTGTCATCACTATTAAGGTCAATAGGGAGCTCAGGGCCTTGTTCTTGCCCATATGGGGTGCCCAAGGCACCAGTCTTGTCACCGCCTTGAGAACGTGAAAGAGATGCGGAGGTTTTAGCTTTCTTTGTGTCCTTTCGCTTTTACCTCCAAGGGCCCCCTTCTAAGGAGCCTTAGTTGCTCCTGCCTGATGATTACTAGTGGAAGGGCGTGGGGATGATTGAGAGAAGGATTCTAATTTGTTATTAATTGTATCATCAATTGAGCCAAGCACCTTCTCCAGAACCTTGTTTACTAGCTCCTCCAGTTTATCTTCAATATTAATTTGAGGTGCAGACATTTTGAATAAAAAACTTATCAATTTTAGGATAGAAGATCAAGAAGTTATCAAATTATAGGGTAATGGGTCACAATTAATAGTAATTATTATAGGGTAATGGGTCACAATTAATAGTAATTAGTAAGGGAAGGTCACTAAAAAGTTGTTTTTAAAAAATTGCTCAGCAGAAAGGTCCTACCGAAGCGTCCTAACAGCTGATCAAGGATACAGACAGTTAAATTAAACTGTCAAAATGCACAAGGGACAGCTGTTTAGTCCCGATTAATTAAAATGGTGGTCGCATTAGAAAGGATAAACGTTGCCCAAAGTTTTAAAAGGGCCGCCACGCACGTAGTAGCGTGCATGGCTGCCTCCTTAGGTATTTTCCTTTAATGCCTAATCCGGCCAACCTCAGACGCGACTAAACACGCCGAGGGGGCCGGGAGAGGTTTGCCGGTAACGCGGGACGCTCTGGGAGAGGCGTCTCGATGTTGATGCCTGCGCAAGCCGAGAGATGCAGCAGCCGGCAGAGAGGAAGGCGCGGCGCTCAAGAGAGCGGAATGTGCGCGCGTGGGCAGTGGGATTTGAAAATATACATGACGGGAAGCCTAAGTCTAATCCGGTTCAAAGTAAAACCGGAGGAGGGAAGGGGCGATTAAGGCCTGAATAAATATAGAAGGTCATGAAAGGTACGCTTAAATAGAAGAAATAAGTCTTAAAAAGGAAACGTGACAGCGGCATACAGAGAAAAGCACATAAAAACTAGCCCTGTAACTGGCAGTTATGAGAAATATAGATAAATTAAGTATAAAACGTCAGCATACCAAAATTATATCAAGTACATACAAGTATAACAAATAATAAGGGCTATAAAGCGTTAAGCTAGAGAGTTGTACTTATCTTTCTGAGGAGCAGCAACAACGAAGGAAGATGGCTGGTCATGAAGGGACTTTATACTTCTTTAGAATGTTCATTGAAGTTCTATGTTCTTCAATTGTTGCTGCTGAGCTGTGGCAATAAAGGAGATTTGCATAATATGGCCTCCGTGTCGTGCCATAAAATTCAAAATTAAGGACCAGATTTAGAGTTTGGCGGACAGGGTACTGCAGCAGAGTCACCAAACTCTTGGCCCGTTCACCCACTTATGGGTTGGGAGACTGCCAAGTTTACGGCAATAGTGTAAAATTTACTCCATCTGCCCGAGAAAGTATAGACTATCAGAGTAAAGCCATTTGCAGTATCTACAGTGGGCCATCAGCTGGCTTTGTTTTCTTGTCCATCATCGATTCCTGTTGGTGAGGGAGAGTAAAAGTTAAAAAGTGACCCTATAACTTGGGGTCATTAGTTTTTTTCTTTTCCATAAACAAACTCCCACTTGGGGAGTTTTTTTTCTTTTTTTAAATAAAACATTTTTAGAAGTTTGATGTGTACCCATCACCAATGATAGATACACACTAAATATTTAACTAGCTTTATAGGAACCCATAAAAACTCATAGAGTTCATTGCAGGGCTGGTGGGGAACTTTACATTGGGTGGGCAGAATGAAGGCAGGATGGCGGACGTAAAGTGGAGCATTTTCTACCCTCTCCCTTTCAAGCAGTGCAGCAAAGTGTCTTGCTGTGTTACGTTGCCTGAAGCTATGATAAATCTGGGCTTAAATCGGCCTGTAAATCTGCATTTACACCCACTACTTTTTAGGAGAAAGGATACTATAATAAAACTACACAGGAGTGTGCTCTGAAATTACAATGGAAACAGTCTCTGAATGCATGAGATAATTGGAGAGTCTCACTCTAAAAAATTGTGATTGACCTAGGTGAACAGGTGAAAAAATAGAATATTTCTTACTATTTGGATTACACAATCTCCATGTATCCATCAGTCTCCTATGTTCAACCAAATGTATTAAGTGTATATACACACATGAAGACATTCTATCTATAAAAGGATCTATCTTGAAATCAACACTATAATGAAATTGCCAGTGGAGTACAGCATAAACTGTTCCTAAATTGCCTAAAAATTCAAATAAGCTTTATTTGGACCATATATATTAATATTTGTTACAGGAATATCATTAAGTAATACATTTAAAAATACCCATCTTCCCTCTGTGTCATTTTCATGGTGCTTAACAATTCAAAGGTACTTCTGAAGGAAAATAATAACTCATTTTTTTTGCTTGAGGCCAGTGAATAAACTACCTTACCTTTAGCCTCAGATAAATATGTTTCTTGTAGTAAGGCAACATGAGCTTTATAATGAGATTGGGTTAAGACTCTTTGGGCCTGATTTAGAGTTTGACAGGCAGGTATTCCATCACAAATGCATCGGGTATCCTATCCACCTTACTGCAAGTGCCATAGGATATAAGACACTTGTAATTAAGTGAACAGAGTATCTATCACATTTGAGATGCAGTAGCCCATCGTCCAGTGTTTAAATTGGCTCTTAAGCTTCTTAATAGGATGGTTCAGACCTTTTACATTAAGCTAAATAATTCTAGTCATGGATAAGAAAATATAAATCATAGTACAGAAATATCAAAAAATAAAAATCAATACAGTTACCATACAGCATATCATAGAAAATAATGACATCCTATAAAATTATATTGACAAGAAAGAAAAGACAGAATAAAGAAAGATACCAATTTCAACAAAAGGGTTTGACAGTCAACAACCAAAAGGAACAGACTATAGACTGTATCTACAAAACATGAGTAAAGAGGATGGCCAACACCATGGTAAGACTGCTATAGTTGGACGATCTCCAACCGGGCAGCGTTGCATCCAATACGAGATCAATACCTCACAGTACAAATAAAATAGGAGATTGACATACCTAAAATGGTGGAAAAATAAATACATGGAAGACTTCAAACACACAAAAACGTAGATACTCCGTACATGCACCGAACATCCCGATAATCCAATAGCAAGGTGATATATAAGGTACACAGACAAATATTTTTTATCCTATTCAAATAAGGTTAATTTAGAAATGAATTTTGATATGTCAGTATCCTCATCCTTCTTAATTAGAAATATGAGTTTTCATGGACCTCAGCCCCGCATTCGATTGTGTTAATCAAGGGAAGTTATGGGCAAAAATGCCATAAGTGGGAGTAGAGGCCCCAATTGTGCATTTTTTATGTCAACGCCACGCTGTAGTCACTGGATGCATCTGGTATAGGCCTACTGGTGAATGTACAGCTCCGATTAAGCTCGTGTGCTTTGAGGCAAGGGTGTGTCTTGGCCACTTTTCTTTTCTTTTCTTTTCTTTTCTTTTCTTTTCTTTTCTTCCTATATATTAATGAACTTGATTTATTTTTAGCAGAAGGAGAGATGGATGTTCCCAGGGTCGGAGCTAGGAGTCTCCCTACATTGCTAAATGCAAATGACTGTGTTTTACTGTCAAAAACTGGAGTGAGTCTTCAGAGGTTATTGGACAGATTCATACTGTTAATGAGTGACCTCGGTCTGGCCACTAATACAGCCAAGATGCATACCATAGTCTGTAGGCGCATTACTACAATTGGAATTCTCACTATATTAACAGGAGGAAATAACTAAGTATTCCAACCTTTACCTGACTGGGGTACCCTTTGAAGTGTAATGAAAGTAGGGAAAACCCAATTTGAGCATATCATAGAAGCAATGTTTAGATTCTCTGGAAAGCTAGGCTCTAAACACCTAGAGGTGATGGTCAATATATATATAAGGCACAATGTATTTCTGTCCTGATGTTTGGTGCAGGCATATAGGGGTATTCTAACACAGCACACTTGCAGGTCATTGAGAATGCATTTGTGAGAAGGCTGTTATCTGTGCCCACCTATGCCTGCCATGCGAAGACTGTGATAGGGTAGGGCTACTCATGCTATGGCTCTCCATTTGGTCTAAATGTGAAACCCTTCAAACCTGGATATAATCACTGACTGTCTTCGGCATTATTATGCCTGCAAATTTCCTTGGCTGAAATGTGTACAAGAGCAATTGATTATGATGGGCAGGCCTGAACTTTTGAATAGTCCTCGCCATATTAGTCACCACTGACCGTTTCTAGCCGTATATATATTGTATATCAGATTACCGTCAGAGATTCTATTTGCTTAGGTTCAGATTTAATCCACCCCATTTCCTGGTATGTTACCCAAGAGGCACACATGGTAAAGCAGGCCTTGAGTGAATCTCATTCTGAACAATCTATGCTACACTTTTTCCTTTTTTGCAAATTGTATACTGTGCTCAGGAAACAGTTTTTAATCCCACTATTTAGGTGCCTGAATATTAGAAGTAGGGCTGCTCTACTTCACCTCCAACTCCTGCAATCATACTTTGTCCTGTCAATGGTATTTAAATTCATCTCGGCCGCAGTGAGATTGAGGAATACAGTGAGCAAGCAATGTTTTAACCGTGTTTTATTATTTCATTTGCTATTAGTTTTCCTGATGAGTCACAGACAACAATTTTAAAAATGTAACTTTTTATGCTCAAGTTACCTTATGAACTAATCTAAACAAGTGGATTACTTGATTGCTGCTGTTAATATCTCCTTTACCCACATAAGTCACTTTATGAATCACTTTACGTAATTCTTGTCAAAATTATTTTTTTTGTTTTTTTATTGAGTTACTTGCTCTGTACTCTTTTATGGTTCTACGGGCCAAATAAAGGTTATTTGATTTGATTTGAAGTTTTCAGATTCACTGTATCAGTGTGCTGTAGTTTTGCCACTTAAATGAACACGGAGGCATCAAACCATAGTGTTCATTGATTTTCTCAATGTAGGCCGGAGGTCAAAACAATCCTTTCGTCTCACTGCTGTTGATTTAGCCACATCCTGCAAAAAAATATTTGATGCCCATATCATACAAATTGTTTCATCTGCTTCGCACCTATTAGCACTTTTATCTGCAAACTCCAGAAAAAGAACAATAATGGCATTAAGTTTAACTGCACTCTAAAACGTCTCTTGTTTTCTTCCACGCCTATGTTCCCTTTGAATTTTGAGAGGCTAGAGTCAAATCCTCAACATCACTGAACATTTGTTCGACACTGGAGATGGTATTTTTCACTTATCATGAATTCTGTCCAGTCTTTTGTTTCCTACATGTATGGTTTAAGAGCTACTGTTTTGTCAGATTAAATCTCCATAGTAGGATCAGGACATGAGCTACTCGGAGTTGGAGTATTCCTCTTTGCTCTTTTACTAGAAATTGTTACAATAGCACAATATATTTTTTCATGCGAGCATTATTGTGTGAAAGTAGACTAGGTTTTATCATAATGTGCAGGAATCTGTCCTATTAGTAACAACCTGTACAAAATTGGGTTGTTAGTTGAGGGTGTGACTACCCACCTCAATGAGCAAACACAGCCCTTGCCGGTCGGAACCAATAAAGTTCCTAAATTAACCTGAGCTCAACACACTGGTAGCTATGGCACAAATCAAAAAGCCGCAAAGTGTAAAGAATTTGTGCAGTACCAAACCAGTAATAAAGTCAAAACACAGCAAAATAAAAATCCCAAACCAAATTATAAAGTACATTTTAATAAATAAAATGACACCAATATAATAAGGAGAGCAAGAGTTATGAATTTGTATAGCTTTAAAATAGCACCAAAATGTTAAGCGCCCACATCGGTCAACTGGCTAACTTCAATGGAGCGTGGGTCGGATATAGGGGCCAGGTTTGACCCAGTTGGGGAAGTAGCTTGAAACGTAGTCTCAAAAATAAAAGTCAAAAGTCTTCAGGGAAGCAAGGCAGAAGGCTGTAGCCCAGACGGGCTCTACGCAGTTGAATAGCCAACAGAATAGATAACGGTGAAGCTGTTGGTTTTTAGGGGGAAAGCTCAATTCAAGTTTTTGCAACCACAAATGGTCCATCGCTGGTGGAGCACGGCTGCAGGCTGCAGCTGAAGACGGCTCAACGAGGCTGGATACAACCTCCTCAAGATCCCACTGCAGAAGATTTGTTGATGCCAAAAAGCTCTGGGCGGGGGAAGCCTGAATCTCAGATCTCTGTGGCAGGTTTGACCTGGCCCTCCGGAACTATATGGAGCCAAAATATTTCTAATTTCCAGGTTTTCTGGGGTAGTAGTAGCAGTCCAGCAAGACACAATCAATGATTCCACTTCCTTAGGAACAGTAGATGGAGGCAGGACTCGCTCCAGCAGAGGCTACCACCAGGGTCCAGTTCAGGTCCAGTTGAAACTATTTAGCTGCTAATCTTCAGCAAAGGCCTCTTGCATCTGGTTGTGTCCCTGTTGCTTGGACAGGGGGTCAGCCTTATGACCCTTGGGGTCCACTTCTTTGTCCTGGGTACAAGAGGGAAGAGATCCAGTCCTTCATGGCTCCTCTCTGGTCTCACACAGCAGGTTCAGTCCTCCTCTGTTGCTCCTCAGGTTGAGTAGTGTTCTGAGGAGGGTACTGGGGATATCACATTTATGCCTTGCATCAGCTTGTGGGCGTAGTGAGCTGCTGACTCCTCCCTAATCAGTGGGTAAAAGTTCCCGGAGGTCACCATACCCACCTTTGCAGCATTCATTGTGTGCCCTACTGCAAACAATTACACAGTACCCCTCTCTGCCTAAATCCAAGATGGTGAAACCCTTCTCCCCTTGTGTAGAACCCATATACCCACCCCAGAGGTTTGGCCAGAAAAATGAGCAAACCCAGCTCTGTGGTTGCTTCAAACTATTTCTTGGAGCACCTCCTACCCCACTAGGATTGGTGCTTGCCTGACTGGTGGAACACAAAAAGGGCTTGTCTAGGTGTCATCTGACATCTGCTTGTGGCAGGGGAGGCCCATTTGAAGTAAATTAAGTTCATGGACACTGTCTAAATCCTGTCAGAGGAACAAAATATGCCTCCACACCACACATGCCAGCATTTGTCTCTGCTCTGGGAGCAGTTTTCATACCCCATTTGGACTTGCGCATGTAAATTAGCCTCCAGAGGATTTAAGCAAGAAAAATGTAACATTCTAAAAGTACCTTTTCCTTAAAATGTATTAAACATCTAATATCATTTGTCAATTGGGGTTTTAATAAATATTATAAAGACTTCTTGAATGAAGTTTCAAGCTGTTTGCTAGCCAAAGGCAGCATTACTGAATTTAATAGTACATCCCAGTGTTTCTCAATGGAAAAGAAAGGTTTGCTGCAGTGGCAACAGCTTTTAGGTTTAAATTGTTGAAAGAGCATGTTTAATATTAATTTTGTACGTCTTATTTTTCATCTCCATGCACTCTACCTTATGGGCTATAATTCCTACTTAGGGGTGACATTAATAATTTAAAAGAAAAGTTCAGACCTGTCAAAAGGGTTTATTTTGACAGGTCGAATTTTCAGTTTTAAAACTTCTCTAGTCAGGCTACAATACTAGTCGTAAAGCCATGTTTGCACTGTCACTGTAGGGGATGGCACAATAGGTGCTGTAGTCAACTAGTGGCATTTACGTTACAGGGCCTGGTTACACTTTGTGCCACATCCTAGGGACTTGTAGATAAGTTAAAGATGCCAATTTGGAGAATTTCAAGTCAACCATGTTAAAAGGGGGAGCAGAGGCACATTACTTTCTGGTTAGCAGGGCTAATGTGCATAGACTTCTACTTCCAGCTAAAAAGGGTAAGGAAAACATCTGCTGGTACACCATGAAAAAAATGGTCATATCCTACACATCCATATGAAGTTCCATATGAATTTGAGGAATTGAAAACTATATCCTCTTATCACTTTGCTATGGTTTACTCTTTGAGACATTTGGTCTTTCTTAGCCAGGAATTACTTCCACCGGAGGCCTTGAATCAATTGATGAAGCAACATTTCCTATAAGTATGAGGAAAGGCACTATTTCGTAAAACAGCCATCCAAAATGTGGCCTTTATTTACAGTCATGGAGTGAAACCACATAACTCTCATAAAAACGCTTGAAGAACCATTTGGCTGGGAAAATTTCGATTAACTCTGTAATTGCATGCCTGTGTTAAATCTTAGGATCTGGTAGGCCAAAAGAAACTAAATGGCCACCGTCATTCAGGAGCGGTTAGTGTCAGGGAAGAGAGGCAGTACTTGGTTGGGGAGAGACAACGGACACAAATAAAAAATAACAATGAAAAATAACTTATTTGCCACCCTCCAGCATCAAGTCATGCTTTTCTGGTCCTCTCATCTTCACTGCAGGAAGGCACGGGCTCCCAGCCTGCCCTGCAGCCAATCTTGAAGCTGCCTTCATGCATTAAAGCAGCTTCAGGCTTGGCCTGAGCACCGATGACTTGCGCTCCAGGACAGACTGGAAGCCTGTGCTTGGTCTCTCCAGCCCCAGCAATGCAGCTGGGGTTGGACGGGAGCTTCACTGCACATGTGGGTTTGGCCAACCTGAGACGGCCGGCCAAACACACATGCACAGTGAATAGTAGTGCCCAACACTCCCCCTCAAGGCTGTCATTACCATGTCCCCGTCCCCAAGCATCGTCACAAGAAAAATAAAACAACAATAAAATGGGGTTTGAACCTGTTTTATTATCATTTTCTTTTTCATGTTTTTAGATGCTGGCAGGGGGGACGTCTCTCCTCCGGCATAGCGGAGGAGCCGCAGCCGCCGTCATCAACCTACTGAAGTTCCAAATATTAATGTGCCTCAAAAATATAAAGATGAGTCCCTCAACGTAGCCATAAGAAAAAAATCTACACCTCCAAAGCACTCTAGTCAACAACAAAAGGATTAAAGGATTACAGTGGACTAAATATCAAGTAAGAGAAATATTGATTAAGACCAGATCAAAAACGAATGAACGAACCTCCCTGCGGCAGACCACGATATTGCTGTGTCATAAGCTCCTGTTTTTTAAAGAAAATGTGAGTTATGAAGGCTTTGGACACCAAAGACCCCCAGATTCAAGCTCTATCATTGCACTTCATTCATGCCGCCATCATGAACAGCACCAAGCCACGCCCTCAACTCTATTAAGTTTTTTGACAAAAAATTGCAGCTTTGAAAAAGCCCTTTGTCTTGTATGCCGCAATAGGGTGCAACTCATGCTGGCTAAAAAAGAAAACCTGTACTACATGCAAACTTCGTGCAGATTTTAACAAATTAATGAAAAATACCAACACACTGTTATTCTTTTATTATAATCAACATAGGACGTGGCATTTCATAGTAGGAATAGGCATGACCTTATGCACTGTAGATGTAACAGTTAAACGTCCTGATTATAAGATTACATGACATAATCTCAATGTATTGTATTGTAATTGCATTTATATAGCGCTTACTACACCTGATGAGGCGTCGAAGTGCTTTTTCGGCGAGTAGCACCCTACTCTGGGACCCTATAGAGGATTAGTGTTGAATTAGTATAGTGAAATATGAAAGTAATTTTAAGTGGTGGATAGGTTAGTCAGTTATTTGGATTCGGAAGGACAGCAGAAGGATAGAAGAGGAAGAAAGGTTTGCATTCATATAGCACCTGTTACCCCTGATGGGTGTTAAAGCGCTTTTCTGGTGAGTAGCACACTACTCTGGAACCCATAAAGGATTAGTGTTGAAAATTATTATAGTAAAACATAAAGTAATTTGAGTGGTGGATCTGTTATTCAGTTATTTGGATAGAGAAGGGTAGGCGGTGGGATAGAAGAGGGAAATAGGTTTGTATTTATATAGCGCTTGCTACCCCGGAAGGGGTTCTGAAGCGCTTTTTTGGCGAGTAGCGCGCTACTCTGGAACCCGTAAGGATTAGTGTTGAATTAGTATGGTGAAACATGAAAGTAATTTGAGTGGTGGATCAGTTATTTTGATAGAGAATGGTTGGGGAGGGGTAGATATTGGAAAAAGGTTTGCATTTATATAGCGCTTGTAACCCTGATGGGGTATTGAAACGCTTTATTGGCGAGTAGCATGCTACTCTGGAACCCATGAAGGATTAGTGGTGAATTAGTATAGTGGAATATGGAATTTGAGAAATGAACATGTCAGTCTGTTATTTTGATTGAAAAGGATAGTGGAGGGATAGAAGAGTGAAGGATTTGGATATTTTTTCGGGAGGTCATAGCAGTAGGAGGAGGCTTTTGGATGAGTAAAAAGAGGTTTTGGAGGGGAAGAGTTTAGAAAGGTTCTTTTTGAGGGATCGGTATAGTAAAAGAGGTATCAGATGATGCAAGGAGGGGTAGAGTAGGGGAGAGACTAGAAAGAGTTTTTTGGGGGATCATAGTAGTGGTATGGGGTTTGGCATAAATGAGAGAGTGGATGTAGAGGATATATTGATAGATGTATAGGGTGAGAAACAGGGTAGTGCATTGGAAAGAGTAGTAGAAAGAAGTTTGAGATGAGTCAGAAAGTTGGGCTAGAAGATATTGAGATAAGTATAGGCTGAGAAATAGGGTAGTGCATTGGAAATGCTAAATTAGAAGAAAGTGATACATATATAGATCCATAAGTGCATTGAAAGTATATAGATGCATGAAAGAGGTAAGTATATGTAGATTAAAGATATTGATAGAGGTACAGGATGAGAAATAGGGTAGTGCATTGGATATGCTTTTTCAGGAGAAAAGTAACAGACAGACAGATCCAAGTACATGGAAGGTACATAGATGCACAATGGAAGCAAGTACATGTAGACCAAAGATGCACCAGATAAACAAAGGTTTTCAAGTGTTATTGTACTTTAATTTAAAAAATAAAAATGTTAACCGCATATTTATTTTACATGTTTATACAAAGCAATACACAAAGATAGGTACATATCTATAGTGAAAATAAATGCTTATAAACAGAGGGATATGCTGTAAATTTCTGTTTGCGTATGGTGCTTATATTGGGAAGAGGCAGTTCTTAAGTAGTTTTCTGAGGCTAAGGTGGCAGTTGGTGGATCTTATGTTGGGGGTTAGAGAGTTCCATAGTTTGGCTGTCCCGCCACTTACGCACATGCCCCCCACCACAACACCCCCATCTCTCATCCCCCACCATGCTGCCTCATATGAAAACTGTGAGACTTGGCATCTGTTGCCATGTTTCCCCTGAGTTTTTGCTTTCTGACCTCCCGGTTCTGACTCTGTTTGTGCTGGCTTAGTGTTTCTGCGCACTTTTCTTACTGCTGCTCAGTGGTAAAGTGCAAGTGCTCCTGTGGTAAAATGTGTTATGGATTGGTGTTTCCATGATTGGCCTGTTTGATTTATGTGTCAGTCCCTAGTAAAGTGCACTGCGTGTGCAGGGCCTGTGAATCAAATGCCGTTGGTGGGCTGCAGCACGGGATTGTGCCACCCACACGAATGGCCCGTAAAAGGTAACTCAGGCCTGCCATTGCAGAGCCCGTGTGCAGTCTGGTACCGCCATGTCAACTGGCAAGTGCCCACGCTTGCCCGTCCCTAACCTTCTCTTTTCTTACATGTCAGGCACCCCTAAGGTAGGCTTAAGGTACCCCTGCAGGCAGGGTGCAGTGTATGTGAAAGGTAGGACATGCCCGGATGTGTGGCATGTCCTGATAGCAAATTACGGCCAATTTCGTTTTGTCGCTATTGCAAGGCAACCTGTTCCCCATAGGACAGAATGGGGAGTTTGTTTATAACATCTTGTAAACATAAATGGCTTGGGGAATTAGGTAGGAAAATAAAGATTAGTATGCCTGAACTCAGAATCTAAAGATGCATCTTTTAGTGAAGGGGATTTTTACATTCTGTGTTTGAAAATACTACTTTTAGAAAGTAGGTATTTTCTTGCTCAGTCATCCCGTGTGGCTCTGCTGGAATCTGATTGCCTGTCTGGGTTTTGGATGACAGAAGGCTGGGGAGCAAGAGTGGCTCCAGATAGTCTAAGTGGGTCGGGAAAGGGCTGAATAGACCTGGGCTGCAATGGGGGAAAGGGGAGGAGATTTCCTTGCACCTAAAAGGGCCTGGTCTGCCTCTGACCATGCCGTCTCCACCTCCTGCCAGGAAGTTACACAAGAGACGGCAGAACTGGTTCTGGCTAGGCACAAACCCTCTCTGCCTAAGAGATCAAAGGATTTTGGGATATAAATATTGGCGCCCAGACCCCTGAACTCTTTTGGACCAAGAAGACTTCCAAGAAGAAGAGCCGGAGAAGCTGTGAGGAGGAACTACCACTATGCTGTGTGCTTTGCTGTGTTTATTTATTTATTTATTTATTTATTTATGGGATTTTTAATGCGCAACTAATACCCTAGGGTGTCTAGGCGCAATGAGATGCTCTAGGATACACAAAAAATGAGGACAGGAACTTATTGATTAAATAGCCAAGTTTTCAGAGCCTTACGGAAGGCAATGAGTGTTGGTGCTGTTTTAATATACAAGGGGAGTGTGTTCCACAGTATGGGGGTCGCTACCAGGAAGCGTCTATCTCCCCATGTGGCCGTTCTTGTTCGGGGAACATGCAATAGGTGGCTTGCTGCTGATCTTAGATTCTTTCCAGGTATGTACACCTGGAAAGCTTCCTTTAAGAACTTTGGTCCAGTCTGATGAGTGGCCTTGTAGGCGATGCAGAGAGCCTTGAATTTAATTCTGCTCTCCACTCTTAGCCAATGTAGATGGCGTATGGCTGCTGAAGTAGAGTGTCGCCAAGGAATATTAAGCAGAATTCGTGCTGCCACATTTTGCACGGACTGCAGTTTGTTCAGGATGTATTTGTGAGTGCTAAGGAAGAGGGCGTTTCCATAGTCCAGCTTCGAAAATACTAAGGTGGTAATCAGTGTTTTCCCTGCCGAAGCGGGTAGGTATGGCATGAGTTTTTTTATTTTCTTCAGCACGAAGAATGCAGCAGAGACCACCTTGTTGACATGATAACCAAAAGATAGCCTGTTATCAAAGATCACTCCCAAATTCCTAACCTTGACAGCTGGAATCGGGGGGGAGCCCATCTGACTGGGCCACCAAGTTGGGGACCATTCGGGGGAGATCTTACCGAAAGTCATAACTTCGGTTTTCTCTGCATTAAGTTTCAGGCAGTTACTGTGCATCCATGATTGTACATCCAGTAACCCCTCCTGAAACTTAGCTGCTACCACTGGACCGTTCTTATGCACCGCCAGTGTTGGCCTGCAGTGGCTGCTTCTGTCTTGGGCAGTGAAAGGACTGGACTGAACTTTCTGCAATCTACTTTTGTGCGTTTCTCCAAGAGCTTGAGATAAAGCTTTCCCCCTTGTTCAAGAAGTCTCAGGAACAACAAAGACTTCAAGCTCTTCTGCCCTCAGCACTGGGGACTGTGTGTTTTGTGCTGCAACAGAAGAAAACGCAACCCGACAACGTCTACGACGTCACTGCCGACTCTGTTTCCTGAAGGCACCGCAGAGGGCACCACCGCAATGCTGCACTGTGACCCTGGTCTCACCAATAACGCCTGCTGTCACCGCCAACGAGCCGCTGCTCGCACCGCAACCTGTGGGTCTCGCACTCTGCACCGCCCCGCTTCATGACAACACCTTTGTATGCCCGACGCCACCACACCACGCCAGAATCTACGCCGCTGCTTGCACCGTGGTTTGAGGGCACCGGTCGTAAAGTTACATGACGCACTGCCCTCATCCCGCACTGCAGCCTTGGCCTACCGACGCCAGCACCATCGACTCCAGTTCGTCAGCCAAACACAGCGCTTCAGCAACAACGCCGCCGCCGCTGCTTGCACCACTACCTGCCAGCACCGCAATGAGCACAACATTCAATTCGCAACGCGACCCTGGTCTCGCAACTCCATCTGACGCCACCACTGAGCCGCTGCTCGCACCGCAACCTGAGGGCACCGCACGCCGCACCGCTGCACTTCACACCGCCGCACTCGCCGCACCTGATGCCTGCCGACGCCAGCGCTCCTGACTTCAACAGAGAGGAGTTTGATCTGCAACGCGTGTGACTTTGAGGGCCCCGACGACTCCTGCACCGGCCTCCGGAACCGACGTCTGCAGATGCAGTGCTTTCGGAAGCTCAACAAGAGGTCGCCGACACCCTGCATTTCTAAAAAGTACAGTTTGCGGGTCTTCTCGACACCGTAGCTGGTCCGCGACACCGCGGTCAGCCAGAACTGCTTGGATTTGTTTGCTCACGACGCCGTGATAGCCCCGGACGGAGCTATCGACATCAAGGAACTATTTTTCAAGTTTATTTTGATAAGCCAAGAATTTTAAGTACTGTATTGTGGATTTTTATCGTTTTTGGTCTTGTCTTAAATATATAAAAATACTGGATATTTTTCTAAACTAAGTGTCTAAAGTGACTAAAGTGTCCTTTTGTAGCGCTTACACTATATTACTGTTGGTTATGTGCAAATGCTTTACACACTGCCTCTAAGATAAGCCTGACTGCTCGTGCCAAGCTACCAAGGGGGTGAGCAGGAGTTATTTTAGGAGTGTAACTCCCTTATCCTGAATAGAGTGGTGGTATCTGCCCGACTTGGGCACATGCCCTAGCCGACTAAAAATTCAATTTCTAACAAAAACCAATAGTGAGAGTCCAGAGTTCGGTCAGCCCCCTAATATAGACGGAGTCCCACATGTCCTACACTGTTCTGGGGTCGGAGGATCCTAGGAGATCTCACTATCTGAATCCCCAGTGGGTAAGGGAGATCCGCCCGGCGTGCCTGTGTCGGAAGCCAGGTGTTCCCATGCTCTGTCTCTATCAATCGCACCTCACCGCCTCTTCAGTTCCCGAAACAACACAGTACTCTCAAGTCCTGCCCATTCAAAGAATAATACATTAATGCCAATTTGAAAGGAATTGTTTCCTTCTTTCTTGATTCTATACTATGAACTGTACTCTTCAAGAAGAATTTGACTAGATCTTCTAGATTAGTAAAATATTTATTTTTCGCAGTGCACTCTCAACAAATCTATTTGTTTGATATACCATCCTACATTTCTGTATGGTAGTAAAAGACATCTCTGGTCTATTCCAACAAGTTTTTTTTTTGATACAGTATTAAAGCAAGCCTGTCTGAATGTCAAAAAGCCACGAGCATTGGCAAAACTAATAGGTCTTGCCTTTCAATTACATTACCTTAACTTTTCATTTTGACAATGCATTTTGCTGATGCTGTTTCATTCCAGTAAAAAAGAAGAGATGTCTGTAGGCAATACTTAAAAATGTCACTTATGAACAAAATTATTGGTATCAGATATTCCTTGTAAATGAACCAATTTTTAATATGAACTCGTTTGCTTTTATCCTCTCTTGACCTTTATGAGAAATGTGCATTATGAATTCTGACTTACATTTTCCATCCATTATTGAGCAGAAAAAGTGTTGGCTTCAGGGTTACACAAGATAGATACTTGAGGAAAAATACAAAAAATGAAATTGTATTTTGGAAACAATAGAAATGGGACAGAATTGCACATAAAGACTAACAATAACCAATAGTTATTTAAGCAGTTTCTGTCTTAACCCCGGACTGCCTGGGAGTCTCCAAACGCCTCACTTAAAAAATGTACGGCTTTTCTTGTTGATTTCAATATTTATTTTTATTCTGAATTCAAGTTAGAACACTAAAAAAGCAGCTTAATTCAGCCTTTGAAAGCAACATTCATTCAAATGATCTTAAAACTCTTTTGTAAGTTCTTATCTCGTGTATGGTTTATACTCGTTCTACACAGCTTGAGAGTCTGAAAAGCTGATGGAGGAAGTCAAAACTTCCTGTTGATAGGCTGTGGGTTTTTAGTTATTTATTTAAAATTTTATCGAGTTGTGTTTGGAAATCTAAAAGAACTTAAACATGCAACCTTGTTGTTTCCTTTTTTTGCCCTAACATCAGCTCCATTTTGGTTTATTTACAATTCCACTATTCAAGGTTGTCTCTAATTTCCATAATACTGTTGAGGTATCTGCTCAACTGGAATTACTTTTAACAGTTGAGTTGGTACCGCATAATGCCAGCAGCCAAGATGAAAGGTAAAAGGCAGGTTCTGGAGCATCATCGCGCCTCAAGGTTAACCACTTCTCCTTGGATGTTGATTCACGAAAATGCCTGGGGTAATAGAAGTGACGTCACAAATCCACACTATGCTTCAATGCCAGCATAGGAAGTGAGATGATTTTTGACACTCAATTCTACCAGGAAGTGACATCACAATAATTGACACTGTTGAGGTTAAAAGCTCATAGTGCTTACTAATATACAGCAACACAAAACCTACTAACACAGATCAAAGTATATTTTATATACCACCTATATTTTAAATAAAATGCTCACATGATAGGAACATTACTCATTTCTTTTAATTACTGCATGAAAACATATTAGTTAGTTCAAAGAGGAAACACCAGGAACTGAAATATTTTAAATAAAAACAGTCATAATGTATTTGTTCCTCTAGTGTATATACCAAGAATAAAATATACTGGGAAATTACAGGAAGACACATATAAAAACAATAGTGATTTTGTCCACCTGTATTAATTCATGTAGACCATATTTTGACTATGAACTATGCTATTAACTTATTATCACAGTTAATACGTTTTCATTATGATCATTTGTAAGGCATTATCCACGTTTTTATTCAAACACATTATTTTGCATATTTTTACATTAACAAAACTGGACACGTTGATGATTAAATTGTATAAAAAAATTAATATTATCAGTAAAGTGTGCAATTGTACTGCTGAAATTATTTATCTGAAATAAAAGTTTAATGTCCCAGCTGAAAGTGGAAGCTGCAAAAATTATACGGTGCTCATCAGAACACTGTTTACCTTCTGTTCTTGGCAGTGCCTTTGCCACGAATAAGGCCAGAGGGTTGCAAAGCCAATGTCAGTGGTCGAAGGTACAATCTAGGGGTTGCAGTTGTAAATAATGTCCATGCACTTTTCATTCTTAGTATCTATTTTTCTAAAATGAAAAGTGATCAGCACAAACAAGAGTTTCATGGTAACGTTTATTTTTTTCACACTATGGTTCTTTACAGGAAAGAAAGAATATTTCTGCATATTCCTTTATGCACCTATATACTTTCCATGTACTTATGGATCTATATATTTATTACTTTCTTCTAATTCAGCATATCCAATGCACTACCCTATTTCTCACCCTATACATCTCTCAATATATCTTCTACCTCAACTCTCTGACTCATCTCAAACCTCTTTCTATTACTCTTTCCAATGCACTACCCTATTTCTCACCCTATACCTCTAACAATATATCCTCTACATCTGAGGTCTTCAAACCTTTTTGCTCTGAGCCCCCTCCCTAAACAAAATATTTTGAAGTCTGGCGCCCCTCCAAAACCTTATGGAAAGTCTTGGGTAATTGGGAACGTTAGGGCTGAGCACGGGGGTGGGGCACTTTTTCAGTAGCTCATACTCCACACTAAATGTGAGACGTATAAAAGAGCAAACACATAACAAATTAAAATGGGCAAAAGACACTACTCCGATCAATTGAGGTCCTCATGCTCTTGGGTCCAAAGGCAATTGCACCTTCTGCACTAATGATAGCTGCTGCCCTGACTAGTAGGATATGCACTCTGCCTCTTTCACTCCTTTCCAACCACATCTATTCTTGAAACAGATTGTCTGTCCCTTTCAGTAAAAATTAGTGCCCACAAGTGGCCCACCTCATCCCTTATGCTCTCCCCATATCTTATAGTAAAGTATAAGACAGTCTTAATTGTGATGCAGTAGACCCTTCACATTCCTTGGCCCCAGTGTCATTTCGCTTGCTTCACTAATGAGTCCTACTGCCTTGCCAAGCGGCAAGTCTTCTCAGCCCCTTGTTAAAGTCCTCCTCCCATCCTCCTTTCTGTCAACTCCCTGAAGCCTAATGCTAAGGTGTCTGCTCTTCTCCAATTATTCCCTCTTGGGCCATTGGTCTGATGCCGAAAACAACAATGGCACAGCAAGGGGGCAATGAGCCCTAATGCACGAAAGAAATGAGTAAGGCTTCCATAATAGGGGTTTATTTGGGTCTGGGTCCTAGTGCCAACTGCACCTGCCCATTCCACTTGCCATAATTGCTAGACCCGAGATCCAAAGCAGACTACCTGTCTCTTTGTTTCGAAGAAAGGGGGGAAATAGCCACATTCCCCCCACCTCTGGTTACTTGTTCTCTGGGCCCCACTGCTAACAAGGAAATGGCTTCCCACCCCTTTGTGCTAGTACCACACCCATTAGTGGGATGCAGTGGCCCCTCACACCATTGACCCAATGCCAATGCACCTGCTACACTAATGGTAGTGATGGCCTCTATAAACAAAATGAGCCCACATTTCTCAACACCTCTTCAGGGCATCTCTCTGAGGAAGGGGGGAAGCTGTCTCATATATGAATGAAATTTATTAAACACAACATAGTGTCACCTCCTCCGGGCCATCTCTTTGACGCTATAGATGGATTTTGCTCCTTTACACATTTTTATTTGCCATTACCCAGAAACCCAAAGGGTCTGGACGATCAGGCCTTTGAAAATGATCTTTTGGTCTCCTCCCGTCTTCCCTCTCAACTGACCTGAAAGGACATCTGCATGTAAATAGAGGCAAACGTTGGCAGGATGTATAAGGACTAAGGTGCCCATGTGGTTAATTTTTCAAAAACTGTTTCCATACTTTTTGTTAAAAACAATCATTGCAGATTTGTTATTGGGGACCTGGAGGTACCTCTACATGAGAGTTAAAGGAGGGGGTCTAAAGTGATTTAATTTATGGAGTCACTTTAAGCATCATGATAAAAAAAATGAATAATTTTTTAGAGGTAATGTAATGATGCTGAGTTATGGAAAGTGTCCTTTTAATGGACTTATTAAAAAAAATGTCTGGACTAGTTACCATCTGGTTAGCTATTACTAATGTGTAGTATTTGAAAGCACTTGTTTTATCTTATATAGGGTCATTGGAATTATGTGATTCTGCTACTGCAGCATTTTTCAGATAGTTATGGTTTTGCCACATTTGCCACATAATCCACCACCTGTAGTGTAATATGCAGATGATAACAAAAAACTATTTTGTTTCTAGCTCAAACAGATCAAAAGTTACTAAAATTGTGGTGATGTGGTTGCACGCAGTGGAAGCCCTTCGCAAAGGATTACTAGTCATCCTTCAGTAGCTTATCTCTATATTTGACTGTTAAATGGGTACTAATAAGGTGAAATCTTTGCCCAAACAGTACTACCATGTGAAAAAAATTCTAAATAATTAAGTAATACTAGCAAATAATGTGCCACATTATAAAGTACTCCATAATTTGCCTTTTCTTGACGCATAATTCAGTAAACCCTACCGCATTAATTTGGTGGTCCCCTGTCGCATAATTCCAATGGCCCTGATCGTTTACACAACATCATTGTGTGGCAGCCTATCCTACACAGTGTTCAATACAATTTTAGAATAATGCCTTACCTAGTCACATTGCTTTTTGTTACATGCTGGGACCTTATAACACTATAAATTCAGAAGTCACTATTACGCTCTGCACCAACCAGTTTTCAGCTTTGTGACTGTCTGGTCTCACATAGTGACATCTGCAGTGATCACATTAACCAAGTTTCATAATGTGAAGGAGTGCATTTCACATCAATTAGTTTAACGTGAATTTATTTTACACCTAGTTTTACACTTTTGGGTGTGTGCATAATTTTAAATGCAGTTACTATAAACGTGTGCATACAACAAAACACTTACAGAATATTTTGTTGTTTTTAGCCAATCCTTTGACCTTGCCACCCCAGGGCTCAGAATCATAGCTGCCTTATTCTTTCGACACTTCAACTGGCATGCAAATGAAGATGGCCTGAAAACGCGAAAAATAAACAAAGTTTCCCTTCCAGGCCATCTTCAGTCACAAGTACTCAAAAAGGCATTTGCGCCCCCCTTGGAACGCCGCCAAGGGCCCCTAGGGTGGCGCGCCCCACAGTTTGAAGAACTCTGCTCTACATCCACTCTCTAATTCATCCCAAACCCCATGCCACTACTATGATCCCCAAAATAGCCCTTTCCAGACTCTCCCCTATTCTACCTCTCCTTCCACCATCTGACACCTCTTTTACTATACCGATCCCCCAAAACAAGCCTTTCTAAACTCTTCCCTCTGACTCTTCCCCTACACATCCCTTTTTACTCATTCCAAGCCTCCTACTACTGCTACGACCTCCCCCCCACAAAAGTATAAATCTTTTACTCTTCTATCCCTCCACTATCCTTTACAATCAAAATAACAGACTAACATGTCCACCACTCAAATTGCTTTCATATTTCACTATACTAATTCACCACTAATCCTTTATGGGTTCCGGAGTAGCGTGTTACTCGCCGAAAAAAGTGCTTCAACACCCCATCAGGGGTAACAAGCGTTATACAAATGCAAACCTTTTTCCCTCTTCTATCCCTCCCCTACCCTTCTCAATCCAAATCACTGACTACCCTATCCACCACTCAAATTACCTTCATATTTCACTATACTAATTCAACAATAATCCTTTATGGGTTCCGGAGTAGCGAACTAATCGCCGAAAAAGCACTTTGACGCCTCGTCAGGGTTAGTAAGCGCTATATAAATGCAATTACAATACAACATTATCACTCATTCAAAACTGCAGATTGTTTTAGTCTGATTTATATTAAACTAGTTCTAATATGCCTTTGTATCAAATTCACTTTTATTTTTCACATCTGTAGCCTCTTTCATATGAAGTAGCATCGGAATTTCATGAAATTACATGTCCAAAATACCTCCAGCTCTTCCGGATAACAAATACAGGTGAACCCTAGGGTACACAATGAACCCTGAAGCTAGGAAGAAAGTAATTTGATGGATCCAGAACAGAAAGAGACAATGCTAATGCCAGAGGGAGGCTGGAAGGGAGGGGAGGGAGGGGAACTGTTAGAATCTTGATTTTGCTTTAATTTAGTATTTTGGTTAATTATGTCTTTAATGTAAGATGTATCCCATGAATACCATGTGCACCAGAGCAGTAGAGATCTGTAATAAGTAGATGAAACTGAACTAGAGAATGTCTTAAATTGTGTTGAAGAAAGCAAATGGTGGTGATACTGTCATAAGCTGATGTTTTGTTGATGACATTCATAAACAAAAACAGAGTTAAACCTAAAAGTATGAAAATACAGTCTTGGGGCGAGCCAGATTTCGGGAGTGCTTGGACAGGGGCAGAGAGCCCTGTACTTGAGCCTGATTGTGAACAACCAAAGGCCATACTACAGGCCTAAAGCCCGCTGTGCATGGTCGCTCAAAGGCAGTGCTTAATTTGAGCCACTGGTTTTTGGTACTCAGCACAGGAACTTAATTGTCTGACACAAGGTGGCGCTGTCTGGCTAATTTATAGATGACCACAACAACAGCCAATTATTAATTCAATATACATTAATAATTACTATTACCTGCTGCCCAAGCCATTCTTATGGCTTTGGGGGCCTGGAATAGTCCGAATTGTCACACTTGTAGGAGTGTGATGTTTTAGTCATCGTGTTGTTACGATCCTTGGCAGCATGGCAGGGGCAATATATGGTGCAAGCTTCAGTGGCCTCCTGATGAGAGCCCTGACACTTATTCTTTTACAAATTAAGCACTTCTCAAAAGCATTTAAAAAAATATTTGGCATCTCATCCAGAATCTCTTGTATACGGCTTGAGTCTGTTGGCACTAGACTGACGGCATTGGGGAAGGGAAAGGACATCACCACAGGACAGTGCTGCATCCGAAGGGCTCTGTGCATGGCTGCATAAATAGTGTGAGCAGCTGGCTCTTGGGAACCAGGGCTGGTGCTGGGCTCGGCTGAAGGCCATGACTTGTCCCAAATGCACAGGTGGACTGGTGGCACTCAGACTGGTGAAGGACCTGCATAGGCCAAGCCCTACTGTGCACAGCTGAAGACCAAACATAGCTGATTAGGTGACATATGGCGCTGGCACCGGGTTTGGCCTGCAGCCAGGCCCTGTCGAGTTCACTGCGCATGATCATATGCCTTCTGCAGCTGGTTTGGGGGTACATGGACTGTTGCTATGCCAAAGGCTACTCACAGCTGATTTGGAGGCATGGTAGGCTGTGCTGCGCCTTGCCGCAGGCGAGGCCAGTCTGCAGCTTGATAACAAGACTGAGTCCATCTTGGGCAATGGCCAGTGGGTTCTCGGTCAGGGCCTTAGAGAAAGCATGGAGGCTGAAACTAGGGGTTGCAATCTTTTTATTTCGTGAACATATTCCAGCAAAGTTGAGTAATTTAGCATTTCTCAAGAAGGGGCAAAGTTGTTTGACTCTTTGCATCACCATGTCGTATTCCCTGCTGCCAGAAGTCCCAAATGACATCCTACTGCAAGCAACTGTTTGCCCGCTTTCACTGAGGGCTCCTAACTCTGATTGACTGCCTCTGATGTGCTTCCTGCTTCCTCTTCCTAACTACTAAAAGTCATTGCCTGGGACTCCTGATATCATATGAGTGGAAGAGGGATTGGAAGGACACAGCAAGCCACTGTTTACTGAGCAGAAGGTTAGTGGCCCCCTCACTGCAGAAGGAACGCTTCCGCTGCAGAGCAGTTGGGTTTCATGCAGCTTTTTTAATTTTTTTAAATGACAGTGCCAGCTAGTAAACATTTTAAAATAATTGTATTGTATTGTAATTGCATTTACATGGCACTTACTACCCCTGACGAGGTGTTGAATCGCTTTTTCGGCGAGTAGCACGCTACTCCGGAACCCATAAAGGATTAGTATTGAGTTAGTATAGTGAAATATGAAAGTAATTTGAGTGGTGGATTTTAGTCGGTTATTTGGATTGAGAAGGATAGCGGAGGGATAGAAGAGGGAAAAGGTTTGCATTTCTGTAGCGCTTGTTACCCCTGTTGGGGTGTTGAACCACTTATTTTTTTGGCGATTAGCACGCTACTCCAGAACCCATTAAAGAATTAGTGTTGAATTAGTATAGTGAAATATGAAAGTAATTTGACTGGTGGATGTTCGTCAGTTATTTGTATTGAGAAGGGTAGCAGAGGGATAGAAGGGGGACAAAGGTTTGCATATTACCTACTGGCGGTCGCCAGTAGGTAGTTATAGTTAGGACCCTGTTTCCATAGGAAAACCACAACATTCTATTTTGAATAACTTTGGCGCCGGTCGACGAATCCTCGCAAATTTTTCAAAATAGGTGGGCGCTACGCTCCGCTCCTTCCCTGAAAGTCTCGGGGGGATTCGTCAAGCGGGGGCTGAGATAAAAGGGGGGTCCCAAAACGCGTTTTTCCCATGCATTTTTCCATAGGACCTTTAGACAGGGCTACAGCCCGAACGTCTGAACAGAATTACTAGAAATTTGGCAGAGAGGTAGTCCTCAGGTCAAGGAAGTGCCTTTTGTAGGTTTGGTGTAAATCTGTTCAGTAGATTCTGAGAAAATAGCCTTTAAATCAATATATATATCTGAGCCAGCTTACGGTGCGCTTACGGTGCGCTTACCGTACGCGTACGGTGGCGTGCGCAAGCGCGATTCTGATTGGCTCTTAGATCTTAGTAAACATTCGAATCGGTCGAAACCAGGAAGCGGCGGCCGCCATTTCGTGTGTTTCACTCAGAAAAAAAAGAGTGATAACAAGAAAAGGGGGCAAGGAGGAGAGTTACAGACCCCCTAAAATTTGTAAGGGGGTCAAAGAAGGACAGAAAAGTACAAAGAAAACATTTATTGATTTTAAAAAAAATCACGGGGTACGCGTACGGTAAGCGTACGGTAAAAAAAAAAAAAAAAAAAAGAAATGAAATGCAGATTTAAGTGTTTAGATATTAGGGGGCTCTAAAAAGAGCCGTTGTGTTTATGAAGTGATTTTTAAGTGGTACCTACAAGTAAGTAACGATGCAGAGTCTAAGGTTCAAGAGGAAGACTCTGTTCCCTTCATCATTGAAGTGCACACCATCTCCTCTATAAATGTCTTGCATGTCGTAACGCAAGTTGTTGTGGTAAATGGAACCCATACCATAGTCACGGAGGAAAGCAGAAACAGATTTGTTGACGTGCTTTCTTGCTTTGTCAATCTGCGGACAGAAATGATTGGACCAGTTCCATTTTTGCCTTTGGCATATGTTAGAAAACACAAAGGCAGTTTTAGGGAAAAGTGAAAACAGTTGTGCAAAGGTGTCCTTCATAAGCATTTCCAGACCTACCCCAGTCAAAGTGCCTAGGTCATTGCCACCACAGTGCACTATTATGAGGTCAGGGTGTTGGTTTTGCATGAAGGATTTCACCAATGGCATCAATTGGTGCCACTTTAACCCTCTCTGACCAATCCATTTAATGTCTACATTTGGCAAAGCAAGGTCTCTCACCATACCTGTTTTCTCTGCAAACTTTTCACTCCAGAAGACATAGCTGTGCCCTACAATCCACACTGTGAACATCTTCAAAGGAGAACTGGATGCACTCAGGAGGTGTAATTCAGTAGAATGGTAAAAAGAAATGAAAGACAGTTTGGAAATGGAGGCATACATATTTTTTTCATAAAAAAAAGAACTGATTGGCTGTTTCATACCATTCTAGAATAAAAACTAGGCTGTATGTGTAAATTAATAGAAGCATGTTTTGTATTGGTACAGAAAAATGTGTTACCAAAGAACAGTACTATGGATTTGCTGTTAGGTTTGAAAAGTCAAGCACTCTTGCTCTGTGGAATTGAAACATTGTTTGGCGAACTAATGACCGAACTCCACACAGCAGTGTTCCATGAGCTGTTGCTATGGTAGCAGGCAGAAGTCAAGTTGGGGGAAGGGTACTAGGCAGAAGTCAAGTTGGGGGAAGGGTACTTTTGGAAAAGGGTTGGTTTTCAACCAATAGAAATGTGTGATTACATTTGAAAAAAAGGGGGAAGCACTGAGATTTGAAATTAACATGTATATATGTGGAAAAAGAGAGGGAAAGTTTGCCATTATCTGGTTCTGCTGAGAGGAGAGAGGTGTAAAGAACAGAGATCCTGGCTCTGATAATCTGCTGTTTGAGTGCCACATTTCTTTCACAACTAACTAATTTTAAAGGTGAGTTTAGAGTTTGAGAGGGGATGTATATGGTAAATTAAGAAATGAATAATAGAAATGCAATTCTTTTTGTTGAAGTTGTGTTTATTATTTTCTGTTTTGGGAGAAATTTAAATGTGAGGAACAAGTAAAATAATATGGACTATGTTTTCACAATAAATTAAGGTGTACTGGTATAAAAAAAGAATAGTTTAAGGGTTTGAGGTTTGACTCAGTAATGTAAATACATTCAGCATCACTAAGGCTGTTTGCCCTTGCTGGAGTGTAGGCAGTCACCCAGGTTACAAATGGTGCTGGTCTGAAAAAGCAGTTTGGACATGTGCTTTTTAAAAAATCTGAAAAGTGGATTCATAATGTGTCAGTCTGTAAAAGTGTTTATCACTTGCCAAAAAAAAGAGCAGTAAGTGTGCTTTCAAATTGGCAAAGAAATTTCGTTTTGTGACTAATGTGAAAACATGACTCTGTGTGCAAATAGGAATTACAGGCAGAGATTTATTGCGTATTGCTCTGGTGATTTCACAGTTGCATTAGATGGAAAGGGGGAGCCATTTTTTGGTGCAGAAGCAGACTCTTAGCATACAGCCAGCTGCTTACCATGTGGAATCATGCACAGTATTCACAAGCGAGTGGGGTTTGAGGTTTCAGTCAGTAATGCAAATACATTCAGCATCACTAAGGCTGGTTGCCCTTGCTGGAGTGTAGGCAGTCACCCAGGTTACAAATGGTGCTGGTCTGAAAAAGCAGTTTGGACATGTGCTTTTTAAAAAATCTGAAAAGTGGATTCATAATGTGTCAGTCTGTAAAAGTGTTTATCACTTGCCAAAAAAAAGAGCAGTAAGTGTGCTTTCAAATTGGCAAAGAAATTTCGTTTTGTGACTAATGTGAAAACATGACTCTGTGTGCAAATCGGAATTACAGGCAGAGATTTATTGCGTATTGCTCTGGTGATTTCACAGTTGCATTAGATGGAAAGGGGGAGCCATTTTTTGGTGCAGAAGCAGACTCTTAGCACACAGCCAGCTGCTTACCATGTGGAATCATGCACAGTATTCACAAGCGAGTGGGGTTTGAGGTTTCAGTCAGTAATGCAAATACATTCAGCATCACTAAGGCTGGTTGCCCTTGCTGGAGTGTAGGCAGTCACCCAGGTTACAAATGGTGCTGGTCTGAAAAAGCAGTTTGGACATGTGCTTTTTAAAAAATCTGAAAAGTGGATTCATAATGTGTCAGTCTGTAAAAGTGTTTATCACTTGCCAAAAAAAAGAGCAGTAAGTGTGCTTTCAAATTGGCAAAGAAATTTCGTTTAAGGGCCTAATGTGAAAACATGACTCTGTGTGCAAATAGGAATTACAGGCAGAGATTTATTGCGTATTGCTCTGGTGATTTCACAGTTGCATTAGATGGAAAGGGGGAGCCATTTTTTGGTGCAGAAGCAGACTCTTAGCACACAGCCAGCTGCTTACCATGTGGAATCATGCACAGTATTCACAAGCGAGTGGGGTTTGAGGTTTCAGTCAGTAATGCAAATACATTCAGCATCACTAAGGCTGGTTGCCCTTGCTGGAGTGTAGGCAGTCACCCAGGTTACAAATGGTGCTGGTCTGAAAAAGCAGTTTGGATATGTGCTTTTTAAAAAATCTGAAAAGTGGATTCATAATGTGTCAGTCTGTAAAAGTGATTATCACTTGCCAAAAAAAAGAGCAGTAAGTGTGCTTTCAAATTGGCAAAGAAATTTCGTTTTGTGACTAATGTGAAAACATGACTCTGTGTGCAAATAGGAATTACAGGCAGAGATGTATTGCTCTGGTGATTTCACAGTTGCATTAGATGGAAAGGGGGAGCCATTTTTTGGTGCAGAAGCAGACTCTTAACACACAGCCAGCTGCTTACCATGTGGAATCATGCACAGTATTCACAAGCGAGTGGGGTTTGAGGTTTCAGTCAGTAATGCAAATACATTCAGCATCACTAAGGCTGGTTGCCCTTGCTGGAGTGTAGGCAGTCACCCAGGTTACAAATGGTGCTGGTCTGAAAAAGCAGTTTGGACATGTGCTTTTTAAAAAATCTGAAAAGTGGATTCATAATGTGTCAGTCTGTAAAAGTGTTTATCACTTGCCAAAAAAAAGAGCAGTAAGTGTGCTTTCAAATTGGCAAAGAAATTTCGTTTAAGGGCCTAATGTGAAAACATGACTCTGTGTGCAAATAGGAATTACAGACAGAGATTTATTGCGTATTGCTCTGGTGATTTCACAGTTGCATTAGATGGAAAGGGGGAGCCATTTTTTGGTGCAGAAGCAGACTCTTAGCACACACCCAGCTGCTTACCATGTGGAATCATGGACAGTATTCACAAGCGAGTGGGGTTTGAGGTTTCAGTCAGTAATGCAAATACATTCAGCATCACTAAGGCTGTTTGCCCTTGCTGGAGTGTAGGCAGTCACCCAGGTTACAAATGGTGCTGGTCTGAAAAAGCAGTTTGGACATGTGCTTTTTAAAAAATCTGAAAAGTGGATTCATAATGTGTCAGTCTGTAAAAGTGTTTATCACTTGCCAAAAAAAAGAGCAGTAAGTGTGCTTTTAAATTGGCAAAGAAATTTCGTTTAAGGGCCTAATGTGAAAACATGACTCTGTGTGCAAATAGAAATTACAGGCAGAGATTTATTGCGTATTGCTCTGGTGATTTCACAGTTGCATTAGATGGAAAGGGGGAGCCATTTTTTGGTGCAGAAGCAGACTCTTAGCACACACCCAGCTGCTTACCATGTGGAATCATGGACAGTATTCACAAGCGAGTGGGGTTTGAGGTTTCAGTCAGTAATGCAAATACATTCAGCATCACTAAGGCTGTTTGCCCTTGCTGGAGTGTAGGCAGTCACTCAGGTTACAAATGGTGCTGGTCTGAAAAAGCAGTTTGGACATGTGCTTTTTAAAAAATCTGAAAAGTAGATTCATAATGTGTCAGTCTGTAAAAGTGTTTATCACTTGCCAAAAAAAAGAGCAGTAAGTGTGCTTTCAAATTGGCAAAGAAATTTCGTTTTGTGACTAATGTGAAAACATGACTCTGTGTGCAAATAGGAATTACAGGCAGAGAGTTATTGCGTATTGCTCTGGTGATTTCACAGTTGCATTAGAAGGAAAGGGGGAGCCATTTTTTGGTGCAGAAGCAGACTCTTAGCACACACCCAGCTGCTTACCATGTGGAATCATGCACAGTATTCACAAGCGAGTGGGGTTTGAGGTTTCAGTCAGTAATGCAAATACATTCAGCATCACTAAGGCTGGTTGCCCTTGCTGGAGTGTAGGCAGTCACCCAGGTTACAAATGGTGATGGTCTGAAAAAGCAGTTTGGACATGTGCTTTTTAAAAAATCTGAAAAGTGGATTCATAATGTGTCAGTCTGTAAAAGTGATTATCACTTGCCAAAAAAAAGAGCAGTAAGTGTGCTTTGAAATTGGCAAAGAAATTTTGTTTTGTGACTAATGTGAAAACAAATGTAGTAATATATTTAAATAAAATAAAGGAATTTTTTTTTAGTTTTTTTCAGGTATTGCTGAAGAGCAGTGAACAAAATTTAAGATGCCTACAAAATCCAGAGTAAAAAAAGACCACAAAAAAAACCTATATTTGAAGACAACTGGAGGACCTAAGTTAGTTGAAGATGCTCATGTTGGGAAAAAGAAAAAATCTTCTGGTAAGCAGACAAAATTTTTTCTAAAAAACATATTCAAAAAAAGGAAAAATGTACAAAATGTCTGTACTGGAAAGAATGATTTCAATCGAAAACGACAGGAAAAAATTGAGAATTTAGTTAATGCAAATATACCTTCTGCAACTACAAAGATTAACTTAAACAGAAAAACAGCGTTTAAAGAGATACGTAGAAAAATGTTTCAGAGAAGAGTTATGTCCAATTTGATAAAGGATGTGAAGAAATATAAGCAAAAGGCTAAGTTTTATAAGAGAAAAAAAGAAATTGAAGCCATTGCAGCAAAGGCATTAGAATTAAAAAGGAAACTATTCATTTTAATTTTGAATAGGATGCGTACATTAGACAAAATGGTTAATGTACTGAAATCACATAGCAAAAGGAAAAGAGTAGTGAACAGAACAAACTTTTCTAAAGTGTTTTTAGGAAAATGGATGCATAGTTCAAGTAGTGAACCTTTTTTTAATGAAGAGAGTTATTTTCAAAGTAATAGTTTGCTGCATGCAGTTGACACCAGAGGTCGTGCTTATGAAGTGAAAAATGGTTGCATAATGGAGAAGGAGATAATGGTTCCAAGAGATGAGGTACAAGTGATGGCGGATGAGGCTATGGGGAGACGTCCTAAAGCCCCAGTGTACACTTGGAATTGTAGTAGTATTTGCACTGTGCGTCAGGAATCTATTGATAAATTTCGTGAGTTTCTAAGAGAATATAGTAAAAAAAAGTGTAAAACAGAAGATTAAGGTGCTTCAAAGTTTGGATCCATGCAGAGTGAGAGAGAATACTGGTTTGCAGGGTCATTCTCTGGCTTGTCTATCTAGAAAAGTGTGTAATAGTGTTTTCCATCATTTTAGGATGCTGGCTGTTCATCATACTGAAATGAGAAAGTTTGTGAGACGGTTGTATTTTGCTAAAAGTCCAGCAATAAAGTTAGATGAATTGAATAGGGCTCTGTTCTGTGGAACGGTATCAGATGTAGAGAAGGTTGTTGATGAAATTCAGTTTTGTTACTTTGGTCCTGAACAAAACAGTGCAGAGAAGGACACAGTAAATGAGGAAGAAGTGGAAGAGAATGTAGAACCCTCTGTAAGTAATACATTTAATGATCACATAACAAAATTTGCAATAATCTCTAATGAAAGACCAAATATTACTTGTATTTGTTGCCGCAGAACTCATTATAGAAAACAAACCAGGTATGTTGATCTCTACAGAAAGAGTGAAAATGAAGATAATTATAAGTGGAAGGATTTTGCCACATATATATTTCTTGAAAATTGTTTTGAATTGGGTGAAGTTCAGCGTATTTGTAAATACTGTTACAACAAGTTAGAGGAAAATAGAATGCCGACCAGAGCTGTACATAATAATTTAGAATTGGATGCTATTCCTGCTGAACTTTCTGAATTAAATACATATGAGTCTATACTCATTCAATGTGTTCATCCGTTCCAGACCATAGTTCGTATGGAGCCCAAAACTGGTAAATTACCTCCTTCAGATTTACTGAGAGGTTTAAAAGGTAGAGTGGTGTATTTGCCCTTGGATTTGAAAAAAAATATGGAAACTATTGATGCGGATACTTTGGAAACTGAACCATTAATTATTCTGGTTAATGGTGTACCTACAAAGAATAAGAAGATTTGGCAGGAGCTGGTAGATGTACGGAAAGTACAAAGAGCAAATTTGTATTTGAAAAGGAATAACAAATGGTATGAATCAATTTATATAGAAGAAGAAGAAGAAGAAGAAGATTTACAAGAAGACACAGAAACACCAACTGGACAAATTGAAAAAGTGGACAAGTCAAAGGAAGAAGAAATTTATGAACATTTTAGCATACATCCTCTTCATTCAAAAGAAGTTATGGGAGACAATATTGATCTATTTCAGATGAAGAAAGCAAAAGGAACTCCCGTGAGTGTATGGGAGGAGAGCTTGGAAGCTCGATGTTTTCCCCAGCTGTTTCCTAAAGGAAAAGGAGGACGATACGATGAACGTCCGGAACAGATTCCAGCTTCTGAGTATCGGACTACAAGACTATATGCTGAAGATCCCAGATTTCGACAAAGTATTCCTTATTTGTTCCATCTTTTATTTGAAAGCGACTTGTCTGCATTGTCTTATGCAGTAAATCACATTTTAAAAAGTGGAGTACATTTGCAAAATGTGTCTGCTAAGGATTTTATGGAGAAAGTGCAGCACCGAGATGATCATTTGGAAACACAACTGATCAATCTGATGGCTTGTCAGCGTGGGACAAATGAATATTGGTACCGACGCCATGGTGAATTAAAATGCATGTTACGGAATTTAGGAACACCAACATGGTTCGTTACCCTAAGCTGTGCGGAGTACGCTTGGGATGATTTACTGGATTTTCTACGAGAGGCAAATTCAAACATTAAAAACATCGAATACAAGACAGCAGGAGAACTGTGCTCATTGGATCCGGTTAATGTTTGCAGATATTTCAATCATAGATTTGAGGCTATGATGTCCTTCATCTGCAATAAAAAAAATCCACCTCTAGGAGAAGTAGTGGATTTCTTTTGGAGAAAAGAGTACCAGGCAAGAGGTGCTCCTCATATTCATATGCTGTTGTGGATCAAGGATGCCCCAAAGTTTGGAACAGATACTGATGAAGCAGTGTTATCTTACATTGAAGAATATGCAACATGTGCTATACCAAAAAGCACAGAAGAGAAAAAGTTAAAGGAGCAAGTTTTACGTTTCCAAAGTCATCGGTGTGGAAAATACTGTCGACGGAAATACAAGAGCAAAGATAAATACTACACTAAATGTCGATTTGGATTTCCTAGACCTGTTCTTTCAAATGGAAGAGTTAACAGTTTTATGTCATCTGTGAGACATACTATCACAAGAAAATCACCTAAGAATACCTACAACCTTAAAAGAAAAGAAGAATCAAAAAATATAAATGACTACAACCCAGTGATTTTATCCATGTGGAACGCTAACATGGATATACAGTATGTAGCTGACAATTCCATTGCTGTTGCTCGATATGTAACGTCTTACATTACGAAATCAGAAAAAACAGAATTGAAGGAAATGTGGGAAGAGATTTCTCACGAGAAAACTGTCAGTAAGAAGCTGTACAGTTTCAGTTTGAAGATGTTATCGCATCGAGAAATTGGATCCTACGAATGTTCAGATAGGTTATCTTCTGCAAGTCTCTACTCGAAATCAAGAAGAATAATTTGGGCAAGTTTAGGCCTTGCAGCAATGAGAAATCGGGTACTGAAATCTGTTGGAGAAATTGAATATTTGGCCGAGAATGACCCAGAAAGTACAGATATTTTGAAATCAAACATGTTGGACACATATTATCCCAAGAGAAGTCATCATCTGGAGAACATGTGTCTCTATGAAGTGCTGCAGAACTACATTTATTCACGGAAAGCCGCAGAAGACATCAACAATGGAAAATATAAAGTCATTGGTGAGGAAGGATGTTTGGTGAAGCAAACAAAAGGAAGTTTGATAAATCACCGGAAGCTGAGTTGCGACACTACTGACAAAAAGGAATTTTACTACTTGGCTCTTTTACAGCTGTTTAAACCATGGCGTACAGAGGATGAACTACTGGGAGAATTTCAAAGCTATGAAGATTCTTTTAAGGCTTGCAAAGACAGCATACAATGCAATACATTCACAACTTATCTGCAAATGTTAAATGAAGAAATTGAACAGGAAACTACAATTGCAGCAGAAATAGCTAGAGACAGTTCTCAGGACAGCCAAAGTTCAGGAACACTCAGTCAAGATCCCCTAGGACAACCAATCGTTGAAAATGAAGCATCAATAGCCATGAATGAAGTGGAAACGGCTATGAATCAAGCTCAAGGAGAATTTATAGACTTACAAAATTTGGAAAGACAACTGAACGAAGAGCAGCAACAAATTTATGAAGAGATCAGAAAAAAAATTGATCACGGATTTCTACATGAAAAAAAAG
This sequence comes from Triturus cristatus, assembly GCF_964204655.1. Lineage (NCBI taxonomy): Eukaryota > Metazoa > Chordata > Amphibia > Caudata > Salamandridae > Triturus > Triturus cristatus. Next base: position 1,052,979,412 of record NC_140593.1, read on the forward strand.
AGTGCTCATGCACATCATTTCATCCAATCAGGATGTATGTAAGCGGACAAGCTGGAACTGGAAAAAGTTTCCTAATAAAAGTCATCAGAAGCTACCTACAGCAAAAAACGGATTCTACTTTGTCTTGTGTGGTTACTGCTCCAACTGGGTTAGCAGCATATAACATAAAAGGAATCACTTTACATCGTTTGCTAATGTTACCAGTGGAGCATGAGAACAAAATACAATACAACAAGCTAACTGGAGAAGCATGCTTGGAAGTTTCAAGAGTATTGAAGAAGATGCAAGTTCTCATTATTGATGAGGTGAGCATGGTATCAAACTTAATGCTTGCCTTTGTGCATTTAAGAATGCAGCAAATTCTGAAGACAGACTATGACGTGTTATTTGGAGGAAAACACGTCATAGTTTTTGGAGATCTTTTGCAACTTACTCCAGTTAAAGGACAACCAGTGTTTAATACTGTGACACATGAAGACACAAAGAAGTCATTGGGAAGCATCGGTAATACAAATATTTGGTCCTTCTTTGAGTACAAGGAACTTACAACTAATATGAGGCAAGCAAACGATGAAGAATATGGAAGTATTCTGAAAGATATCAGGATTGGACTACTCACAGAAGCTGGCAAAAAAGCATTACAGAGTCGGCTGCTACATAATTTATTTCCAAAGGAAGAAATAGTTGCAGAGAAGATATACAAGAACATTGCAGAAAACAAAAGTGTCATCTGCTTAATGCCAACTCTACGTGAATGCTCAATATTCAATGAGGAGCTTTTGAAATTGGAAAAGGAAGATATCAGGAAATTGGAAGCAGTGGACAAAATTGAGGATGGAAGAATTACTGTCACATTAACAGGCACACTGAAAAATAAATTGGATTCACTAGAGAAGAACATTTCCAAAACAGCTGGATTAGAAAAAAATCTATATGTTTGCATGAACTGTAGAGTATTTTTAAGGAGAAATTTGGATGTTGAAAAAGGTTTAGTTAATGGAGCTATGGGAAGAGTTGTGGGTTTTATTAATTATCAGAAAAAAGATGGAATTGAATGTTTAAAAATAAAATTTGATCAGATAGAAGAAGTTAAAGACATTTGTCGTTGTTCAGTTCGTTTCATGCTTGTGAAAGACTTATATGTACGTAGGAAGCAGTTTCCGTTTTCGCTAGCATATGCTGTAACTATTCACAAGTCTCAAGGATTGACTGTAGATTGTGCATTTGTGAACATTGGTTCAACTGTGTTCAAAGAAGGTATGGCATATGTTGCTTTGTCACGAGTGAAAACATTATCAGGTTTATTCATGATAGACTTTGATGATTCAAAAGTTAGTGCTGATACAAATTGTGTAAAGGAGTATAATAGATTAAGAAGAAGCTATGCTACTCATTTAGGTCAGTATCCTGTGTTGGAGAAACGTGTAGTTTCTCGTAAAAGGAGAAATGAGAATATCTGTAATGAAGATGTAGAGAGGAGGAAAAAAAAGAGGAGTGATGTAATTGCAAGCAAAAAGAATAAGGAAAATGAAGAACAGGTTGTAGGATGTTATTTTGAAAATAGCTCTGGTGTCAACTGCTACGCTAATGTAGTGCTGAATGTTGCATTTTATCTGGAAAGTTTGCAAGAGCAGATAATAGTAAATCAGGGAAAAAGATTCTGTTCTGTGCTGAGTCTCCTTTTTGAAAAGCTGAGTAATGATAAAACTCAAATAGAAAGTGCTACTGAAATTAGAAAAGTTTTAGATGTATGTTCAGGACGAACACAGTTTTCTCAAAATGTACAGCAAGACGCACAGGAATTCTTGATGTTTTTTCTTCAGGTACTGGAAGAAGAAGGGGTTCCCATTGATAATTTATTTGGTCTCTCTTATAAATGGGAACATAGTTGTGAAAACTGTTATAATATATGTGGCTCTAATGTTGATTCTGAAAGGTTTATTTATTTAACATTGCCAGAAAGTAAAACAGTCACTTTTGCTAAATTAGTTAAAGATGCTAATCATAGCATGGAATGCGGTGAGTGTCAATCTGAAATGTTTTCAACGTTAATTTTAAAGGAATACGGACAGTATGTAATTTTAATGATGCAACGCTGTAAAGCTGATGGTTCAAAATTAGATACTTTAATAAAGAAGTTTACAGGACAGCAATTATCAATTTCAGGAAAAACTTTTGTAACAGTTGCAATAATTTTCCATGATGGACCTACTGTAACTTCTGGACATTACACAGTTTATCTTAAATGTGAAAAAGGCTGGACACTGTGTAATGATTCCCAATTGATTTTTAAGCAACGTTTGCCTTTTGATTTAGCAAATTCCTATCTAATCTTCCTGAAACCTAAATTTTAGAGAGATTTGGCAACATCTGGACAAAACAATTTTACCATTTTATTGGATTACCATTTGGAATTTACAAATAAAAAGATTTAACAAATTATCATTTGGCCTAATGGAAAGGTAACCAATTGTAATGTGGAATTTTTCCATTTTTTAAGGAAACTTTGGAAAACCAAAAATTTAGAAAAAATCGGTAACAACTGCACAATTTAAATTTTGGAATGTTATTGGATTGCCATTGGAAATTTTTTCAAAAAAGATTTTTAAAATTACTATTTGGCCATGCGGAAAAGTAAACAATTCTATTGTGGACTTATTTAATTATTAATTAATCTTTCGGAAACCAAAATGTTACAGAGAATCGGTGACATCTGTACAATTTAAACTTTAGATTTTTATTGGATTACCATTGGAAATTAAACAAAAAAAGAATTTTAAAATTACTATTTGGCCTAAAGGAAATGGAACCAGATGTATTGTGGAGTTATTTGAGATATATTATTGTGATTATACTTCTGAAACAAAAATATCAGACGGTATTTTAAAGAAATAAGTATTGATATTAGATGATATTTTTTAAGAATATTATGCATTTCTATAAAGTTATGTTTATGCAAAAAGAGATTGTGGGCTTTTTTAAAACAATCTTTGAGATTGTTAATTTTTTTTTTGCCTGCTGTTAAATGATGAATGCAATTGCTTTCACAATTTATAGTGAAATGCAATATTTTCTGAAAACAGCAAAAAAAAGGCAAAAATATTTTTTGAAAAATATGTAAATATGTGTACTGTATTATAAAATGTTTTATTAAATATTAATATTTTTTTCTTTTTTTTCAGATTGAGATAGAAAATTTTCGAAAACTAGAACCATTTTTAAAGCAATTAAAAAAAAAATTAAATGAATAAATCTTTTTTTGAGTGGGTATGGTAAGTCAATAATGTCATGGTCCCTTTTTTCCACTTCTCTACAATCACATTTTCAGTTTTTAATTGTAGTCTCTCAAGGACCTTGTAATGTGATAATTGATTTTTAGTGTTTTAAAAAAAAAAAAAAAAAAAAATACGCGTACCGTACGCATATGGTAAAAAATAAAATAAAAAAAGTTTTTAAAAAAATATATAAAAAATAGATGAAAGGCAAGGTTGGCTCTTAAAAGAGCCGTTGTGTTCATGCAGGGACAGAGGAAAGAAAGATTGGGAATATTAGACGGTACGACAAGTGTGCTGATCTATTTTACAGTTCACTAGGGAAATACTGGTCTCCCTATAAGTAATTAGATCATGACAAGTGGCGCACCGTACTTCAACCCTCGCAAACTGAGGGTTAATTTCCAGAGGACCAGAAAAAGGAGATGCTCCCCCCACAGATGAAGGGCTCACCTGACCTGCAGAAGAAGGACTCGGCCCTGCAGATGATGGTCCAGGCTGAGCTGCTGTGGATGTGCTTGGTTGATTTACTGAAGGGTTACCTTCAGTAAGTCGAGCATGTGTCCTTCTGTGTACATCCTTAAGGTGTCTCATCATGGTGTGATTCCCAAAGGAATACTTCCTGTCAGGATTCCCTCTTGAAAGTACACGCTTACACAGCTTGCAAGTCACTAAGGGTGCATTTACCTTTTGCTGGCCTTCTGGAAAAGTAAAATACTCCCATACGTAAGAGGTCTTTTGTTTCCTCGCTCTCTGCCTCAAGGTAGTGCTGCTAGCCTCACTCTCAGAAGAGCTCTGCTGTTCTGCCATCGTATCACAAAGACAACCCAGCTCCTTCTCCTAAGGGATCACAAGCAGAAATGAGGGGAATGGGTGTGGTGTAGGAGAGTTCTAGAACTGAAAGTAGTTTCAACCAATCAAAAGTTGTGTTTCATGATCACATGACCCACCGTACGCTTACGGTGCGCTTACGGCAAAAGTACGCATGCGCGTAAAAAAGACACGCGCTCGCGCGCATGCGCATAACAGTCACTCCCCGACACTTCCGCGTAACGTGCGCGTGTAGCGTACACGCGTACGCGCCCCACGCGGAGTACGCGCAGCTACGCAAATTGCGTAACTATATGCAAACAGCGTACATAAATTACGGACATTGCGTAAACCGTACGCTTACCGTAAGCTTACCGTACGCGCACTAAAAAAATTTTTTAAAAAAAGGAAAAAATTTATTGCTAATAAATTTTACCTGTTTCTTTTATAACAAATGTAAAATAAAAACATATTGTAGAATTTTAAAAATTTAACCATAGTCTTTAAAAAAGGATAGAAAATTAAAATAAAAATATGTAAAAAAAAAAAAGAAGAAAAAAAAAAAAATTAGCATTTAAAAAACCTTGCAAATTCACTGAAAAAACCATGGGTTTCACACACGTTATAGTTAGGAATTAGCATTTAAAAAACCTTTGAAATTCACTGAAAAAACCATGGGTTTCACACACGTTATAGTTAGGAATTAGCATTTAAAAAACCTTAGAAATTCAATGAAAAAACCAAAGGTTTCACACATGTTATAGTTAGCTGGACATTTCACTCGTAAAAAACCAATGAAATTCCCTCGTTATAGTTAGTTCAGCTAACTATAACTCGCGCGCCCGCAATGCACTACTGATGACGTCACATATTACATCACTCATGACATGGTCAGTGACATCACTCATGACATCACTGATGACATCTCAAATGACATCACTGATGACATTATCCTTGTGACAGAGTGGTAGACCTCCTCTCACCCTAATATAACCTTTGATACAAACATTCAAAAATAGAGACTAAAATTTTCAAAAAAATGGACATACCAATAACAGTTACAACAACCTATTCAGTAATTCTAAGATCCACATACACATCCACTCATCCACCAACAATCCTATACAGTCACTCATACATGTACTCACACATCATATGTACTCATACACCTAATCATCCTGTAACACAATGCCACTCATCCATAGAGTTACTCACACATAGTCACTCATGCTAATAAAGAATCAAACATCCATTTACTTGCATATACAGTTATACACACACCACCACACTTACTTTTACAGAAACTTACACATACTTAGTCTTTTAAACAATCACTTATAGAAACACATACTTATTCATACAGGAACTCTTTCAATCTCTCACTCTCACATATACTCACTTATAAACACCAATAGTCACATATACTAGTTTAAAACATATGTAGTTACTTATGAAGACACTATTGAGACAGTCATTCACTCACTAACACACCCATGCACACACTCATCCACCCATACAGTCCTGCACACATGCTGTCTTCAACACATACAAACAGTGAGTCACTCATTCATGCTTCTATGCACTACGTAATACCCCCCACCGCACCATGAAGACACTCAGACACTCATACTGATACTCAAAAAACCAACTATTAACCTATATAGACACTCATGTAGCTACTCACCAACCCATGCAGCCACTTATATACAAAGTGAGAGACTGATACAGGTATTTACACATTTAAACATTACTCACTTAGCCATGTATTAAAAAAGATACACTTAATCAGTCAGTAATACAATTAATTTTTCAAAAACAAATCATCAATTTAGACACTTATATACTTATTTATTCTTCCATCGACCTTGAGATATACATATATAAAACATATTTAATTTTCAGAAAAACACACATTCACTGGATGATGTCATCAGTGATGTCATTTGAGATGTCATCAGTGATGTCATGAGTGATGTCACTGACCATGTCATGAGTGATGTAATATGTGACGTCATCAGTAGTGCATTGCGGGCGCGCGAGTTATAGTTAGCTGAACTAACTATAACGGGGGAATTTCATTGGTTTTTTACGAGTGAAATGTCCAGCTAACTATAACATGTGTGAAACCTTTGGTTTTTTCATTGAATTTCTAAGGTTTTTTAAATGCTAATTCCTAACTGTAACGTGTGTGAAACCCATGGTTTTTTCAGTGAATATATATATATATAGCGCTTGTTACCCCTAACGGGATGTAGAAGCGCTTTTTTCGGCAAGTAGCACGCTACTCCTGAACTTCTAAAGGATTAGTGGTGAATTAGTATAGTGAAATATGAAAGCAATTTGAGTGGTGGACATGTTAGTCTGTTATTTTGATTGTAAAGGATAGTGGAGGGATAGAAGAGTAAAAGATTTAGACTTTTGTGGGGGGCGGTCGTAGCAGTAGTAGGAGGCTTGGAATGAGTAAAAAGGGATGTGTAGGGGAAGAATCAGAGGGAAGAGTTTAGAAAGGCTTGTTTTGGGGGAACAGTATAGTAGAAGAGGTGTCAGGTGGTGCAAGGGGTGTAGAGTAGGGGAGAGTCTAGAAAGGGCTATTTTGGGGATCATAGTAGTGGTATGGGGTTTGGGATGAATGACTGAGTAGAGCTAGTGGATATATTGATAGAGGTATAGGGTGAGATATAGGCTAGTGCATTGGAAAGAATAGTAGAAAGAGGTTTGAGATGAGTCAGAGAGTTGAGGTAGAAGATATATTGAGAGAGCGATAGGGTAGTGCATTGAATATGCTGAATGAGAAGAAATTAATAAATATGAAGATCCATAAGTACATGGAAAGTTTATAGATACATAAAGGAAGTAAATATATGTAGATTAAACCTATTAATAGAGGTATAGGGTGAGAAATAGGGTAGTGCATATAATACTATTGTTTTTGCAGGAAAGTAATAAATATAAAGATACAAGTACATGGAAGGTATATAGATGCATAAAGGAAGTGAGTAGAAGGTGATTAAAAATGCATTCGATAAACTCTGGTTTTGAAGTGCTGTACTTATATATATATATTATAACATAATTATTCTACATGTTATTGCAAAGCAATACACATATCTATAGTACAAATAAATGCTTATATACAGAGGGATATGCTGCATATTTCTGTTTGCGTATGGTGCTTATGAAGAGTCAATTCTTGAGTAGTTTTCTGAAGAGAAGATGTTTGTCGGTGGATCTTATGTTGGGGGGTAAAGAGTTCCATATTTTGGTTGCTTGAACAGGAAGGATGTGCCACCCATGTTTTTTCTCATGTATCTTGGGATTTTGAGGCGAGGTGCCACTCTAGAGCGGAGGTTCCTATGAGGAATGTGTTTGGTGATTTTATTCCTGATGAAGAGCGGTCCCATTCCATGTATGGCTTTGTGGGTGATACAAAGCAAGTTGAACGTGGATCTTCTGGCAACCGGTAACCAATGCAGGGCTTTCAAGGCAGGGGAGATGTGGTCTTGCAGCTTGATATGCAAGAATAGTCTGGCAGCCGAGTTCTGAATCCATTGTAGTCTTTTCATAGTCGTTAAAGGTGATCCATGGTAGAGGCTACTGGCGTAATCGAGTTTGGACAGAACAAGGGAGATGGTAGCTTGGACCTTGTGTGGGAATCCAAAATGGGGGAAGATTTGTAGCAGAGTTTTTATAGTAACAAAGCTTGATCTTGCTAGTTTGTCCACTTGGGCATTCATCGATAGCTTGAAGTCCATGGTCATTCCGAGGTTTCTTACTTCCTTCGATACTTTGGGCGGTGATCCCAGTTCATCAGGCCAGGCGGCAAGCGGGTCATAATGTTTCCAATCGCCACACGTGAGTATTTCCGTTTTGGAAGCATTCAATTTGAGATGACTCCAAGTCATCCACTGATCCACGGCTCTAAGACAACTGAAAATTGGGGATTTTCCAATGTCTTTGGGGCATTCCAGTTGAAGGAATATTTGTGTGTCATCTGCATAGTTGTAGCACATGAGTTGAAATTGATTGATCAGTACCGGTAATGACTTCATGTAGAAGTTGAAAATCATGGGCGAGATGATAGAGCCTTGAGGGACCCCAGCTTTTGTGGAGTACGGTTTGGATGAGAAAGGTGGAGTATGGATGACATTAGTTCTGTTTCGAAGGTAGGACGTGATCCAGTCTAAAGCAGTCCCCTCTATGCCGCCTTCGTAGAGTCAGATAGATAGAAGACACATTAAACAACCATCTGCCAGCTCTGCTGTCAGAAAACCATTCTTATCGGCCAACGACCATTGGACAGACAACTCCAAGTCGTCAGCAAGTCCTCCTCTCTTTTGAGTGGTGCTTCACAGACTGTTTTGTCCAGCCTGGTACCACCACATATAACACTATGGTGTCACTTGTATGAACTATGCAGATGATACTTAATTGTTCTTGACAAACCAGGTGCCGCCCCGTTACAAACATTCTATCAGTTTATTTCGGAGGTATCATCTTGGCTCCATTCCAACGATCTGAAGTTTAAAAGGTTTTGGGGGTGGCTTAGGTTGGCTAGATCGTTTCCTTCAACATGCTGGCCCCCTCATGGATCTTATCTCCTTCTCCCAGCTCAGTCCATGAAAAATCTGAGTTTCTATCTGGACGAAAACTTGACACTGATAAACCAAGCTAATCACTTGACCTCTTCCTGTTTTTCCTCTTGAGGTTTCTCAGGAAAATTGTGCCACAGCCATTAGCGGCTCGATGGCGAGTGGTTTAGGCAACTATTCTTAGTTGGCTTAATTATTGTAATTCCTTTTGCTTGGGTGCTCCTCGAGCGGTGTTGAATAAATTACAGAGTACTTGCAAAATATGGTTGCCAAGTTAGCCCTGACCCTGCCCTGGAATGACAAATGTTCTGCTCTGTGTGCGCTAAACTGGCTTCTACTGGCTAAAATGATTGTTTTAATATCTCTTTGTATAACACACCACCTTATTCATAATAGGATATACTCTACGAAGAGGTCCCTTTGCCCTATGGACACCTTTTTCCTCACAGTCCGAAATTTGTAGGTGCTTATTTATGAGGTAGGGCTTTTTAGGTGGTGACGGTGTGGTTACACTTTGCCCATTAGCTGGCAGAAAACCACTATTTACTTGCATTTCAGAAAGGCTTTAAAAACTTGGTTGTACTGTTTATAATTCTTCTTTCAAATGGGAATGTTAGGATTGAGCTGATTTATGCATTTGTAAGTTTTGTGCTTTTGTAGGTCCAGGTTGTTGTATTGTGTTTTCTCTCTCAGCACCTGGACAGCTTTTTATGTATTTGCGTGCTTACAAACAATTGAGTGTGTTTGTGAACTATGAGACTTTGCACCTTCCCACAGCCCTTAATAAAACTTGCCGTACCACTGTTAACAACTTGGGGGCATATGTACAAGCCACTATCGCCTCCTGAGCGTTACTTTTTTTTAATGCTCCGGTAGCCAAGCGCCATTTCCCATATTTACAAGGTGGCACTAACTTAATGAGGCTTAACGCCACCTTGTAAATATGCCCCTTTCTGCTGCAGTCCTCTGCGTCAAAGGGGCGTGCAGTGGGCGTTCCACCACAACATCTATTGCTTTTTGATGCTGCACCAGATTTACAAGGCTGAGGCAGCACCTAAAATGAATGGCAGGGAATACCTGGTCTTAGAATGGCAATGCGAGGAGAATGTATTAATTTCTCCCAGTTTTTTGCTCTTTCTATGTATGCTGCATTCTGCAGCACACATAGAAGGAGCAATTCTACATTATTTATTGTTTATGTGCAGGAAGGGTTTCCTTCCTGCACATAAACAATCATTCCTGCAGTGTAGACACCATTGCAACATGGCGGCAGGGTGCCTGCGCTGGCACTAGGCAGCTTTTTTAGTGTCCGTGCTAGGGAAAACACAGAGGTGCGTCGTATTCTTGAGAATACGGCGCATCCCTGCATTTGAAAAATGTCAGAGCGCAGGATTGCCAAATTTGGAGTAGCACCGCGCTCCGACGTTTGTTTTGTAAATATGCCCCTTGATGTTTTTACAGAAGGTATGTAAAGAGGAAATGCTAAAATGCATTAAAGCAATGTCCTTCTATAAACTGCATGGAGTTTGAATCCTGTAATAACACTGTTGACAACTAGGTTGGGTCAGCCAGATACCGCAGAAAAGGCAGGCTTCTTCATTTCCAACCAAGTGTAACAGATATTAAAAGACAGTACATGGAGTGCAAGGTTGGGAATCATTCTCACAGCTAAAAGTAATTACAGGGATTATCCAGAAAAGCCTGGCAGCTGCATCGCCCATTCAAAGTACAGATATCTGTACAGACATCACAAGCAGTATTAAGGCTGCAGTACTACTCCCAGCAACTCAATGACCTTGAGGCGAATATATACAGCTTCTGCTGCAGTCCGGGTTGGACTGTTGCCATAAGGAGCAGGGTCAAGACTGATTTCCATGCCCAGAGGTGGGTCCTGTGCTCTCCATGCCACTGGAGTCAAGCTATCCTGGCTGAAGAGGGCTGTGAGCCTGAAACCGGTCCTAGGATGCTTGTTTCCAGTCCAGGGAGGACCTGGCCTGGCAGTTCGGGCCAGACTCTTCCCATGAGGCACAGGGTCAAGACTGATTTGCATATGGCTGGGTTCAAACTGGAAAGGCATGGTGAGCAAAAAAACTATGGATTTGGGCCCAGATCTCTGTACTGGGGTCAATGTATGACATTGTTCTGCATTCTGTCCATCAATTGTTCTTTTTGCATTTGTCACCACGAGTGGGGCGTCTATGCCCAGAGGTGGGTTCCGTGCTCTCCATGCCACTGGAATCAAGCTATCCTGGCTGAAGAGGGGTGAAACCCCGAAACCGGTCCTAGGATGCTTGTTTCCAGTCCAGGGAGGACCTGGCAGTCCAGGCTGGACTGTTTCCATTGGGCGCATGGTCAAGACTGATTTGCATATGGCTGGGTCCAAACTGGAATGGCATGGTGAGCACAGAAACTGGGGGGCAGATTTATGTTTGACTTGTGCCTCATTTACGCCGCCGTTGCGTCACTTTTGTGACGCAGCAGCGGCGCAAATCCTGCGCCATGGTGCAGGGTATTTACAACGTGACGCATCTGGGAGATGCGTCACGTTGTAAAGCCCTGCGCCACATGTAGGCGTTCCAGGGCAGGTGGGGGCGTTCCGGCGCAGGAACGCCTCCTAAAAGTGGCTGAGTGAAATCCACAAGATTTCACTCAGTCACTCTTGAGCCCATGCTGCGCCTGCGCCTGCTTGAAGCAGGCGTAAGGATTGACGCAGCATTGTGCAGATAGGGCCCCCCAGAGCATTGCTGGAGCTGCGTCGCGCTTGCGACGCAACTCCAGCAATGCGCCACTTTTACGGCACTGATGCGTGACGCATCTGTGCCGTTTTTGCCCTATGGTGCGCCGCATTATAAATGCGGCGCATCCATGATGGCGGAGCTGGGGCGCAAAATAACTGGCGCATCCCTGCTGATATGCAGGGATGCGTCAGTTATTATAAATATGCCCCTATGGATTTAGGCCCAGATCTCTGTACTGGGGTGAATGTAGGACATTGCTCAGCATTCTGTCCATCAACTGTTGTTTTTGCAGTCCAACTCACAAGCATTACATATGATCACACTCATTGAATGCAGTTGCAGGTACAGACAGTAATCACCGTTGGAAGGTGACTTTACCATTGTCAACAAGGGACCTCATTTTAACACTGGGTCAAATCCCGATTTCCACTGTCATTAAACAGATGTAAAGGTTGACATGATTCTTAGACTTGAGTGACGTCACTGATGATGCGTTGAGGATAGCATGTGTTTGAGTTGAGATTGTTTCTAGGTGCTTTCGCCAATGAAGTTGACTTTGATGAAAGAATCAGACTTTGTTTCCACACTGTCCTTTAAGAGTAAACCTTGACAATTGGACCTCGCTATCCTCAAAAATCTAAGAGGGAAGTGCTTGGCACCTCAGTGAGTGTACAGTAGTACCTGGCACCTGTGGATCCAAAGACAATACTTGTCACAAGGATGTTTGGTAAACTCTTCAAAACATAACTTTGATATAGTTCACAAATATGCTTCACCTTATGAACATAAGATTTACACCTAGTTTACATCCTCGTAAACATTTTCCAAACATAATGTACACTTACAAAGTATATATTACATCTGTTAATGGTTTGCAGAATGTTTTTAACTGATGCAAATTTATGGTAATGCAAAGATTTATAAATCGTTAAATATTGTGTATTATCCTTTCATGCAGTGGTTCATTAGGTTTGGCCTAGAGACAGCTTTAGCTTTCTCACCAACCTCATGTTTGCTAAACAAATGAAATTTAAATTAATTACAGTTATATGCATAGAGGGTCTTTTGTAACCCTTCTTCATTGTTTGGTCTGTTCAAGTGCCAGGCGCATTCTTCTCCCATCCACCACATCCTACAACATGTAACAATGTCTCATCCCACTTACGGCACTGGTTCTATTCATTGTGAGTGAAGGCATTTTGCTTGCACATGTGCACATCCGCCTAGAAAGTAGTCCATGGCAGTGCTAGGACTGGTAGACCAATCTCTGCTCTCTTTACTGCTTTCATTTTTGCAGCCAAAGACCTATGAGATTGTATCGACCGTAGTTACTGGCTGGTGCAATCGGATCCAGTGTTTCCACACCTGGGAATGGTTCAAAAGCCGGGAATGGTATATGCAGGAACGCTAGGACATTTGTGACCAGCTGGAGCAATATCCCGCTTGAACAAACCGCTCCACCATTGCATCATCAGGGCCGGGGTAGCTCATGTGGTGCAGCACAGTAGCAAAGGTATGCAGGTCATCTTTTATTTATTTATTTGTTTATTTATTTGAGAGTTTCATACAGCGCTAGGTAGACCCGAAAGTATCAGAGCACTTTACAACAGTAAATGTTCACAACATAGATTACAAGTATAGTAGACGTTTATGCTGCACAATGTGAAATTAACTGCCTCCAGATGGGACTGACTGCTGTATATAGGTATTAAACTGGCACTAATGAGGCGAAACCTAGGCCCAGAGAGCACAAATTTCCCCATTTTATGGATAGAGAATGGGTTTTGTCAACAGCATGAAACAAACCCTGACATAGTTGATTGTAATTCAAGCAGGGCTGCAATAAAGATTGCTTATTTGTCATGAAAATGTTTTGCTTCGGTATGCACGCAAATTGTATTACATCACACACACTACCCTCAAAACAGCAGTCAGAGAAGACGAGTGCTATGTCAGAACTGTCTTCCAGTTTACCAGAGGCTCTGCCTGGCTGCGTTTCAGAGTCCCTGTGCCTTACAGACTATACAGCATCCATAGAGGGGGAAATCAGCACCCTGCTACCGGTGGTGAGTTCGTGAAGTCTGCTATCCAGTTAGAGATGGTCCAGCCCTACGTGGTGACCTGCGGGCTCGCACTGTGATGCTACTACTCGCTTTTGTTATGTTATTCAGTGGCAGCTGCTCCAGTAAGGCGGAGGAGCATCGCCTCACTGCTTTTCAACAGTGCAAAAATGGAAAAATAAAATGATAATAACACAATGTTTTTATAATTAAATTTTTCCCTGCTGAAGCCAGTTTTGAAGCGGGGCTTGGCTCTCGCCACAGCCAGCAGGGGGAGGATTGGTGAGTGCACTTAAGTGCCCCTGACGGTTTAAGCAACGTCTCGGGCCGGCCAAATAGTCATGCGCACTTAGCATGTTCTCTACCTGGCTGTATTGCACAGCCTGGGTGGAGAAAATGCACAGGCTTCCACTTCCCTGTTGGCACTCAGACCAATCACTGGTGACAACAGCATCAAGCTTGGCTAGGAGAGTCTGGGAGCCTGTGTGCTTCTGGTTCATAGAAGGAGAGGATGTAGGAGAGTACGAACAAGAGGCGGCGGCCGGCCAGCCAGCTGGCCGGCATGTAAGTGGTCTTTTCTTTTTAACCCCCCTCTCCCAGCCCACCAATACTGCCCGGGAGCAGCTGCCACTAAAGTTAATTAAAAGTGATTAGTATCTTTTTGCTTATTACAAGCATGTCCTGAAATCTTTAATCAGAAACCAATTATTCATATATTACAAGTGCTCTCACATTATAAAATCATTATTTAGTGGTGATTAACCATTTCAATCTGATAAATGTGTTTACTTTTCTTGCTTAAGAGACCTGTATAGTTTGCCTAGGGTTGGGATACAGTTTTTATTAATCTGTGTAAAAATGACAAAAGAGGGAGCTAACACTGCGACAGAAAGTCGCATAATTTACTATATCGGTTCATCAACACTGCCTCATAATTTGGTCCTCACAATGGTCCTGTTCATATGCTTTGTCTAATGTAGGAAAGAAGGTTAGAAGGTTAGAGAGCAATAAACTGTGCAATATATTCACAAGGGGTTAGTGCTACCAGAACATCATTTTTAGGTCTCGCCTGGCTATCGCGTAAGCGATCGTCAGCAAGACTTATGTAGAGGCTTCAGAAAATGCTCCCAAAGGCTTCCCAGGCGGATCGGGTGGCGGTTACGCACACAACCACGCGCATTCCATTTGCCACCAGCTACTTCCTGCGTGTGCGCCGCCTCACGCATTCAGAGAGATTTAGTAAGGGGCACAAGACCTTAGGAATGCGGTTTATGGCCAGTGCATGTGAGGCATTCAAGCACGAAGTTGGCATCTGGCATCGGACTTGAAAGCAGCAGACTGCTTTCACAGCGCACGCTCGGCCTCTCTTCCTGCATCCCATCTTACAACAATTAACTTTCGTTATAGCTCACACCCCATATGCTCGTTCCCTCCCACCCTTCCTTTGATGTCCACTTTTCTTGTTGTTTACAAACCACGCCACACACTGCTGAACGCCACACACTGCTGCACGCCGCACACTACCGCACGCCACACACTGCTGCGCACACTGCTGCATTACACACTGCTGCACGCCGCACACTGCTGCACGCCGCACACTGCTGCACGCCTCACACTGCTACACGAAACACTGCTGCACGCCTCACACTGCTGCACGCCTCACACTGCTGCACACCTCACACTGCTGCACGCCACACACTGCTGCACGCCACACACTGCTGCACGCCACACACTGCTGCACGCCTCACACTGCACTCCTCACTCTGCTGCATGCCTCACACTGCTGCATGCCTCACACTGCTGCATGCCGCACACTGCTGCACGCCGCACACTGCTGCACGCCGCACACTGCTGCATGCCGCACACTGCTACACGCCACACACTGCTGCACGCCACACACTGCTGCTCGCCACACACTGCTGCACGCCACACACTGCCGCATGCCGCTGCACGCCACACACTGCTGCACGCCACACACTGTTGCACGCCACACACTGCTGCACGCCACACACTGCTGCACTCCGCACACTGCTGCACGCCGCACACTGCTGCACAAAACACTGCTGCACGCCACACACTGCTGCACGCCACACACTGCTGCACGCCAGACACTGGTGCACGCCAGACACTGCTGCACACCGCACAATGCTACACGAAACACTGCTGCACGCCACACACTGCTGCACGGCACACACTGCTGCACACCGCACACTGCTGCATTACTCACTGCTGCATGCTGCACGACACTGCTGCATGCAGCACACTGCTGCACGCCGCACACTGCTGCACGCCACACACTGCTGCACGCCTCACACTGCTGCACGCCTCACACTGCTGCACACCTCACACTGCTGCACGCCACACACTGCTGCACGCCGCACACTGCTGCACGCCGCACACTGCTGCGTGCCACACACTGCTACACGCCACACACTGCTGCACGCCACACACAACTGCACGCCAGACACTGCTGCATGCCAATGCATGCCACACACTGCTGCACGCCACACACTGCTGCAAACAGCACACTGCTGCATGCCGCACACTACTACACGCCACACACTGCTGCATGCCACACACTGCTGCACGCCACACACTGTTGCATGCCAATGCATGCCACACACTGCTGCACGCCACACACTGCTTCACGCAGCACACTGCTGTATGCCGCACACTGCTGCACGCCACACACTGCTGCACGCCGCACACTGCTACACGAAACACTGCTGTACGCCACACACTGCTGCACGCCACACACTGCTGCACGCCACACACTGCTGCACGCCACACAATGCTGCACGCCGCACACTGCTGCACACTGCTGCATTACTCACTGCTGCATGCTGCACGGCACTGCTGCATGCAGCACACTGCTGCATGCCGCACACTGCTGCACGCCGCTGCACGCCACACAGTGCTGCATGCCTCACACTGCTACACGAAACACTGCTGCATGGCGCACACTGCTGCACGCCACACACTGCTGCACACCACACACTGCTGCACACCACACACTGCTGCATGCCGCACACTGCTGCATGCCGCACACTACTGCACGCCTCACACTGCTGCACACCTCACACTGCTGCACGCCGCACACTGCTGCACGCCGCACACTGCTGCACTCCACACACTGCTTTTATGTGAGTTTATGCTATTGACAATGTAAATGACAATGCCTTTTATTTGTTTTAAAACCAAAACATAAATAAAAGGCATTGTAATTTTACAATGCCAATAGCTCAAACTCTTATAAATGCGAGACCTATTGCATTGCAAATGCTTGTTAGCAATGTTCTGGTGGAGCTATGCCCTTCTCCATATATACAAAGTGGTGCTAAACCACTTTTTGTGTCTGAACGCTGCCTTGTAAATAGGGCCCTTTTACACACATGACTTGGCATAAATGGGGCATGCAATGGGTGTTGCTGTGGGCGTTCCACTGTAACACCCATTGCTTTTTGACACTACCCCAGATTTACAAGGATCTGTAAATCTGAGGCAGCGCCAAAAACTAATGCCATGCAAGAGTAGGAATTTAAATGACAAAACGAGGGGAAATACTTTAATTTCTCCTCGTTTTTGCTTTCTCTATGTGTGCTGCATTCTGTAACACATATATAGAAGTAACAAATCACCATTATGGATTGTTTATGTGCAGGAAGGTGTTCCTTCATGTAAACAAACATTAATTCCCTGCAAAGCAGGCTCCCTTGCACTAGGGTGTAAGGATGCCTGCGTTGGCACTAGGCAGCTAGTTTTAGCATCAGCGCAGGAGGAAACACAGGGGTGCGCCATATTGCTGTAAATTCGGTGCATCCCTGTGTTTTGGAAATGTTGGAGCGCGGCACTGCCAAAATGCCAAAAATGGCGCTCCGACATTTCATTGTAGATCTGCCCCTGTGTTCCCACATGTTGTCCAGGTTTACTGCAGGTGTGTTCTAACTAAAGCTGATGTCAGATGCCAATCACGGACTATGAATGGCAAATATAAAGATATTAAAAGTAAGTTATTCACACAAATAAAATATTTAACGTTGTTCACGGAAATTTAGTCAAATCGTTTTGTGTTTTGTTTTATTTCCATTTTATATGAATACGAATGGCTGTTGCAGTAATTACTTTACAATTTCAAAGGGTTTCTCCATTTCCTTTGACTTTTCTTTTACATTATGAAAGTGAAGTCACATGTCACAAGACAAGCTCCTGCATGGATAAGGATCAATGTTTCCTGTAATCATGTTAGTGTGTTGGAAAGACAACTCTCTTCTAGTTATGAGAAGAGAAGGGTTTATCAAACTAATACAAATGAGTCAATTGCAGTTATGAAAAAAAGATCGGATTCGATTCAAGTCAATCCCTGTTAGGGCCACCAATGCTATTTTAAATATAGCTGATCTTAATGTTCTGTTTATTTACAGCATAATTACGAAATTGTAGTTAACTAAATTTAAATAAACCTAATTTAAGCTCTGAGTGAAAACAGCTTTGTTAAAAATTAAGGGCAGACAAGATTTTTTTTGTCATGAACTTCCCACACTGAATGTGGTTGAATTAATACTAATAATAAATTACTTTTGTATGGCGGTTCATACCTCACATCTGTAGCTTCTTTTTTTTTTTAGTTCAAAATGTTTTATTGAATTTTCATAATAATGAACATATACAGACAATACAGAAAAAAATGTCCATAAGCGAAAATACCTATGTGAAATAAGAGATTTTCAAAAGCAATAATAAATTACAATAGGTAAAGATGTATAAATAATCAATTAAAGGAGGGAAGATAAACGAAAAAGGAAGGGAAGGGAGGGAGCCATGAATAATTACAATGTCAACTATTAGAAAATAGAGCTACGTTCATCATATAAGAATTTAAGTATAATGACTGTAAAACGATATATCAAATATAAATATACAATTATAGAGATAAATATACATCTATAGGTAACCAAAAAGAGCGAAACAAATTAGAGTTATGATTATGATTAATCCCATTCAGGGATAATTGAGCACCTCTTCTTGTAAAAATGACCCATGACCACCAAGCATGAACTGATAATGACGAAATATCCTTCCAGCAAAAAGTAATGGATTTTAAAGCGGCTGATATTAAGAAATTAAACAGTTTACCTTCTAATTCAGTTAAGTTATGCAAAAGACCAACAGATTTACATATTAACATTTTGTAAGAAATAACATCATGGATATGAAATATTTTTTGTACAATATCCCAAACATCAGACCAAAATTTTAAAATTAATGGACAATCAAAAAGCATATGTTGTAATGATCCAGGAAGTAATTTACAGTGCCAACAAATGTCATCTTGCAGCAGTTTAGCACGAAATAAACGTACTGGGGTCCATAAACAATTGAATAAAATATAAGAATTGGTTTGGTAAAGCGAAACAGGCAGCCAGCCTGAAATACTATTAAGCCAAATAATCTTCCAAGTATCGTTGGACAAAGAGAGTGAAAGCTCAGCATTCCAAAATGTTGAAATTATATTTAAATTGTTTCCTATAAAATTAGATAATTTTTTATATAAAATAGAAACAGTATGTGATGATGTAGAGATAGTTCGAATATATATTGCTAAATCTGCTTTAACATTAAACGGAATACCATGAGGGAAGGAATCTAAAATTGAATTACATAAAGACTCAAATTTAATAAAATCAGATTGAGGTAAACTAAATTTCATTTGTAAAGCTTCAAAAGAAATAAATACATTGTCGAAATAAATATCTTTAAGATAAAAGATACCAGCTTTAATCCAAGAATTCCAAAAATTAACATTTCTATTCAGTTTAATAACATTACTATGCCATAATGACAAATCTTCAGTATAGACCATAGGGGATAGAAAATTTGAATCCAGGTAATTAAAAATGAGTTTAGTGGATTTGATAATAACCGATTTTTGCAAATATGTTGACCTGTTAGACATTGTTAGCAAGGTGGTCAATGGAAAAGGATCCACAAGAGAATGCTCTATATGAAGCCAAGTAGGATGGTTATTTAAAGAGGAAGGAGCAAACCATATTGAACTTTGTTTCAGTATAAATGCTTTGTGATAGAGAAAAAAGTCAGGCAAGCCAAATCCAGCATTGCATTTGGGTATTTTTAATTTTTTATAACCAATACGAGCTGATTTATTGTTCCAGAGAAATTTGGAGAGAAGTCTATCAATATCTTTATAGAATTGTAATGGAAATTGAATAGGAATCATAGCAAGTGTATAACATTTTTTAGGAGCAATAGTCATTTTAATGGAGTCTATTCTACCCCACCAAGAGAGGTGAGGTGAAGACCATTTAGACGTTTTATCTTTGATATAATTCAGAATAAAGTTACTATTTAATGTTAATGTTGCTTTTTTGGAGGACGAAAATAAAATCCCAAGATATTTTAATTTATCTTTTTGCCAAATATTATCGGTCATGGGTAACATATCAGGAGTACAAAAGATGTTTAAGGGGAAAAATTCAGTTTTATTAATGTTAAGTTTAAAACAAGAAACCATGCAGTATTTTGCAATAATTTCTAATAAGGAAGGCATTGAGGATATCGGATCACTAATAAATAACAGCACATCATCAGCATAAGCTAAGGTTTTGATATTAACATCCTTAATCTTAATACCTTTAACATTAACACATTTTCTTATATGAGTAAGGAAAGGTTCAATTCCAATGAGAAATAAAAGTGGAGAGAGGGGACATCCTTGTCTTGTGCCTCTAAAAAGGGAAAACTGACTAGACACTTGGCCATTGATAAATAAACGAGCAGTAGGGGCATAATACAGAGCAGAAATCATGCGAATAAACGAAGTACCAAAATTAAATGATAATAAGGTTTGAAATAAAAATTGCCAATGGATTTTATTGAAAGCTTTCTCTGCATCCAAAGCCAAAATTCCTGCGGGGAAATTAAAGTGGAACTCTGTTCAATAACGTGTAATAAGGTTCTTGTGTTATTTGTAGAGTATCTATTCTTCATAAAACCGGATTGATCAAGATGTATAATAGAATCTAATACAGGGGCCAATCTAGAAGCAAGTATTTTAGCATACAATTTACAGTCTTGATTAATTAAAGAAATAGGACGATAATTTGAAACAAGAGTGGGGTCTTTATCTGGTTTGGGAAGTACAATAATTAAAGCATCAGTAAAAGAACCTGAGATAGTTCCTGAAGAACCCAAAAAAGTAAAAAGTTGAAATAAATAAGGCAGAAGTTGGGACTGGAACTCTTTATAAAACTCAGCTGGGATACCATCTGGGCCAGGGGACTTATTTTTTTTAATGGATTTAATGGCAGTTAAAATTTCATCTGTAGTAATGGGTAAATCTAGCCCAAGCCTATCTGATTGTGAAATTTTGGGCAAATCACATGTATTTAAAAAAGAGTCCAGTAAGGAGGGATCAAGAATATCAGGCTTATTATATAAAGTAGAGTAAAAATCCAAAAATTCTTTAACAATATCATTATGAGATATTGCAATTTTACCATTAGGGTCATGAATTGAGGTAATTTGCGTTCTATCTTTTTTTATACGTAAATAATTAGCTAAAAGTTTCCCAGATCTGTTGGCATTAAAACGGAATTTAGCCCTAGAATTAGAAATGTGGATGCCAGCTCTTGTACTAAGGATTGAGTTAAATTCATATCGAAGTTTTTGTAACTTGACTTTGAATTGGGGATCATTTGACGAAATAAAAAGCCTTTCAAATTTCGCAATTTGTTTTTCCAAACTTCTGATATGTGCATTGAATGTTTTATTTTCGTAGGCCATAATAGAAATAGTTACACCCCTAATGTAAGCTTTAAAGGCGTCCCATCTGTTGACCATAGAAGTGGATCCTTCAGGGTTGAGTAAAAAATAATCTTGAATGGCATTTAAGATTTTAGGCTTATTATGTTCATTAAGAACAATTCCAGTATTCATACGCCATCTAGTTTGGTTTGCAAAAGCTGAAGTTAAATTCAGAACAAAAGAAATCAAGGCATGATCTGAGACGTCAATATTACCAATCTTAGGAATCTTTACAGATTGGACTAGTTGTGTGGAGATTAAAAAATAATCAATTCTAGAATGCGAATTATGTGGATTAGAGAAAAATGTAAAACATTTTTCTGTAGGAAAATGCAAACGCCAAATGTCAACTAACTTGGTGGTATGAATAAATGATTTAAAAGCATGAAAAACCTTAGGAGGGCGAAATTTAGTACTAGATATTCTATCCAATAATGGGTCAGCAATAACATTAAAGTCACCTCCAACAATTAAAGGAACTTTACCCAACTTTAGAACCTCAGTGGTAATATTAGACCAAAAAAGAGGGTCATCTGCAGTAGGCCCATAAACATTGAGTAAAAATATGACTGAATCATGAATTTGAATTTTAGCTGTAATATATCTTCCATCCGCATCCGAAATTTTACTTAAGACTTGGCAATGCAATTTTTTTGCAACGAAAATAGCACACCATTTTTTTTACCAATAGCAGGTGATGAAACAATAGTATCTACCCATTTCTTCTTCATATAATTTAAGAGTTTGTCATCTATATGAGTCTCTTGAAGAAAACAAATATCTGCCTTACAACTACCTAAATAATCTAAAAATGTTGTACGCTTAACTGGATGACGTAAACCTTTAACATTTAGTGAAACAACTTTAATATTGTGGATATTAGCCATAATGAAGAGAGAAAGAATAAAAAATCAAGAAGAGGAGAAAAAGAAAAGAAAAAGAACAATAATAAGAGAAAATAGTAGCTGCAGAACTAGTAAAAGGACAGGAAAAAATTAAAAGAAGGAAAGAACGACAAACAGGGTACAAAAATATCAAGGATGAAACGCACATACGCTTTACAAGTATGACCAAGCCGCTGATGCCCAATGTAGTAATAAACCATGAATCTGTCAGAAAATACGTAAATTAGCTATAATCAAGTATTAGAGTCATGAGTATCCATGGAATGCTGTGAACGCTGATCCAAAAACTGACACAAGTCATCAGGACACTGAAAAGATTTTGAAAGATTGTCCTTCCAGATACGCATTGTTGAAGGGTCAAAAAGACCATATTTGAACCCAAGACTTTGCAGTTGAGGACGAAGAGCAGTAAATTCCTTGCGAATTGAGACTGTTTCCTTAGCAAAGTCTTGATGAATAACATTTTTATTCCCATTGACCATCAAGGAAGGAATCTCTCGTGCTGCTTTTCGAATCAAAACCAAATGATGATGCCTGAGGACTTTGAAAATCATTTGACGAGGTTTGGTATGTTGAGGATTGCGATGTGAAGGAATTCTATGGGCCTTGTCAATCTCAAATTTTTCTGGAAATGTAATTTGTAGAAGGCCAGGAATCAGATTTTCCAAATACAATCTGCAGTTGCCACCCTCCACATCCTCTGGTAAATAAAAAATGCGTAAGTTGTATTGTCTGTGTATGATTTTCCATATCTAGAAGTCGGGTAGACAAAGGTGATATTTTCGCTACAAGTGGAGTGAAAAGTCTCAAGCTTAGCTTTATTATCTTGTATTTGAATTGCATTATCAGAGATTTTCATTGACAGACTCGCCATTTCCTTTCGAACATTTTTAATCTCTGAGGCAATAGAATCTGTGTTGACACGAAGTGCTTGAATTTCCTCTAAAATTAAGGAAAATGAAGGTTCTGCTGACTCTACCGCCTTTGATTTAATTGGCGGAGGTGAAACCTGCTGCTTCCTATTAGGATGAATATTTTTATTATCCATGTTGTTTTAATATCAAAAGTAGAATAATAATAATAAAAAATAAAAAATAAAAATAAGGAAATTGCAAAAATAATAGCAAAAAAGCAAGAAAATGAAAGAAATAATACTGCAGCAGTGAGAAAATCCCTATTAGAGCTGGTGCAGCAGCTATAATGGGCTATGGGAGTGGCTAGGCCCAAGCCAGGCCCTTTCCTGAAGGATTGCTCCGCCCCCTGACAGACAAAGCTGGGAATACCTGGAGGTAGAGCTGGAAGCAGAGGCTGGATACCGAGAAACGCCTCCACCACCATCCAAATCCCCAAGAAAATCACAGCATTCCACAGGTATGGACCCTACAAGCCAAGCGACCTCATTTGCGCCGCAAAATTGACACGAATCGTCGTTTTTTAACGAAAAACGGGCGAAAAAGCGCCGGAACTCGCTATGCGGCGGCCATTTTGTTTTGCGCGCTCGCGCGTCTCCCACATCTGTAGTTTCTAAGCACTGTACATGAGAGGTGTTACTAGTAAGCGCTGGGAAGTCCTAAAAATGTACACTCAACAATCTTACCTCAACTGTAGGCCCAGGACATGATGAGATGGTGTTAAACCTCAATTTCATGAGCTGTGCGCCCCCAAAATAAGGCCTCTCAGAACATATCTAAATACAATCAATTAAGTAAGGACAGGCTTATTAAGTTTTAGGACAGGAATGATATGTTTATAATTTTATTACAAAAATCCAAAAGGTGCAGTACAGACGTTATAGGGTGTAAATGCATAAAGAATCAATGCCATGAAGGCTCTCAGTATAACGGGATAATTACAGCATATTGTGCAACTCAGAAAAGGTTTAAATCCCAAAGGCCTCATCTACAAACTTTTGACGAAGGGCAGTACAGCAAGCCTTCCTGCTGCGCTGCCGTCCATCAACAGAAAAGGCAGGGATGCGCCGTATCTACAAGATATGGTGAAATCCTGTCCTTCTTACCTGCGCCGGTGCACATACAGCAGCCGTGCACTAACACAGACACCCTTGCGTCATGGTTGCAAGGATGCCTGCATTGCGGGGATGATTGTTTTTGGTCAGGAAAGGGACACTTTCCTGCACAAAAACAATAATTGATTACATTTTCCTCTCACAGATAGAAAGAGCAAAAAAACTAGGAGAAATAAAATAGTTTCTCCTCGTCGAGCCAATCCTACACTTCCCTTGGGGAGGCGTAGGAATCTGACACATTCCCAGGTTTACGATTCCTCGTAAATCTGGGAATGTTTCTGGGTGTTGCATGGGAACACCAACAGCAACACCCATGGAACGCTCCTTTCATGCAGTGTTCTGCATGAAAGGACACATATTTACAAGGCTATGAAAAGCCATGTAAAGTAGCTTTGAGTGGCCTTGCACCAGCGGCACAAAAGTAGCGCTAGGGCCTCATGATGAGGCCCCAAGTGAGCAGCAAAATCAATAAGAAAACGGACAGAACAACTAGTAGCATCTGAGGAAAACTCTGGCTCACAATAAATCTAGGGCCTCATTTATGTTTTTTTTGCCGTAGAGCAGTGCAGCAGGCCTTGCCCAGCAACACCCATGGAACACCCCTTTAACGCCGTTTTCTGTGTGAAAGGGGCACATATTTATAAGGCCATGAAAAGCCACGTAACATGGCTTTACGTGGCCTTATAAATATGCCAATGGCACATTGCTCCAACGGAATGTCAAAAAAATGACAATCCGGCTGCGCAATATGCTGGTAGTGCCTCATAAATGAGGCCCCCAGGGTTTAAATACAGTTTCCTTGTACAGGGAATCATTAGTTTTACAAAATAATCACGGTGTGAGAAAATGAATTATACTCTCATCAAATCAGAACACAGTTTTCTAAAATGTCATATTGCCTTAGCATCTAAGCACTATCCAATTACAGGATTTTTGATTCTAACCACTCTCTGCTAATGTCATCCGGAGATGGCAGACAAACTAGTAACAAAAACAACAGTAAACCTTTGTGAATTAATGAAGTGCAGTTTGCTAGTGGAAGACATTGGAAATTACACATTGCTATGGCTATTCTTTAGCTGCGGGCTGCAGACATAATGGACGCATGCAGAAGAAGACACCCATTTTGAACAAGATGACAGGTAGGCCTAAATTGAGGCTTAGTTGATATCAGCCAGGAAAACACACTTCTGCAAGTCACCGGACTTTGAAAGACAATAGTACCATGTAAGTATGCACATTTAAATTCAAGAATAAATCCATGTTCAGCATGTTGCTATTAATGCACAAACATATCAAATATACAAGAATTTCCACACTTTTAACCAATTAGATGATAGTGTGGAAGGCTCAGTCGACCTTGCTGGAATTCATGTTGTGACCTCCGAATCACAGCATGTTTCAGCGTTGAGTGTCAAATCACTCGGCCATCATGCCTGACCCAGTGACTTGCTCCCTATCTCTCCTAGGTTGTAAGGGTAAGCGCAGACAAAAATAATCCGAGCACCCTCACAGCTCAATATTACCTCCTCGCCAATCTTCCCGTCCCATTCCTTAACAATGAGCATCTTGTCTGCTCTACAGAAACCTATTACCTAGCAAAGTCGAACACTTCCTCCAATATGGTAGGCAGGTTGTGCAAATGTAAATTAAAGCTGATCAACCAATGCACCCAAATTCCCTCCCCGCACATGTGTATTAATTGTGGCAGCCTTGTGAAGCTACAGTCACCGCTGTAGTAAAGGCCACCACCCTCTCGAGCTGCGGTTTGAGAAGTGTTATCTTCTGTTAAATATACAGATGCTGACTGGAGATTGAAGCCTGCCTGTTTTGTGTTTATCTGCACCGCTTTCGGCTGTTTCCTGGCTGTTATTTTTACTCAGAGTTTACATTAGCAAATGTGCTCTGGATCATTCAATTATAAGGGACGCTATTAAGGCTCTTGGTTGCTGTAGCAATGAATCTGCTTTTTATTGAAAACATGCACACACCGGCTCCAGTCGTGGCAGACAAGCATCTCTTCAAGATGACCTTTCTTCAGATTTTCCTCTTTCAAAAAATAGGCTTTTTGGCAGGAAAGGTGCAGTTCTCCTAAGAGCATCGTAGTTACCGCTGCTTGCTCGCTCTTCTTTTCGGGGATTGCTTCGTGCAACCATTAAAACACCTCATAGCAGTCCTTTTACTGCAATGTTTTTTGTTTCCAGTCCATCACGTATACATAGAGTGGGCTCTGGGTGGGGCTAGATGGCGCAACACAAGATGGCCACGCAGAGTGAGAGCTCCCAGGGCCAGAGCTAACATGCGTAAATATTATCTAATGACACAAAGCTTGACAAAGACGGCTAGCAGCAGAGTGCGGTAGAGAGGAGCCAGAGAAACAAAGCGGCTTGGCTGGGCACAGGTTGGCAGTGGGACCTCAGGGCAACCACTAGATATGGAGCGGTCCCAAAGGCTCAATGACGCTGGCCGAAAGTGGGGTTCCTCCACACCGGAGATTCCGCGACAGCTGGTGAGTTAGCGGCCCTGCCCTCAAACATCCTTGACCACCCCTACCGGCACGGCCTTGCCAAGACTACAGCAGTGATCCGAAAACCCCAGGAGCCATTGTGGGCCCACACTGTGTGAGGCCTGGCAGCCCTGAACACAAGCTGGCAGGGGCGACTCTGTGGACTGATTCCACTTGAACAGGGATCTGGGTGGCCCAATTTGGATGTCGGCTTGATGGGCCCAATTGAAGCCCAGCGACAAACCCAGCCACAAAAGGGAGGTGTGGTAGCACCATCAGGCCTGGGAACTTGGCAGCCTGTACCACTAGGCAACTGCTGGAGACCTCTGCTGTCTGGATTACAATGTGTCAGTGGGCCCATGCAGAGAGAGCTCATCCTGTGTGCCCACACCCATCAATCTGATTGTTTAACGGCGCTTTATGGTATAATGCACAACATGGGCAAGTCAGATGGGAGACAATCGTGCCTCATCTTTGAAAGAAATAAAAGGGTGGTGGAGCGAGTGGCCTGGGTGACACAGGCACCCATAAGGATCTAGATGTCAATACTCTGCTGCAAGAAATGCGGGACAGTCCATCCGCATTAAACACCAAAATGGACTCACTGACACAATGAAGGAATGACATGAAAGGAGGCTTGGACTGCCTGCATACCTGACTGTGCATGGTAGAAAAGAGGATATTCGATACATAGGATGACGCCACACAACAGGCAAAACTTCAAAGTGAACTGAGAGCTGAACTCGACCACATCAAAACTAAAAACAAAGATTTAGAGGCCAAATTGTGGAGAAGTAACTTGTGGATTGTGGGTGTACCGGAATCCTTCAACATGCCAAAAGCTGAAGAATACTCTGAAGTTGCTGATCACCCTCTTTGGCCAAGAGCACCTTTCCCAGGTGCTCATAGTGGAGAGAGTGCACCGCTCCATTGTGTCAAGTCCGGTTCCAGGAGCCCCAACGCAACCACTGATCATCAAGCTTCTCGACTACCAAGTTAGAGACACCATCCTCTGATTGGCCAAAGCATGAGCAACATCAACCTAACCCAACTGATCACCAACCCCACACACAGCACAGGACACATGCTAGACCCTATCTTCACTACCATTGACAGAGTCTAGTGCAGTCATACCACCAAACTCACTTGGACCGACCACGCTATTGTCCACTTCCCCATTACAGGATCCCCTTACACCACCACTAAGCCCGCACAGCTCCTCCCACCGAAGCTGGAAAACAGTGATAGAGACCCAGTGGACTGACGCCTTCAACACCACCCAGCCTGACTCAGTAACCAACCAGGAACATGCTGCCCAAAATTTCTCCGCGTGGATCAATAAGTGTGCCAACAGAGTCACCTCCATCAAACCAGGCAAGATCAGCAAACAAGCCAGCTGGAACACACCATAACTCAGGACAATAAAACGCAACTGCAAGTGACTAGAAAGAAGATGGCCACCAGCAGTGATTCAACAGACTAAGCCACCTTTACGTCAGCCACCAACGCCTTAAAGACATGAAAAGAGGCAGCCTCGCACATCGCATTGAAGCAAGCTCCTCCCTAAATATGGCATGTTTCAGCATCTTCAGAGAGTTCTCCTGCCCGTCAGCCATCGAGAACACACTCTCCACTTCCCAGGAACTCTGCGACACCCTGGCGGACTATATGCACAAGTAGATAACTTCCATCTACAGCAACTTTGAACACCAGTCCAGTGACCTCTACAAGCTCCTCGCACCAATGGTTGCCATCCACAACCACCTGCTTACCCGATGGGAACAGCTCACCACACAGCTATCTGAAATCCATCCACTCCGGAGCACAAAGGACCCCGGTCCCGCCACTTCTTCAATCTTGGTAGCAGGGAAAAAAGCTGCAAAATTACCTCCGTTCTCAACGCATTCATCACCACGGTCGCCTTCCCTGATGGATGGAACCACGCAGAGGTCAGTCCCCCCACCTCAAGAAACCCTCCGCCGGCACCAGTGAACTCAAGGACTACCGCCCTATCTTGCTACTTTCCTTCCCTGTCAAAGTCCTTGAGAATGGCATCAACCACCAGCTCACCGAACACCTGGAGATAAACAACCTGATGGACGCCTCTCAATCCGGTTTCTACACCAACCACAGAACCAAGACCAACCTAATCGCTGACAGTGATTTCATCAGAACCCTCCTTGACCAGGGTGAAACAAGGTCCTGATCCTCTTTGACCTTTCAGCAGCATTCTACATGGTATTTCATCACACATTCATCAAAAGACTCCACCACATCGTGATCGAGGGAGACAGCCTCAACTGGATCGCATCCTTCCTCACAGAACGATCTAGAAAATCCACCTACCACCTTTCACCTCGGGACCTAGGAGGACCATCTGCAGCCTCTATCAATCTTCATTCCTCAGCCCCACCCTGTTCAACACTTACATGACGCCCCCGCCTTCATATCTTACGCAGACGATATCCAACTCATCCTCTCACTCTCCGAAGACACCTCCACCACGAAGACCAACTTCCACAACTGCATGAAGAGTCTGGCCAAATGGATGAAGACCAACTGCCTGAAGGTCAACATGGACAAGATGGAAGGGCTGATTTTTGGGAACAACACCTTACCGTGGAACGACACCTGGTGTCCTCCAAACACGGAACCAAACGACAGACCAAGCCCACAACATTCGCATTATCCTGGACAGCAAGCTCACCATGAAACGCCTGATCAACACAGTCTCCTTTGCCTGCTTCCAGACCCTCCGCATGCTCCGAAAGATCTTCAGATGGTACCCCGTCAGCACCAGAAAACTGTAACACAAGCCCTAGTCACCAGCGGCTGTACTACGACAACGAGCTCTACGCAGGAATCCCCAACCAACTCCTGGAGAGACTCCGGATGATACAGAACTCAGCTGCTAGACTCATCCTTGACCTCCCAAAATGGACCACAGCAGCCCCCACCTCAGGAACCTCCACCGGCTCCCTATCCAGAAAAGATGTCAATTGAAGATGCTGAAACATGCATACAAGGCCCTCCACGACCAAGACTAGCATACATCAACCACCAACTGAACTTCCATCAATCCTCTAGACACCTACGGTTCTCATCCATCACACACAATCCCCGCATCCTCCAAATGATGAGCCTCCAAGGATGAGCCTTCTCCGACCTCGCCGCCAAGTCCTAGAAAATCCTTCCCCTTCACCTCTGTACATCATCCTCTCTACCGCAATTTAGAAAGAGACTCAAAACCTGGCTCTTCGACTGATCCCAGCAAAACCCAAGTGCCGGGATACCCTCATGGCTGATTAGCCGTGCTCTACCAATCTGAGTTGATTGATTGATCCAATGGGGCCCCAATAATGTCTGTTTTTACATAAGGGTGGGGTGCGGGATCAAAATGTTTGAAGACCATTGCTGTAAAACCTTACCCATTTCTCTTTCAATTACTTCTGTTTTCAACCTCTCCACCTTACCTTTCTCTCAACTTCATGTCTATATCTACCTCCCTTCTCGCTCTACCTCACTTCTTTCACCATACTGAATACCCCTCCCTGTCCTTGCCTTTATCCTATCTCTTGCCACCCCCACATTTTTCTTAAACAGCAGTCCGAGTGTCTAGATAGGAAGGTGTCTACACAGAAAGAGGGTAAGGACAAGGAAGGATTTTACCTTCTGGAGAACTACTTTGATTTTCAGTATTGCAGCAAGAATGCTTGTTGTGAAGTGGGATTTATTCATAATATCAAATATAATGTATTTACAGCTACAGTTTCAAGGGCTAACCCTATGTGCATATGCTTTATTTCAATGTAATGCATTAGTCTACTAAAAATTCACCAATTAAGTCAACGAGGGTGCCAAATCACTCAAAATAAGGTGGAAGGAGACCCCATTCTTTGTTTTTAATAGGTACCAGTTTTGTCATTTCTGCCAAGTGGAGACAATCTGTGCAGTGATGAATAACAAGGAGGAGAACCAAGGCTCAGATTGAGACGCACATGTTGATTAAAGCATTGTACATGGCAAGGTCCAGGCCTTGTTTTTTTAACTACTTGGAATTAGATGGGTCAGTTGTTTAGATTCAGCCAATGACTCGCTGGACTTTACAGATCTTTGTTCATTGGGCGGGAAAATATTAGTGTGTGGCTAAGTGCCGTTTCAACCACCCCTTGTGCAAATGGAAAATCATGCATATACCTTCTTTAGGGAAAGGTTTGTCCCTGGTATTGCTCTAGCATTTGACATCTTGGCTTGTTTCTGTGCCATTAAGATTATCGGAGAAAGACCAACAAACAAAATGTTCCTGGAGGAATTATTTTCAATGTTTTGTATGTTTTGTTGGTCTTTCAATCCAACACTATAATTAATATACAACAGACACTATTCACAATATAACCAATAAAAATGAAACTCAAGCGTACTTATGTGGTTAGGAGGGTGTATCGCTCCCCAGTGATCTTGTCTTTCGAAATATACTATATTCGTTGGTTTGATCATGTGGGTTGTGGCAGTGATGTTGTATGAATATTGTCAATTGTAAATAATAACCCTGAAGGTATATTGTTTCTGTGACTATTGCTTTATGTATGATAAAGCGAAAACTTCAAGAACAATATTAGAAAAATCTGAAAGAGACACGTTAGTGAAAGATTCCTCACCTTAGAATATCCCCAGGCGTCAGACTGGATCCGGAACGTTTTCATCAGCAGTACCCCTGCGCGTCGGTAAGCGTCATCGTGCGGCTCCGCGTACGTCGCTGGCGTCATATTTGCCGAGATTACGTCATTGAAGCTACTTTGACATGCCCACGCGCGCTGACGTCAGTTCTTTCTTTTTCCACGCCAGCAAGCGCTGATCCGAGAGAGAGCGATCCTCCTAGTTCATATTTTAACTTGGTTTCTGAGACTTGTTTCTCTTGTTTTGTCGAGTACTCGACTTCTGGTGCAGTAGGGATGCCCGGGTTTAAGTCCTGTAGGGACTGCTGTCGAACATGTCGGTGGCGGACCCGCATAACGTGTGTCTCTTTTGCTTGGGGCACGCCCATGACCCCGAGACGTGCCCTGATTGTCAGGCCATGGTGCCGAAGGCTTTGCAAGAGCGTTCCCAAAAGTTATTGGAGGCCCAGCAATCGGTTCCGCGACGCTCGTGGTCCCGCTCCCGTGGGAGGTAGAGGGACAGGTCACGGGGCCGACACCATCGTTCGTTGGAATCGGGGACAGGTAAGTCAAAGCGTCATAAGTAGTCGAAGAAGCGATGTCGCTCTTCGTCTACCCCTCACTGGTCGCGGGACGCGGTGGAGGGGGCGGGTGGTCACTCCCCCGTGGCTCCGTTGGAGCCTCCGTTGTTGCCTGCGGCCTAACCGCCTTTCCCGGGGCCTTACGCGATTCCGGACGAAATACAGGTATTCCTGTCGGCCATGGGCCATTTATTTGCCCCATCGGGTCCCTCTGGAGCGTCTTTGGGCCCCGTGGACCCGTTGGGTGGTTCTGCCCCGTGCCGCCGCCTTTGGCCCAGGCTATACTGGCAAGCTACCCTGCGGCGCCGTTGGCTCCGGCATCGGTGCCGCCTCCGGCATCGTGGCTGACGCCGGTCATGACGCCGTTGCCTCAGGGGACAGACTACGTAGAGCCTGGATTGATCTATTATCCTCCGATTTCTTTTCAAGGTGGGGAGTTTCTTCCCTTTCCCCAGGCCCCTCATCCTTATCAGCCTCATAAACAGCTGGTAGACGAAGGGGAGTACTGGGAGGGGTCTGAGGACTCTCTCGCAGCTCAATATGAGGATTAACCGGAGTGGGAGGGTGATATGGAAGGTCCAGGCGATCTGGATTTCTCTCTGCACCCTGGTACACTGTCCCCTTCTTCCGTAACTACGGAGGAGGTTAGGACTTTTTCTGTGGTGTTGCGTAGGGGGGCCAAGGCTCTTAACCACGAGCTCCCTTCCGTGCCTATCAGGACCAATCTCCTGACTGAGGTGCTGCAGCCAGAGACCTCCTCGGCGGAGCCGCTACTGCCCTTTAATGACGCACTTACAGACATTCTGTTAAGCACTTGGACCAAGCCTAACACAGGGGTTCTTGTGGATAGGGGTGTGGCCCGACGTCATTGCCCGGCCCCGGGCGCCCCAGTTTTCTCATGCAACACCCAACGCCTGAGAGTCTGGTTGTCCAGGCCTCTGTCTCTCCGAGCGCATTTCCTTCCGCACCTCCGGACAAGTTGTGAGCGGTGAATACTGCATGCCTGTTTGGCCGCTATTCCCACTCTGTGTGGGACACTGTAGCACAGGTGCTCTCCCAAGCCATTACCAAGGGGAGAGATGCTGCAAAATTCACTATCTGTTGTGGCCTTGACACAGCCGACTCCCTCGGCAGAGCAATTTCCACGACAGTGGTGCTACGCCGGTACGCCTGGCTCAGGACAACTGGCTTCTCCAGGGATGTCCAGAACACTTTGTTGGACATGCCCTTTAATGGCACGCGCCTCTTTGGTGACAAAGCAGATAGCACTTTGGAACGCTTTAAAGACTCCCGGGCTATAGCCCAGTCCTTGGATCTTGCCACCACGTGCGCTCCCTTGGGGTCTGCCTTTCGCTCCTTTCGAGGTCAGGGTCGAGGCGCCCAAACGCGTTCCTTTCAGAGCCGCTGGCCTGTGCAGCCACAGTCTCAGTCTCAGCACAGCCGCGGTCGGGGGGCCCGCCGAAGTGGGGCATGGGGCCAGCGGACGGGTCAGTCCACCATTGCCCCTGCCACCACTGCCTCAAAACCTTTCTAGTCCGGTGTTTCAGGCCCACCGAACGCCAGTGGGCGGAAGGATTCGCCATCACCTCCCCCACTGACGCACCATCACTTCGGACAGGTGGGTTCTGCAGATAGTCCGAAGGGGCTAATCCCTTCCCTTCGAGACTACCCCTCCAGCCATGCCGCCTCAGTACCACCGCATGTCGGGGGATCACTTGGCACTTCTCCAGCAGGAAGTTGCGGCCCTCTTGGCCAAGGGGGCCATTGAGCACGTTCCGATGCCAGAAGTAGGTCGTGGTTGTTACTCCCAGTACTTCCTGGTTCCAAAGAAGGACAAGGGCCTGCGTCCTATCTTAGACCTCCGGAATGTCAATCGCTTCCTCCGGAAGGAGAAGTTCAAGATGCTCATGCATGCTCAGGTCTTGTCTGCCCTAGTCCCGCAAGACTGGTTGGTAGCGTTGGACTTGCAGGATGCTTATTTTCATATCCCCATCCTGCCGGCCCACCAGCGTTGCCTGCGGTTCACGGTAGGCCACGAGCATTTTCAGTTCACCATGCTCCCCTTTGGCCTTACCAGCGCCCCTCGGGTGTTCACAAAAGTGATGGCGGTGGTCACAGCTCATCTGCGCAGATCAGGGGTCTCATTCTTCCCCTATCTCGACGACTGGCTGTTGAAGGCGGGCTCGTCCCAGGCAGTCATCTCCCACCTCTAGACTACGGCCGACCTCCTGCATTCGCTGGGGTTTTCCATCAACATGCCGAAGTCGCATCGGATTCCCTCTCAGAAGCTCCTCTTCATCAGAGCGGTTCTGGACACGGCTCAATTTCGGGTTTATCCTCCCGAACAGCGAGTCCAGGACATTCAGGCCATGATTCCGATCTTTCAGCCCTGGTCCTGGGTTTCGGTCAGGAAGACACTGAGACTGCTGGGCCTCATGGCCCCCTGCATCCTGTTGATCAATCATGCCAGATGGCATATGTGGGCTCTGCAGTGTGACCTGAAGTTCCAATGGACAC
This sequence comes from Triturus cristatus, assembly GCF_964204655.1. Classification (NCBI taxonomy): domain Eukaryota; kingdom Metazoa; phylum Chordata; class Amphibia; order Caudata; family Salamandridae; genus Triturus; species Triturus cristatus. Next base: position 1,053,013,892 of record NC_140593.1, read on the forward strand.
AGCATCGGGGAAACCTGTCCGACTATGTCCAGATCTCAGAGGGCACTGCACAAGACTTGCAGTGGTGGCTCACGGACCAGCGTTGGGTCAGCGCCAGATGCCTCTCCCTTCCCCAACCACTGCACACAGTGGTGACGGATGCGTCCCTCCTAGGATGGGGCGGCCACATGGGAGAGGCGGAGAGCAGAGGCCTCTGGTCTCCGGCGGAGTCCAAGCTCCATATCAATCTTTTGGAGCTCAGGGCAATCCTGCTTGCACTGAAAGCATTCCTTCCCTCTGTCAAGGGGAGGGGGGGGGGGTTGTGCAGGTGTTCATAGACCACCGCCATTTTGTACTGCAACAAGCAGGGCGGGGTGGGGTCGTGGACCCTATGTCAGGAGGCTCTGCGCCTCTAGACGTGGCTGGAATGCAAGGACGTTATCCTGGTGGTTCAACAGTTGGCGGGTTCTTTGAATGCCAGGGTGGACGAACTCAGCCGACGGTGCATGATGGATCACGAATTGCGTCTTCACTCGGAGGTGGCAGAAGGTCTCTTTCAACAGTGGGGAGAACCTTGGTTAGATCTATTCGCCACCGAAGAGAACATGCAATGTCAGCAGTTCTGCGCATTGGAGTTTCCAAGGCGGCACTCGCTCGGAGACACTTTTTGTCGCAAGTGGAGTTGCGGTCTGTTGTACACCTTTCCGCCTATACCACTTCTACCTAGAGTGCTCAAGAAGATCAGACGCGACCGGGCCCAAGTCATTCTTGTAGCACTGGACTGGGCTCGAAGAGTTTGGTATCCCGAGCTACTCCGTATGAGCGTGGATCCTCTGATCCGACTACCTCTTCGGGAGGATCTTCTGTCGCAGCAACAGGGGACGGTCCTCCACCCGAACCTGTCCAGCCTCCACCTCCTTGCGTGGAGATTGAGCGGCGACAGTTGATTCTATTTGACTTGCCTCCTGAAGTCTGTAATGTGATTCTGGCAGCCAGGCGTCCCTCGACTAAAACTGTATACACCTGCCGGTGGAACAAATTTGTGGCATGGTGCACAGCGAAAGCTGTAGATCCCCTTTCTGCCCCTCTTTTTGAGGTCCTATTGTTCCTTCTCTCTTTGGCCCAGCAGGGCTCTGCTCTAGGCACTATCAAGGGCTACCTTTCTGCTCTTTCAGCCTTTCTCAGGCTGCCTGATCAGCCCTCTCTTTTCAAGTCCCCTGTCATCAATAGATTTCTCAAAGGCAGTACTCACATTTTCCCTCCTAATCCTTTTGTGATGCCTCAGTGGGACTTGAACCTGGTTCTCACATATTAATGTGGGCTCCCTTTGAGCCTCTTCATAACTGTCCTTTGCGGTTATTAACTTTGAAAACTGTCTTCGTAGTGGCCATCGCCTCCCCTAGGCGTGTGAGTGAGCTCCAGGCTCTTTCATGTAAACCTCCTTTCCTGGCGATTCATCCGGACAAGGTGGTGCTTCGACCACGTCCCTCCTTTCTGCCGAAAGTAGTCACTGCCTTTCATCTCGGGCAAGCTGTCACTCTGCCCACTTTCTTTCTGCCTCCGCACCCTTCTAGAGAAGAGGAGAGGCTCCACCGTCTGGACCCAAAACGTGCACTTTCATTCTATCTCAACTGCACACAACAGTTCCGTGTGGATGACTAGCTCTTTGTTGGCTACGTGGGCACCAAGAAAGGCCGAGCTGTGCACAAGCGGACTATCTCCCGATGGGTTGTCTTGTGTATTAAAGCCTGTTACTCTCTGGCTTAAAAGGCACCTCCGGTAGGGCTGCGCGCCCATTCTACCAGGGTGACAGCAGCTACTACAGCATTGGGACGCGGTGTCCCCCTGCAGGATATCTGTCAGGCAGCCACGTGGGCCTCGCTGCATACTTTCACTAAGCATTATTGCCTTGACAGTCAAGTCCAAAGAGACTTCTTCTTTGGCCGGTCGGTTCTCCGTGACCTTCTGGTGTGATTTCACTTCCCAGACCCACCACAGGGGTTGGTATTTCTTGGGTATGTATTCTAAGGTAAGGAATCTATCACTAACGTGTCTCTTTCAGATTCACAAGTTACTTACTTGTGTAAAGATATATCTGTAAGAGACATGAGTTAGTGATAGATTCCTTACCGCCCGCCCATCCTCCCCGCTCTGCGAACTGTTCTCTAGGGTTAAGATCATTCATTTCAGGGCCCTAGTTATATTGTACCAGTAGTCAGTCTCTGGCATGGCTCTGCATTCCTGGCACGGAAAGTCATGTACAGAACTGACGTCAGCATGCGTGGGCGCATCTAAATAGCTCAGTTGACATCATCTTGGTGAATATGACGCCAGCGACGTACACGGAGCCGCACGACGGCGCCTACTGACGCGCAGGGGTACTGCTGACGAAAACTTTCTGGATCCAGTCTGACAACTGGGGATATTCTAAGGTAAGGAAACTATCACTAACTAATGTCTCTTACAGATGAATCGTTACACAAGTAAGTAACTTGTGCATCTTGTCAGATCAGTACGCTTGAGGTTCATTTTTATTGCTTATATTGTGAATAATCTCTTTAGTATATCAACTATAGAGTTGGATGGAAAGACCACCAAAACGTAAAGTATATTGTAAACAATTCCTCCAGGAACATTTTGTTTGTTGATTGATTACCCAGTTTCTTGGGGAATATTGAGTTGCCCTAGTGTGGTGAAATATGTTAAAAAAGACAAGCACCTACTTCTATGCTTCTAAAATTGAAGCGGCAAGCAACCCCGCTAGAGAGTTTTTCCTCAACGGTGAAAAGTTTACCGTGTCATCCCTCCCTAGCAAGAACTTTGAAATACAATTTCCACCTTTTTTTGACAAATATTATTAGATTCAATCTTAATTTGATGATCCAGCTGTGCCTGAATAAACTGAGATTCTGACTACTACCTCTTCGGCACACAGAGACTCGTGGATGACTGTGTTCATGAGTCTATCCAGTCTATCTAGACTTGCATTCGATCTGGCTCTTCTCTGGACCCTTGTCGCCTCACATCTTTGCGCTTTTATGAGATCAGATATTTCCAGTCTGAACCAACATCTGCAACCACTCTTTAATTGCATCCAAGGTTCATTTCAGCTGCAAGCCTGAAGGGTTGGGCCTCTACTAAAGATGCCCTCTGCTGACCCAATATTATGAACTACTGCCTGATCTTTCTGTTTCCATTCTCATCTTAAATCCTCAAGAAAAAAGTCAACAAGCACGTTTGCAACTCTATTATTTTCTTGATGACACCTGATCAGGTTTTATACCCCTAAACAACACAGAATCTGCTATTTTTGTTGTGTCAGATCATATCAAAACCATTTTTGAGCAAGGCAACTCAGCAGCCGTGGTCTTACTAGACATTTGCAGCAGTATTTTACAGTCTTCTCATGTGCAGTTTTCACAGTTTCTTTGAAAAGATTGTCTATATTCGAGCCTTAGCTAGGCTTATCTCGCTATTATGAAATCATTCTCAGTCTATCATGCTTGGCTCTCACTGCTCTCCTGAGACTCTTCACAACCGCGCAGCCCCTCTTCTATAAGTCATTACTTATTTATTCTCTGCATTGCTCCCTATTCTGTGCTGATCAGACCATTCTGCTTTGAAGCCATGCCTTATGCAAATGACACCCATATTGTGGTGTTCTTCTTAAATAACTTGTCCTTGACCCAAAAACGTTTTAGGACCCACATGTCAGAAGTAGCTTGTTGGGTTATAGCCAACTGTCTAAAAGATCATTGCCACCAGACGGGTGTTCTACTATTTGGTGGTCTACCCTCATCTGGTCCCAGCCTGGTGGACACGAGCTGGGCGCTACCACCGCCTTGAGTCAAGACATGAATTTTGGGGTCACCTTTGACTGCCACCTGTCATTCACCCGCTACATAAACTGAGTGGTGGGACAATGTTTTGCATTCCTCAAATCAAGGAAAGTAGTATCTCTAATTCCTTAATTGTAAAAAAAACAACTCATTTTTCAAACTCTCATCATTTCGCACTGAGATTATGGGATAGTCCTTCTATTTTGGTCCCAAAGGTTTCAGTTTCAATAAGGCACCACAATGGGTTCAGCTAGCTATTGTTTACTTGTTCATTAATTTAGCTATTGTTTACTTGTTCAAATCTATAGGTATGATGTTCGAGTTTTCACTTTCTAGTTTATTACCTGTTGCATACATATGACATTTGCTTTTCTTGACTCTCTTGCAAAGGCAGCACAGACAGAGCCAAAGGAAGCAGTGGCACTGCCAATCAACTTGAGGAGCCCAAGCTGAAGAGGACCAGTGTGGGGAACAGGGATTCACAGAGGTAAGTGCTTAGAATCTAGTTATAGGAATGAGCTTTTAAGGGCCTTCTTAATCTGTGCTATTTCTGACATAAACTTCCTAGCTCTGAATGATAAGTTTGACACAAAATGGTCCTTCCTGGCACAATTCTTCCTAACACATTCAACAGGGTGTGTGGTAGGGAGAAGGGGGGAGGGGGACTTTGAGAAAACGTAAAGGTACGGAGCCAGATTTATTTAGGTTTTGCATCACCCTTGCACCACGCAAGGGGACACAGGGTGACGCAAAACTTAGAATGAGATTTACCAAGCTATGCAAGGTTCCTTGCATGCCCTGCTTGGCTTGGCAAATCTGGAATAACGCAAGGCAGTGCAAGTTGCTGCCTTGTATTACTCTTGTGTGGTGGGGCCGCTACATGGGTGGAGCATGGGTGTTCCCATACATCCACCCATGCACGCTGAAGCTTTCCCAGATTTACCAACACTGGTAGATCTGAGAATCTGTCAGAATTGTACACCTTCCCACCAGAGGTGCAAAGAGCAGAAATATCTTTATTTTTCCTCGTTGTTTTCTCTTTCCAAGTGTTCTGCATTCAACAGCACACTTAGGAAAAGGAAAATGCCGCTAAGTATTGTTTTTGTGCAGGAAGGTGTACCTTTCTGCACAAAAACAATTCTCCCTGTAACGCAGGCACCCTTTCTCCATGGTGCAAGGGTGCCTAATATGGCGCTAGCCTCAAGATTGTGAGTCAGTGCAGGCAGAGGACAGGAATGTGCCATATCTTGATATATATATATGGCACATTTCTGCCTTCTCCCTTTCACACAGAGCAAAATGTTGTCTTGCTGCTTTGCGTTGCATGAAAGAAATGTTAAATCTGGCCCGAAGGCTTTATCGTATCTTTTCTAAAGTACAAAAGTCGACCATGTTCTAAGTGTTTTTTCTAATTGTCTAGCTCAGTGGGGAACACCATGCCCACCAAAATGAAGTCAGCAGCAGGTTATGCACATGAAAACAAAGATTTCAAAGAAGAAGAGATGCATGGCCAAAATATGTTATTTTGCATGTTTTAATGAGTGGTTATCCAGTAACTGACAAGACTGCATGCAGAATTGCTGAACATCTGGTCACCATGGGCACCTAAAACTGGAAGAGCCACCAAATAGTGACAGTTATGCAACAAGTCCCTCGCTGAGGCAATAACATGCTTCAAAAGAAGATGTGAGGAAGAAAAGATTGTGGCACTTGAATTCGTATGTGTCCTAGTGCAATCTGGAACCAGTTTACTCTAAACCGAGGGACCAATTAGTAATCTGTTCCAGAAACCTGCACCGGTATGCAAAACATTGTCAAAATCTACATACATGTTTGAAAAGTACCTACCTACCCGAGGTGTTTCTTTTAGATACTGAACATATTATAGAATTAAATGAAGGTGATGTAATGATTAATGAAACTCCAGAGACGCATGGTGACGCGGCGATGGGAGTTCTGATCACATTTTGTGATGCAAAAAAACGGATGGATCCGGCTCACCATCAATGCAGAACTTGGTGTAGTGGAAGCATGCAAAGCAGTGTCACGTGGAGTGTTGCAGCAGAAAGTACTTACCAAGGTTTACAAGGATTGGATTGATAGTGTTTGTATTTGCCATGATTCGGCTCCGTACATGAACAAGTTTTGTGTGAATCTGTCAAAATCAATACCTGCACTGAAATGCTTCCCTGTGGGAGATCCTTGACACTTGTTAGATGGCCTGCTGAAAGCAGCTTTGCAATCTTCAGAGTTGAGGAATGCAATTGAATTTGTAGTTCATTCTGGTGCAATGTTTCCTTATGGGTGTGTGCTAAAACACAAATATTTCTCATTTTGAAGAGGCCATTCCAAATGCGTCATTTAGCTAGTACTTCTCATTGCTAATGGCTGTGGGCCCGATTCACAGAACTAACTTAAGACAAAATCCTAAACTTACTACCATTTTGGTATTCACAGAAGGCACTTACTCATTTTGGTATTCACAGAAGGCACTTACTCATTTCGGTATTCACAGAAGTTAGGAGTCCTAACTTTAGGACTCCTAAATGCCTTCTGTGAATACCGAAAGTCTTAAAATTAGGATTTTTCTCAATTTAATAGTAGTAAAGTTAGGACTCTTAACTTTAGGACTCCTAAATGCCTTCTGTGAATACCGAAAGCCTTAAAATTAGGATTTTCTCAGTTTAGTAGTAGTATAGTTAGGACTCCTAACTTTAGGACTCCTAAATGCCTTCTGTGAATACCAAAAGTCTTAAAATTAGGATTTTTCTCGATTTACTAGCAGTAAAGTTAGGAGTCCTAACTTTAGGACTCCTAAATGCCTTCTGTGAATACCGAAAGCCTTAAAATTAGGATTTTTCTCAGTTTAGTAGTAGTAACGTTAGGAGTCCTAACTTTAGGACTCCTAAACTGAGAAAAAATCCTAACTTTACGACTTTCGGTATTAACAGAAGGCATTTAGGATTCCTAAAGTTAGGACTCCTAACTTCTGTGAATACCGAAGTGAGTAAGTGTCTTTTGTGGATACCAAAATGAGTAAGTGCCTTCTGTGAATACGAAAATGGTAGTAAGTTTAGGATTTTGTCTTAAGTTAGTTCTGTGAATCGGGCCCTGTGACTGGTGTAATTGGTCAAGATGTTAAATATCCCCTTGAGAATAGGCAGGGGAGTGACTGTGTCCCTGCAACATGTTCCATGCTTGAATGGTTGCAACTTGGTAAGTAAAGAAATGTTGAGGGGCAGTTCCTGAAATTTTAGTTTACAATTCATGTTATGTTATAACTATTTAGAAAGCGCACAAATACCAACAAAGGTGTCTCTGAGCTAGCTACTCCTGAAACAGAACAAGATAAAAGAAGACAATGTAAAAAGACCTAGGCCCAGATGTACGACCATTTGCTTTTGCGACTCGCAAATTGCAAAACATTGCAAGTCGCAATTTGTGAGTCGCAAAAGCAAATGTACAACGGTGTCAGAGAAACTGTTAGCGATTCCCAATGGGGTCCCAAAATGCGAGGCTCATGAATATTAATGAGCCACTCGCAAATTGCGACCCCATTAGGAATGGCTGGCCATCTGAGGGATGGGACTGTTTTTCAATAAAGCAGGGTTTTGTGTTTTTTTTAATGCAGCCCATTTTCCTTAAAGGAAAACGGGCTGCATTTAAAAAAATTAAACGTTTTAGTTTCATTTTTGCCTGCCCCTAACTAATATTTTCCCCTGCATTTGCAAAGGGGAAGGGGTCCCCTGGGGACTGACAAACAGATCTATCAGGCCTAATGAATACACTGCTGATTTCAATTGAAAACGAGTATTTCCGGATTACCCGTGCTAAATTCAGAAGATCCAGTGGTAATTCTGGTCCCTTGATACTTAAGTATATTTATAGCTATTATTTCATGACTTGGGTGGCAGCATTTCATCCTCTATTGATAAAGGATTTTATTCCATTATCAATACTATTGTCTTGTCTTGTTCTTGGCAGGATGAGTCCCAATGCCCCTGGGGAGGAGAAGGCTGCCCGGGCATTTCAAAAAGGCTTCATTAGTGCCATTGTCTGAACCTTAGCATTCTTTTTCAAGTTGTGTGCTGTAAAATTAATCTTTTTGTCTTATTCTTTAAAATGTCCTGTTGAGGGGAAAGGGCTAAATAGAAGTCTTCATCTAAAGGACGCCTGGCTTGTTCACTTGCTTAATCAGCCCAATTTGAGGGAGATTATCATGCCAAGCACTTTCTGAGTTCACAGCTGTGGCTTGAATCCTGTGCCCTATAAGTGCCCCTAGATACAGTGTGAGTGCTATTGCATTACGTGGAGTGCACTTTCAGTAAGATGCAGTATTAAAGTTGTGGGCTGCAGTCAGTGGCGGCTCGCAGAGGGAGTGCTGCCGGGCGGTGAGGCGGGTGGGAGGAGGGGCAGGGTGGCGGGGGGTAATAGAGTCGGACATACGACAGCATGGAGTAAGGTAAGTAAATAAACAAATAAAACTATTTACCTTACTCCATGCCGTCGTATATCTGACTCTACTACCCCCCACCCTGCCCCTCCTCTGCTCCGCCCCGCCGCACTCCCTCTGCGAGCCGCCACTGGCTGCAGTGTGACTTAAGTGAGCAGTGTGAGTGCTGTGGGGTGCAGTGTTAGAGGTGCAGGTTACCCTGTGGATGCTGTAGATGCAGCCTGAGTGTTGTTGCATGGTTCAATATAAAAGCTTCAGGGAGCTGTTTGAGTGCAGGGTGATGAGTGCACCATTAGAGGAAGCCTTGCGTACACATGAGAAAGATTGTTTTTTTGTGTATCAATCATTTTATTGGCACAAAGTGAGTGCCAAAAAAAAAATATCAGCTAATTCAATTACACACAAGTTCAGTATAAATCCATAGTGAGATACAATGCTGGTGGCAATACATGTACCAATACCAAACGTTACTAACATTTAAGAAAGAAAGAAAAAAAAAGAAGGATGGGAGTGAGAAAATAAGATATACACGGAGAGAAGAAAAGAAAAGAAAGGAAAAAGGACAGGAAAAAAAAGAAGGGAGGGAAGACGAAACTACAAAGCAGGGGAGAGAGGGCAGGGAGATGGATCATTTAGGTGAAGCCCAAGTATAGTAATGCTGGAGGGGGTGGGGGTGCAGGGTCAATGACGAGATAGAATCAAGAGTCATGGTGAATTAGGGGGAGGGATACCCTGCAGAAATAGAATAAGAATACAGATCATGGCAGCTGCAGGGGCAGTGACGAACAGACAACGGGCATGGCAGGTCAGCTTGGAAAAGTCCGATAAGTCATGGAGGAGAATTTGGGGGTCCAAAAGTGGAGAGGGCAAATCCATGGATTCCCCAAGTGTAAATCCCACTGCTGTCCAGAAGGAATGAATGGAAGGCCAATTCAGTAATATATGAAATGTATCCCAGGGAGTGGGATTGCATCCCTACCAGACAGAGTGATGGAGAAACCCTGCAACTTGAAGCTGTGCTGGGGTCCAGTGCCAGCCCTGAAGAATCTTAAAAAGACTGAACTTCATCGGTGCTTCCTTGACTCCCTGTTCCAGGGCTTCCAAGAGTTCTACCCAGTTCTCCTCATCACATTCCACCTGTTGGCGAACCTGCCAGGTCGTCCGGAGGCTCGGCAATTGCGGCTGGGAGTAAAGGTGGTGAATAAGAAGATTGTAGAACCCAGACATAACACCTTTAAACAGACCCAAAGTGTTAAGGTAAGAGAACACCGGGGGAAATTGATGGTCCAGGGTTGAGGACCCAGTTTGCTCAGCATACAATGATGTAATTGTGTGTGGTGCCACTGTTGAGTATGCAGGAGGCCAAATTTGGCCTGTAGCATCTCAAAGGATTTGGGTTCGCTGCCAGAAATCAGGTGTGTGAGGGTTAGAATCCCAGCTCTGTGCTGGGGGCCCCAGTCAAGCATGCCCCCCCATATGCGAATACCAGTATCGATCCAGAGGGTTGCCTGGTCATGAAGATGCACATCAACCGAAAATAGCTTGTGAGGCCGTATCCAGAAGGCGTACATGGCTTTCACCATAGGGTTGTGGGATCCATCAGTGGTTAGGCCAAGAAGATTGAGGGCCTGTAGTCCCAGCGAGGCCTCTTAGATTCTGTAGTCCATCGCAAGCTACAGTGAACGGTCTTGGACTCGAGGGTGCATGTACGCAAATAATGCTCCACAGAGGGCAGGCCAAGTTCTCCTGCTGAACTATGGGCGATAAGCTTCCGGATTGCCTGGCGAGGTCTCATTGAATCCCAGATGAAGGCCCTAACAGTCTTGTCTATCTGACAGGGGGGTCGAGAGGGGTATTAGTTGGGGAAGCATGCCCAACACATATGTGACTTAGGGGAGGGTAACTATTTTCACAGCTTGAATTTGTCCCCAGAGAAAGAGATTCAGGTGGTACCACTTTGGAAAGTCCAATCGCATTCGCTCCATATGCGTCCAGGTTATCCGCCACGATGCGCTTCTGCCTCTGTTAACTAGGATGCCCAAGTACCGAAGGCGGGAATTCTTCCACTGGAATGGATAAACGGCCATGGTGGCACATGTGGTGATTTGCTACAGCGACAAAGCCTCGCTCTTTCCCAAGTTCACCTCGTAGCCAGATATTGCAGCAAAACCGTCAATGACCTCTAGCACCGTAGGAACATAGGAAGGTAAGGCCAACAGGGTGAGTAAAATGTTCAATCAATCAATCAAAGCATTTGTATAGCGCGCTACTCACCCGGAGGGTCTCAAGGCGCTTGGGGGAGGGGGGTCCGCTACTGCTCGAATAGCCAGGTCTTGAGTTGCTTCCTGAAGGCGAGGTGGTCTTGGGTCAGGCGGAGGTGGGTGGAATGTTGCACCATCCGGTCATTGGGCATGCGCAACACTTGATCAGTCAATAGAATGAGGGGTGCATTTTATTAGCTGGGCAGATTTTGGTCCAATACAAAGGAATAGGTATCACTGGTGGAGTGGAAATATTGCCCATTATATGTTTTTAAAGGAATAAGATACGGAAATCAAAGTTTTCTTGACATTCTCACAGGTTTTCACTAAGCTTCGGTGAAATTTTATTTAGGACGGTCTAATCTAGCATAATTTCTGGCATTTTGCATTACGATTTTTAAGGTAAATACCTGAGATCGCGCCATCACACCATGTCGCATAATTGAGACTTCATTCAAATAAAAATCCTATCAATGGAGTATGGATGGAACACAAACAAATCAAATGCGAGCAGCGGTTGATTGTGCCTCACACAGTTTTACACTATTTTTTAGTAAAAAGTATGTCCTCACTCCAAAAATGGATGAGGGGATGCATTTCATGGTAGAAAATAGTGAAAATGCCAAAGCCAGCATAATGACACCTCAATCCGCAATTTCTTTACAATTCGCTGAATTACACATATTTCACCCAGCCCATGTTTTCACCCAGAGATTTCAGCTGCTTTCATTAGCTGGAGTCCCCTAGTGAAGCTGGGACACTTGGAATCTGAATGGGGTCTCTAACTCTTGTTATCAACGTCATCATCAGTGGCGGCCGGCGCAGGTGAGAGCGGCGCGGCGGGGGCGTGGCAGGGCGGAGAGGCGAGTCAACAGACGATGAGGGAAAATAAAATGTAAAAAAAGAAAGGCACTTACCTTGCGCTCACCGCATCACCAAGTCTGCGGAAGGTAAGTGGTTTTCTTTTTTTTCCCCCTTGTCGTCGTCTGTTGACTCACCCTCCCCCGACCCTGACCTGCACGGGCTGCGACAGCTCATCAGTAATACCGAGCCACTCAAAATGAGGGCTTCAAATGATGAGAAAATCATTTTAGGTATGTTGCAGCCTGACACATGTATTCCCCATCTCATTTTCTAAGTTTTGGGACGATTTTTTGTTCAAAGCAGAAATTAGTTAATTTTATGCGCTGTCATCTCCTCTCATAACTCAATCACATTTCAAACAACCTTGGTACTGGTCTCCAAAGCACAACCCAAATTAGGGTCCTGACCCCGTGATGCAAATTCTTTATCACATTAAATTCATGTGTAGAAAATTGCTCTTTGGAGATTCCGATTAACTCCTCTCCTTCTAATGTCGTACAAAACATGATGGCTCTTGAATTTATATTATTCTTAATAAATGGAATGAACTGTGGTCGTGCATATCTGATGAGCTTAGTTCTAGGATTCAGTGAAACACTGCAGATCATTTCCATAGTCTAATTTTAGAGGCCTTCGCTAAGTACAATTACCCGCCATACCAGGTTTTTTTAAAGATTTGGCCCAGAACTAGAGACAGTTTTCTGTTTTCCTCCTCCCCAAAAATAATAATAATAAAAATACATAGATACATATAGATATGCAATGGTTTTCGGCCAGCTATTTTCATTCATTTGCCTCTTCAAACGTCAGTCATATTTTACAGCACCCTGTACCTGCAGACTTCATCCATTGGCTGTCATGCACTTAAGGTGACAGCATTTTGTTTGTTCACATGTGCATAGCTTCTTGAAAGGCAGTGCATTTTAGTACCAAGAATGGTGTACCTGGGCTGCTGACCCACTTATTTATTTATTTTTAAATGCCAAGTTTTTTTGTTTATTGCGTATACTTTTGAAAAAAGTACAAATTAAAAAAAACTACTGCAAAGTTGCCAAGGCTAGGTCTGTTGGCACAGCAAATGCTTGTTTCTCTTTGGTGCTCAGAACTCTGAATAGTGCCGGAAAACCGATGTGATAAGTGATTGATTACTGATAATGTTTTTTGCCTCACATGTCCCCTTCTCCGCATCTGAGATATGATTGTCATTTCTCTCAGCCAACCGGCAGTCGGCTGCATGACAGCCCCTCCCCATCCAGTTCTTGTCTGTCACCTGTCTGTTGTCTTGGAGAAAGTAGAGAGAAGCCAGGATCAAAGTCCAAAGGGGATAGGATGTAGCCTTAAGGCTAGAGCTGCCGACTTTGAAGCTGGGGAACCGGTTCGAGCCTCGGCGTTGGCTCAGCATCCTGCGATTCTGTGCAAATTACTCAAGCTCCCCGCGCCCACCAAAAAACAAAACAAAAAAAGGGTTGAATGTGGATGAAAAGTTTTGATAGCCTTTTAAAATATGTAAACTTCATAAATACTACTTACTGTAAAACTCTTGAGATGTGGGGTATATGTTACATAGATAAACTGGGATCATGTGTGTGCGCCCCGACATTGGCCTGTGTCATGGATGTTAGTCTTGTTGGACCAGGAGGGCACCCAAAGCGCTACCCTCTTAGCGGTGGAAGGCTAACCCCTTCACCAGGAGCTAAGCAGCACAAGCGCCGGGGTGGCAGCGTACCATGTGGTGATCGGTGTTAGCAAACAGGATCTTTTTACCCTGTGTCACTGGAGTAGGGCCTACACGTTCACTCACCTTTTTAAAGGTTTTGCTGCTATGGGCTTAACTCTTGGCCTACATCAGGTAGATATAGAGTGCTGCACAGCGCAGGAGTAGCTACTCTGCGCTGGATGGTTGTGTGCCTGGGAAGGGTACAGTACTGGGACAGAGCACTGCTGTGCAGTGCTTGTGTGAGTAGTGCATTTACTGGGTGTATGTATGCCTGTGAGGTATACATTACATGAGAGATGTAGTGCTGTGCAGTGCATGCACAATTAAAGCATGTGCTAGTTGTATGTGTGCTTGTGTGAAGTACAATACAAGAAGGTTAAAGTGCTGAGCAGAGCGAATATGGTAAAGGTGTGTGCTGGCAGTGTGCGTGTTTGCAAATAGCACACCCCGGTACAGTATAGAGCTGAACAGTGCGCCTAGACTGAATGAGTGTACTGAAGGTATGTGTAGTTGAAATGGTGCAATGCATGGAGGGAACAGTGCTGATGTGAGTGTGCTGTGAATTTACACTGAGTAAGTGTGCCTGCATTGGTACATTAAATGGAGGACCCTGGGTTTCCTTTTGGGAAGCCCAGGCCTGGATGAAAACATGAGGAGGAGAGGAAGCCCCCAGACAGATTTCTAAATTGCTGCATTCCTGTGAGCTGGGTGGGACACATTGGAGGGAGGAAGAAAGGGATTCTCCCTTTACAATTCAAAAGGCTGCACTTTGTTTCAGTCACAAAGAAGGGTCCTGGACACATCACAGGATGAGATGGAGCTGATATGTGAGTAGGGCTGAGAGCCTGGTATTAACCTTTTGACATCCAGGTGTGAACTCTGGTCACTCCCATGCACTGTGTTGTGGGTCTATCAACTTCAGAGTCTTGCCTGCTGTAACAGACATTCTTTCCAGAGGAAAGGAGAAAAGGAGAAATGTACACTCCAAAGACGCAGAAACCCAACAAAAACTTCAAAGACTCAGACCCTAAATCACACATGGTGTTGGAAAAGGATTATAAGAAGGGGAGGTTGAGAACCCAAGATTTGTCATCTGCAAAGCGTCCAGACGGGCTGTGTGAGGAGGGAAAGCTCTGCAAGACATCTGCCTGCGACCAGGACTGGGGAAAAGGCTTGCCAATCTTCCTGCTGGGTGAGGGGACATCGCCCAGGAAAACCAGCCCTGGATCTTGGAGCACTAGCGCCTACCTGCGTGCCAAGACCAGTGTGCCCAGTGAAGAGGAAGAGGAAAATGTGAGAGGGAGCGAGGTCCGGTGGAGAAACCTCCCAAGAGGACTCTCTGAGCGAGGTGTGGCAATTACTTTAGTCAATAATAGCCAGTCGCTTAGGGTTCTGTGCCATTTAATAAGAGTCACTAGGACCGTTCTTAAATACCCAGGGTCATTCAGGGTGCTGCTCCTCATAGTACGTATTATACAGACAGGGCATCTGTCCTGGGAAACACATAGGCCCTCTCAGAACCTCATTTACACTTGCACACACCGCCCAAGATACGCAAAAGCTGAACGGGAGGTCTGGCATTCTTCCACATTGCACCCAAAGCTGTGAATGACCTTCTTCTTCACATAAGGGTCTACTCCTCACTTCTTGAATCCTGCAAGAAGCTGAAGACCTGGCTCTTCAACTAATTATCCAAGGTTGACTCACTATACCCACAGGCCCACACCTATACACCAGCTTCAGTGCCTGGATACCTTACCAGGTGATAAGCCATGCTATAGAAATCCACATATCATAACATAAAAACATAACACCCCCACTCACACGTACTCAGAGTTATCCCTGTCACACACAGATCTGTTCCAGATCAAAGCAAGCCAATCAGAGCTCTGCTGTATGTGACACCCACAGCCACGTAGGGCTCTGCTTCTCATAATACTGGACCACTCATTGCTGCGTTTAATAATGTCTCAAAAATCACTACCTGAACAAGTCAAGTAAACAAGAACCTAACCAGGGTAAACAGGTGGTGTCAGAAGTCAATTTGATCCTGAAGAACACCGAATGGAAAGAAAGGGAAGGATTATCTCTTTCTTGAGTCCCCTCACTCACCAGGGTTTCCCCACGGTGACATGCTTCATCATAGGGGTCCTCCCAGTCCTCTACGGACTGAGGCGTGCTACAACTTGCGAAGTTACGTAGGAGCACTAAGAAAAATGAAGTATGTGTAGTGTAAGTGAAAATGTGGTGGAGTGGGATAATTAAAATAATCAGCTAGTGGGCCAAGAATAAACTTTATTAGTGCTCTAAGCTGAAAAAATAAAAAACGGGGTAATATGCCAGGGAACCCTAACTGTAATGGAAAGGTGTGCCTAGCATATGATCTGGTCAACTAGTTTCGAGCTTCCCCAGCTCTTCTTCAGGACTACACTGGGACCAGCCCAGTGTCGAGAAACTTGCCACTCCTAGTTAACCTGAATAAGGTGCAATAAGTGTGATGCCGTAACTATAAGGCATGCGTTTTATAATACATACGTAATGTACGTCAGCAATTAGTTTAGTACAAAGCAACAATGTGCTTCATGGTCAACGGAGGGGGTGCGGCGATCTCGTACATTTGTACGTCGAACACCACATTCAGGGATACCTAATTGGAACCAAACCTCACGGACCGCATTCCAGAATGATAGGTGATTCATCATGCTGGGGGGCTAGAGAAGATTCTCCCATCAATCATTAACTCTGTCCCACTTGCGATCAGTTTAAGAATGTTATGCCACATCCATTTCTGAATGGCCAATAAGAAATCTTTCATGATATTTAGACAGAATATCCAAAACATAAATATCTCGGGTCGGAATATTGTGTCAAAAATATCGAGGACAAAAATATTGTGAGGGTAAGTTTCTATAGATAAGTAAAGTTTTACTATGTATAACTAGATATATCTTCAAGATATGTAAATATGTAGGTAAGAATATTAAATCTATACTTACCCATTTGCACTTACCTTATCGAGATTTTAGTCCCCGATATTTTTGACACTACATTCTGTTCACCGGATAGGTGTGTTTTTGATATTCTGACAATGATCCATCTTTCACATTAGCATAAGACCTGTTCATGGAAATAATTATCTGTGTATCATCAGTACTTACCCGCTGTTTGAAAAAGTGGGTGGGGCGCGTCGGCCAACGGACGTGCGCAGCACTAGCCAGGTGGTGCTCGCGACAGCCGTTGGCCGAGGGGAGCACGGATGGGGCTAACAGAACAAAACACCCAAACAACCTTCCAGGCTAATCAAAGGCATAACATAAATATTGAAGAGCGTGGGAACAGGACCAAACCCTGTGGAGCCCCCACACTGGGCTTTGGTCTTATAATAAGCATAATGGGAAAAGAGGCAAGTTTATGAATGATTTTTCATAAGAGATGTGAACCACTTTGACGTCATGTTCGTAATGTCGATTTCTGCTTGATTTATGGCGGTCAATGTATACAGATAGTATTGCCAAGGTGTAAAAAGTGTTGGAAAGGTGTCAAAGAATGGCTCCTTCTGTGCATACAATACATCGTCCAGAATAGCTCAACCACAGAAATAAAAGGAGCTGCCAGCAGCCCCTTAAGAGGGCAATAGTTGAGATTAGGCCATGAGAAACTTCACTCAAGGCTGGACTGTAACCCGCTGGACACCACTAGGGACGACTGAGCAGAGTTTGTGCCATAAGCCATCAGATGTGTTCTATTGCACTCATTTGTTTACAGACCTTTGCCAGCTAGGGTGTTCATGGAGAAGATCCCACAATCTGCAAATGGCTTGACCTAATGTCCTCCAGGTGTCCTACCTGTGCATGACATGGCAAACATGAAGACCAACAGCAAGTCACTTATCATGGATAGGAGATCTAAGTCTACCCTGCCCATTGCCCAATCAGACAGACTACTGATCTCCCCAGTCACTCTATAAGATCAAACTTAAGTGGGCCATAATAAGTGTACAATTGCACATGGAATTATTACCTCACATTCTCCTTATGCAAAGTTGGACTTCCAAACAACGTAGGAGACAATGTTTGTAAGTCTGAGCTCCCTAAAACAGGCACTGGCAGAGCCAATTGGTCTCGCTTAAGAGAGACATTGGCTTTGCAATGTTTGGTATCCCAGCTATGCAGCATGGCTAAAACTATTTTTTGCTATAAAAAAGCGTATTAACACTGGGCACGTCATAGCACTTTTTTTTATATCCATGTGCTCTCCCGTGGCAAGAGATGGAAGGAGGGAGAGAAAAATGCAGGCAAGAAGGGATGGAGGAGCTCCCAAACAATGGAGGGTGGGCGATGGGGCTGGGGAAAGCAGATGAATAACGTAGGGTGAAAAGGGGAGAAAGCGGATGAGAAACGGAGGGTGGGTGGGGATCAAGCTGACGGACATCTTAGGCTGAATGTGGAGTAAGCAGACAAACGACGGTGAGCAGGGCAGGCCGGGGGCAAGCAGGCAGAGAACAGAGGGTGGGAGGGAGGGGCAGAGGCAAGCACATGGGCAACAGAGAGTAGGCGAGAGCGGTTTGGGCAAGTACACGGACAACGGAGAGCCACACAGATAACAGAGGGTGATCCGGAGGGATAGAAGCAAGTAGACAGACAAGAAAGGGTAGTCGGAAGTGGCTAGGGCAAGCATTCGGACAACAGTGCGTTCAGAGGAGATCTAGGGCAAACAAATTGAAAACAGATGGGACTGGGGGAAGAACAGGAAGAGAGGAGAAGTACATGAGGGAGAAAGCGGAAAAACACATGCACTCTCTGAGAGTGCTCAAACTAAAAACAAACAAGTAAAACTGAAAAAGCTAGCAGTAGAAGGACACAAGTATTGTGTACATGCTGAAAGCAAAAGACAAACATGCAAGAGGAACAAAGCATCCAGAAGCTGACAAATAAGCTGGGCCGGACAGGCCTTTTACTACATGAGGCATTTCTCTGGTTGGGTGAATCACTTTTGAAAGCTGAGGGCCACTGCTGGTGCCTCCTTCACTTTCCCCAGTCCCTGAGAATAAATGCAGCAGGTACTGGGAGGATTCAAGATAGAGATAAAAGGAGAGGAAAGGTAGAGATAAAGCAGTTTGAGAAGGAGGAAAGAAACGGAGATAAAGAATGGATGGATGGAAAGAGAGACGTTGTGAGATGAGACGAAGAGAGTGTGGTGGGTTTGGTTCCCCAGTCCAGCCCAGCAAAATAAGGAACAAGCAAATCAGTGTGACAATGAAACCAGCCATTGCTAAGCAATGGGCAATCTCTAAGCCCCCTTTAAGGTAACAAAAGGTTTCGCAAGAGACAACACATGCGCTGTCTTAGCTGGGACCTAAAAAGTGTAGTCATTTCAGCCAGCCAGTCAGGATACAGGAACTATACCAGACTCCTAACAAGTTGTTAAATGTCTACAGTATGGTGGTTCTGGGAGAGACTAAAATCAGAGATCAAATTATCTAGCAAAAATATATCATAACATGCAATGGGGCAGAAGATTTGGTCTAGTGGCCTAGTTACTTACTTTTCTGTCAGAGAACTTGGGCCCCAATTTTGTAATGCTTAACGTTGGGAATGCATTATCTTTGTAAAACAAACCCTACACAAAGTGTTAGCGTGGGATTTACTATCAAACATAAATCTGGATTTGCGTTGGATAGTACCAAAGTAAAGCTAAATTGTGCAATGCACTTTCTTGCGTTACTTTGCATCAAGGGGCATTCCAGGGGTGGTGCACGGGCGTTCACATGCAATCACCAATGCATTTTTTTTTTTTTAAAGTAATTTATTTCTTTTTCTTATGGCTATTAAAAATACAACATTCAAATGCCACCAATGAGTATACACCAACATGACAGTAATCAAAACATTAAGGGATTCACCCAGGCAGGAGGCAGGCCACAGCATCCAACACCGCCCAACCTCCATCTCATCAACAGTCAGGCTACTCTCCTGCATCTATGTCCAGGAGAGGGATATCGTCTGTATCTGTTTCAATGGAAGGGCCCGCATCACCTGCCAGGGATAGTCTTGCGGAGTCCACGTCATCCCATAACAAGACATAGTGTTATCTCAAGCCCACACATATTATTATTTTTTTAGTTTTATATAGCTCGAACTAGACCCGAAGATATCGGTTATCAGAATGCGGTACATGAGCACCAGTTTCGTTATACAAGGGCACATTCATTTTTGTTAAGCACAAGGAGATTAAGTGATTTGCCCAGAATCACAGGATGTCCAGCGTCGGTGCCGAGACTCGAAACCGGTTCCCCAGCTTCAAGGTCGACCACTCTAGCCGTAAGGCTACATCCTCACCATATTTACTGGAACTTTTTGGGATAGCCTCTTGCAACATACACTGTGCGTTCTGTTTCTATACAATGGAGCATTCCCAAAATCCATGTCTTTGGTGCCGGCCTTTGGGTTCCCCAGCATTTTGTTATGTCCCTTTTGCCAAGGCGAAGGCCAGCATGCAAAACATTCATTTGCTTTCATGGGAGATGTACATTGTTGGGGATGCCCAGCAATACAAATTATCGAGTTGCCAGGATGTGTTCTCCCAGAATGTCTGACAGTTCAACAATATCCTCACCCCAGTATTGTGAGATGTGTGGGCAGGTCCACATCCTGTGAATGACAGTGAAGTCTAGGGTAACACCTCAAGTAGTTAGGTAAGGGAACCCTTCCCATTTTGTGTAGTCTGCTTCTATTATAGTACACCCTGTGCAGTATTTTCAGTTGGGTGAGCTTCAGGCTCTTCTTAATTGCTACTTCGCAGAGGTGCATCAATGCGGCCTCCCAATCTTTGTCTTTCATTTCCCCCATGTTTGTTTCCCAGCAGCCTCTATGGGGCTGTAGGCTGTCTAGCCGGTAGTTAATGAGTGTGCGGTATGTGAGTGAGATCCCCTTGTTTGTTATCTCCTCCCCTTTATTCAACTTTCAGAAGGGTTACTGTCTTCCAGAGTTCCCCAGGCTATGGATTCTACCTTCAGGGTGTGCCTTATTGGAAGGTAGGGAAACCTGTGCGATGGGTCAAGGGCTAAGTCTGCCTGTAGCTCATCAAAGGAACATATGCCATCTTTGTCTGCCCTGTCTCCCAGTGATGAAGTGCCCATTAGGTCCTATTTTGTGTATCCAGCTAGTTTCCTTACCTCCCTTAGGAGGTTGTTCACCCAAAGTGGGCTGACCTCAGTCAATTTGTTCTACCACTCTACATAATTTATCACCATACCCCATGCCAAAAGAGAGGCCCTAGCTGGCCCCAAAAGCCCATCTAAAGGAGTTGTACTGTATAAGTGGTGTAAGTGGTTGTGAGGTTCCATTAGGGCCCTTTCAAGCCTAATTGCAGGGTCATCTCTAGGAGAGAAGAACCACTCGTTTATGGGCTGCAGTTGGGATGCGCATTAGTCAGCCCTGAGGTCAAGAAGATATATCCCCCATCATATGAATTGTGTTGTAGCGTGTGCATTGCTATGCGTGGGGTTCCTCTGTCCCAGAGTAGCATTCGTAGGATGGTGTCCACTTTGTCGAAGAAGGTGTCAGGGATGGGTCATGAGGAGTTTTGGAAATTGAATAAAAATTTCGGAAGGGTGATCATCTTATATAGGGATGTCCTGCCCATAATGCAGAGGGGCAAGTGTTGTCATCTGGCTACGTTAGATTAGGACTCGTTGAGGGGCACCCTTAGGTTCGTCTGTAGTGACTGATGATAGTGACTTAGATTTCTAGATATCCGCACCCTTTCGGTGTACTTTTAATGTAAGGAGGGATCTTATTGCTCCAGTCTCTCATATAATCACCCATGGGCTTTGATGCAATTTTCTATCTACAAAGAACCATAGACATGGATTTGTACCAAAATCCTACGCCTCCTCAAGGCAGGTGCAACAAGACCAAATGTGTTCTTTTCTCCTCGTTTCCCTCTTTGTATGTGTGCTGCATTGTACAGCAATGGTGTATGCATAAGGGTATCTACATTGGCGAATGGCTGTTAAAAGTGCACCAG
The DNA here is from genome assembly GCF_964204655.1 of Triturus cristatus. Taxonomy (NCBI): domain Eukaryota; kingdom Metazoa; phylum Chordata; class Amphibia; order Caudata; family Salamandridae; genus Triturus; species Triturus cristatus. The sequence continues at coordinate 1,053,035,033 of NC_140593.1, forward strand.
TGCAGGGAGAGAGTACAACTGCACCACGTCTTAGTAGATATGCGGCTGTTCTGCTCTCTCTCTTTCATACAATGCGGCACAACACCGTTGGTTCTTCTTGTTAAATCTTGCCCTGGGTTCTAATCTCGGCTTCAGCTCTTAAAAATAAATTGCGCAATTCTGTGCAAACAACTATCGCCATGTATCTTAAATTGTTAATAAGTGTGATTTGCAAACTGATGTGCAAACTAATGGTATCCCAAATGTATATTTATTTCTTGAAAAGGATGTATTTCTAAATGAGAATTAATAAATTACAATAAAATGAAGGTGTCTGACTTGTTTTTATTTTTTTACATGGTATATTTGGTTCCATCACACTCCAGCAATTCAGCGCATATTAGTAGCAGTGTATATAAAAATAATTCTGAGCTATACAAATTAAACAAAGGAACATTTTGTTCATCTTTAGGGGTTAGATATGCTTTGACACAGTAGTCAGATTTCACCTTCTCGTTGACCCCTGCATAGGCGTCCTGTGTTTCAAAATCAACACGCAATGTAATATGTGATGACAAAAATATTCATATTGTGTGATAGATACTGAATAATTGTTTGGCTTAAAACAAGATGAGCTCATCTTGCAGGAAGACATGTAATCACAGATAAAGTATATAATACATAATAGCTATAGTATATAACATAGCAATAATATATAGGTATAATTATATAAGGGATAAGGTACCTTCATAAGGGTTATGGAACTCAAAAGTGGCTTGCAATATCCTTATCATGTACCACAGGGGGTACTTTATCCTATATTATACATGGTCACACTATCACCCTTTCCATAAACCACTTAAAACCTTTGTGTGTAGCTCTTTAATATGAAAGAGCGAGTATGTTTGCAAACATGAAAAATAAAAATAAACCCTGTAGTGCAAAATTAAACACATCAAAAACCGGTTAGATATTTGTTGCACTACAATACTAATCAGTTTTTTTTTTTTTTTTTTTTTAAAGCTGCAGTACCTCAGAATGTGTAGAAAGATTCTAGCTTTTCTCTAACTAAAGAGTATAAAAAATGAACAGATTATTTCTGTTTTACATTGTAAACTATTAAAACAGAGCAGAAGAAAGAAAGGCTACATTCCATTTTTGTTGCTTTAAACAGCTGCCCCATTTATGCTCCATAACCTGACATGCCTTTCACCTCAGCTGCTGGCAGCTGGCATTGTGATCTCAGAACTCGACTGTAATAACCTTATAATAATCGAATTCTGACATCTTACCTTTATAATGGCGACTTGGTGCATCACAAGTCGCTGATTATAAAGAAATTAGAGACAGACATTTATACAGGGATTACAGAATCCCATGTCTTATAATAATATAATAGGTAAGGTGTGTAATAATAGGTAGACTTTACAAAAAAAACCTGTTTTTGGGCTGAAGGAAAGCCTCCCTAGGCAGCTGCCTAGTCTTGCGTTAACCAAGTCCTTACCTGCTTTCATTATGTGTATTGTGTATTGGTCGTTGAAAGTGTAAACACAGAAATGCAGAGAAAAATGAATATTCTCCCAAGATGGCAACTTCCATTAGAGCCCTGATTCCTAAAGTTGGCTTTTAGCCACAATTGACACTTTATGAAACCGTATGGTAGTTGCCTGCTACCCTTGTTGGTTCACTGGGCGAGCTCGTTGTCCTATCGTGAATGTCCCTCGGTGGCAGAGGTCATTCTTTGATGTCCCTGGGCTGCACTGACTGCTTGTGTCACTCCGTCAAGCTTCCCAGGGAGTGTGCAGCAGGCACAGAGGGGGAAATGAATGAATGGATGGACGGACGGACAGACGACTGTTCTGAACATTTTCTTAGGGCTGCTTTTGCCTCCCAGTTCAGCCATGAGTTTGGTGCTTTCCCACGAGGCATCCGACATTTTAATCTCACTTGTTTACATTTTAAGCAACACCACCGCTGCATATCTCGACGAACACGTGACGCCCTCTAAGAACTTTGCGCATTGTGCAATCTACGCATTTTACATAGTGGATTTTCATGGCTCCACCTAGCAGTATTGCAGGCCGAGTAGGTCAGCGCCATCTGGTGGTGAAATCGATAATGTGCACCCATGGTCGCCGGACTGTTTACTGTGAATCCAGGAGGAGCATAAAGCAAGTTACACCTGGTCATAGCAAAATTTTAATTAATCCTCCCGTACACAGGCGAGTACCTAATTTATACAGATTAGAGGATAGATGGTGCCCTTCCATCTTTCCTTTCCGTCTTTCTTTCTCTTGGTTTCTCTTTCTAGCTCTTCCTCTGGCTGTTTTCTCTCTCTAATCCTTTCTATTTATTTCGCTCCTTCTTCCATTACAAAAATGTCACTGCCTTTGTCTGTCCTACACTCTCTTTCTTTCTCACTCTCTATTCTCAGTTCCTATTTTCTCACTTTTCTATCTTCATATTCTGATACTTTCTTCTTTTATTTCTTATATAATAGAAATCATACTCAAAGTCACATTAACGCAACTGCGACTTGAAAATGTATAACTCGTCTCCAAAACTAAATTTAATTGTAAATTGTAAATTGTAAATGTAAATGTAATGTAATGTAATGTAATGTATTCAATTCTATTCAAAAGATCTAAAAAAAAAATGTGGATACGTATATATATTTATTGATATAAAACGCACAAAAGGTGATGGAATTTGCAATAAGTCTAACCAGTTTCAATAGCTCGGGGTAGCACTTCAACCCACTATTCGGGCTGGACTGTTCCCATGAGGAGCAGGGTCAAAACTGATTTGTATATGGCTGGGTCCAAACTGAGGTGGCATGGTGAGCACAGGCTTAGCTTCCGGGAGGTGTTTCGGGTGTTACACCCCCACCCCCATGTAATTTCTGAAAACGAGTTGGGTACATGTGCTTTCAGTAGGGTATGGTAAGGTGTCTGTCAGATTTCACCTGGGATTTTTGCATGCGCACACTGACAAAAAAAACACACACACACTCTCTCTCATCTCTGTTTCGAAAGTCCTAAAAATGTTGATTTTACAAAATATTGTTTCTCTTAGTACTAATACTTATCCGCATTCCTTTCCCTTCCCGCTGTCCCTTAAGCCTCTCTTTGCGCCCTGCTTGTCGCATAATGTATTTTAACATTATATGACAGCCTGATTGTCTGTAAATCTGAAGCTCAGGATATTATGCTGAGCTGATTTTTAGCTTACGTTTTTTTAGCCACGCCCTTAATTACATCGCCCACGCCTCTCGGAGAGCCCCCCAGTTTTTTTGATTCCACTTAAAGTCCTGGCTCACGTTACACACACACCACTTACGGTGGCAGAGCGGGAGGACACAGAGTGCAGGAGGTGGGACGAACAACTTCGCATTAGAAACACATTGTCGTTAGCTATGTTTATATGGAGGAATTTGAGGACTGACCCTAAACCAGTTCTTAACTTGTGCCAGTATTTTCCGGTGCTCCCACCAGCATCTAATTCTCAACACACCACTTATTTCTGAAGTCCACCACATGATGGCGCTGTCTTCCTATTCGTGAGCAAAGCAGAGCAGGAGACTGTTTAAAAATTTAAGATATACATTAAAGTTAAAAAAGAATACCTTGTTGAGGGCATTCTTAAAGCTTGGGGTGACATAGAAGAGAACAAACTGACACGTTTGTTGGAGAGTGATGGTTAGTAGATAAGAGTGGCACTGGGGCGTGGGTGATTCAAGTTGTAGTTGCCTCCCATGAACAGCTTGGGCCCTGGAATGTGTTTTTTTTACACAAATTAAGCACTGCCCGATACTAGCTGAAGTCCAGTCACAACCCAGCAGCAGGCAGTCCCTAAATACTTTAATGCAGCTGAGCATGTATAAGACCGCTTAGAGCATCATCACCCACCACCAGCACATCACCTATGCATATGACACAATAAAGAAATAAAGATGCATGATTTGCATGGAAAGACAGATACATAAGTAACGCGATCGTGACTTCCTGTCGAACATCTGTAGAACAGAACACGTGGGCTATTCCTAGCCGTGCCACTAAACCAATATTTACTCAAGCATTCAAGTCCCTCTCAAAGGCAGATTACAGGAGAGCTGCATGACTGCAAACCCTCCCCTGCCTGAACAGCCACAATCAACACATAACACACCACTCAGCACCTCCACAAATTAGGTTTGTAGAGTCTGTGTTTTCCCAACACCTCTACCTTGCCACACTATATGAAAAGGAACACACAATGCAAATATTTTAAAAACAAATGAAACGACCAAGGTCTGTTTTTAGCATTCAGAATCAAGCTGCATAAAATAATCTTCTAATCGACCGTGCACTTATCGCCATATGTATTTATTGAGATGATTTGTGTTTGTTTGCACAACACGCTCGCTGACGCCCACGTTGCACGCTGCATTGTGCTCCCACAGTGGTAAAAACATAAATAACTAACGCGGATAACACTGAGGAAGTACTAATACGGCTTTAAACAGGAAATCTGTTTTGCGCATGCTTCAACTAATCTACATAGCATGACGAGTTAATGCTTGGAGGGAAATTCTTGCGCATGAGCAGAAGCTTTAAAATGGAGTCTTAAAGGCTTGCGTGCATGGCACCTGCTTAGCTGAAATGAAAACAAGCTATTTTACTAATGCTAATGCGGGGAAAATTATTAATAAATAAAATGGAATAGAGTAGAGGTGGGTGGTATACAGCGTAACCACTTTATTTGAGAAACTAATATTTGTCTTCCGACTTTTATCGTTAGTGCATATTTGGGCCTCTCTCGCATAACTGAATTGAAGTGAGTGACGTGAAGTCTGCGCATGTCCACTGAAAGTGAACCATGAACAATGACCGGACAATTGAAACGGAGCCAAGAAGCAAGTGCAACATCATGGGAACAGGATGGTGCAGAGTTCAACAATGAAAAGACGCATGCAAAATAAAGAAACATTGGTGCAATATTGATACAATTAGTGTATGGGAATGGAATTTATGAATAAAAATAAGGGGATGGGTTTGCGAACAATGACTAAACTGATTTTTGTGACATCTAAGCATGGTGTGATGAAGAACCCCCCTTGCCTGGCCAATTAAATTTCGTACTTTCCCGATATTGAAACTTTAATGGGTGGGACATGGAGAAACGAAAGGTATAATTAAGATAGCCTTAGTTAGTTATTTAGAAGGAATGAGATGCTGAGAACGAGATGCTGAAGGAATTTGATGCTGAGAACGAGATGCTGAGAACGGGATGATGATGCTGAAATGCTGGTGATGCTGATGGAGAGCGGAAGAAGCGTAGAGCTGGGTGGAGGGAGCTGATTGCAGAACCTGAAGCGGAACTTTCTATCCTCATTAATTTGGGTTAGATCTGAAGACTGCAGAAGAATCTCGAGGAGGAAGAGAGTGTCAGAGAGGGGTGTGGCACAACCGTCGGTATTCTAGAGAGGTCAACTATCCTGTCCTGAATCCTGTCCTGAAGTCTTTGTCTCCTGACCTATCCCAGGGGACTCTTACCAGCCCTTTGGCCAGGGGGTTGGTCTTCCACACCATCCTTGGTAACTATAATTTCTCATTATTTGATTAATGTTCTTTTCTCTCTGTCTTCTCCTTTTCTGAGCATTCATTATTGTATGAGTCCGAGGCAAATGCAGGGTGTTTATTAATAGAATTGTTCCTCCCATGAATGATGGTGACTGCACTGTGTATTTGAGATGGTTCACATGCACTTGAAATTTTAGATAAAGATTTAAATCACAAAGGAGTCTGTGGTTATTTCATCATATTTTAAGTATAAGTAAGTTAGTTTTATGTTATTCTCACCATCAACTAGTTCAACTAATGGTCCATCGACCGGAGGAAAGAACTTTTTTGATCAGTTTGGGATTAGTCAGAGAGAGTAAATAAACTAATCCTAATTATTGTGAATATAACAAACTTGACACCAGTGGTTTACGCACTGTGAGTTTATGGGCCCAGGTGGGTATATGGTAGTGGAGAATGTCTGACGTTGCAACGCATACATTTACAACGCATGCCTTTACAACACCGTTTTTACATCGCAACATCCTTTATAATGCATTCCATTACATCGCATGCCACTACATCGCATTTTTAGGAACTACCTTTACAACACATTCCATTACATCGCATAATACCTTTACAATGCCTACCATTACATTGCATTTAAGGTAAGTATTGGATAGTATAGGGGTGAACATTACTATTCTAACTCTAGGGGGTGCAACAGTAGGGAAAGCGTTGGATAGTGTAGGGGTAAAAATCACTATTCTAACTCCAGGGGGTGCAACAGTAGGGTAAGTGTTGGATAGTGTAGGGGTAAAAATTACTATTCTAACTCCAGGGGGTGCAACAGAAGGGTAAGTGTTGGATAGTGTAGGGGTACTATGCATTGTAATGGTATGCATTGTAATGACATGCAATGTAATGACTGCATTGTAGTGGCATGCGTTGTAGTGACATGCAACGTAATGAATGCGTTGTAGTGACATGCGTTGTAAAGGATGTTGCGATGTAATGACTACATTGTAAATGTAGTGCGATGTAATGACTGCGTTGTAAAGGTTGTTTCCCGGTAGTGGAGTATCTGTTGTTGTTGAACCGCTGGATCAGCTGCCTCCCTTCACCTTTTGCGTGTTTCATATTTATTGATATGCTCAATTGTGTATTCTTAAAAGTCATCTGCATGTTATTTAAAAATACATCATGTACTAGAGCATATAACTCACATAGGTGCACATGCATCAACATTGTGAAAAGCGATTCCTTAATAGCGATAAATATGGAATCGGTATTAAGGAATCACATTTCAGAATGCATCAACAGATTCGGTAAAAATGAGCGAATCCTAAAAAATCGCTAATATTTACCGAATCCACATTAGCGAGTAGAGCAAACACCGATTAGCAAAAAGCGACTTCGGTATTAGCGAAATCGGTAATTGCGAAATCGCTAAAAACGGGTCGCTCTGGGAACTGGCTTATGACATCACTACCAGGAAGTACAGCTGCCCCACCCTCATTCACTCGCCTGAGGAGCTCACAGGAGGAGGAACAGGACACAGCCTGAGGCTACAGAATCCACACTCACAAGACTTCCACCCTACCCTCACCAGGATGGACAAGGATGCACCAGGCAGCGCTGAAACAGCCAGGAAGAGGAAGCGAAAGTTCTCAGACCGAGAACTGGAGCACCTTATCGAGGGGGTGAGCAGCAAACATGATAGGCTGTTCGGAAAGCTGTCTCTCAAGGTGCCAGAGGCAGAAAAACGACGCATATGGCTGTGCATCAGGGAGAGGGTCAATGCCGTGGGAGTGACGCCCCGCAGCATAGACGAACTAAAGAAGAGGTGGTACGACCTCAGGAAGAGGGCCAAGGAGAGGATCGCAGAAAGGGTCAGGGAGGCAGCTGGCACAGGAGGGGGACCATCCACAGTGCCTGCAAACACTGCCCTGGAGGAGCTAGTCGAGAGGGACCATCGAGCCAGAGGCGGTCGTGGGAGTCACGCAGATGGACACCTCCGGCGCAGCCACCACTGAACAAGGTAAGATGCATGCCTGCGCCCATACTCTGCATATCGTATACCCATTCCCATCCCCCCAGCTCGATCACAGTGTGCAGGCAGAAGTGCACCACACATCTTCCCTCATATCAGTAGTGCATCATGGGAGTCGTAGTCATGTCATCCCAGTGTGCAAGTATAGTCATAAAAGCAAAAATATGTCCCAACAGCAGTAGAAGCCAAACATAGATTCAAATATTGTAATTAATATAAGGACATGTATGAAAATTTACAAACTGATGTCGTAATAATCCCACTAACCATGAACTGTTTCACACACAGATGCATCTCCTGGCGATTCAGATGACAGGGGCCGCCTCGTCATCTCGGAGACACCAGCTGATTCTGATGGCGACACTCCGCAGGAGGGTCCATCCCCACCTCCACCAGCAACCATACCACCACCACCACCTGCTGCGCCAACTGCAACCAAACCGCGAAGACGCAGAGCACAAGTCCCCTCCATGCAGGTGATGGATGCATGCCCGAGTCCTGCAACACCATCTCCCCAAAGTCCAACAGTTGTCACACCACCAGCATGTGGCCGAGTCATGCAGCGGCGCAGGTCCCTGCGCAGTACTTCGGATGTAGCACACCAGGCAAGCTCCCCATATGGTGGCATCGAGGCACAGATGCTGCGTGTCCAGCGCCTGCAGGGGAGACACATGGGGACCATTAGCATACACATGTCGCGCCTTGCTAAGCAAATGTGTACCCTGACAGAGGCAGTGCGGGACATGACCACTGTAGTGGCAGAGGGGAACGGAAAACTGAGTGAGGACCTCCAGGAACTCACCCGTGCCATCAGAGCAGGGCATCACAGTGAGCGACGGAGGCACAGACAGAACTTGCTCCGTTCCACTGCATCAACCAAGGCCATCACTAGGCTGTGACACAGCACTGCTGTATTGTCCCGACGCTCCGTGTCACTGCAGGTGGACCTGGGCCATTATTGTGGTGACGTCGCAAAGGCCCTAGGCCAGGTGACCACTGCAGTGGAACACTTGCAGAGCGGAACTTTCAGTGCCAGCACCTTGGGAGGGGAGGACGGCAGTGAGGCTGCCTCAAGTGTCAGCAGCGTATCCGTGGTGGAGACCAGCACCAGGAGGCGCAGTTTGCGCTGCTCCACAGCCACAGGGACAGGCCGTGGTGAGGTGGAGGAGACAGGTGATAGGAGGCTGGGCGTTCGTGGCAAGCACCACTAGACATACAGTACGCCATCCCTGACCATGGTGGGGTAACCATGGTCCTCTCCAATTGTACAATTGCACACCCGTGACTACAACGGGCATGTTTAGTTCATCATTGTGTGTGGGAGCTCTAAATCGCATTAATGTGTGCCCGCACATACATCAGATTCTGAAGCGACTCTCCAGAATCCCAAAGGTCCTCTCAATCACATTTCTGGTGCTTATGTGGGCCGCGTTGTAGCGTTGCTCCTGTGGTAATGCTGGATTGATGTAGGGGGTGAGGATATATTCAAGCAGGGCGTATGCACTGTCACCTACAAGATGGAACCAAAGTCTTAGCAACAGTAATGAATATACATGTGTGATGCTCATGTTTTGAAGAGGTATGTATACGTACCAAGCAGGAGTCCCCCTCCAAATTCTCTATTGAGTAGGCGCCTGTGGATGCCACTGTGTCTGAATATGTAGGAGTCGTGTGTGCTCCCTGGAAATTGGGCCACTAGGTCCGTGATGATGTGCTTGGCATCGCACACGGCTTGCACGTTGATGGAGTGGTAGGACTTCCGGTTGCGGAAAATGTACTCATTGGCTGAGGGTGGAATGATGGGGACATGCGTGCAGTCGATGCATCCTATGACATGGGGGAATTGGGCTACCTGGTAGAATGCCTGTTTGGTGTGGTCCAACTGCTGTGGGGTTGTGGGGAAGCTGATGTGAGTATGTATCATTGTCAGCATGGCATCAATGAATTTGTTGAAGAAGCGTGAAAGTGCGCTTTGGGATACGCCTCCCGCTATGGCGATGACCCCCTGGAAACTTCCAGAGGCCAGTAGGTGCAGGCTGCATAGGACCTGGACGTGCGCAGGAATTGCATTGGTCCGACATGTCTGGTGCTGCAGTAGTGGTTCGAGGTCTGCAATTAGGCGCATGATCATGGCACGATTGAGACGATACTTGTCGTAAACCTCATCTTCATTTTGTCCTAGCAATGTGATGCGCACTCTGAAGACTCTCTCCTGGACCCTTCTCCTGCGCTGTCCTGCTGCATTAATTTGCATCCTCCTTGCAAGCACGTAGAGGGCTGCCATTTTGTGCAAGGAAACAGGGTCTCCTGGCCCTATTTGAATGGCTTACTGATTGGTAGCATCTGTGGCACATGTTGTATATTTTTTTTTTTAAATATTTTTTTAAAATAAACTTTACCTCCTGGTTCCGATTCCCCTTAATCTGCTCATGCTAAATAGGGATTTTTGGGATTTTCGGGATTTGCGATTTTTGATGCATTCATTAGCGATTAGTCATTTGCGATTGGCACTTGCCGGGCGCTAATAGTGATTTCGGTATTTGCGATTTTTGTGTTTTGCGATTCGTTATTTTGACGGGGCTTCTTTTAGCGATTCTTGCGGGGAATTATTTTGCGATTCTTTATTTTTTAGCGATTTGTGTTGATGCATTGGGATTCGTCTTTTGCCACTCGCTAACGGGTGATTTTAGCGATTCGGTATTTTTGCGACTTCATTTTTGGTTGATGCATGTGCCAGATAGTTCATAGTTTTAGAGTTAGATCTTGCACAATATTTGTGATTGGCCTATGCTATGGATGCAGAGGCGCAACTAGAGGCAAATTTCGGGGCGGGCTAAGAAAAAATTTCGGGGGGGGCTGAATCTTTAAGCAATAGTCAGAGTGGAGCTGCAGGGGCTCTTAGAAGGGGTGAAACAACAGCAAGGCCTCATTAACATGCAAATTGTATATTAAAGACCTGTGAAGTGCTCGGGTGCGGCTGTGTGTGTGCCCGGGAAGCTGTCTCATCCCGGGCTGCCACACACGACGGGGGGGGGCTGAAGCCCTTTGAGTCCAATGGATGTTGCGCGCCTGTATGGATGTTCACTACTGAAATCAGGGCTTTAAGTGGGCTGGGTCCTGCTGGTGCTCAGCACCGGCATCTCTAAAAATGAGGTGCTGAGACGGGTCCCTATCAGGCTTTGCATTTTTGCCCTCAGGGTGGAAAAAACACCTTAACTCTGCAGCAGTACCACCCTTCACTGGCTTTGATGCAATTTCAAAGAGACTAGTTACAGTTTTTTCAGTCTCATCATTTCAAAAGTGAAGCATTTTTAATGTTCTGTACAACGAAGCCATAGTTGCTTAGGCAACTAACAACCATTGACAAAGCCAATAGTCCTGGCTTGTTGCAGGTGTTTTGTTGCTTGCTGTATTATATATCTGGATGCAATGACAGAAGCAGCAAAATACCAGTCAGGCAGGATGTTGTGCTAGGCACCGATTTTTAACCACACACTTAATTACATCGCCCACGCCTCTCGGAGAGCCCCCCCAGTTTTTTTCATTCCACTTAAATCCCTGGCTCACATTACAGACACACCGCCTACAGTGGCAGAGCGGGAGGACATAGAGTGCAGATTGTGGGAATAACAACTTCGTTTTGGAAACACGTTGTCGTTAGCTATGTTTATATGGAAGAATTTTAACACCAGATGTGGATTGACCCTAAACCAGTTCTTAACTTGTGCCAGTATTTCCCGGTGCACCTCACCAGCTTGTATTTCTCAACACCCCACTTATTTCTGAAGTCCACCACTTGATGGCGCTGTCTTTCTGTTCTTGAGCAAAGCAGAGCGGAGAGTGTTTAAAAATTCAAGATATACATTAAAATTTTAAAATAAAATACCTTTTTGAGGCCATTGTTAGACCTTGGGGTGACATAGAATAGACCAAACTGACACATTTGTTGAAGAGTGATGGTTAGCACTTTGGGCCCTAGATTTGTTTTTACACAAATTAAGCACTGCCCGATACTAGCTGAAGTCCAGCCATAACCCAGCAGCAGGCAGTCCCTAAATACTTTAATGCAGCTGAGCATGTGTAAGACCGCTTAGAGCATCATCACCCACCACCAGCACATCACCTATGCATATGACACAATAAAGAAATAAAGATGCATGATTTGCATGGAAAGACAGATACATAAGTAACGTGATCGTGACTTCCTGTCGAACATCTGTAGAACAGAACACGTGGGCTGTTCCTAGCTGAGCCACTAAACCAATATTTACTCAAGCATTCAAGTCCCTCTCAAAGGCAGATTACAGGAGAGCTGCATGACTGCAAACCCTCCCCTCCCTGAACAGCCCCAATCAACACATAACACACCACTCAGCACCTCCACAAATTAGGTTTTTAGAGTCTGTGTTTTCCCAACACCTCTACCTTGTCACACTATATGAAAAGGAACACACAATGCAAATATTTTAAAAACAAATGAAACGACCAAGGTCTGTTTTTAGCATTCAGAATCAAGCGGCATAAAATAATCTTCTAATCGACCGGTGCACTTATCGCCACATGTATTTATTGAGATGATTCGTGTATGTTTGCACAACACGCTCGCTGACGCCCACGTTGCGCGCTGCACTGTGCTCCCACAGTGGTAAAAGCATAAATAAACAACTGTGTCTTTATAGTTCTGCAGAAGGCCTACAAAGCAATACAGGCTGCAGACAATATTCATCGCCACAATGGATTGGTGGCTGCCTGGCAATGAGTTCAGTGGCCGAGGTAGGGAAGACCGCAGCAGTAGTATGGGGTACAGTGGGTCCACAAAGTGTGTGTATGTATGTATGTGGTATTTCTATAGCACAAACCTAGCAAAAAGGCAGCGGAGCACTGTACAGGGTCAAAGGCAAGCATATGAGGAGAGGATGTGGCCTAACGGCTAGAGTGGCCGACCTTAAAGCTGAGGAACCTGGTGCGAGTCTCAGCTGGGATGCTCAACATCCTGTGATTCTGGGCAAATCACTTAACCTCCCAGTGCCTAACAAAATGAATGTGTCCGTCTGTAAAGCAACTGGTACTCATGTAAAGCGCTCTGATACCTTCTGGTTGAGTTTGCACTATATAAAAATGTAAAAAAAATATATATATATACATATATATATTAAGTATTCAACGAGGAGAGAAATCTGGGTCCAGCACATCGCCTATGCATGTGACACAAAAAAGAAATACAAATCCATGATTTGCATGGAAAGACAGAGACATAAGTAACGCGATCGTGACTTCCTGTCAAACAGCAGCAGAGCGGACCATGTGGGCTGTTCCTAGCCGAGCCACTAAGTCAATATTTACTCAAGCATTCAAGTCCCTCTCAAAGGCAGATTACCTGAGGGCTGCATGACTGCAAACCCTCCCCTCCCTGAACAGCCCCAATCAACACGTAACACACCACTCAGCACCTCCACAAATTAGGTTTGGAAAGTCTGTGTTTTTCCAACACCTCTACCGTATCACATTAAATAACAAGCATTGGCATAGCCAATAGGTCTCGCCTTTGGAACCTTTTAAGTATTTAGTTATGCAGCAGGTCCCAAAGGCGAGACCTATTGGCTATGCCAATGCTTTTTGTTATATCTGGGCATGTTGAGAGGTTAGGGGACTGGGTCTTGATGTCAGGTTGGGAGCACAGCAATGACCTACTCAATTTGAATGCGTAGGTAATACAACCGGAGGCGTGAAATGAAAGGTTCACTACCAGGAATAACAGGAAGGTGGAAAGTTAGGCTGGTTAGAAAGGTAAGGAGGGGTGGAGGCAGGCATGGTGGTGAGGGGAGAAACAGATGCATGTTAGGAGAGCGCTGTGAGGGAGGTAGGTGAAATGGGAATAGGCACTGAAAGGTAGGTCGGGTAAAGACCGTAGTAAGGCAAACAGAAGGGTAGCGAGGGGTGAAGGGTAGACAAAGAAGTGAGGTGCAGGAGAAAAAGATTCAGATGCAGAGACAGGTAAATCAAAGATGGAGAGGGGAGAATAACGCAGTCGTAGAACGAGAGAGGATCAGGTAGAGAGAGGGAGAGGTGTGTCAGAGACAGGTAGAGACAGCTGAGGAAGAGGGAATAATAAAGACTGTGGTAGACAGGTGAGGTAGAGGGGTGCATTGATATAAAGGAAGTGCAGGGATGTGTTTGGACAATTGTCCGCGGCAGCAGCCGGACTCGCACTCACCGCGCTCGTGGCCTCCACGGTTGGAGTAAATGAGGAATTCCCAAGCAGGAGGCTGGCCTCGGCAGGGAGCACAAGAGGGCAATAGGCAGCGGCAGAACAGGGGAACCTAGCCCCATGCAGCTGATAGAGCGCCACGTTATTCTGAAATTTGTAGGGGTGCATCATAATCACTTTTAGTCCGCACCCACATATTAATCGAAGTAGTTTAGGTGTGACATAGAAATTGTTTCACTAGAGATGTTTAACATAGGTGTGATTAGACATGTAACCATGCTTTCCATGAAAAGTAATGCTGCAGATCATTGCAAATGTATTTTTAGTTAATGCATAATGTTTGATTTTCATGTAACGCAATGTATTAGTTTAATGTGCGCCATGTTAAAGTTACACGTGTAGACTGCTTATTTAGGTATAAAGGAGCAATGAACTAATGCTTAAAGTGTGATCTAGGAGTGTGTTTAACTGTGTAAAGGCCTGATCCGCATATACGTTAAAGAGTAAGGCCTCTTCATTTCTTATGTTAGTTAACGTTGTAGGCTGAAAAGGATTTCCCTTGGTAAAGGCTTTGGGTTTCAGGTGAATGGAAAATTTTAGAGAAGTGATAAGGTTTTCGTTCCCATGTTTATTTTGCAGGTGCAAGGACATTTAGCTCGTTAGAGAAAATAGGTCTTTGTTTTAGGAGTTAGGATGGTACGAGAAGCCAACAGGGGAGTACATTGGAATTTACAGATGATACTTTCAGCGGAGAAGGTGCCTGGGACCCAAGGTCAAGCTAACCGTCGTTGGATGGAGTACAAGTTTCACTGGAAAAGTACTGGAAGAAGACCTGGCTGAAGAGGTGTGCCGAAGGGCGTGTTCTATGTTTTCGGGATTTTGTATTAGGGATAGTGCCCCCAGGGTGGAGCAGTTGAGGTTTAGATGGGAAGCTAGAAGGAGCATCTTAGAACGAGATCTGACTAAGTGAATGTACTTCTAAGGAAGTCTTCGCTTCTCACACCTTTTTATTCTCTTGCCTGGGAGGGAAATGCTAAGTAGGGATGTCACCTTAGAGATAGAGTAGGGATAGACTAACCGTTTTTTCCTTTTAGGCTAATGATTCCTAATGTATACATTGGACTAACGATTGCATTTCTTATGCTTTTGGAATTAATTGTACTTCTTATCTTGAGTCGTATGAGACTCTTGCATAGACTTGCGTTTGTATTAGTGCCCATTTATTTTCTTCACCTTGTATTAAGGGGTTTGTATGTGCAGTTATTCTTGATTGTAATAAAATCCTAAAAGTTTAGATTCGGAGTCAGTGGTCCTTTGGAATTGAGATTTGATTCTGTTAATTATGTATGAGAATTGAATTCCTCCCCTCTACACTATTTAGCAGATAAAAAGATCCTGGCGACCTGAGAGGATTCTTGGAGATAACAAGGTAGGTAAGAATCCGGTCCTATCAGTTGGTAGCAGAGTAGGATGGTTATCTCTGATAGTGAGGGGAGATCTAGATCAAGATGAAGAGATTTTGGAGGCCCATAGAAGTCAAGTGATGGTGACCCATCGGATGGTGAGCAGTGGACGATGGCGGATGATGGTGATGATGGAGAGTAGCGGTGCGGCGGAAAGCAGCAGTTCGTGAAGGAGTGAGTATGAATAGGGTGAGATGTTTTGTAGATTGCGGTGTTGACTTGATTGTGGGATGTCTTGCGGAGTTGGAGTGAGGGTTGAGTGATTGTGAGATCAGGCTGTGAGCGCGCGCATCCCGGGAAAATCTTAGGTTCGACGAGTAGCTTAAGTGATTGTGGTGTAGAAAACACCGGAGGTAGATTTTGTTGACCACAGAAAGGGGATCGTGAAACGTCATCGATTACCCGGACCGAGAGAGAGGGTGCGAATGTGTGAGTGCATGAGTAACTGACGCTGGTCGTGGGTTGTGGTATGTGGAACATTGAGTGATTGAAACCTATCAGTTGAGGCGATTATCCGATCGTTTCGCAGACAGACAGTTTGCCAGTTGAGGTCAACAATTTCGAGAGACTGTCGGAGGCAGTCAGAGAAGTGATTGTCCGGTCGTTTCGTGGACAGATAATTACTTCAGAGTATGAATGGGACGAATGCAAGGGTGAGACGTGAATTGTGAAGGAGGGGAACTGCTGCGAGCGGAGGAAGAGCGACGTCAGAAGGTCGGTTGGTGTGAGTCGCGCTGCCATTGGTGGATTGACATCAGGAAGTGAACGAAAACACTGTGCGCGACCAAAAATGTGTTCATCATGAAATGTTTTAAGATTTTCTGAGAACTATGTAGAGGTGACAAACATGTGGTTACTCGAGGGGGAGAAGAAGCCCCCCCTGAAGATACTCCGGCGCATTATATGGCAAGAAATGTAGGATTGCATACTATAATTTGGCTTGAAAATTGGCATAAAATGATTCATGGCGAGGGAGAATTGGCTTTCCCACGATATGGTACTTTTAGATTAGAGGTGTTGTATCAGTTGAAATCTGTAATGTCTTCGCTGCGACCTTTGCCGTGACCAACTCAGTTTGAGGCATTGCATGCATGGATCAGAGCAGCGCATGACAGGAAAAGAGATCGAAGTCAAGAAAGGGTGAAGAAGTCAATTAAGGCATTCCAGGATGCGGGGTGGGATGCGCAAGAGAAGAGGTGGAGAGTAGAAACAATAGAGGGAGACAGGTTGTACCCGCTATTAGAGAAGACAGACAGTGCGAAGGCAAAGAGCGTAGATGACGATGACAGTGATACAGATGACAGTCTGGAAGAGAGGTTGTTGTCTGAGAGACCACCTCCATAAAATCCAGATTCCTATGAAGGGAAGTCGGCTCAAGCAGAAGGGACTAGTGGATTACAGACTCAGTCAGAGGTGAGAGTAGAAGGGAAAATCTCGACAGGAACTGAGGACATGAAAAATCGGTCCGTGGCAAAGACAGAGGTTGGGAGAGGTGTGAGGTCACCGGATGCTTTAAAGGTACCGGTTACCATTGGACCCATTGTTTCAGTTTACGGATCAAGAGAGAGTTGGTAGTCTAGCACAGTCAGCTGTAGGATCGTGGAGTGTGGTTTAGGGAAATGGATCAGTGAGTGGAATGGAGCAGACTCCAAAACCTATAGAATGGAGTACGCCATTGCCAGCCACCGCAGACTCCTCTAGGGGACAGGTGGATGCGAGGTCAGTGAGACCGAGGTCTTTGGTCAAGTCAAGATCAGATTTGCGGATGTGGGCCCCACCTGTGAGGAATCAGAATCAGAGTGAGAGAACTATAGAAAGTGAGGAGCAAGGCAATTTAGGAAATCGTTCCGTTTCTAGGAGCAGGACAGAAGGGATTAGACCTCGAGAACAGGACTGCGAGTATGATTAACAGAATGGGGCAGCGTGTCGAGAGATACTGAAGGGAGCTTTGAAAGGGAGAATGTAATATGTGGTAAGGTTGAAAGCGGAAGTAGACGAAATAATAAGTGGAAATTTGCCTCTTGAAAGGATGTAAATGTATGAACAAGATGAGTTACTTTTTGTGGCGAAGGATGTGACTCGCAAGGCAAGAACTGCAGATGAGAAATTGTCTGAATTGGCTAAAAGGTATGAGGTGGATCTGTCTAAAACAAAGTCACTGCAGGGAAGCCATAGATTGCAGTATAGCGACCAAGAACTGGAAGAGAAGAGGGTCATGGGGTTGAGGACTCACATCAAGGATTTGATTATAGCAATGCGTGCATGGACCATGCTTGACACATGGGAAGAAAGGTGGTCCAAGAAGAAGAGTTCTAAAAAGACAATAGGAGAGATGCTACCTACAGGTGGGGGGATGGTGGATGTAGGAAATTTCCCTTTGTAAGAGGTACAGAACGGAGGGTATGTGCATGTGCCTTGGAGTAAGGGAGATTTGGCTGCCTTTGCGAACGATTTCCCTCGCTTGCAGGAGAAGCCCTTCGAGTGGTATAAGAAGGTTGATCGGTTTGTTAAGATCTCGAAGGGGTTATGGATTGATCTGAACACGTTGTTTGATATTGTGGTTCCAGGCGATTTATGGTCTGCATGTAAAATTGCTGTTGAGGGGCCAACTTCAGAGCCCGAAATAGATCCTGTTTCGAATGGTCCATCACCTATAGTCATGAAGAAGTTTGAGCAAGTGATTACATGGTTAAAGTCGAAAATTTCACCCCAGGATATTGATTGGGTTAAGATAGATCGGACAGTCCAAGAACCAAAAGAGACAGTGCATGAGTATTATGAACGACTCTTGCAGGCTTTCAAGCAGTACAGTGGATTAGATGCCTTAGATACAAAAGACATGGGACAGTTTGTTTCGAAGTTTGTGTTGGGTTTGAGACCAGAGGTTAGTCTCATGATACAGCAGCATCTGATTTGCTGGCAGAATAAGCTGGTGGATGAGATCTTGCGGTATGCCAGGTACTGCAGTGATGAGATAGAATCGAAGCACAGAAGGTTGAAGGATAAGTTGATGCTTGTCCAGATGCAAAAGCCCGTCAAGCTCAGCCTAGTGGAGGAACGTTAGGAAGGAAGCAGGGAAATAACCAAGGAGGAAATCAGAATGACCAGAGTCAGGGAATACCTAAGTCAGTTGATCCCAAGACAGGGATAGATGTGGCAACATTGAAGAAGACCACTGCGTGTCATCTTTGTCACCAGGTTGGACATTGGAAATGCGAGTGTCCCTTGAACCCCATAAATCAGGTGCAGCAGGAAGTAGAGATAGCTCAGGTACCTGTACCTGAAGCCACCCCGACAGTGTCTCGACCAAGATTGGTGAAAGGGGGGACTACTAGTCCGCAGGTGCAAGTTCCCCAGCCACCTAGAGTTCAAAGTGTTCCGCAGGGAGTTCGGACCTATCAACAGATGCCCTTGTTCGCAGGGTATGAGGAGTTCGGCCCAGACCCGTTGGCATGACGATGCCTGAGAGGGGAGGAAGACTGCACGCTTGGAGCAGTCTTGGAGGTAGATCAGAGGAGACCATTTGTAGAAGCAGATGTTGATGGTCACCCTACCACTTTTTTGGTTGACACTGGTGCTATCCGGTCTACTGTAAGATCAGCAGTATTTATTTTATTATTTATTTATTTAGAAATTTATAAAGCGCTCAGCTACCCCCGACGGGGGTGTCCCGGCGCTGACAACATGAGAATGCGAAGGTCAAGGAGGATAAGCTGAAGAGGAACGATGAAGCTAAAGGCAAGAGAAGAACCAGGTCTTCAGTTTCCTTCGAAACAGAGGCTCAGATGTCACAAATCTGAGTTCCATCGGTAATAGGTTCCACAGTCTGGAAGTGGCCACGGCAAAAGCCCTGCCCCCCATGCGTGCCAGGCGAAATCGTGGGCAGAACATAAGGCGAAGATGGTTCGATCTCAGATTCCGTGTCGCCTGAGTCAACCTAAGTCTATGCATTAAATATGCAGGACCTCGGCCATTAAGAGCTCTGAAGGCAAGAACTAGAGCTTTAAACTGAATACGATAGTTCACTGGTAACCAGTGCAGTTTGGCCAAATAAGGTGAAATCGAATGGCGGTAAGGAATGTTACAGATCAGCCTGGCAGCCGAGTTCTGTACTATCTGCAAACGATTAATGAGGTACGCTGGAGCCCCGACGTGCAGACTGTTTGCGTAGTCCAAGTGAGATGTTATTAAGGCATGGACTACTGTTGTGCGGGACTCAAGAAGCAGAAAAGGGATGATCTTTTTTATCATTCGGAGTTTTCCAAAGCAGGAGAAAGAAACTTTATTAATTTGAGTTTTACAGGAAAGCTCTGTATCAAATTGAAAGCCTAAGTTACGGGCAGCCTGAACTGGCGCTGGGGGAGGATTAAGTTCAGCTGGCCACCAGATGTTGGAAGGAATGGCAAATTTCTGATTGAAAAAAAGGACCTCCGTTTTATCAGCATTCAGTTTTAAATTGTTGGTGGACATCCAGGAGGCGATGTTAACCAGGCAGTGGCGAAAATTAGCTAAAGAGCTTTCAGAGTGATCCTTGAATGAAAACACAAGCTGAGTATCATCAGCATAGAAGATCACTCTGACGCCCCAAGATTCAACCACCTTTGCCAACGGCCTAAGATACACATTAAATAGGAGGGGGCTCAGGGCAGATCCCTGGGGAACCCCCCATATTAATGGTTTCTCCGTGGAGACAAAAGAGCCATGGGTGACCTGTTGGGATCTGCCCGTCAGAAATGATTTCACCCAGGCCAGCGGAATCCCGCCAATGCCCACTTCCAGAAGACGATTTAGAAGGATGTTATGGGAGATGGTATCGAATGCTGCGGATAGGTCGAGGAGGACCAGCATGGCCTCCTCTCCTCTATCCACACATTCGCGAATTGATTCAGTTGCTTCCAGCAGGGCTGACTCAGTGCTAAAGTTTGGTCTGAATCCTGACTGGGTGTCATGTAACAGATGGTTCGTTTCCAAGTAATCGGACAATTGCTCTTGTACCGCCTTCTCTAACACTTTTGCTGGTTTCGGGAGAAGTGAGATGGGCCGATAATTACTAAAACATAATGGGTCGGCACCCGTTTTTTTCAAAATTGGTAACAATAACGCATGTTTCCACGAAGATGGAAAATGGCCCGATTGCAAAGAAGAGTTCCAGATTTTTAACAGAGGAGTAATCAATAGCGGAGCTAATCCATTCAGAATCTGAGCTGGGGCAGGATCAAGGGGGGAGCCGGACTTACATTTTAGAAACAGGGACAAAGCGTGATCTTCAGACAGCGGTTTAAAAGAGGTAAATGCTATAGCGCAGGTGGTGTCATTGGCTGAAGTAGCTGCTATAGGAGTCTGTTGAATAGTTGCCGTAATGTTCACGATTTTCTCAAAAAAGAAGTCCGACAAGCCATCGCTAAGTAGTTGGCTAGGGGTGACAGGGCATGCCAAAGCAGAGGGGTTTGCGAACTCCTTAACAATATTAAAGAGCGTCTTGGTGGAATTTTCAGCTCTTTTAATTCTGTCCGTAAAGTACTGTTTCATGGCAGTACGTTTGAGTTTGTGGAACTCTTTAAGAGCTGATCTGTAGAGGGCTTTGGACTCCGGGTCGTAAGAACGGCACCAGATACTTTCAAGTTTTTTGCATTTACTTCTGTTATCCCGTAACGTCATTGAAAACCAAGGAGCTGAGGGTTTAGAACGTAAGGAGGAAAGGTTCTGCATAGGGGCAATTTGTTCAATGGCAGCAGAGAGATCATTATTAAAGGTAGATACGACTACATTAAGATCATCATCAAGAGGATCAGAGCTGTTCCTAAACAAATGTTCCAGAGCCGTACAGGTAACTTTATGCCACTTTCTACCCTGATCTCTGATAGTCGGATTCATCTTAGGTGGAGAGAGAATAGATATTCCCTAACCTACCCCAGTAATCCCTAACCTACCCCTCTCGGGACAATCAATCAAAGTTGTTGGCGTAGCTAATCAGAAATTGACCAGCCCATTGACAGAGCCAATTCCTGTGAGAATAGGAACCTTCCGAGATCGACACCAGTTCGTGGTGTGTGACTTGAGTCCAGTTTGCCTGTTAGGAAGAGATCTGTTGTGCAAGTTGAACTGCACCATCTTTTGCACACCAAAGGGAGTTGAAGTACAGACAAAGGATGATGACGCGACCTTCAAGGTTGCGAATCAGCACGTGTGTATAGAAATGTACCCAGCGCTGACGGTGGAGGAACTTCCACTTGATTTGAGGGATTCTGTGTCACTCGATGTGTGGGACTTCAGTGGAGAGGAGATCGGATTGATTAAAGGTGTAGAGCCGGTGAAGATTCAGGTTAAGCCGGAAGCAGAATTCCCTAGGACACCCCAGTACAATTTGTCACCTGAGACTACTGCAGGGATCATACCTGTAATTGAGTCTATGATCAAGCAGGGAATTCTGCGAGAGATCATGGGTAGCCCATGTAATTCACCTATCATGGGACTACAGAAACCAAGTGGGAAATTCAGGATCGTACAAGACCTGCGAAAGGTCAACGCGATAGTTGTTCCATGTTGTGTGGTGGTACCGAATCCATCTGTGATACTGTTTCAAATTCCATGTGAAGCTGAGTGGTTTACAGTGATTGATTTGTGCCAATCATTCTTCTCGATCCCACTCCATGAGGAAAGCCAATTTCTTTTTGCTTTCCGGCTGGAGAACCGCGCGTTAACGTGGTGTCGTATCCCTCAGGGGTACACAGAGAGTCCATCGATTTTTAATCAGATCCTGAAGAAGAATCTTGAGAGTCTTGTGTTGCCGCAGAACTCTGTTCTGGTGCAATACATTGATGATTTACTCATTGCTTCAGAAACCGAAGACGCTTGCAGAATTGATACCATTGCTTTACTGAATCATTTGGCAGAGAACGGACACAAGGTGTCTCCAAATAAATTGCAGTACTACCTGAGTGAAGTGCAGTATTTGGGTCACAGTATTGAGAAGGGCAGGAGAAAGGTGTCACCAGATCGCATTGAGGCCATTATGAACATGCCTGTGCCCACCACTCAGAGAGAAGTCAGAATGTTCTTGGGGGTGGTTGGCTACTGTCGCCAATGGATTCCCAACTTCTCCTTTGAAGCGAAGCCTTTACAACGGCTGACGCACAAGGATGTGAGTGATCCGGTACCATGGGACAAAGACTGTTTGATATCCTTTTTGAGGCTGAGAGAAGCCCTGTGTCGCGCTCCAGCTTTGGGAATGTCTGATTACAACAAGGCTTTCACATTGTTCTGTTGCGAGAGAGAAGGTTGTGCATTGTCAGTTCTGACTCAGAATCATGGAGGTGTCCGTAGACCAGTTGCCTATTTTTCAGCTACTTTAGATCCAGTAGCTTCTGCGTTGCCCGGATGTCTTAAATCTGTTGCTGCAACAGGTGTCAGTATTGAAAGATGTGAGAGCATTGTAATGGGACATCCACTTACAGTTTATGTGCCACACTCTGTTGAACTGTTGATGACGAGGACCAAAACACAGCACCTTACGAACAACAGATTAACGCGTTATGAGCAAGTTATACTTGCTGCAGAGAATGGGACATTGAAGAGGTGTTCTGTTTTGAATCCTGCAACATTGATGCCTATCCCAAATGCAGATGGTGAAGATTGTGAGAATCACGATTGTCTCGATGTGACTGAACTATGCACCAAACGGAGGCTAGACATTGTTGATGAACCTCTCCCTGACGAAATTTTTTTTGTGGACGGTTCATGTTTAAGAGACAATGTTGGTCAATTAAGAGCAGCATTTGCTGTATATACCATCACAGGAGTGGTTGAAGCTGCTTGTTTAGAGGGAGTAAACTCTGCACAGGTAGCTGAAATCATTGCTTTGACCCGTGCCTGCTTGGCTGCAGATCAGATCCGGATAACGATTTACACTGATAGTCAGTACGGTTTTGGTGTGGTTCACGATTTCGGACAGTTATGGTCACAGAGAGGATTTATGACATCTTCTGGTTCACCCATTAGAAATGGGGAATATGTGAGACAATTGTTAGAAGCATTACAGTGTCCGAAAGAAATTGCGGTTGTCAAATGTTCTGCCCATTGCATAGGTAGTGATATGGTGTCTCTGGGAAATAATTACGCAGATGAGGTTACCTGGTTTTGTGCAGAACAAGGATGTATATTTGCAGTAGGGTACACTGGAGAAAGCCAAGAAAGAACCGAGCTCAGCATGATGTTATCCATGGCCGATACATGGGAGGAAGTAAAACGATTGCAGGATGAGGTTACTGATCAAGAACGAGATGTTTGGATAAGGTCAGGATGTGAAAAGGGAGATGTGGATGTGTGGGTTTCGAGTGATGGACGAGCTGTGCTACCGGAAAGTTTGTTGAACCTAATGGCAAGATTGATACATGGTGCAGTACATCTTGGCAGAGAGGCAATGGTGCGAGTATTCAGACAGACATGGTACAATCCGAAGTTTCGTGCAGTTGCTGAAGCTGTATGTCAGATGTGTGTTACATGCCAGCAGATGAATGCAGGGAAAAAAACTGCTGTAACTTTGAGTCACATTGGGAGGTCAGGAGGGCCTTTCAATAGGATGCAGTTGGACTTTATTGAGATGCCAAAGTGTAATGGGTTGAGGTACATCCCAGTTGTGGTATGTGTCATTTCAAGGTGGGTGGAGGCTTACCCAACACGCAGGTGTGACACACTCACTGTAGCTAAGCTGTTGTTGAGGGAACTTATCCCTAGGTTCGGATTTCCAACCTCTTTGGAGTCAGACAGAGGGACACACTTAAACAGTGAGATCATGAAATTGCTTTGTGCTGCTTTGAATGTGGATCAGAGATTACATTGTAGTTATCGACCAGAGGCTTCTGGGATTGAGGAGCAAGTTAATGGGACTTTGAAAGCACAGATGGCAAAAGTGTGTTCTTCGACATCCCTGAAATGGCCTGATGCACTGCCTTTGTTCCTCATGAGCCTTCGTAGTGTTCCTGATAGGAGAACGGGGTTGTCACCTCACGAGATCCTGATGGGGAGGGCAATGCGATTACCAGCGATACCTGCTACTGCTCTGATTAACATCACAGATGACTTAATTCTCGACTACTGTAAGGGACTGGCTGACGTAGTCCGTTCTGTGACCTAGCAGGTGCAAGCAGCAACTGTTCCAGCCGCAAGTGACCTGTGCCATGACCTGTGCCGGGGAGACTGGGTGCTTGTTCGTAAACACATGAGGAAGAGTTGCCTGGATGTTCGTTGGCGTGGCCCGTATCAGGTAATACTGGTCACGAACACGGCAGTGAAGGGTGGAGGGTTGCCGAACTGGGTGCATGCCTCCCATACCCGCAGAGTTCCAGCACCCTTGGAAGATACAGCCCCTCTCATGAATGAAAATCCAGCTGAGGTGGCAGGGCCATCTGAGAGGGCATGTCAAGCTGTGAGGGTTGCTGATGCAGTTGGTTGTGCACTGGATCGAGCTGAAAGGGGTTGTGTCAATCTGAGCCCTGAATTTGACTCAGACGGAGAAAGTGTTGCTGTGGGTGGAGTAGAGTCAAATTATGCTGAGGGAGGAAGTAGTGCACAGGGTACCCAAAGGGAGAGCAGAAATGCCGCAGAAGCAGAAGAGGTTTGGCCTGTGAGTCAGAGACGGCTGAACCTGAGATTGGCACCTGAAAGAGATCTTGCCCCAGTTTCTGAAACGTCTGAATCTGAACAGAGTGACGAAGAACAAGCTCGAGGTAGTCTGAGAAGATCCACGAGAACAAGAGTGCTGTGTCAAAGGTACGCCTCACCAGAGTGGACATACGCTGTGACTGATGCCAGGAGTGTTGAGCTCAGGGAGGCTGAGGTCCTTGACGCTAGTCAGCGATTCCCTGAACTTGAAAGTGGATGTGCTACTGTTGGTTCCAGGGGTGGAGATCAAAGGAATACTGACTCTCACTATTCCGAATCTACCGCTTCTGAGCAAAATTTGTGAACTGATTCTGGAGACGCTGGTTTTTCCAACCTTTGGTTATGTACCACCGCATCAGGAATTAGTAATGCTTCGTCTTGAACTTTTGCAGCGTGTTTTAGAGATTTTGGGAGCTGATCTTATTTACTTTCCATCGAGACGACGAAAGAGGGCTAGGGAAATCTTTATGTGGACTGTGTAAATAAGGAACTGAAAGTTGCAAGGGGATTTCCAGCTTTTGAAGTGTCGTTCGAACTGTTTAGCAAGTGACACCCAGAGGAGAAATAGACTCTTAATTATTGCTGAGACCAAGAACTTTGAGAACTTTGAAAAGCATGGATGCTGGAAATACTCACCGTAGGTCTAAATTAGTAATAGGTACACTTATAGGGTTGGTGATAGTTTCTATAATCATAATAGTTGTAGCCTCATACATCGTTTCACATGAGCAGGAAGAGAAGGTACAGGGAACACCTACGCCCACCACTTCTAGCCAAAAGGAGGTCACTATAGGAGCTAAAAGAGCTTTACTAATCGAAGAGAGTCGTAGATTTCACATAGATATGTCTAGAAGTGATTTTAAGCATAATGCGTATGCGAAGCTGCTATATGAGTATGTTGATGCGAAAGACTTATGTGTGCATGCAGCTACCTTCTTCAGTAAATGAGGGTATTAGATACCATCACCTTCCACTAACGTATGGAATTTATTGTATTTTATTGATTAGTATCTTTTATGAAAGAGGTCAGTTCGAGTATTTCTTTTCCAATTACGATGCAGTACTTCCTGAGGTTCCAGCTTACAAGCATTTGAATAAGTATGATTATTACAAGTCAGAGGACAGACTCCGGAAGTATTTCATACCTTCTTTGGAACTGGATACGGCTTATGCTCATCGGCATAATTTGACATGTTCATTGTCAGATACAGAGAAGAAGTTTATAGGTCAAGTAGAAGATAGATATAGAAAACTAACTGAAACACGAAATACAGGGGATAGTCCAGTGGATTGGACTGATGAGGAAAGATTACATAGATCTAAGGGTAGTTATGGACATATAGCATTAGACCAAGAGCAAAAGGGGAAATTGTGTGAGAGACGTTATCGGACATATTATGAAAAGGTTCCAGTAGGACAGAGTACGTGTGATCATATTTTCACTATGGAAGATTCAGCTAAGAACTTTTTGCAAGGCTCGGTGCAAGTGATTCCAACTGTTTATTATGTGTGTGGAAGGAATGCCTATGTGAGGTTGCCTGCGAATTGGTATGGTACATGCTATTTGGCAATTATCTTCCCAAAAATGTATCATGCAGAAGATCTGGAGCTTTTGGAAACTGGACATCATTCTAGAGCCAAAAGAGCTGCGAGTGCAGGGACGGTGATTGGTGATATATTTAGAGTTTGGGTGTGGATTTGAATGATGTGAAAATTAGAAGGCTGGCAACTGAGTTGTCAATGAATACAGCAAGGTCTTTGATATTGGTGGATGGAGAGATGTTATCGATAAGGACGATGGTTTTGCAGAATCGCCTTGCTTTAGACGTATTACTGGCAAAAGAGGGCGGAGTCTGTAAATTATTGAAAGTTCAGGAATGTTGGATCGCTTCTGAAGGGGCAAGATGGCGGCCGCTCGCTCGGCTGGTTGAGTCGGTGGTGTATCCTCTCCCTCTTGGAGTAATTCCCCTCTTCTGAGAGTTCCCCCAGGATGTATGTGGAGCGACGACGACTTTAGAGGAACGATGGCGGCTATACAACAATAACTTTTTGCTAAAAAAAAAAAAAAAAAAAGAGCGCTGCGGAACTGCAGAAAACGACAGAGACTGCCATGTTCAGGGGGCTGCTATATACACAAATGATTTTTACCGGTGGACTGCTGCGGCCGTGGTGCGGCTCCTCCATCCTTCGGTGCGGGGCCCTTCTCGGCTCGTCTTGCCCTTTTCCTGTGTGGAGGTATTCGGTGGTGACGATGCCTCCAAGACTGCCGGCGAAGAACCCTCCCGCCAAGACTCGAGCTTCGGCTGCCTCGGTGGCAGCGTCAGCACAGTCCTCTGCACGATCCTCCAGTCCAGCGGCGGTTCCCAAGGATTTGCAGGTATCCCACGATGTCACTTTGTCAGGAGGCAATCTAGCTACAACCGGCAGTAGAAAAATCAAACAGACTTTACCGGCATTATTTAAGCAGCAGTCGGTAAAAGCAAAGGTATCCGCCAGCTCGGTGAGCATGGGAAGCAGGAAGGCATCGGACATTATTGACGAGGTGGGTGATACAGCTCTTCCGTCGGTGGAGGCGACTCATGCAGTGTGTAGTGATGCCTTATTAACTCCCTCTTCTATGATGGTTCAATCCCATAAGCATACTCCACTGGGCTCTTCTAATATAGATCCAGGTGTTGCTAATGAGACCCCGGAGAATATTATTTCTATAGGCAATGGAATTATGGGAATCGTAGTCCCGCAGTGCATAACAATTCCTACCTCCTCTCAACCCTTGCCTGAAACTGCCTCAACTGCCACTTCTGCCATTGCATCAGATCAAGTGCTTACTTCCAGATCAATAGAATCTTTACGTGAGCCCGAAGGGGTTGATACATTTTATTCCCTCTCAGAACATACAGGGTCATCAGAGGATGATGATCTTGATAAGGAGCTGACAGATGACGATAGTGATCCGGCTGACTGGCAGTCTGATGATGCACCCAAGGATGAAATTCTATCTCGAGGTCCCCGCACAGTTCGTAAGGCCTCTAAATTGAAAGATCAAGGGGTGTCACTGTCTAGTAAGAACTCTGGATCACTTGGATCCAAGGCCTGGGACTATTCTTTTTCTACCCAACCTGGCGCAGTCATTAGTGCCTCTGCCTCTAGTCATGTTCTGGCTGATTCTCTTCCAACTCCACCAAGCGAGATAACATTGTCAATTATTTATCAGTCTATCAAGGCTCATCGCGAAGAGACTCGCCAGGAGAGCGCCCGTACTCAAGGGGCGTGTCGTCGGATGCAAAATTCTATACGCAGAATAGCCAAAACTTGCTCTGACATTGCAGCCAGAACTGTTGAAGTTGAGGAAAGAATCTCTACTCTGGAGGATGAGGTTGCAACCCAGAAGGGTCTTACTGACCTCATCAAAGCGCAGAAAGACGATATGCTTTGGAAGTTAACCGACCTGGAAAATAGAGCTAGACAGAATCTCGGAGGATCCTGGGGATTCCTGAAGGCATGGAAGGGTCAGACACCAGGCAGCACGCGCATCGTTTTCCTTTCAAACAAAGACAAAACTCCGCCGGGGATAAGCCTCGGGCAATCCTGATTTCTTTGTGTAATTTTTTGGCAAGGGAGAAAATCTTTGACCTAGCTAGGCCCGATAGAAAAAGAGCAGGGAAAGGCTGTGAATTCTTTGCTAGGCCAGATTTGTGTCCGGCAACTGTTGAGCGGAGGTGGCAGCTCCGCCAACTAATTGGTCTGTTCCAAACGAAGGGGGCTCAGGCTTTTTTGCTTTTTCCGTCAAAATTGAAGGTAATTTTTCAGGACCAGGTTAAATTTTTTCTTTCTGAAGTCCAGGCAAAGGAGTTTCTGAATTCGATATAGCCAAGTTTGTGAAGTACGCAATATTTCACTACCCTGGGGGGGGGGGGGGGGGGGGGGGGTGAGTCTAGAATCATAAAATGGGGTCCCTAGCCATTAGCTTGGAGGGTTTTCCTCAATTTTTTCTGATTATTTGATTCATAGTCGGCGAAGGCACTTAGCGTATTGCTAAAGGAGGGGTGAAGGATCCAGGGGGGGAGCCGATATAACCAGCTCTTCTCATCACAAGGACCTAGGTCCTGCTGCCCTATAAGGGGGGTTTTGGGTTTGGGGTGCGGGGTGCGGGGGGAGGTGGGGTGGGTTGGGGTTTTCCTGGGGTAAGGGAGGGGCTAGAGCTAGTGGTGGGATTAAGGGGGGGTGCTGTTGGGGGGAATCAAAGGTTTTTGTGTAATGCTTTAGTTATGTTTTTGTATGTGTATTTAGTCCGGGCTAAGTTATATTCTGTAATTTTGGCTGCTACTAAAAGGAACAATGGGTGGCATTTGAATTTAGTTTTATCCATGAGATCAAATGGGGCTGGATAAACTGCGATTAAGCACTTAGAACATATGCGGCCTAAATGATGGTAAAAAAAGAGCCCTGTTTGCCAAACTTATTTACACTATGCAATTGGATATTGTGTGTCTGCAAGAGACACACATACCGTGGGGTAAACGGGATAGCCTGAAAGTTCCTGGTTATGACCTAATAGCTTGTCCCCTTCAGACGTCTATGGTTAGAGGGGTGGCTATTTTACTGAAACGGGGAGTTGGGGGTTGCAAAAGGGTCCTGGAGGATAGTTGGGGTAGATGGGTGATAGCAGATTTAGTTTTTGAGAATAGACCTCTAACCATCTGTACAATATATGGGTCCAATTTGGACGATCCTGAAATCTTTAGATTTTTAAATCTAGAATTAGCAGGATGGTCTCAATCTATGATTTTGTGTGGGGAATTGAATATTAGTTTGCCCGGCAATTTCGATTTTACGGGGTCCACAAAATACTCTGGTAGGAAACCTCAGGTATTTAAGGCCCTTTATACTTTAGTTCAAGAACATAGACTTACCGATGTTTGGGCTAGACATAATAAAGATGAAGAAGGGCATACATATTTTTCTGCTCCCCATAACAAATTAGTCCGTTTAATACGAGATATTAATGAAGGGTCTAATGCCGAGCCGAGCCAGCAGAAGGTGGCTATAATTAAGGCCAATATTTTGGAGTTCTTCGGGCAGGACCTGGCTGCCAAATTTGCCCATTATCGGGCAACGATGTACGAGTTTGGTGAAAGTTCGGGCAGAGTTTTTGCCAAAAGACTTCAACAGAGAAGTGTTTTAAATCGTATTAGTAGAATTCAGGATTTACAGGGCAATATTCATGACACTCAAGAGGCTGTCATGGATGTGTTCTTGAAGTTTTATATGTCACTTTATATGGAAGAGAAGCGCAACTCTCTAACCCAACCCATGTTTGATGCTTTTTTTCATAATATTGATACTCTAAGGGTCACATTGGGTCAAAATGAGGCTCTCTCCGCCCCAATCACCTGGGAGGAGGTTGAGTTGGCGATAAAATCCTTGGCCAATGGGAAGGCCGCTGGCCCGGATGCCATCCCCCTAGAATTCTATAGGGCATTCAGCGGCGAGATATCTCAGGACATTTTGTCAATCTTTAGGGGAGCACAGAGGGGAATTATCCCGCACTCCTGGACTCAAACCACTATCATCCTTTTGTCAGAAAAAAGATAAGCCCCAGTTAAATCCATCCTCTTATCGACCAATTTCTCTGATAAACACCGATAGCAAAATTTATTCTAAAGTTTTATCTTCTAGACTAGCGGCGGTTATTACTCCACTAGTGTCCATTCGGATTTATCCCGGGAAGGGACGCGGCAGACCATGTTCGCCGAGCTATTGCCCTTTTAGATTGGGCTAAGGCCACCAGTGCTCCCCTCGGGGTGATCCTGTTAGACACAGAGAAGGAGTTTGACAGGGTCTCCTGGGGGTTCCTATGGGCCGTGCTCCGCTGGAAAGGTTTCAGCACTGAATTTATTCAGGCTGTCAAGTCATTGTATTCTTCCCCTACAGCGGTACTCCGTATATCTGGTCATCAATCAGGATCTTTCGATATTAGCAGAGGTACAAGGCAGGGGTGTCCCTTTTCACCCCTGCTGTTTGCCTTGTATATTGACCCGTTTCTTGGTAAAATTGAAAGAGATCGGAACATCTGGCCGATGAAGATCGAAACTAACGAATACAAGACATTAGCCTATGCGGACGATATAGTTGTTTTAACCAGTGACGTCAGTTCTGCATTTCCAGCTCTAACAACTCTTGCTGATCAGTTTGGTCAGTTATCTGGATATAAATTGAATGCTTCAAAAACGCAGGTAGTTCAATCAACTGCAATGAGTCCCTCTGCTGTCCCTGTGGTATCTGAAGCAATTTATTTAGGGGTTAAAATTACCGCGTTGGTTGACAATATCCCGACCTCAATATTCTTCCAGTAATAAAGTCAGTCAATACCAAGCTTGAAAGGCTAGACCACCTCCACCTTTCTCTGTATGGTCGCTGCAATGTACTTAAGATGCTGGTCCTCCCCAAATTTCTCTATTTTTTCCAGAACTATTCCCCTAGAGTTTTCACGAAAGAGTATTGTTAAGGCAGAAAGGATTTGTTACAACTTTCTCTGGGAGTATCGCCGCTCACGAAGGGCAGCCAAGTGGATGTGTCTCCCCAGGGATCGGGGTGGATGGGCTGTCCCTAATCTTTTGTTATATTATTGGTCTGTCTCGATTCAATATTTAGGCTTACCATTGCTGGGAGATGGGGCAGAGGTTCCGCTTTCGAATAGACCAACAATCTACGAGATTGGCCTGGGTTCTGCAGCTAAGGGTATATTAACGTGCATTCTTGAGCCAAGCTATTTTAAGAGAACTAGGTTCAAAGTCATAGCTACCATGTTCTCATAATGGTCAATTTCTAATATCAATTTTTATACGCCCTTCAAAGCTGCCCGACTTCTACCCTCTATTTTTCAGGATCATACTATTTTTAAGTGGTAGCTATCAGGCATGAATTGTATTGGTGATCTAAGTGTAGGCGGACAAATGGTTTCTTTTTCTTTTTTAAAGGACAAGTTTCATTTGAGCTCTCACGACTTCTTCAAATATCTCCAGATCAGAAGCTTTATTGATCAACAGTTACATGAAAGACCTGCAGTGCTCGAAAGGGTTACTCTATTTTAACTAATTCAAAGAAGAACTAAAATTGGCACAATATATCAACATATGTTATCTGGCTTACCTGATGACATTGATATTCAATATTCTAAGTGGGGAGGGGGAGGAGCCTAGCGCTTGACCAAGATGGCCGCGTGAGCTTTGAGCTCCCGGGACCCACGCGCCCTCCGTCGATTATCCTGTCCTAAATCCTGTTTTATATGCACGGCATCTTGCAGATGACTCATTGCTGAGGCGATTGATGCTGCCCGGGCTCGGATCGCCCGCCGGGAACCGGAGTTGTGCATGGCGGAAGATTGAGGCCTATCTCCGAGGGATGCCAGGGGCTGGCGTTGGCAGGATGCCCGGCCTCTAATTGAACAACAGCGGACTGGCGAGGTGTGAACTGGCGGACGGAGAACGCCGTACTTTCACTTTCACTTTCTCGCCCTTTGTTTGCCTTGGCCCGGGAGTGCCTTCAGATGCTTTATTATCCTCTGGACGCCTTGCGCCCTACTCTGCCTGGTTATTGCAGATCTGGCTTCTCCTGTTCCCTCTGACTGAGAGAGGGTCGTCTCCTTGCATCGGGTGGCTCGGTGCCAGATATGTCGGGTAAAGCAGAGGTGGATAGGCTGAAACCCAAGGCTACCAGGCGGGGAGCCTATACCCAATCCAATAATATGGATCGTTATGCCCAGCAGAAGGGATCGCCTGGTGGATCGGGCCAGTCGCTGGACGTACAGAAGGCTGCCTCATCCCCGACCTCGGAGCTCTCGTTGCAGGATGTCATGGGTGCGCTCGAGGGGATGCAGGCCTCGATTGGGAGACAGTTTGATGCCCTGGCGCATAAAGTGGATACTATCTTGGTGGATGTCAACCTGATCCGCGCGGATTTGGGCAAAACTAATGAGCGGGTTAAATCCCTTGATCTCAAGACCACAGGCCTCGCTGATGAGGTCTCGGAACTTCAGACCGAAGTTCGTAAGCTGCGGGCCGAGAACGACCTCTCCGCCCGCCGGCTGGAGGACTTTGAGGGCCGGGCCAGGCGCAACAACGTGCGCATTACTGGGGTCCCGGAATCCTCGGACGAGATCTCCGCAGATCTGCTCGTGGAGGACTTGGTGCTTAACCATCTGAAGCCTAAGGGCCTTGGGAAATTTTTTGCAGTCGAGCGGGCTCACAGAGTTCCTGGCGGGAGGCCCAGGCCAGGAGCCCCTCCGAGACCGATTGTCGCCCGGCTCTTTCACTTCCGAGATCGGGACGCTATCCTGCAAGCATCGCGGGTGACGGGCCCGGTCCCTTATCAGAACGCATCAGTGAGTTTCTATCCTGACTTCACCCAGCTGGTGCAAAAGCAAAGGCAGAGTTTCCTGGGGGTGAAAAGACGGCTTCGGGAGCGGGACCTGAAGTGTGCTATGCTTTTCCCTGCCAGATTACGTGTGGTGTATGAGGACCGGACTTTCTTCTTTGAGTCGCCTGCTATGGCCGGAGACTGGTTGGACGGTTTGCCCCGACGACGGACTGGCGGGGATGCTGCCACAGACGTGGAGGGTGACCGGGATGGGCAGGGTTGATGCCTTTGGGGCCAGTCTGACTTGCTTTGGTTCTGGACAATGACTTGAGCTGATTGCAGTAATACGGAGGGTTGCGGGAGGAAGATGGGAGCTCTTTCCTCCCTCAGGGTACTTTTTGTAGTTTTGCGTTATGGTAGGGCGACAGGCACACTGCAAGTTGGGGGGGCTTTGTAAGCTGCAGCAGGGGTGCAGGGTGGGGGGTGGAGTTGGGATTTTGGGGTTGTTGTTGGGGGGTTTGTTTTTGCAAGGCGTAGTAATGGTTGTCAGGGTTGTTTACTGGTGGCACTTCGGGTGTGGGGTGGGCCTCTTTGTGTGTGGGGATGGGGGGTGGGGGCTTCAATATTATTAGCTGGAATGTTAATGGCTTGGGAGATCGTATTAAGCGGGGGATAGTCTTGCAGTTCTTGAAACGGTCTTTGCCGGATGTGGCCCTACTGCAGGAGACACACCTTATAGGTAATACTTGCCATGCTCTTAATAGAAAAGGTTACAAATTCATCGCCCACTCGGGATTCTCCTCAGGCTCCAGGGGTGTGGGTATCCTAGTTAGAGCTTCACTACCTTTCGAGGTGGACTCCACCATTGTTGATGATAGGGGGAGGTTTGTGGCGGTGGGAGGGAAGAACGTTGGTGTTGGTTTCGGTTTATGTCCCTCCTGCCCTGCAGGCCTCCACGTTTGCAGATCTGGGCAGGGCCTTGTTGGACCTCCCGGAGGGTATGCTAGTGGTGGGGGGAGACTTTAATGCTGTCGGCTCTGGGTTGCTGGATAGGTACCCGCCCAGGGACACCGGGGGGGCTCAGAAGTGGCTTCCAGATTTTATAGATACATTCGGTTTGGTAGACTGCTGGAGGCTCCGGCACCCCACACAGAGCCAATATACCTTCCACTCCGGGGCGCATGGTAGTCTCTCTCGGATTGATTATCTGCTCACTCTGGCTGCGCACGCCTCATTGGTATCTGAGGCTAGGCATATGGCGCGGGGCATATCTGATCATTCGCTAGTGTGGGTCCGGCTGGATGTCGGCCGCGAGGGAGGGGGCAGGGTTGCTCCTATTAACCCCTGGTACTTCCGTGATCCCAAGATGCGCAGTGCGCTGCTGAAGACAGTTGATCACTATTTTAAGGACAATCAGGGTTCCGTTGACTCGGCTGTGTCGTTGTGGGAAGCATTTAAGACCGTGTTGAGGGAGGAGGCCCTCTCCTTGGTAGTGGCCGCCAAGCGACAGAGAGATGGCGAGGTTATGCAGGTTGAGGAGGAAATCGCGGCTTTAGAGGTGGCCCTGGAGGGGGAGGTTACAGCGGCCTCACTGCATGATCTGAGCTTGAAGCAAGCGGAATATAGGGACCTGGTGACGAATGCCGCCAAGACCCTCAGTAGGGAACAGCAGGGTCGCTTGTACGATGTTGGCGATAAGGCCGGGAAACTCCTAGCGTGGCTGGACAAAAAAGAACGTGTTAATAGAGTGGTGCCGGAGCTGACGAGAGAGGGGGGAGAGGTGGTTGTTGATCCCGAGGGTATAGTACAGTGTTTTCGGATTATTTCCATATGTTTTACACCTCGGTTTCGGATAGGCCAACTGAGGATTCGCGTGACCTCCTGCGTGACATCGCTCTGCCCTGCCTTTCTGACGTAGATAGAGATGACCTCGATGGAGATATAACGGTTGATGAGGTGGCGGGTGCTATCCGCGCGCTGCACTCGGGCAAGGCCTCAGGCCCAAATGGTTTGCCGATTGACTTGTATAAGCTGTTTCCGGAAAGGGTCGCTCCTCACCTGCGCGCCATGTTTGTGGAGGCGCGGGGGAGTGGGTCCCTTCCGTTGGACCAGCGACTGGCGACGATTGTTGTGATCCATAAGGGTGGTAAACCCCGGGATAAGTGTGCCTCCTATCGGCCGATATCACTCCTTAATGCTGAGCCGAAAATTCTGGCTAAAATCCTGGCGGGCCGCTTGGTCAGGGTACTTGGAGACCTGATCCACCCGGATCAATCGGGTTTTATCCCACACCGTAACACCGCGTTAAACCTTAGGCGACTTCATGGAGTAATTGCCAGGGCGAGCACGCTGCGTGAACCAGCTGTTGTGGCGTCTCTTGATGCCACGATGGCGTTTGATACGGTGGAATGGGCATACCTGTGGGCGGTGCTTGCCAAGTTCGGCTTTGGCCCTGGTTTTGTGAGCTGGGTGAGGTTGCTTTATGAGGGTCCTCTTGCGAGTGTTGTGGTAAATGGGCGAGCGTCGACTCCGTTCCAGCTTGGGAGGGGCACCCGGCAGGGTTGCCCCCTGTCGCCTTTGTTGTTCGCCCTTGCCCTCGAGCCGCTGGCGGCGTGGATACGCTGGCACCCGGATATACGTGGACTTAGATGGTCGCCTGATCACGAGGACCGTATTTCGCTCTATGCCGATGACATCCTGTTATATCTCGCCTCGCCCAAGAACTCGCTTATAGTGGTTTGTGACGTTCTGACATCTTTTGGTAAGAACTCTGGTCTCGTCATCAATTGGAGTAAATCATATTTGTATGTTCTGAGCGGCGACGTCCCACCTGTCCCGCGAACTTGTTCGATTCAGATTGCCCAGCAGGGCTTCGTGTACCTGGGGATTTTTATCTCCACTGACTCAACTTTGCGGTATGAGAGGAACCTGCTCCCTCCCCTGGCGCGTTTGCGGCGGGATGTTGCGGCCTGGCGGAGGATGCCGGTCTCCCTCCTCGGACGCGCCGCTTTGTTCAAAATGATGTCTCTTCCTCGGTTCCTCTACGCCTTGCAGAATACTCTTGACTGGGTACCGGCCAGTTACTTTCGGGAGGTTGAGAGCCTCCAACGATCGTTGTTGTGGGATGGGCGGCCGCGCATTGCGATTGCTAAGTTGATGCTTCCGTGGTACGACGGGGGTATTGCGCTTCCGGACATTCGACGCTATTACTGGGCCACCCAGTTGAGCGCGATTAATCATGGTTTCTATGGTCCGGCTCTAAGCCCCGGCTACGCCATGGACCGATGGTTGTTGCGCGGTGGTAATTATCACCGAGCGTTGTACTCAAGATCGCTGGACTCGTCCCTCACAGGGCCCACGGGGGTGGCGGTGCGGATGTGGAAGTTGGCGACTGACTCGCTGGGCTGGAAGGATAGGCTCACCCTTGCTACCCCGTTGTTTGAGTCTGACAAATTAGGGAAGCTTTGGCATACCAAAGGTTTTGAGAAATGGGACTTGATCGGTATCTCCAGGGTTGGAGATTTGCTGATCAAGGGGAGGGTGAAGTCCTTTGAAGAGCTGCAGAAGGAGTATGAGTTGGGGAAATCTGAGTTTTTCCGCTATGTTCAGGTGCGTCATGCCCTGCGGTCAGTTCTCGTAGAAGGTGAGAAGGTGCCTGAATCCTCTCCATTGGAGGACCGGATCCTCGATGGCCATATGCCGGAGAGTACGATCTCTCTTATCTATAAGAAATTGATTAATGTTCGGGCTGACCTGCTATTGGGGCTGCGGGATCAATGGATTAGGGACGGACTTGAGCTGGATGACGAGGACTGGCAGTCTGCGGTTTCCTCTCCTAAGGAGGTTGCGATCCCGTCGCGTCTGCGGCTGGTACAGCTCAAAATACTCCACAGAGTCTATGTTACGGGGCCAAGGCTGGTTCATATGGGATTTTCTGAGGAGGGCTTATGTAGGAGGGGCTGTGGTATGGTGGGTACCTTCCTGCATATCATTTGGGAATGTGGCGTCATCATGGAATTCTGGAGGAGAGTCCATGCGGTAATGGGGGAGGTGACGGGCATTGTTATGCAGCCGGAGGCGCGGTGTTGTCTCCTGAACGTGTGGGGGCCTGCTGACCACAATGAGGCACAGACCCAGTGGGTGACTCTGTGTAACATGGTGGCTAAGCGAGACATCACGCGCCTGTGGGGCTCCGCGGGACCCCCCACATTGGCTGCGTGGAAGGAAAACATGGACTGGAATATGTTCAGGGAAAAGACGGTATATTGCGCTAGAGGGCGCCCTCGGAAGTGGCATGCCATTTGGGGGCGGTGGAACCAATATAGGGGGGGCATATGCCTTGCCCCTGATCTGGATCCCCCCGAGGAGCAGCTCTCTCCTTAGCATTCTTTCCAGCTCTGTACATATGTTCTGATTGTTAATTGACTTCTTGGGCCTCTGCTTTTCCCCTTTTTCCTCTTATCACAGCGCTGTGACTGATAGACGAAGGGGGTCCGGTCTCCCCTGAGGGGCAATCACCAGGTGTATTCAGTGTACTTCGCCTTGCTTGGGTTTGGTTTGTGTTTATTTAAAATGGAACCTTTTTGTTTCTCCTTTCTATGCACTGTGGATGCTTCTTTGTATTGCTCTCTTGAAGCTGCCGCACCTCCGGGTTGTCGGCTGAATAGCTGTGTCCTTATTTTTGATGAATAAAGGTTTTTAAAAAAAAAAAAAAAAAAAAAATTCTAAGTGGGAGACTAAATTGGGCAAGACTGGTGTGGACGTAAGGCCAGCGTTAGATCTGGCAGGCTCTGTCTTAGTTTCAGGCAGCCTACAGACGCAAAGTTTTATGTCAATCTTCGATCTCTATTATACACCGGCAAAAATTTCAAAGTGGGGGGCACGGAAGGGTGATTCTTGCTCAAGATGTGGCCTTGTGGCGGCAGATGCTATACACATGTTCCATTCCTGCCCGAATCTGAGGGAATTCTTCTATGATGTCGAGTGCTTCCTAAACCGGGTCCTTAATATTCCAGTCATCATCTCTCCAGAGTTGGTAATAATGGGGTGTGTAGATAGCGAGTTATCTGGAATAACGACTCATGTTTCTGCATTTTTGTTTATTGCCAGGTCGATGATTCGTTTGCGTATCACCTCTCAATGGCTAAGCCCCGTAGCCCCCACGTTTTTTAATTGGCGAGCCAGAATTTTGGCTTAGTTTAATCTGGAGTCAGCAGTTTTTTTATTAAGGGGAAGAAGGAGGCGTGAGGTTGCCTGTAAGATTTGGCTCCCCCTAGAGGAATGGTTAAAGCACTGATGTCTTTATTATCAATAATTGATATAATTCCGAATGTATTGTTTTTGTCTTCCTTGTCGGATTTGTCTGTCTTTCAGGTTTTTTTTTCCTCCCTCTACAGAAAGCCTATATAAACCCAGTCAATTATGTTTGTTGCTGCTATTCCCCAATTGTACTCCCCTATGTCTTAACCTTGGTTTATATTTCTGTAAGTCAGCTGGTTTCTTTGATATGGTATTTATTGTGTTATGCTCTTGCCTCTCAATAAATCAATAAAAAAAAAATGTAAAGTAAAAAAAAAAAAAGAAAGTTCAGGAATGTTGTATGTATATTCCAGACAACAGCAAGGATCTGGAGACATATATAGACAACATTACCACGATTCATCAAGAGATTGAGGATCTGACTGAAGAAGGTGTGTGGGAAAAGATTGGTAAAGGATTTGGTCGTGTGGGAAATTGGTTTGCGAATTTGGGAAAAGGGTTCCTTGGGTTTGTGCTAAAACCCCTCATCATTGTTGTGGTTTGTGTGATCTATTTGTGCGGATTCATCAGAGCTTACAAGTGGTACAGGGGAAACAGAATTGAAAGAGCTCTCAGAGACTACAGGACAGTCAATATCAGAACATTAAGAATATGGAGAGATTCCGATGGGGGAGGATGGCGACAAGTACTGTTTAGGTCGGTTCTTTCTCCAAGGGAATTAATAGTGTGATGACATTTGTCATCAAAGGGGGGAACTGATAGAGCGCCACGTTATTCTGAAATTTGTAGGGGTGCATCATAATCACAGTTAGTCCGCACCCACATATTAATCGAAGTAGTTTAGGTGTGACATAGAAATTGCATCACTAGAGATGTTTAACATAGGTGTGATTAGACATGTAACCATGCTTTCCATGAAAAGTAATGCCGCAGATCATTGCAAATGTATTTTTAGTTAATGCATAATGTTTGATTTTCATGTAATGCAATGTATGAGTTTAATGTGAGCCATGTTAAAGTTACACGTGTAGACTGCTTATTTACGTATAAAGGAGTAATGAACTAATGCTTAAAGTGTGATCTAGGAGTGTGTTTAACTGTGTAAAGGCCTGATCGCATATTCGTTAAAGAGTAAGGCCTGTTCATTTCTTATGTTAGCTAACGTTGTAGTCCGAAAAGGATTTCCCTTGGTAAAGGCTTTGGGTTTCAGTAGAATGGAAAATCTTAGAGAAGTGACAAGGTTTTCGTTCCCATG
Source organism: Triturus cristatus (assembly GCF_964204655.1). Classification (NCBI taxonomy): domain Eukaryota; kingdom Metazoa; phylum Chordata; class Amphibia; order Caudata; family Salamandridae; genus Triturus; species Triturus cristatus. The sequence continues at coordinate 1,053,074,808 of NC_140593.1, forward strand.
TTTCTTTTGCAGGTGCAAGGACATTTAGCTCGTTAGGATGGTACAAGAAGCCAACAGGGGAGTACATTGGAATTTACGGATGATACTTTCAGCGGAGAAGGTGCCTGGGACTCAAGGTCAAGCTAACTGTCGTTGGATGGAGTACAAGTTTCACTGGAAAAGTACTGGAAGAAGACCTGGCTGAAGAGGTGTGCCGAAGGGCGTGTTCTATGTTTTCGGGATTTTGTATTAGGGATAGTGCCCCCAGGGTGGAGCAGTTGAGGTTTAGATGGGAAGCTAGAAGGAGCATCTTAGAACGAGCTCTGACTAAGTGAATGTACTTCTAAGGAAGTCTTCACTTCTGTCAAATCACTACGTTGTCTCTTACCTTACGGTGTTTTCTCAACGTAGTAGATTTCGCAGGGACGCAAGAGACCAACTTCCCAAATATCTAAGTTATACCTGTAAGTTTGAATCTTACTACAAGATATGAATTAGAAATCTAGGAGGAGGGCCGGATACTGGACGTGATGTTGGAGGTTTTAGTTGTCGACCTGTTAATTACAATAATTACATAGATTTACTATTCTTTCTATGCTTGTAGAATTTGAGTATCTACTTTTATTCTAATTGAGATGAAAACGTAATTTAGTGACTAAAGCCTACCTGCGTACAACTCTTGTAGGCCTACGTCCGAGTATTTTCTTTTGTTGCGCGAAGAGGGATGATTGGCAAGATGTGGTGAGATTTTCTGTGATGGTAATTGTTCTTTGGAAGAGCGCCGAGGTCTTTAAGTTTTAACCCCTGCTCTGATGTTGGATGCAGAAGGTTATTCCGTCTTTTCAGGATAGATGTTTTGTTTCATTCTTCCTTTACAAGCTCAATTTGTTAAAACAGCGCAATTTCCAAACGTTTCACACAAATAAATATTCTTTTTTCAGCAAACAAAACTACATTGCTTTTGACCTTCAGCAAAAAACATAACGCTTGTAACTTGTAAATAAACCCCCACTTTAGTGCTTGCTTTTTGTCTTTTCTTGCATGAATCCTTGTAGTTCCTATAACCTTTACTTTGTAAAGTTTCCAAAAACTATTAGTCTTTTTTAAAGAGCCTTTCTTTCGTTGGGCGCCTTTAAATTAGAAAGTACTTATCTCCTTATCTTTGTCTTTCCTCTCTAGGGCCAGCCGTCATGGAGAAGAGAACCGTCAGCTCCGGAGATCTACGAGGGAATTCCACTTCCTGAATCAGGTAAGGCCTTGTAGTCAAGCAGAGGCATTCTAACGCGGTCCGACGCGCTAGACAGATCGAAGGCAAAGCGCCTTCCAGAACACTGGGTGCGGTTTAAATAGGAAACCGCACCCGGTGTTTACACGTGCGCCTCACGTTTCCCAACACTCTGCAGGTGCACAAGCTCACGCGCGCTGCCCCCGGTGATTAACTCGTGCTTCTCATGTTTCCCAAACCTCTGCAGGTGCACAAGCTCACACACGTGGCACAAGCGAACTTGCACAAAACGAAAATAACGTGACTTCGATACAGGTGCTTTTCAATCACGCATTATTCAGCAGGCAATACAAATCAACACTAAATACTTCTTTTGCAATAAAACAAAGACCAAAGACATATACATTAGAAAACACGTATCCTAACACTTATAAGGTCGTGCTGGTGCACGGGTCAGGGGTGGGTTTTTACAGGGGAGCATATAAGTGTGTGATTAAACCACACGTATGTCCATTGCCCAACTCGAAGTTACGTGTTAACTTCGCTACATATGGTCAGTGGTCATGAGGTTCATGACAGTACTCCCCTCTCAAGATCCCTCCTAATACACTGGCTATTGGTCTAGGTTTCTTTGGAAATCTTACATGAAAGTTTTTTATCATCTTAGGAGCGTTCTTTAAATTAGTTAAAGGTTCCCAGGATCGTTCTTCTGGGCCATATCCTTTCCAATCGATTAAATAGAATAATTTTCCACGAACTCTTTTGGAATCCAGGATTGCTTTTACTTCAAATTCTGGATGACCGTCTATAATAATTGAAGGAGGAGGACGAATTATTCGAGTGTGAGGATGGAAAGGTTTGATTAGTGACACATGGAAAACTGGGTGACATTGATATTTTTGCGGAAGTGTAAATTTAACACATACCGGATTTATTATCTTTTCTACTGCAAAAGGACCTATAAATCGTGGATTGAATTTCTTGTTACCTTTAAGTCTTATATTTCTTGTATTCAGCCAAACCTTATCTCCTACTTTGTAAGTGGGTTGAATGGTTCGATGTTTATCAGCTGCTTTCTTTTGACTCTCTTTAGCTTTTGCTAAATGATATTGGGCTTCCAAATGTATAGTACTTAATTTAGAAATATAGTCATGTATAGATGGTACATCAGAGGAGTTTTCTATCTCACTTGGAATACTTTTGGGGTGAAATCCGTAGTTACAAAAAAATGGTGACATGCCCAGGGAGGAGTGATCTAGATTATTATATGCAAATTCCAGAGCACATAACAAATCTGACCATTCTTCATCAATATTCGTTAACATACATCGCAAAAACTGTTCCAAAGTTTGATTGGTTCGTTCAGTTAACCCATCAGTTTGAGGATGATAACTTGATGATAACCTAACTTCCATGTTCAACAATGTACTTAGTTTTTTCCATACGTGGGAAATAAATTGGGAACCCCTATCGGAAATAACCACTGACGGGATTCCGTGTAGTCTTATCACATTGGTCATAAGAATGTGAGCTAATTCCATAGCAGTGGGGAGTCTTTTTAAGGGTATAAAATGTGCCATACGAGACAATTGATCTACTATTGTCAAGATGGTGGTATATCCTTTTTTGGTTTGAGGAAGTTCTACCACAAAATCCAAATAAATAGTGTGCCATGGTTGTGGTGGTATGGATAATGGTTTTAACAGACCACTAGGAGCTTGATGAGATGATTTATTCTGACAACAAACACTGCAGGTTTCTACAAACTCTTGTACATCTTTGAACATGGAAGGCCACCAAAATTTTCTTTTGATGAGCTCATACGTCTTAGTAATTCCTGGATGAGCTGACAACAATGTATCGTGATGGAGACGCAAAACTGCTTGTTGACTTTCAGATGAAGGTACCAAAATTTGATCATTGACAAACAAAAGATCATTTCTTTCTTGGACACAGGGATAATCCTCTTTCCATTGATCAACTTCTTTCATCTTAAATGACTTCTTTAAGTCTGTAATAACATCACAAGTACTCAAACTGGCTTGAAAACATGTTGCTGGTAGGACAGGTTTTGCTATGACATTGTGTTCATAGTCCTTTTCTCCAATGCGAGATAGAGCGTCTGCTTTTAAATTTTCTTTCCCTGGTCGATAAGTGATTACAAAATTATAATCATTGAAAAACAAAGACCAACGTAATTGTCTGGCAGAGAGGGCCTTAACAGATCTTAAAGCCTGTAAATTGCGATGATCAGTATAAATTGTTATTGGATGTCGCGCACCTAACAAGTAATGGCGCCATTCTTCAAAAACTGCTTTTATTGCCAGTAACTCTTTGTCTGCAATGGCATAATTTTGCTTGGGTGCGGTTAGCTTCCGAGAATAATATGCAATTGGATGCATTTGACCAGTGTTTTTATCGCGTTGTGATAAAATACCTCCTAAAGCGAACTGAGAGGCATCTGCTTCAACAATGAAAGGTTGTGAGGGGTCTGGATGACTTAAAATAGGGGCTGTGGTAAATTTAGTCTTTAACTCTTGAAACGCCTTTTCTGCAGAATCTGACCATTCAAACTTTACTCCTTTTCGTAAAAGCCTTGTTATAGGAGTAATTACTTGAGAAAAGTTTTGAATGAACCGGCGATAAAAATTTGCAAAGCCCAAAAAGCTTTGTACCTGTTTCACAGAAACTGGATTTGGCCATGCTGTTACAGCTTCAATCTTTTTCGGGTCCATTTCTATGCCTGATGGGCTAATAATGTAACCAAGGAAGTCTACTTGAGAGACATGAAACAGGCTTTTTTCCAATTTTACATAAAGAGAATTAGAAAGCAATCTTAGAAGAATGGCACGCACTTGCTTTACATGTTCTTCTTTTGAATTTGAATAAATGAGTATGTCATCTATGTAAACGACACAACAAACATCTATAAATTCATGTAACACTTCATTTATAAAAAATTGGAAAGCAGCTGGAGCATTACAGAGTCCGAAGGGCATAACTTGATATTCAAAAAGGCCGAATTTTGTGCGAAACGCAGTCTTCCATTCATCGCCCTCTCGAACTCTTACAAGATGATATGCTCCGCGCAAATCCAATTTAGTATAAATTGTTGCCTGTTTTACTTGATCCAGTAAAGTTGGAATGAGAGGTAAAGGATACATATTTTTAATTGTAATGTTATTTAGTGCTCTATAGTCTATACACGTGCGTAACTCTCCCCCCTTCTTTGGTATGAAAAAAAGAGAAGAAGAGACTGGAGACTTAGAGTGCCTAATGAAGCCATTTTCAAGGTATTCGTCCAAATAGTTTCGCAAATGTTCGTTTTCATTTTCAGTCAACGCATATATCCTGCTACAAGGTAATGTAGCTCCTGGAATCAAATCGATTCGACAATCAAAGTCTCTGTGAGGAGGAAGAGTGTTCGCCTTTCGTTTATCAAAAACGTCAACAAGATCTGAATACTCAGATGGAACTCCCTCCAAAAGTAGAATACTTGAGGATTCAATAGGAAAGTCATACCCTTGGACTATGTTTTCTTGATGGTTCCCACAAAAACAATGATGTTGACAATGCCTTGATTTAAACTTAATGATTTGTGTTTCCCAATCTATACTGGGGTTATGTAGTTTTAGCCATGGTATTCCTAAAATTAGCCTAAACGGAGGTGCATCTATGATATCAAAAGTTATGTGTTTGCTATGTAAGCTAGAACTTGCCATACTCAAACATTCTGTTTGATTTTGGATGGGACCTGACGACAATTCTTTCCCATCTACTGCCCTTACAATTTCTGGAGTTATTTTGTTCTCAGTTTTAAAGCCCAATTTAACCAAAAAATGTGTATCTATAAAATTGCCTGTGGCCCCTGAATCAATCAGGGCATCAACTTCCCATGAACTCCCAGGGTCTGATACGGCAGATAGTTTTACCTTAATACACAAATGACGACTCCCTAAAGGAGGAACTGTTGTAGAGGCCAGACTAGAAATAGCACCCGATAAATTGACCTCTTCTTTCATCGAGTGTGCTAGTTTTCCGATTGCGGTTGAACTAATGCTACCTCTGAAGTCTTAGTTTTCCATTGATTAGGCCGTGTCGGGCATTCCTTAACAAAGTGACCAGTCTTTCCACAATATAGACACTGGTTGAGTTTCCGCCTTTTTTCCTTTTCTTCTTTAGACAACGAGCCACGAATTGTGCCTATCTGCATAGGTTCTACAGGATCTGTTTTAGGCGGCGTATCTTTTACTGTGGTGGATTTTTCCTTGAACATGAACAGCTTATGATCAGATTTCCCTCTTTCTCCTCTTCTCTCAGACAGCCTGTGATTTAATTTTACTACCAGATCTATGAAATCATTTATATCTTCAGGAGGTTCTAAAATTTGCATCACCATATCTTTTAATTCTTCCTTTAAACCTCTGTAAAAGAGTGATACTCTCTTGTGTTCTGGCCAATCTGCCTCAAGAACCAGTCGATTGAATACTGAAATATAATGAAGCAGGTCAGATGTCCCTTGTTTAAGGTTCAAAAGCTCATTATCCGCAGATTGAACAAATACATGCTTTGCAAAAAGCTTTTTCATTGCGCGCTCAAAAGCCTTGAAATTATATAAAATAGGGTCATCTCTTTCAACTAAAGGTACTGACCAGAGAGCTGCATCTCCACCCAAATAGGATAGCACAAAAGCTACCTTAGAAGAATCATCAGGGAAGGCATTTGCCTTGGCTAAGAAATGTAGATGACATTGATTCATAAAAATGGAATATTTATTATTATCGCCATAAAATCTCTCCGGTTGCGCGAGAGGTATGGGAACTGGGGTGACTACCTGAATCTGAGTTGGTGTACTAGTAGAAGAGGAAGCTGAATCAGAAAACGTTTTAGGAAACGTAGCGGGTTTAATAAGAGGTTTCTGAATTGCACCTTGCAAGACTGACAAATCTCTGGGTAAAGCAGCATTTTCTGTCTTAATTTCTGTTAACATTGCTGCGATATCTTGCAGTGAGATTTGTGAAGTTTGGTCCATTGCGTCCAGGCGAAATAATCTTCTTGGGCTTTGCCTTCTGTCAAATCACTACGTTGTCTCTTACCTTACGGTGTTTTCTCAACGTAGTAGATTTCGCAGGGACGCAAGAGACCAACTTCCCAAATATCTAAGTTATACCTGTAAGTTTGAATCTTACTACAAGATATGAATTAGAAATCTAGGAGGAGGGCCGTATACTGGACGTGATGTTGGAGGTTTCAGTTGTCGACCTGTTAATTACAATAATTACATAGATTTACTATTCTTTCTATGCTTGTAGAATTTGAGTATCTACTTTTATTCTAATTGAGATGAAAACGTAATTTAGTGACTAAAGCCTACCTGCGTACAACTCTTGTAGGCCTACGTCCGAGTATTTTCTTTTGTTGCGCGAAGAGGGATGATTGGCAAGATGTGGTGAGATTTTCTGTGATGGTAATTGTTCTTTGGAAGAGCACCGAGGTCTTTAAGTTTTAACCCCTGCTCTGATGTTGGATGCAGAAGGTTATTCCGTCTTTTCAGGATAGATGTTTTGTTTCATTCTTCCTTTACAAGCTCAATTTGTTAAAACAGCGCAATTTCCAAACGTTTCACACAAATAAATATTCTTTTTTCAGCAAACAAAACTACATTGCTTTTGACCTTCAGCAAAAAACATAACGCTTGTAACTTGTAAATAAACCCCCACTTTAGTTCTTGCTTTTTGTCTTTTCTTGCATGAATCCTTGTAGTTCCTATAACCTTTACTTTGTAAAGTTTCCAAAAATTATTAGTCTTTTTCAAAGAGCCTTTCTTTCGTTGGGCGCCTTTAAATTAGAAAGTACTTATCTCCTTATCTTTGTCTTTCCTCTCTAGGGCCAGCCGTCATGGAGAAGAGAACCGTCAGCTCCGGAGATCTACGAGGGAATTCCACTTCCTGAATCAGGTAAGGCCTTGTAGTCAAGCAGAGGCATTCTAACGCGGTCCGACGCGCTAGACAGATCGAAGGCAAAGCGCCTTCCAGAACACTGGGTGCGGTTTAAATAGGAAACCGCACCCGGTGTTTACACGTGCGCCTCACGTTTCCCAACACTCTGCAGGTGCACAAGCTCACGCGCGCTGCACCCGGTGATTAACTCGTGCTTCTCATGTTTCCCAAACCTCTGCAGGTGCACAAGCTCACACACGTGGCACAAGCGAACTTGCACAAAACGAAAATAACGTGACTTCGATACAGGTGCTTTTCAATCACGCATTATTCAGCAGGCAATACAAATCAACACTAAATACTTCTTTTGCAATAAAACAAAGACCAAAGACATATACATTAGAAAACACGTATCCTAACACTTATAAGGTCGTGCTGGTGCACGGGTCAGGGGTGGGTTTTTACAGGGGAGCATATAAGTGTGTGATTAAACCACACGTATGTCCATTGCCCAACTCGAAGTTACGTGTTAACTTCGCTACAAATGGTCAGTGGTCATGAGGTTCATGACAACTTCTGACACCTTTTTATTCTCTTGCCTGTGACGGAAATGCTAAGTAGGGATGTCACCTTAGAGATAGAGTAGGGATAGACTAACCGTTTTTTCCTTTTAGGCTAATGATTCCTATGTAGACATTGGACTAGCGATTGCATTTCTTATGCTTTTGGAATTAATTGTACTTCTTATCTTGAGTCGTATGAGACTCTTGCGTAGACTTGCGTTTGTATTAGTGCCCATTTATTTTCTTCACCTTGTATTGAGGTGTTTGTATGTGCAGTTATTCTTGATTGTAATAAAATCCTAAAAGTTTAGATTCGGAGTCAGTGGTCCTTTGGGATTGAGATTTGATTCTGTTAATTATGTATGAGAATTGAATTCCTCCCCTCTACACTATTTAGCAGATAAAAAGATCCTGGCGACCTGAGAGGATTCTTGGAGATAACAAGGTAGGTAAGAATCCTGTCCTAACACAGCCATACAACAGGAGTGACGTATTGTGACAGAAGTAGCCGAGCGACGTTACTGGTTATAAACTAGAAGTGGTGGGGGGAGGTGGGGACAGACGGACACCACTTGCACAAAGGGGGCATTGAGGGCCCGAATGGCTTCACTCCGGGAGAGTGCACAAAGCTCAGAGGCGCACACCCGGGTCCCAGCTGGGTAAAATATGGCAGTTCACTTTCGGACTCGGCCCTGTAAACAGTGATTTGTAGAGAGCAGGGACATGTCCACTTCACTGACCAGCCAAAGACAGACGATGCTCTATCGTGCTCGTCTTGCTGGCAGCGCTACCCTGCCCAACCACCGCCGGGTAATGTTTGCCCGTGACAGGGTTGTTTGTGAACTATCGTTTCGGGTACCTCAGATAGCGGAGTCTTTGTAAAAATATTAACCCACCCCAACAGTGTAGAGATCCGTGCAATAGGCAGGTGAAAAGAAATGCCTCGCGACTGTGCAAGGTCCGAGTCAGAACACTTCTGTGGTGGAAGGTGATGTGATGTGGTGCATCGCCACTTGGGAAGTGCAGAACCGCTCTCGGGAAACAGTAAAAAGAATGAAACGTTTGAAGAAGGTACAGTCGGTTGTGGAAGGTGCTGTGATGTGGTCCGGCGCCACTTGCAAAGTGCAGAACAGCTCTCGGGAAACAGTAAAAAGAATGAAACGTTTAAAGAAGGCGCAGATTTAAAGAGATGTTCCCAGCCAGTATGTTTTTATTCGACAATACCAATGCACCACGTTCCACATACTGGCCTGAACCAACATTGCAGTCATGCCGCTAGGGTGCCATATGTTGTCTCACTACAAAGTGCAAGGTGTTGTTAAATTTTTTGATTTCAACAGAATTGCTTTGCTACTGAGAGCTAAAACAAGCATTGGCCACGCGGCCGTGAAAGCGACACGCCGCGAAAGCGATCGCTCTAAGAAGCAGCAGCTGTTTTCAAGCACACTCGTGCTTGTGGCACCATCCGCCTTGCGGGAGCGAGCAACAGCCAATTAGCATGCGCGCTGCTGCTCGCTCCCGCAAGGTGGATGGCGCCACAAGCGCGAGTATGTGCTTCAATAAGAGCAGAGCGACGGCTAAAGGCCCTCCTAAGCAGCGTATGCGCACTGCGTAGGCGAGACCAAAAAAGGAACACAAAATGTTAATATTTTAAAAACCATGACACGATCAAGGTCTGTTTTTAGCATTCAGAATCAAGCTGCATAAAATAATAATCTAATCGACCGGTGCACTTATCGCCATATGTATTTATTGAGATGATTCGTGTATGTTTGCATAACACGCTCGCTGACGCCCACGTTGCGCACTGCACTGTGCTCCCACAGTGGTAAAAGCATAAATAAACAACTGTGTCTTTATAGTTCTGCAGAAGGCCTACAAAGCAATACAGGCTGCAGACAATATTCATCGCCACAATGGACTGGTGGCTGCCTGGCAATGAGTCCAGTGGTCGAGGGAGGAAAGACCGCAGCAGTAGTATGGGGTACAGTGGGTCCACAAAGTGTGTGTATGTATGTATGTGGTATTTCTATAGCACAAACCTAGCCAAAAAGGCAGCGGAGCACTGTACAGGGTCAAAGGCAAGCATATGAGGAGAGGATGTGGCCTAACGGCTAGAGTGGTTGACCTCAAAGCTGAGGAACCTGGTTCGAGTCTCGGCTGGGATGCTCAACATCCTGTGATTCTGGGCAAATCACTTAACCTCTCAGTGCCTACCAAATGAATGTGTCCGTCTGTAACGCAACTGGTGCTCATGTAAAGTGCTCTGATACCTTCTGGTCGTGTTTGCACAATATAAAATGTAAAAAAATAAATATATATATATATATATATATATATATATATATATTCAACGAGGAGAGAGATCTGGGTAACTATTGGACAGTTACAGCATTGTGGTGTAGTGTTCTTTAAGGAGGTGACACTTCAACTCTTTCCTAAATAGGAGCAGCATTGGAGGGATCCTTATGGATAGGGGGGATTTTGTTCGACAACCTGGAAACATAAAACGAAAGGGCTTGTTTTTTGTTGTTGGTTTTTTTTTGGTTTACACTTGTTATTCTCAATTCTGTTGGGCCTGTCAGTGGGCGTGCCAGGAACCAACAGATATAGTGAGCTTGTCTGCAAGATAAGTGTGGTTATTGGTCATGAAGGCTAGGTAGATGATTCTTTACACAAACTATAGACCGCAACTTTCTTTGGGCTTCAAAGCAGAAGGATTAGTTTCTCCTTAGGTCGACGGGAGGATTCTTAGATTCATCCAACTGAGTTGGGCTCTATAGTTTGTGTAAAGGTCTGTGTTGGGGAGGGTTATCCCCAGTGGATGATTTATAAAAAAAAATAAGTTCCAGGGCTCTAGTCAGGAGGCAGCTTGCACCAACCCATTTCTGTCTCCTGTTAGCGCCGCCTAACACTGAACCATGAAAGTGGGGAGATGGCCAGAGCTGCCAACTTTGGAGCTGGGGAACCAGCTTTGAGTCTCGGATGTCAGCTCAACATTCTGTGATTCTGGGCAAATAACTTAATCTCCCCGTCCCTACCATAAATGAATGTGCCCTTAACTGGTCTGCATGAAAAGTGCCGGTGTTGAGGATTAAGTGCTGGTGCTGATCACCAGAAACCACTGTCTCAAATTAAGCACTGGTTCGCCCATTCTCTACAGCACCGCTGAACTCCCCTTAATTTGTTTGTGGATAAGTAAATGATTCACCTGGTTTTGAAGCCACTGAGGATCGGCAATTGGAGTCCTTGGAGTCCCAGCAGAATGGGGGTGATGTGATCATACTTCCTTCTTCCCTGGATGAGACATGTGCCAGAATGTAGGATGCCCTTAATGGGGCGAGTGTTTAGTCTGGGAGATGGAAGAGTTCCTTGCCTGAACAGCAGTTCCTAAGTCGATTTTTGGAAGAATGCCTTTCACTTTCTTTAGGAGTGAGGGCTGATAACAGGCCGCCTTTTTCGGTAATGTGTCCCCGAGGGTGAGGTTGGTCTCCAAGGTGATTCCAAACGACATGGCATTCCGTGAAAACTAGTGTTCTAAGCCTTTTTCTCTCTGTCAGATTACATGTAACCAAATACCTGTCTAGAGCGTGTAACATAGTGTGATAAAAATCCACTGTTAAAGACCTATTGGAGTCTACTACTCACCAGAACTACACACTATGCCCCGTCCATGCCACTACTTGGTCTGCACCATGGTGCACTAGTGACATTGCCGCAGGAGTTGGTCGCATGGTAGGATTGCGGGTTGCACACACTGGAAGATGTTTGCCATTACGGGCTACTTCTTACCATGGAAGAACTCACAGCTGACAACAGTATCCCCCCAGAAACGTTCCTGCTACACACTTCCATCACACGCTCCATGAGAATGTATGCATTGGGGCGATATCCAACAGGAACCTACACTACACAAAGCAATGCAATATCTTCACGTCATGGGGGATGGACGTCACCTATCGTAGTCGATAGCCAGCTCCCTGCGTTCCCATGACATTACATCTCTCACCCGGCTATGCCAGCATTGCAACGCAGATCTCGACAGAACTCTGAATGGCAAGGCGCCTTGGCATATCCTACTCAGGTGTCCCGCAATGCCTGTTTCCACCAGATACAATATTATGTGCTACACAGGGCATACCTTACTCCTCATAAGATCAACCGCTATATTCAGCGCACTGACGCCACATGCCTCGATGCCATGCGCCTTATGCCGACCTCCTACATATGTTCTGGCTCTGCTCATCCATTGCCCACTACTGGTTGGATATCACGACCCAGTTGTCTCACTGTATGGGACACAACACCCTGCATACGTGTGGTATGCCTACTGGGCTTGCTGCGTCTCCCTAAGAAGCCTAAAGCATCCCCACGCTTAATAGAACTGACATTTTTATTGGCCAAGCCCCAAATTACGCTCAGGTGAAATCCCCCACCAAGGCAACTAGTTCGGCCCTTTCTCTGGAGGCCTGGGCTCAGGCCAAAAGTACAGCACTCCACAAGGAGGACTACAAGAGACTACACAAACACCCAATAGACTCTGCCTGGGATGAACTCCTGACATAACTCCTTGCCAACATTCGCGAGACTGATGATGCCCCTAGTGAGGCACCTGTCCGGTCTCAACACTGATGTTGTCCCGGCTCCACCTCTTACCACAACATATACGACACATTTCTCCCACTGTGCATTTGTCATCATGCTGCCACGGAGCTATGTTACTACCTCTGTCATGTGTCAGCAGGTGCGCGCTAATTCAGGACATGTCATTAGTTCATCATATTTATTATTGCAGGGCCGAATATCCTTGCCATATCCTTCAACTGACACTTTGCTCTTGTGGCACATTTTCTTACAATTTGCATGCTTTTATTATGTCTTTTGCTTCCATCTCTCCCCCTTTGCTTCCTCTATGCTTCTCAGTGATCTATTGATGTGCCACACTAACACCGGGCATATATGACTATTATAAATACTTTTTTACGCATTGTACTGTATTATTTGACAAAATGCAACTAAAAATAAGTTGAAAAAAAAGACCAGATCAATGCAATTTGGCATAACTTTTCCCTGTGCTCCAATCATGTCATTGGGCCTCTTTGGTATTATGTCTTGCTTTTTGTTCCTGGCAAACAAAGGTGTACTGTCTTGGTTTGATTGAACTTCAGGTAAGCACTAAGCATCCAGTTCTGGATGAGGTGCAGGTAGGGTTTGAGACTTTGGATGTCTGGAGATGAGACTCTCAGCTGAAGTTGTGTATTGTCTGCACATTTCATCTTGATGCTGTAATCTGTGAGTACAGTCCAGTGGGCTCCAAGTAGAGGCTAAAGATGACACGGGCAGTGAGGAACCTTTTGGGACTCCACACGTGAAGAACAAGTTACTTACCTTCGGTAACGCTTTTTCTGGTGGATACAGTATCTGCCTGTGGATTCCTCACCTTGTGAATATCCCCTGCGCCAGCAACATTCGGAAACTTTTGTAGCAGTCCACGCCGATGCGGTCGAAGACGACGTCACAGAGACACGGCTCCACTCGTGACTCCACTGACGTCACCGGCTCCATAAGAAGACCTCGTTGGCGGGATGACGTCAGTTCCGCCCTTTTTTCCGTGCCTTCGAGGCACACGGACAGACTGACAGCAATATATACACAGTACATAATATACAAGCAACACACACAGTGTGGAAAAATAAACAGAAAGGCAAAAGAGATAACACACTGCCTTTGATAGTAACAAATACATTTTGAAACACCATCATATACTTAAGGTATACGGGGGGCGGGTGGGTCAGTGAGGAATCCACAGGCAGATACTGTATCCACCAGAAAAAGCGTTACCAAAGGTAAGTGTTCTTCTGATGGATACATCTGCCAGTGGATTCCTCACCTTGTGAATAGATTCCCACAGCAGTCCCACTCCCGGAGGAGGGTGTCCACCCTTCTATACCAGAAAGTCCTGAAGGACGGAACTAGCAAAGTGCCCGTCCCTCCTCACCTCCGTGTCTAAGCAATAATGTTTTACGAAAGTGTGGAGGGAGACCCAAGTTGCCACCCTACAAATGTCCTCCACAGGAACACCCCTAGACAAAACAGAAGTGGAAGACTTAGCTCTAGTGGAATGGGCCCTAAACCCTCTGGAGGTTCCTCACCAGCCAAAGAGTAGCATATCTTGATGCACAAGACAATCCATCTGGAAAGGGTGCGCTTGTGCACCGCTCGACCTTTCCTGCAGCCAACAAAGCCCACGAAGAGCTGGTCATCAACTCTGAAGTCTTTTGTCCTGTCCAGGTAGAAACTCACCGCTCTCTTAGGGTCCAAGCGGTGAAGTCTCTCCTCCTCCTTGGAAGGGTGAGGGGGGAGGATAGAAGGTAGGAAGGGTAATGGACTGCCCCAGATGGAAGGGAGTTACCACCTTAGGCAGAAATGCAGCCCTGGTCCTGAGTACCATTCTTTCTGCATGAATGGTCAAAAACGGGGGTTTTGAACTTAGAGCTCGCTTACCCTTCTTGCCGAGGTGATGGCAATGAGAAAAAACGTCTTAAAAGACAACAATCTCAAGGGACACTTGTGTAAGGGCTCGAAGGGAGAACCCATAAGATAAGTCAAGACAAGGTTCAAGTCCCATTGAGGCACAATAAAGGGAGTAGGAGGAAACCTGTTTGTGAGGCCCTTGAGAAATCGTAGAACAATAGGTGATTTGAATAATGACGGCTGATCCGGCAAACAGAGGAAAGCCGACAAAGCCGATAAGTATCCCTTTACAGTGGCCACAGCAAAGCCTTGCTGAGCAAGAGAAAGGGCAAACTGCAGAATGTCAGATAAACGAGCCTTCAAAGGATCAATTGACTTCTCTCCACACCAGAGTACAAATTTAGACCACCTATAGGAATAGATAGATCTGGTGGAATGACGCCTGGCAGACAAAATTACATCTACCACATCAGGTGGGAGAGAAAAAGAATTCAGGTTGCCCCATTCAATCTCCAGGCATGAAGGTGTAAGCTCTGGAGGTGGGGGTGTAGAACCTGCCCCTCCAATTGCGAGAGGGGGTCTGCCCTCCGAGGGAGACTGAGCGGAGGGCACTAGGAGAGGTGAAGAAGATCTGTGTACCACACCCTTCTTGGCCAATCCGGGGCGATCAATATGACTCGGGCCCGGTCTTGGTGAATCTTCCTCAGAACCCGAGGAATCAAGGGTATGGGAGGAAACGCGTAAGGGAGTCGTGAGCCCCAACTCAACTGAAACGCGTCCCCCAACGCCCCCTGCATCGGAAACTGGAGACTGCAGAATGACGGGCAGTGCGCGTTCTTGCGGGTGGCGAATAGATCTATCCGAGGAGTTCCCTACGTCCGAAAAACGTGACAAACCACCTCCGGATGGAGCCTCCACTCGTGGTTGGCAGAGAACTGCCGACTGAGACTGTCCGCACGTACGTTCAACACCTCGGCCAGATGATTTGCCATCAGACAAATCTGATGGTCCTGAGCCCAGGACCATAGACGCAGAGCCTCTTTGCAGAGACAATGCGACCCCACTCCTCCATACCTGTTGACATACCACATCGCGGTAGTGTTGTCCGTCAGGACTTGAAAAGACTGACCGGGAAGGGAAGGGAGGAAGGCCTTGAGTGCCAAACGAATCGCCCGCAATTCCAGAAGGTTGATGTGAAGCAACCTTTCCTGTGGAAACCAAAGACCTTTGATCTCCAGATCCCCCAGATTTGCACCCCACCCTAAAGTGGATGCATCCGTTATCACTGTGGCCACCGATGGAGGTAGATGGAAGGGCTTTCCTTGTGACAGATTGCCCTCCACACTCCACCAAGATAGATCCACCGCAGCTTCTCTGGAGATCCTCACAGACTCCCTGAGATCTCCTTTGTGCTGATACCACTGCCTGCGGAGGCACCACTGGAGCGCCCTCATGTGCCAGCGTGCATGGTTGACCAACAGAATGCAGGAAGCAAACAGACAGAGCAGGCGAAGGACCTTCAGGACTGGAACGACCGCTCCATTGCAAAATAAAGGAATCATTTCCTGTATGTCGAGAATCCTTTGAGGAGGAGGGAATGCTCGACACACAATAGTGTCCAGTACCGCACCTATGAACAGGTTGCGCTGAGAGGGCACCAGGTGAGATTTGGGCACGTTTATCGAGAAGCCCAATTTGAACAACAGCGGAGTTGTATCCTGCAGAGGATGTAGCACCTTCTCTGGCATCTCCGCTTTGATCAGCCAGTCGTCCAGATAGGGGAAAACGAAATCCCCGACCTTCTGAGATGGGCTGTCACCACTGCCATCACCTTCGTGAAGACTCGGGGTGCAGTAGTAAGACCAAACGGAAGGACCGCAAACTGATAATGTTGCGACCCTACCGTAAACCGGAGATACTTCCTGTGCGACTTCAGGATGGGGATGTGGAAATACGCATCCTGCAAGTCGATGGACACCATCCAGTCCTCCTGATTCAGCGCTTGAAGAACCTGCGCAAGGGTGAGCATCTTGAACTTCTCTTGCTTCAGATAAAGATTCAAGATCCTGAGGTCCAATATCAGACGCAATCTGCTGTCCTTTTTCGGAATCAGGAAATACCGGGAGTAGCATCCCTGACCCCTCTCCTGCTCTGGAACCACCTCTATCGCACCCTTCTGTAGTAACTTCAGGACTTCCTCCTGTAGGAGAAGACGGTGGTTCTCTGAGCAAGCCCCTTGACAAGGAGGGTAATTTGGAGGAAATTCCCGAAAGGGAAGGGCGTACCCATTTTCTACAAGATCTAGAACCCAAAGATCTGTAGTAAAAGATTCCCAATCTTGTAGAAAATGGGTAAGCCGGCCCCCCACAGGACCAGCATGATCCAGAATGGCGGATCTAGGGCTGCTTTGCGGTGGTGGGAGGGGCTGAGGAAGAGGAAGAGGAGGAGGAGGAGAGCTGACGGCCACGTGTGCGACCCCTGATTCTGCCTCTGTATCCCTTATACAGAGAGCCTTGCTGCTGTTGCTGCTGTTGTTGTTGGGTCTGCCTGTAGGAACGAAAGGTTGCCCTTCCGAAACCCCTGTATCTTTTAAACGATCCCCTTGACTGGGATTGAAAGCCCAAAGACTTAGCCGTAGCCTTGCTTTCCTTAAAACGTTCAAGAGCAGCATCCGCCTTTTCGCTAAACAATCCAGAGCCATCAAATGGCAAGTCCAACAATGTTGACTGTACATCAGGGGAAAACTCAGAAGACTTCAGCCACGCACCCCTCCTAGTGGCAACAGAAGACCCCATGACTCTTGACACTGAATCCGCTGTGTCCAGACCACTCTGTATCACCTGGCGTGCTGCTGCCTGGGCATCCGTCAAGACCTCATTAAAGCCAACCCAATCCTCCTCAGATAGTTTTGGTGCCAGTTTCTTTGCAGAGTCCATGAGCGCATGAATATAGCATCCCAAAAGGCAAGTGGCATTTGTTGACTTAAGGGCCATGCTGGCCGATGAAAAGACCTTTTTGGCCGACTGATCTAACCATTTAGCCTCTCTGTCACTTGGAACCTGAGGAAAAGCACCCTTAGATTTTCCTGAACAAGCAGCCTGTATCACCAGGCTCTCAGGCGATGGATGTGATGTTAAGAACTCAGGGTCCCCTGGAGCTGCCCTATACCTCCTAGCAACTGTCTTAGAAACTGCGGGAGAAGAAAAAGGCTTACGCCACACCTCCATCACGGGACCTATAATGGCCTCATTAAAAGGCAATAATGGCTCTGAAACTGAAGTAGGAGAATGCAGCACCTCCGTCAGAATATTAAGTTCTCCAAAAACTTCATCCGACTCCACAAGCTCTCCCTCTTCTGCTTCTTCCAGAAGGTACTTTCGCTCATCAAGCACCCTTTGAGCTTCCCTCCTGAACCGGATTCGTACAAGCGGCGTCGTCGGCGCCGTGTTGGAATCCGACGGCGCCGGAGCCGGCGTCGAACGTGGATCCACAGGAGCAGCCGGCGTCGAACAAGGTCGAACCGGCGCCGGTGAAGAAGGGAGCGGCGTTGATGTCCTCGGCGCCGGTAGATGCCAAGACGGCATCGCCGGAAAAAACGGCATGAAGGGGGCCTATGGATAAGCTTGAGGCACCCCCAAACTGAAGGCCATGGGACCCATCGGACCAGAAGGTGCACCAGTGGAGTACATGGCTCTCAAAAACAACCCGTACATAGCATTTAAATAATGCGTGGGGTCCTGACCCGGTCCAGGGAATGCAGGGTACTGATCTGGCATCACCGGACTTGGGCCAACCGGCTCCGACGGTGGAATTTGTGGTAACAAAGGCTCACCCGGTGCTTGAAACTCCTCAACCGGAGCCGGGGACGGAGCCGGAGACGAAGCCGGAGCCGGGGATGGAGCCGGCGCCGGAGATGTAGCCGGAGAATGAACCGGTGAAATCACTGGAGAAGAAGGACCAGCAGGCGAATCCGGAACGGGTGAAGAAGACACAGAGTCCTTACGGCATCGAGTAGGCGACTTCGACTTTGGAGCTGAACTCTTGTCAGAGTGATGTCGAGAAGAATGTCTCCTCTTCTTTGTGTGCTTCTTGGATCTGGAATCATGCCCCGAAGTAGACTTCGACCTCGATCATGACCTCGACCTCGTTCTCGACTTCCTCCTTCCTCCTTCCTCTTTTTCATCCTTGCGATGAAAAGCTTCGCCTCCCTTTCCTTGAGAGCCTTGGAGCTCATCTTGCAACAGCAAGAGCATCCATCCACATCATGGCCAGATGATAAACACCATACACATTCGTCATGTGGATCCGTGATCGACATATGTTTTCCACATTCACGACAGGGCTTGAAGCCCGATTTCTTTGTCGACATTTTTTCGAAAAAGGAACAGAGAAATCCAGTAGAAACACAAAGTAACAGTGAAGCTACAGATGGAGATTCCCGAAATCCGTTGGCGTCGACGGCGCGGAAAAAAGGGAACTGACGTCATCACGCCGACTAGGTCTTCTTATGGAGCCGGTGACGTCAGCGGAGTCGCGAGCAGAGCCGTGTCTCTGTGACGTCGTCTTCGACATCATCGGCGTGGACTGCTACAAAAGTTTCCGAATGTTGCTGGCGCAGGGTATATTCACAAGCTGAGGAATCCACTGGCAGATGTATCCATCAGAAAGGTATCTTCGGGGACATGGAGGTGGCAATGTGAACAAAGTAATGTTGACTGCAAAGGTAGGAGGGGTACCAGTAAAGGACATTGTCAGGGAACCCCATTCGAGACTCCAGTGTATGGATGAGGGTTGGATGTTAGACTGTTGACGGCTGTTTAAAGGTCCAGCAATATCAAGAGGCAGGGGTAATCTTCTTCTGTAGTCACGAGGGTGTCATAAATGATGTGTAAGGTAGCAGTCTCTGTGCTGCAGTGTGACCTGAAACCAGACTGGTAGTCATGCAGGCAATGGTTATCATTGATATGTTCTAGGAGTTGAGTGTAAACTGCTTTTTCAATGATCTTGCTGATAAAAGTTAGGGGAATATTGGGCTGGTCGTTGGTGAGGTCATCAGGGTTGAATGTAGGTTTCTTTAGGAGTGAGAGGATCTGGCCTGTCTTGAGAGATTCTGGGAAGATGCCTTGATGGGGCGAAGCATTGAGAATGGGGAGTAGGGGTGAGAGCTTTCATACAGAATGAGGTTAATACATTTCATTGGAAGTGGCTTTGAGGAAATTGACTATTGGCATGTTTTGTAAAAAACTATGCATTCAAGCATGACTATGGCGGGATTCTACATGAAGGGGCGGTGTAAGAATAGGAGCAGGCTTGGTTCTGTCGATGTGCAGTCAGCTCTTCTTTATTTTTTTCACTGAAAAGATTGATGGTATTGCCCTGGTGTGTTGTGTGGGATTGGTGGGACAGGAAGGGGGTAGATGAGGGAATGCTTGATTCTTTTGAAAAGTGTTATGCTTCTGTAAATGGCCCCATTGAGGTTGTTGGCATAGTACTTTTTATGTAAAGTTCCATAGCTACATATGCAGTTTCTAGTTAAAATCAGGGTGGCCTGACACCAAGATGGCTGTCTGAAGTCTTGCAAGATCATAGCATTTGTTGTTGATCTTGTGAGAATCTATACTGTTATGTTGGGCTCTGGAAATCCCAATCTGGTAATGGAAAGCCAATGAGGCAGCCATTAAAAGGTCAGACTTACATGGACATCCAGACAAATGCATACAAAAATAATTGCATTAGTGAAAAAAGGAAGGATTTCTTTACATTTAAAAGGTATGTGTTAGATAAAGGATTTAATTTGAAAAAATTTGATGGCTCATTTTAATTTTCAGAAGTAAATTAATACCTCATGCATTGCAGCAAAAGCAGTCCCTGACAGGTAGAACACTAACCAATAGCATGAGGTGTCTGATGTTTAATTCTCTGAAGCAGACTCTGTACTTTTGTTTTTAAAGAATAGTGAGAAAAGCTTTGATACACAACTAAAGCCCTGTAACCACATCTACAAACTATGCATTGAGTAAGGAATTATACAATTCCTTTGAACATACTGTCATCTTGACTAGTTGTTTGTAGAATGGTGTTCAATTTTTATATGTGTCTATATACACAATATACATCTCTCTCCTCTCTCTCTCTCTATATATATATATATATATATATATATATATATATATATATATATATATATAGATATATAGATCCACCTCTCCCTCACAGTACAATGTCCAATAAATTCACAGAAGACAGACATATTTGGTGGCAGTAATTTAGTGTTAAAAGGACACCTGAGAAAGCTGTACCAAGATGAGTAATTAAGGGAAGGCATTTATGTGCTGAATGTTAAACGTAGCCCCAACACATCTACTATCAACAGAACCATAGTTCATGCATGGATGTGGCACGAGTTTAGAGTATGATAATTTTAGGGCAAAAATGATCTCTTTGGGGAAAAAATGAATCTGGTTGGATACTCTGGAAAAACCTTGTATTCACAGCAATCATGCTACTTCGCACTGAATGTTTTTTTAATATAGTTTATTAAGAATGATATGCTTCCTTTATCGAAGCTAACCTTACATTGAAGTGATCAGGGTTGAACTTATTTGTATTTACAATAAATATCAAACAAAAAAACAAAAAGTTAGATATTACCAGGACTTAGTATGTACACTTTGAATATATAACCAATAAGAGAAAATACTCTCTGGTTTAAAGTCAATGGTACCCAAGAAACCCAATAGAAATCCATTACTGCCATTTTGAGGTCACTCTTCCAGAGACCTCTCAAGTCACATGATAAAAGAGACTGATGCACAGTGTCCTCCATCTATGTAAATAGGTAAGTGCAATAAAAATAAATAGGAAATAGTTGTCAAAATTGCTCCTGTAACAAAAAATAACAAATAATTCATTTTTGCCATTCTCTCCCTTTAATATTTTTTTCTCTGTAAATATAGAGACTTTTTATCAAATCACACAATCTAAGAAAACAGTACAACTTGCAGCCTAGAAAGCCCAAAACACACAGGAACGTAGATAGCATTTTTTGAAAACCCCAGTGGCAGAGTAATAATAGAGAAAAAACAATTACATCAGGTAGAAATCATCTTTAACAATGAGGGTTAAAAAAAAAAAAAAACAACAACAACAACAAGTCAGAAATCTTTACTCAGTTTACTCAAAAATAACAGATGCGATTTAAAGATTTTGGAAAAAAGGGGGAAAAGTTAAGCTCAACAAACAAAATCTTCCCTTGGCAGAAAAAAAGTAAACAATGAGAAAATTGATTTTTAAGAAAATCAATTTTTCGAAACCTACAGATTACTGAAAAAAATAGAATCAAAAATAGAAGGCAACTGAAGCTATCGTAGCATACAAGTGGCAAAAGAACACTTCTAAACATCAGGTGTAAACTAAGATAGACAAACAGTACATATTGTGAAAACATTTGGGGCCCAATATGATGTCGGTGGGACCGACACCGATGTGCCGTCGGTGTCGATCCAATTGACATCTCTAACCACGGTCAGATCGCCGCATTAGGATGCGGTCAGTCAGACTGCATTGGCTCAGGGACCGACCGACAGCTTCCGACGGGCTCAAGGGTCCTGTCGTGTGGTTGGATCGCAATCCTCACAATGGAGGTGGTGCCTTCTCAGGCACTGTCGTGGGGATTACTATCCCCCTTTCCCCCCAGCCATTCCACATCAGTTCTTCTGATGTGAAGAGGCTGGCTGGTTGATAGGCTCTTTTGGGGGGTCTGTCCCCAGTGGCCCTCTGCTAGGGGTCCTGGTGGGCACCTGTGGTGCCCCCATAAACATCCCTGTATCCTGTGGCAGGCACTGCATGGTGCCTGCCATAGGGTGCAGGGATATTTGAAAACATGCCTCTTTGCATTGGGGCTTGTGCTGTGGCCCTTTTCCGGGCTGCACCACAAGCCTCAATACAAAGACACATGTTTCCGACTGTCTCCACGGCAGTAGGATCATAATTTGGCGGACGGACCACCTGTCGGTCGGTCCCGTTACAGCAATGATGGCGGTCGAACGGTCATCCGACCGCCATAGAAATCGGCCCCTTAGAGCAAAAGGATACTAAAGTACAAAATAACAAATGACAATACCGAAATACCAAAAGAAACCAAAATACAACATTCCAAAATACAAAACAGTATTAAAAAAAGTTTTTTTTTCTGTATTTCTATCTAAATAATAACGATTGAAACACGTGGTCACTGCCACTAATGTTACCTCCATAAAGGGGAATCAATTGCTATATTGCAAGTCAAGGCACACTGAACCAAAAGTTCATTGGAAGTGGGTCAAATATTTCTCCGACTACTGAAGGGGCAGAGGGGTTACTCTTTGGTGTTTTGTTAGAAGAGCCAGTGGCTGTTGGTGACATATGAAAATGGTGGGGCGCTATGTGAGTATATATTTGAAAAAAAACATTTTACAAAGAAAAAATAAATGTTTAACTTACCTTAGCCTGCAGCATGTCCTTGATGTTCACCAGTCCGTGGCTCCAGACTCCTCCGAGCACGAGGTCCACAGCCAACTTCCTAAGCCAATCCAGACACTGCTCTCATACCATTCACAATTCAATCAGCATGGGTGAAGTGTCTGGATTGACTAGAGCGGACTGGCTCAGCGCTCCTAAAGGCAGTGGAGGCCTGTGTTGATGATGCACTGGCCCCACCCTCACACTCCTGACTGGCAGAGAGTAAAAAATGAAATGGCCAAATAATGTTACCATTTCTTTTTCGCTCTTTCTATGCAGCAGTGTGGGGAGGAGGCGACGCTTCTCCACTTCTATGGAGGAACCGCCGCTGAAAAGAACCTCAGAACCCAACCCTCATGCCTCTGCAATTGAAATATGGCTCTTAGAGAAACAGTTGAGCAAATGATGGCACTTGCCAGCATTTCCAATGAACCATGTGATGCAGTATTTATAGAGGTCTCACAAAATGTCCATAGGCATGTTGCTAGACAAATGCTTGCTATTACAAATTTGAAAATAATTATAAATAGGTAAACACAATCAGGAAAATGTTTAAATCCCAAATCAAAAAATAGTATTATGAGTATACCTAGCGAACTAATAGAAATCTTTAACATGAACAATTTCTCATCTACAACAATAAGGACCCCCAGAAATGCTTACTAATATTTAGCATTCTCCCTAAAATTGCTACTGTACAAAATAGTGAAATTTGGAGATGGACAGGACGTTTAAAAGTGTACCCCATCAATTTACATTGTGCATGCTAAAATAAATAGCATTAACACACCTTTAGTTTATGGAATACCAGACTATCCTGAACATATAATGAATTTGAAATTTAAAAACTGTCTGCGTTAGCTTTAGTTGTTCCTAAACAGGTAGACAATTTCTATAATGAAATTAGATTATTTTTTACAACAACAAAAAAGATGGCACATGACTAAATTATTTTAAAGAAACATGGATTGACCATCTGAACATTTCGAATTGCAGAGGAGGGCCACAATTTCATAATGATTGGTAGAACTGGTTCTCAACCTGCTTCGATGAAGGAGCTAATATTAATAATACGATTGACAATTGGAATAACTCTCACATCCCCTATAGACAAAGTTAATTCTCCAATTTCATCAGTTCCTGAAATGTTTTAAAAAGGAGCAAAGTTTCCACAAAATGAGACAAACACAATCTTTTTGAGAGTCTGCAACCTAGCGTTAGTAAATGAATGAAAGTAATGGATGAATCCTTTTTATGTTTCAGTAATGTGGCATGTTTGCAGGTAGAGACTACTTGCAAAATATTTAATATATACTACATTAAAAACAACTTGAAATGTTTTTTTTATTTATCTGCCAACAAACCCCTAAGTAATACAAAAGTAATTGAATTGGACACAAAATATCCTACTTTAGTCATCTTCTTCCCACAGTGGTGATTTTTAGATAGTAGTTCCAACTCCACTCCAGAGTAATCCACTTTCATACCATTCTAACCCCCCACAAAATATATGACACCATATCAGTTACAACATAAGGCCAGGAAAATATGAAAAAAACACCGAAATTAAACAGGATGTATGTTTTACTCAAAGTTTCAACAAGTTAAAATCTGTTTTTTAGTTAAAAGAATATTCTGATTTATTGACATACAATCCACAAAATAAACCCTTCAGAGGCCCAAAAAGGAGTGTAGTGCTAAGATAGTACATTGAAAAACATTCCATTACATATGGAGAAAAGAATGTAGGGTGGAAATTAAGTCAGGATTTACACCCAACACCTCCATAACATAGACTCTAAAGCACCAAGAAGTCAATCCACAGTAGCAATAACCATAGTTTAAAAAACACACAAAGAGGGCAGTTAAAAAACCCTAAACTCTACAACTGCCCTTTAATGTCTTTAACAAAAATGCATTCCAAATAAGAAATGTTACCAGCAGGTGCAAACTTTACTTATTTACCCTAGGTTATTAAACAAAAAAAGCAAAGGAACTAACAACATCTACTGGTTAATGAGCCCTCTTGTAGCCTTTCCATACAATATAGGTACCCTTGAAAAAACTAGTATCAATTATGGAAAATGTTTCTGTCCCATCCGGCACACATGTTTCTTTCGGTCTTCAACTGCAACGATCCACCGACTGAATAAACAGATACTGCAACTGGAAAAAGTCAAACAAAATAGCAGCAGTAAAAACAAAAGATTTTTTTTAATTGACTTCAACTGAAATCTGTGGGGGTAAAAAGAAATGTTATTAAATGTTTAAAAATTATGCATAAATATTTAAAATGTTATTGGTGTTTTTATTTTTTCACAAACTCTGATAAATAGATGATATTTTTAAACAAGTTTAATTAAGTAAATTTAACAGATACGTTATGGGGCTATTTAGAATGTCGACCGGAAAGCCTCTGACCACCGGTCGGAGGCTTTACGACCGACATTCCTGTTTTGATGTCTGACCGCCATAATACAGTTACGGCAGTCAGAATTCAAACCAGCTGGTCAATCCAGCTGACTTCCGACAGGCTCCTCCTTTCCGCCTTTGGGATAATGATGGCACTTTCCAAGAGCAAATCCATGTCGGCCTTTCCAACATGGATTTGCTGTTGGACAGTGCCTTTGGGGGACCCTAGTAGGGCCCCCTTCTACCCCTGGTCCTCCGATTAGGGCTTTGGGGGCACCTATGGTGCCCCCTTGAAAATCCCTGCACTGTGTGACAGGCACTGAGAGGTGCCAGCCACGCGGTGCAGGGATTAATACAGGCACCCATTTCTCTATGGGAGCTTGTGCCACGGCCGGTTTACGGCTGCAGCACAAACTCCCATAAAGAATTGGGAGTATGCGGCTGCACCATCTGCGGTCGTATTGTAATTGTGGTGTCGGGATCGCCGACTGGAGGTCGGTCGGTAAGTCCTCAGCCCGCAACGGTGTCGTCCGCCCGACATGGTAATCATGCTATATGTGTTTTATATAAAATGATGTACAATATGATTTCTGTAATTTTGTATGTGTATTGTATAAGGATTAAAAATTAACTTAACATATACAAAATAAGTAACTTTACATTTTGGAAGACCAAAAAATAAAATCTCTTTACACTAAAGAACTATTATCCCTTAAATTAAAAAATATCCACTAAGAATTATACATAACCCAAATAGATTAAACATAACCCTCTTTAATAATTACCCACAAAATGCAGTCTTCACACAGGGGCCCTATAACCCTTGCATCTCATCCCTAAAACGTAATACATTAAACCAAAATAAATGAATAAATAAATAAATACCCCCTCACAGCAAAAAGTTAATACCCACTCTAACAAATAACTCCAATGCTTACAATAAATTATACTACAAATATAATAAACTCTTCAGCTAGGAGACCTATAATCCTTTCACCCCGTACCTAAACCCATCCCAAAACCCATCCTTACCCTAAAACCCCCTTACTCCACATAAACCGAACCTCTTCACCGAACCATACACACCTACTACTACACATAATCCCAATTCACCCCAAAACCCAAAATGACAAAAATACATCTAAAATCCCTTAATACCTAAACCCAATCCCTTTTTTGAACCCTAAATACCCCTTACTACCCCCAAATCACAAACAACTCCTAACCTTAAAAATCTTTACTACCCAAAAAACCCAACCCTCCTCTCAACCCTAACAACCCTTTAGTGATGCTAAACCCAATCTGTCCCTGAAGTCTAAAAATCCTTACTAACCCAAATCATCTCTGAGCCTTAAAAATCCAATACTTCCCACTAAACAACCCCTCTCTGTACCCTAGTAGTTCCTTACTATGCCTAACCCAGCCCCGCCTCTGAAGTCTAAAACATACTTTCGACCCCAATTCCAAACTGCTCAAGAGCCCTAAAAGTTCCTTACAACTACTACACCCAAACACTGAATCCTAAAACCCCCTACTTACCCAATACCTATAACTTATCATTGCAATGTAATGCTTCCGATGTAAAGTAACGGGATGTAATGACGCGCAATGCAAAAGTTACTTCAAAATAATAATATTTTATAATTGTATCACTTTATAATGACTGAAAAGTACAGGCAGTAAACCATTCAGGTTTGTGTTTAAGTGAATGAAATGTATGACAGAATGCATATAAATGCATGCACTATTTTTTAAATGAGGGACTATGAATTGCTTAAAACATTTACTACATCTTCAGAGTGGCAGGGGGCATGTGACCTCTGTAGAGGTTTTCATTTGACCTCGGGGTGGGTGGGCCCCCACCCCCAGAGGGACCATTAATTACTTGGTGAACATACCTCTCATTAAAATGGCCAACCCAAGAACACATGATGTTCTCCTTGGTGCATGGATTTTTTTCCTGACCGTTAAATATATAAAATATTTTATGTACGTTACATGTTAAAAATATAAATAAATGTAATTTAATGTTAAAAAACTTTTAAAACATTTATTATTTAACTATAAAATATTTTAACAATTGTTGTTGAATTTATAAATTAATGAACTATTTACTTCCCTTAAAATATAAATTACTGTTAATTAATCTCTAAGATCACTTTTCACAATTATTAATGGAAAATATATGTTTTTGTTCACTTTCTGTGGAATTTTCTTTTAAACTTCAGAAAAATTATATTTAATATATTTCAAATAAATATTTCAAATAAATATATAAATTTCATTTACATTGATATTTAAAATAAAACTATTTTTTCCTATAGTTTACCATAAGTAGGCTCCACAATCGGGATGGAGATCTGAAGTATAGAGAAAATTAAAAAAAGTTTATTAAACTTTTGAATAAATTAGTAAACAGCCAGCCTATTCTGTCACTGTGGTCAAGATAGCTGTTTTAATAACAAATAGAGACAAAAACTAACTTTTCCCAGCCAGCAGATGGTAGTCCTATTGATTTGACATATTTATCTTAGAGGTTGTTGTTACAGATCCAGAATTTGTGGCTATCGTTTGTCTTAGAAATCCTATCAAGTTCATTCCATCGACTATCTACATATGTGCCCTTTCCATTTCATATCAACTGTTTTGAATTTACTGCACAAGTATCAATGCTTTTACAACAGGCTCAAGTTGTTTGGTGTCTCATGATGTTACTGAATGACTTGGCAAGTTACTTTTTCTGGTATCTTAATTTCAGACCAAACCACGAATTTTCTTGATTACCTGATCTTTCTTATCAGAACTGTGGAAAAATCCTCGAAAGTTTGAGAGTGAGCAAGAGAAATTTCATCCCAGCGATTAGCCTTTGCCACTATACTTGCCAACTGCAAATTAAGTATTACTGTGCTGTCTTTCCGACCAGAAAATAGGCAGCTGCTCCACCCGTTCAATCATTTTCAGTTGCCTCAGCTCCGATATTTCTCCAATCTGTGCCACTGTTTCACCCTTATTGGGGTTTAGATGAAACTTGAATACTTGAGGGCACTGATCACTCTCCACTTTAGTTGCTACTCCAAATTTCTCAATGCTTGAAAATAATTGCTGTTGTACAAAAGTGCAGTTTCATTGAGTGTAACTCACAGGACTGATGAAACACATAGCAGAGGAGAAGATATAGTTTTAATGTGCTGAAGAAGGTGGTCTTCATTCGTCCTAACCCACCGAAACGTGTCAACGCTCTTTTTGTATGGTTACATTTGTGTAGTAAAGAACCGCTCCTTTACAAAGGACCTGTAATTTTTGTGGGGTGCTGTTTTTATGTACATTTATGAATTAACAGCGTGATGACAAATGTGATTGTCTTTTTTTTAAAGTCTTTTCCATCCTTGCTATTTTATACTTTGTTCGATTCATGGTTTTATAAATAAGCTTTTAAGAGATAACATGAGGCATATGTGTTTGAATATTTTATTAAACTAACTTACTAAATGTTCGGGTATCCTGCATATCTCTGCCCCTGTTTTTATGTAAGTGTGTGAATGTGGAATGGTTGTATGATTTATACATCCTAAGAGAATAATTTTTCTGACAATTTAGTCGTATTTGGTGCCCTATCCCTTGGGACTGTGGGGCCCATCTCTTTGTATTTTATGTACAAAAGTGCAGTATAGTACCACTAAACCATGTATTGAGACATCCATGTATACCGCATGAAGATATCAGGTTTTTTTGCAGTGATAAAGCACTCTGAAGCACAAACTATGCTGTACATTTAGGAAGTTACCCCTATATAGCCTTTTCACAGAGTTGGATAATAATAATCAAATATACCTCATTGCAAATTTTGTTACTGGATCCAATCATCACCAATATTACTAGCCATCACGTTTGGATTAAAATTCCCATAGCCAATATAGTTACAAAGAATAAAATGTACTGCATAAATTTACATAAACACAACTAAAATGGGATGAGGCGTTTTTAAATTACTAAAAAAAACATTCCTTAGATAACAACTGAAGGGAATTGATTAAGGCCATAGGCAAAGACTGATGTGACAACTTTATAAAAGTCACCTTTCCTCAGTTTTACATAGCACAAACTCTACCCAAAGGGATTGGAGCACTTTACATGATCACCGGTTACATTATAAAATTAAGAATAATGTTTTTAGGAACCTGGAGCGTAAGTGATTTACCCAGAACCACAGGATGTTGAGCTGATGCCAGGACTCAAACCAGAATCTCCAGTGCCAAAGTCGGCAGCTCTAGCCATAATACCAACTCATCAGCAGAATATGTTTTGAAAAAATACATGGTGACTAATGATTTTTATTTTACCTTTAAATGCTGGAAGGAAAACGTTTCTACATATTTCCAAACTGGAGTTTGCAAAAAAATCGGGTTTAGCAAAGTGCACACTGTTGAATGACTGCACCTTGGCTCACCTCACTTACGTTTTCTGCTACCCATTAAATTTAAGTGTGTGTACAGTTCACATTTTAGATTTAAACAGTAAGCAGCTGGACATAACGTTTTAGTGCTCGATGATAGATGGCTTGCACAGTGGTAAATTTGGCATTACTAGGTACAAAATAAAATATATATTTTTTTTTTTTACCTGTAAGCCCGTATTGTTGTTAAATGGATTTTTCAATTCTCAATTTTGTAGGTTTTGCCTCAAAGGTGAGTGGAAAAAGATATCTCTAGGCCTCGCGTGGGAGATTTCAATTTTATGCAGCATACACTATGCGGCTACGCTTTAACTATCTTAAAAAGGAAAAGTAAAATGTGTCAGTTTAATGGCAAAAACCGGCTCAATGTTTTGAGGAAAAGCACATGCAGTTAGGATCCGTTTAGAAACCCTATCTGCTCAAATGTCAAAATACCAGCTACTGAGGTGAAAATAAATGTAGAAGAGCAATGCAAAACAAGGATCTTCCAGAATATGGAAAACTGAAGGCTTTTTTTTCCTGAAGTCCTCATTCTGCTCCTATTGTTCCATTGGGCAGCTGCTAGGAGAGGATATGTGTGTGTCTGCTGGCAGAAGGGCCCTTCTGGTAAGACACCATTCTCATTACGGTGATCTCAAAAGTAACACCACTTGTTCAAAGACTATTCTTTCACAGCACCAACAACAAACTCATTGAGGAATTGGTGGGCGAATAGACTGCAAATAGAATACGATAAGGAATACTTTGAAGAAATCATGGTAAATCATAATAAAATGCTTATAGGGACACACCTCAAACTGAGTTACTATAAACGTTTGTAGAGGTGGTACTGGCCCCCTGCAAGACTCAATGCTGCGGGATACAATGGGGGCAACATGTTGGAGATGCACTGACACAGATAGGGACTTAGTCCATATATTATGACAATATAATTTCTTACAATACTGGGGCTCCATTTGGAGGAACCATGAGGAACATACTAGATATTTCAGGCCCACTGTCGGGTCACGCAGCGCTTTTGCACAAACCTGTAGATTATCTGAAAATCAGACAACCTAAAAAAACTAGTATTTGCTACGGCATTTGCGGTGGCAAACTGTATTTTAAGGCTATGGTGGATCAATGCTAGTCCTGACATTCACGTATGGACAATCCAAATTCATAAAAGAGCGTCACATGAGCAGGTGATATAAAGCTTGAATGATCAAATGGAAAAGAGTACTGTCACATGGGGCAGATTTCTACCAAACAATTCACATTGCACATGAGAGATATAGCAGAGGAACTCCAGACAATTCTTCTACTTTCTTTTTACTTGTTACCTTTTTCCCTTACCTAAAAGAACCGGATATATGAGGAAGGAGAGGTGATTATATCAAGATACATGTGGCCTAGCATGATGTGCTTTTCTAGTGCTGTAAGACGCGATATCAATTTATTCCGCAGCATGCATACAAAGTAACTCTGTTCCTACATTATATATCGGGGTTATGAGATGCGACAATGATTTTGTATGAGATACTTCCAGACAATGAGCGGTATTGGCTCCACTGATGTGGATAATTAGAGAGGGTTAACAGGGGGTAAAAAGGGAACACACCATGCAACCAATTTCTGGAAGTGGAACAAAACAAGGGTAATGCCTTCTTGAGTGGATCACTGTGATCACTGCCCTCATCTGGCACCGACAGACAGGAGCAACGGGATCACAGCGTCATGCTACTCCGGTCTATAATTTCCTGCCCAGTGTCTTGTTTAAATGTGATGCCCATCTTGTAAGAGCCATAACTATAGTGCAAGGCATCAATACAAATGTACAGCCTCCAAAATCCTAGCTTGTGTGGCCCTCAGCATTCAAGTCATCTGCTGCACTTTCTACATATATGTATGGAGGTATTTCTATCAATGACTACGAAAATGTAAACTAGCCTCATCACCGGACAAAGGTTATGTGATATTACCTTCAGTAGGACTCGGAGGAGGGAGCACAGATGGTGCAACGTTATCTTTTGTTTCTGGCAAATAGACATCACTGCACAATGAATGTACATGTAGACGTGGCATTACAGGAGATGTCACCATGCGCATGTGCATAGTGTGCTCGCTCATGCAATGGTGCAGGGTCTACCCTTACAAGCTGCTACCCAGAAACTGACTCCACTAAATGAGTATGAACGTAGCAAATTTTCTTCACATCAAACAAGGTGGTATATCAACCAGTGCGGCACATCGCGCTATGTACAAATTAACAAAATACCCAGCATGTATGAACACAATATATCCAAATTGCAAACATTTTCTATTTATATCCCCCTTTACAGGCAGCATAGTACACATAGACCAGAGGACATAAGGTAAACATCCAACATCCGTGAGACCTAGAAAGACTGCATAGTGCTTGATCTCATCTGGGGTATCCCATGACTCTCGATCACACCCCACGTAATCTCTGAGGTACCCAAAGTAGAGCTAGATGTGTAGGGCCACCAACATGTCAGTCACCCTCCCAGCAAGCATCTCCCTTAAAAGGCTTCTCCCAAAGAAGGAGGCCATTTGGGCAACCTTGTGCACTCAAGAATGACAATGCTGTTACTCTGCTAACAATTGGCCACAGAACAAAGGTCACTGTTGCATCCGCCCTTCCCTGCTAAGAATTTCCTTTTTCGATAATCACCCACAAGTTTGCTTGAAGGAAAGGTATTTTTTTGTTTTAAGTATTCCTTTGCCATGCATATATAGCCCTAAAACACTAATGCACTTCCAGGGAGTGTGACCATGGGAGGCGAGAGGTTGCATTAAAGTATTTATAAAAGACCTGCAAAAGTCAGCAACTACTTTGTGGTCTCATGAGCTCTTCAGCACTGCCTCAACAACCTCTAGACACAACTAACGAAAGAGGGCACGGTGCTGACTTCAGAGCAGGAGCCAACATCGGGGTGTGCCCTCTGCATGATGGGCTGAACCAAGCCTGCGGAGATCTTTGTGTGCGTGTCATGTTTTTGGGGATAATTACAGTGGAATGATAACTCTGGTGATTAATGCACTTGAGGGAGAGATCTGCAATGTATCTAGTCACAGGTTTGACTCATGATACAATAGCTTAGAAGATTAATGTTCCAGATGCAAAGCGCCAACGTATGACATGCAGATCACAGATTAGTATTTTCAGTAGATAGCTAAGAGGGTTGTTGCTTCTGTCCCAGAGATCTTTTTGTTGCCTTGAGTTCTTACGTAACAATCCTAAAATAGCACATTCAGCTACAAGCTGGAATCGAAGTACTGCATATAAATTGAAAGGCGTAGGTTTAGAACCCTATTGTTTTTTCATTCACAATCTTTCATTATTCTAAGGTTGCTATAAAGGCTTCTTTGGATGGCAATACAATTGTACTCGTATGACACCCCAATGATTGGTACCATTTTTGGGGGAGATTTGCTAACTCTTTGTGCCTGGTTTGCCTCAAAAAATGTATGCAATCCTGGTGCAAAGTGTTGTTTTGGGGCTTACTTTCCGGAGCAAACCATGAATTTTGTTGGACAGTAGCCCTACAAAAATTAAAGAAGCACTACATACTACTTTACATCAGAGGCCACTCCCATGTACTCACCCAAGGGTTTTGACACTAACCAACATCTACTAACTTTGGTAGAAAAGCACTGACATAAAAAAATTATGCATGCTCCAGGCAGGTGTAAAGTTGGAGAAAATATTTATTTGCTCCAAATCTTTCCATCTGTGCTGCCCTGAACGGCACACATACAAAGTGGTCAAGTGTTTAACTTGGCAAAAAGCACTACCTTTTGTGCTGGAAGGGTACCCTTCGAGTATAAAACCTAATATTACACAAACACCCTTGCACTATAGTGAAAGTGTGTGTGCATTGGTGCTAGGCAGCCTATGGTGCACAAGCACCAGAGCAGAGAGCAACAGGAACATATCACCGTACAAATGGTACTGTTTGCTCTCTCCTTTTCGCCCAGTGCTGCACAGCACGAGTGATTCCTGCGTATAGTAAAAACGTATCTAATGTGCCCCTTCGTTTTTCCAGACCAAACACGCTTAGCGTGCGATGCCTACCAGTATGGATGACGTTATTGCTCTTCCTATACATTGTTTTACACACTTGTATGATTCATTGTCTCTGTAGAATGTGTCTGTGATGTAAAGCACCCTGACAGCCTACATTGTGAGGAGTAGCGCTATAAAATAAACGCATATGAGAGAGAAGCTAGAGAGATGAGGGGCACCATTGGAGGATGGTAACAAGGGAATCCGTGAAGAAGGGAGTCATTGGGGAGGTGCCAACAAAGAGTGTGGCACCGGGCGCTACCACCTCGACAAAATGGACACATAAAATCCCTTTCTTTTCAGTCACTCCTTTTTCTGAGTCATTTCCGTGACACAGCAGATGCTGCCTTGAGGAGATTTCCGGCAAAGTTAAATCCTTCCGAAATTGTCTGTTTTTTCGAGAGCTACATTTGCTTTTGACTTTTTTTTTTTGAAGGAATAACTTTGTTTTGATGAAGTCCATTATTATTCACGGCCTGAGCTAGTCTTGCCACAGAACCCACGCAGCCTCGCCGTCAGGCAGCTGGGCTGTCTCCCGTCCGCGGCGCGGCCTTGTTTACATGCAGATCACCGCAGCCCCGCCCCCCAGGAGCGGCCTGATTAGCAGGAAGACGGATGGCGCATCCCTGGACTCATTCGCACGCTCCGTGCCTCGGTAATGATTCGCAAGAGTGAACTTTCTAATTTCCTCCTCGTGCACAAGACAAACAAGGAAGTACATTTCTCACGTCCTACGACAGCAACAAACTATGTCGGAGCGGAAAAAAGGTCAAACGCATAATGACAAAATGATGGAGTCCAAACGTTGTCTCAAGGACTCTAGCTGGTAATGACAATTATATATTTAATGTGGCTACCATGGGCCACACACAAGATCACCGCCTCCACAAGAAAGATACCTCGTGGGGAGATATTAATTACATACACACATACATACACACGCTCTCTCTAATATGCCATTTATTGACAAACATTGTTCATAGTGGGGAGCCATGACTCGCAGGAGGTGGAGCACTGAGTGAATCATATTGCCCCTCAACAAAGATAATAATTTGTATATTATACCCTATGCATCTGCATACACGGTTTCTTTTCATGCCATTTTTTCATGTGCCCATTTTTTTTAAAACAAAAAATATTTAAACAAGACCTTGTTTCCTGTACAATGGGGTATACAGAATTGCCTTCGTATGGCTGCAGGATTCGTGAATTTTGAAAAATTATAACTCCGCACAAAAGTCTTGGAGTCAAAATATTTATTATTTTTTTAAGAATCCGGCCCCCCAGAGAGATCATGGCTCCCGATATAGACAGAAATCCCACCCACAATCATACTTGAGGGATTCTTGGAAGGCGTAAGTACATTTAGTGACATGAATGACGAGAAATCTGCAATCTAAAATCCCACTTGGGCGTTGTGGGTTGGCCGGGAGCTTGGTGTAGTGGCCCTTCCAAGACATGGATTTCCTTGGCAATATGGGAATGCTCACAAACATCACATTTGTAGGCAAACCCAAACTCCAACCCAAACTGGACCCATCTAGAAGCAGCTGGAGATTAACTCCTGCCAATTGCTGAACTCCTGGATGGCAAGGAAATGGATCACCGTAAGATTTGCTGGATGTGTAAATGGGGGAAACGGTTTTCTCCCACAGAGAAAATACATTTGCATAGGATGGGCTATTCCCCTTTTGTGAAATTGTGGGCAATAAATAATTCTGCATGGCGTATAGGATGCTGTGGAACATGTCACATGACAATCCCAATAGTAAGCCTGGAAGTCACAGCTTTTCAAGATTACTACCGCCCGTCAATGTTTTTGAAGAGACCCCCCCCACCCCCCCCCTAAAAATCGTCCAGTCAGAGATGTAAATTTCCACCGGTATTTTTATGCGTTTTTCCGGAATATAGCTCTATTTTTACTGAATTATCTTAACTTCAAGAACCAAACAGCGTTTTTATCTTCAAGGTTCATTGTGCCTTATTTGTTTGGTTTGGAAGCAGCACTTAACCTGTACTGGTGGTTTTTGGTAGGCACCACCGGCTCCTATATCATAAAACAGGATAGATATCTTCGCCATCTCAGCTCGGTCTTAGACAAAAGTTGCCTTGATTTACAGTGCTGTAGCATACAGAATATTAGTCGCTCTTTTACTTCTATTAGGGTTATCCGAAGAGAAAAAAGACTGCCAATACAGTGATCTTTCACGATTCTGTGTATTGGCAGCCCTTCCATTTCCACAAACGACAATGAAAATAAAAGAAGGACTGTTGCTCAGACTCCCGAGTGGTTTGCATGTTGCTCCTCAACCATTGTAGAGCATTGTAAGCATTTCCACTTTATGGAAAGTGGTCTCCCTGCCTAGGACCTTGTGATAGGAGGTGGTGTCATCAGGCAGGATAAAGGACTGGGTCCGTGACCCACAGAGGATCCACATCCTACAAACCCCAGGGATTGTCCTGTGGATGCGGGACCTAAGGGTTACCTGGACTATGCTCCCCGAACCCTGAGTTTGGTGACCCCTGAATAGTGAATTAAAGGAGAGCGGGCCAGCAGGAGAGGGTGTGGTAGAAGGAAGGGGGTAGGTGGGTGAGTTCTGTCTCCTCTTGCCTTTAGGCGGTGGTGGCAGGTTGAGTACCTCCTCAAATCTGAGCTTGCACTTAGAGCCATCCTCGGTTGATGCCGGGGGCTGGGCGAGGATGCATCCAGTGTGAGGATGAAGGAGGATGTGACACTGACGGGCATCAAGTTCTTACCGCATGTGCTGGGGAGCATGTTCAAAAAGAAGGGGTAGCCAGCTTACAGAGAGCGCTCACTGAATATTTGGGATCTGGTAATATACTATTAATATAGTGGTGCTCTAGAACAAAGGTTGGCTACCGAGCAACCTCAAAACATAGACCCCCCTCACATAGGGGTAAATGTATTCATAAACAAAGAGTCCTGAGCACTCAAATAGTCAATAATCAGTTTATGAAGTGTCCAAGGTTCAAGTATTTATTCCACATACATCCTGTGATTCATAGAACGTCGGTACTACAACAGGCAGCCAAGAACAAATAGCCAACACGCGTTTCGTCGTATGGCAAATAAGCCTTCAACTTCCCCAGGGCTGCTAAACCGAACTGTGTAGAGTATATTCAATCAAGGCCAGTCATAAACTGTTCCTGCAAATTCCATAGTGTGCGCAGCAGTGTTATGAAAAGATGGTGGTAAATCCGGTCTATTAGCAATGTGTTTGCCGGAGAGTACTCCATGTGACAATCAACGGCGTGGGTCGTCAATGCTGACAACGAAGGTCTGCTGTCGGTACGGAGTGTGTCGGCTTCAGAATCTTCTCCGGCACCGAGGCTGGGTGTCATTCCAAAGTGTGTGCTCAGTGCCAACCATGGCCAGGAGGTAGTGGAGGACCGGACGGTAGCCGGTTAGTTGGCTTCGAGTCTGGACGACTGGGCCCTTGGTGGGAGGGGTGCTTGGAGTGTGAGCGGTGCCAGAGATCCAGGAGAGAGGGATTCGTACTCGCAGTCTGCTGGACAGGAGGCAAGCCCTCGATTTTCAAGGCGGTACCTGAGCTGGGTTCTGGTATAATGGCCTATTACTCGATGGCTGGTGGTTTTGGTTCAGGCTGGACACTTCTCTGTGACATTTCGAGCCTTACAGTACTGAGGAGTTTTCTTCGAGTGGAAGGGGTGGCAGGCATCGCCGGAGGCCACATTGTGCTCGGGAGAGATAGGCAGACGTTGCAGATCTGGTGGAGACTGGCCCAGGGGTATTTGGCACAACACCGAGGACAATAGTGGAACGGCGCCCATTCCATCACAGGCGAGACATGCTTGCTGTGGAGAAACAACAGTGACGGCCCGAATGGCAAGGCCCGGCAGATTGAAGTTGCCCAATCCCGACCCAGATGAGTAGATGCGTATCAAGTCAAAGCAAGAAAGGGGGAGGCAACATAGAGCAATTCCGACGGAAGGGAGGGGAATCGAGAAGGCCTGAACAGATCACCACAACATTGATCTGGAGCTTGGTAACACACGTCCTAACCAGCGGTGTAAAGAAACCATCCAACAATGGAGCCAATGCCCATGCACATTACCAGCAGTAGGAGGAGCCACTACACCACGTGACTCGAGAACACTTCTTTTAAGAAAAACAACCTGCACATGCCCAGGACAAACACTAAAGAGAAGTATCCACAACGTGTGTATCTACAGGTACAAATGCCTCAAACAAATCTTTTACTGTCAAGACAAAATATTTTTAGGTATACAAAACCTCAGCAGGTGTTCAAAGATCCTTCTTCCATGAACAAGAAAAGAGAACAGGATCTGAGAGGCAACTGCTCCGGTTCTTAAAGAGACAGGCTCCCTTCTTTACTATGTTTAATGTAAGCCTAACAGGCTTCATTTTTAGTTTCATATTCTCTGCTGAAAGGGGGTTTTCTCTGCATTTGAATGCTGCAATGAAGTTCTAGGAATATAATCTGGAGAGTTATTTGGAACATTCATGAAAAAAAATAAGGCCACTGTTCAGTTTCCACTCCACAGATCTGTATACGCAATCATGGATGCAGACATTCCAGGATAGTGCGTCAATGAAAGAAAATTATACAAAAAGGTGTTCCGGGTGTGCACACGCAGCAGGGTATCAATAAAGCGTTTATGACTAACAATGAAGATTCTACAATGCATTATTCCCATCTCTTGAAAGGAATTTCCTTAACTGGTTACCCATTTGTTTTTGTTTTGCTAAAGAAGGTATGCTGCCATGAGTGTTAAAATAAGGGAGCCGACCCGCCTTCCTGGAAATGAAATTCATCAACAATTTATGCTTTTAACAGGACATACCCCTTTTCTCTGAAAATGCAAGTTAAAGCCGCTAATTGGACTACTCACCAAAGTAGTACCTAATTTGAGTCGGTGTTTGTCAATGGGTAGCACCGGGACTTATTTTTGGCAACCGGCACTTATTTCTGTATTAGACATTTACAGAGAGAAAGATACCTAAAAACAAAGCTGAAAGACGGGGGAAGAGAAAGATGGAAAAACTGTCAAAGGGAAAAAGAAGGAGCTGTAAGATTGAGATAACGGCACAGGGAGTGTCCAGCAGTCAATTAAAGAGGTGGGTTCAAAACTAGCAGAATTGGTATTCCATGCACCGACAACTGTAACCTGCAGCTTTCACAGCAGAGTGTTGGGCACCGGCACTCATTCCATTACAACTTAAGCGCTGCACCAAAGCAAAGTCAGATATGTTCAATCTCCCTTCAGCAGGCACCTGAAAGGTTGGGGTTGCTTTACAGCCTATGTTCTCTGATATCCAATCTATTAATCTGCTGAGTCATCTGCTAGGTGAGTCTGCATCCTCTAAACGTTTACTTAGCTATAGCACAAGAGTACAAACACCTTTCCTTCTGCAACTCCAACTCCAGCATCAGGATCAACACAACCGCAGTGTGGACATGAGGATGCAAGCCCATCCTCTGAAAACATCTACACTACCAACTCACTCCAGCTTAACAACATTTAGATGAGTACTCCCATTAGATAGGCTTCATTGGTTAGAACTCTGAACACAGGGAATACGCCTCACAACATTTGGGACATTAAATTATTATCTGCACTTGTCCACCATGTATTTCTTCATTCTAAGGATAGCATAATTCATTTTCTGTCTTTCCTTAGCCAGTGTCACCTATCACACTGAATTGTTTAGTGTTGAATTAACTGCATCGTGAGAGCCAGGTGTGACATCTCATTTCACTTAACTTAGTTATCAGCACAAAGGATGGCATCAATTTACATTCAGGTCAACAAAAGGAGGGTCCCACCACCAAGAGTAAACAACTAGAGAATTATTAGAATTGGTCATGTTCACAATATGTTAAATTTTCATATGCACTGGTTGGGGAAAATAGCAAATTCATCACCATTTCTACCAAACAAAATAGAGTCAATTGTTTTTTATTACAAAAATGCAATAAAATTATTTTCAAACAAGCTTTTGTTGGCAGCTTTTTCATGCATGCACGAAGAGCGTTGATAGTTTCGATGTACATATCTTGAAGACATTATACCATCCTTCAAACAGGCACATCACATGACAGTTGTCTTTAATATTATTTATACTTTGTTCCAGAAAAAGTTAATGAAACATTCCGAACAGCTTTTGCGGAAAAGTGACAGATCTTCTTCAGTTATATATGCCTTGGTGCTAGCTGGAGTAGAGAACAAAGGATTCCTAGATCTAAGTCTGCTCTTGATATGTGTACGGGTTATGAAAGTCAGAAGTGGGGGGGTCTGCCTACTTCACTCGCCTCGAACATATATATTCATTGTTTGATAGAGGGCAATCAGAGTCTGGACCCACTTCCCTTGGCTGGGCAACCTTGGTCATAATTCCTGCCCCAGAGTCCCATTGTAGGATGTCCTTTATTCCTGGTAGCAGTAGAATACAAAGATTGGAAATTATTAGATCATTCAAAAGTTCAAATTAAATATCTTTGAAGGGTATAACATTTCTGGAGGGGAATTTTTTGCAAATTCCACTAGGCCCCAACTGTAAACCATAAAAACATTAACAAAAACAATACAGTATGGTACCTGGAAGCATCCCTGCACAAAACAAGATTTATTCTGGCTATTGCTGCTAATCCCATGTGAAGTGGGAATTTGAAACAGTTCCATTTTTGGTTATTTAAATTTTATTTTGAATTATACTGGCAGATCATACCTTGGAGACACATGCATCCACTGCTGAAGGCAGTCTCTTGAAAACTACCAAGACTCACCATTTGAGTAAACAAACCTGGTTTGTAAACATAGAAAAAAGATCTATGGAAGGCGTTTCTACAGTTGCCACTGTAGCCCCACAAGTGGAACCTACAGTGAGATTCCAAACATCAGTTTTACCATCGGCGGGGAAAGGGAGTACATCCAAATAGCATTTTATGAAGATTTTTCTTTTTCTGGGTCTGGCGACAATCTACTTCACAATTAGTCAAGGGCAGTGCATGATATAATTCTACGCTGTGGTCCAATAATTATTTGGCCATTTTAACACATTGAAAATGATACTTGTCAAGCTACTATGCGGCACAACAACAAATCGCACCTATTGAAACATTTGATAAATACAGAGGAAGGCTAAATTACAAACCAACAGCATCTTCGTTTATACTCAGGAGGCAGCTTTTCAACTTCACACATCCAACAGGTAGGAAGGCTTAAAATTCGGCTGTACAAATAGTTCCATTCAAAACAGGGAGGGAAAGTAGGACAATATAACATTACAGAAAAGTTGCACAAGTAGCAAAATTCACAAAGAATTTTAATTAACAAAGTGGTCCAGGAGAGAGGGGTAGGAACTGAAGAAACCAGATGTATTTCAAACAAACAGTCTCGCGTCAATCAGCAATTGTGCCTGCGAGCTCATGCACAGGTAAAATAATTTGGACCTCTATCAGTACAGAACCAAGGAGAGCTACCTTTACATCTGGATCCACCTTCATTTCGTCTGCACCTTCCTTATGTCTCCTAATATATATATATATATATATAAATATACACATTTTTCTTAAAAAAATGATACCCAATGGATTAAAGTGGCTTGTTTCTTTTATATGCTCGCTTGGCACATAAATGCATGCAAAGCTAATAGGCTTTGAGTGCTGCACGAACAGCTGTTTTTGGCAACAAAAACACAGCTAAAACAGATGAAATTTAAAAGCCACTGAAGTGAAAATTATATTTTCCGCGAGGGTAGAGATTTGGACTACAACTAATATCTTAAAACATTTTTCCAGTCTTTCTCTTCTGCTTCAGACTCATGTCAATAGTTCATAGCAGCAAATACAACAGAGTCCTTAAGAAATGTCAGATCAGAGTTCCTGGTTTCAGGAGAGGGAGTTCACAGCGTTCAGTCCGTTCTTAGAATCATTGGCGGATGCTCACTATCTTCGTCCAATCGCAGTGCATTTGTTTCATCTTCCAGGCTGGCTCCGCCCACGGCTCCTAGGTCATCCGAGTAGGCTACAGAAAGGCAGTGGATAAAGCAACTGTCAAAGTTAGTGACAGACACAAGATTTTCTAAGTCTTAACAGAATAAAACCCATGTTCTAGCTCCTAACGTTTGTCATCAAGCATTTTTAATCACGGTAATGCAAAGATAAGGCAATCGTAAAAATCAAATTTCTACTTGGTGTTTGCCGCAATAGTCTGACCCTTAACATAGTACATCTCATTTTCTAGATCGACAGTTTCCCAACTTTTGCCATCGAGCAGTTTTCCAATCCCCACAGCCAACAATGAGTCACTTTTGTTGTCGCCCCTACAGCTTGTAACAAGACATCATTTCTAGCCATCAGCTTTCCACAATCACCAACATTTGGTTTTCCTTATTCTATGAGCTTTACTAGAGAAAGAACATGGTAAAATCTGGATTAAGTATTAGAAATGAAGCCAATAACATGTCAAACACACATCTGAAGGCACTGATGAAAGGTGTATTTATTATTCACCCTTATATTTTATTAACCTGAGAGAATGAGGGGAACCTGCTGGGATCTGAACCAGTGAGCACGGGTTTAAACACGGACCTTTGAACCGGATGCATGAGCCCACAGACCTGTTGAGCTGAGCAGGAAGTCAGGCAACAGGACAGCTTAAATCACTAACAATTTACTGAAGTTAAACTAGCAAACTTTCTCATTGGCTGGCTAAAGCTGACATGTAGCTCAGTCATTTGGCACTCATCAACACATTCAATAGTAGATTATGAATTGGGGAAAAGATGTACAACCCTTCAACAATGTTTACATTTTCAATTAGTACAGGTCCCCCATTACTTCGCAAGCTCATCTGGTTTACCGTGTCTTGTAGGTGATGAAGGTACGAATGTCCCTTTTGCCACAGCGGCACTGTAAGTCTGGGTAACCAACGGTCGATCATGTGATGCAGATTCAAGGATTTCGTTGGCTGGCTCCATGCTGCCATCTAACCTGAAATGAAAGGATTTAAATAAATGGATCAACTATATTTTTATTAACAGCACAGAAATGTTGATCCTACTACATACCCGCATAGAATTGATGTGACAAAGAAATGCACAAATGTAATTCATACAGACATCAGCAGAAGTTTTGGTCAACACTGGAACTTTCAGGAAGTCAAACCAGTGAGCAATAGGGGCAGGGGGAGAGACAAACACCGTGCTCTCTGGTAGTGTATGAATACGCAGGGTATGGGGTGCCCAAAAAAATCTATATTTTACAAAAAGTCACAAATTTGTCTCGGAGGTGCACGCAGGGACACTGTTAAATAATGATAGGCATTTGGTACCTACAATCGAATCTTGGACCAGTAACAGATTGGTCCACAGTGATGGAGAGAACATACACTGTCAAGTGATGTACAAGTAAATTCCTTAAAGGGGGTGGGTGGGGGGGGGGGGGGGAGAGACACTGGTCGGTGATTTGAAGCTGGCTAGTTAGACGCGATTAGTACTCATCTTTCCCCGCTTTGTTGTATTTGTGGGGAAGATGTTGGTAAGACTTTAGGATAGGGTTAAACCACAGTGCCTATTACTATTTAAAAATATGTTTGAACTCCGGGTAAGTTGAAGCATTAGCAAACGTAATGCAATGGCGACTGATGTCAACAACTATTTTGCTTTTGGTAAATCTTGCAAAGACACAATAGAATGCATAAACAAGTCTCACCTCTTCCTACCATACCACAGTGCTCTCCATCATCTTTCTCCATGTTCAAGAAGCAATTAACAGTTTACTTAAAAAAAAAACTACTTACTCTCACTTCTAAAAGATTCACTTGCACTGCACTACCTATCCTCTCCAAACAAATACCGCATTCACATCTCCTGGTGGTCCTCACACTAACATTACCTCCACTGTGCCCTAAACAGGTAGTACCTCCGATCTCATAACAACCCAATCATCTCCTCTGCATCCGTCAACTCCTCAGATTGACAGTTCTGAAAATCGGACCTTCTTCTCACAGCTATCGGCCCTGAATGCCCCCCCCCCCCCCTAACCCTTCATGGTGAAGTCATCCCACACGAAAACAGCTTAACACTGTTAGGCCACACATATGCATGGGACCTACAGCCAAGCACAGCAAGATTGTGTA
This sequence comes from Triturus cristatus, assembly GCF_964204655.1. Classification (NCBI taxonomy): domain Eukaryota; kingdom Metazoa; phylum Chordata; class Amphibia; order Caudata; family Salamandridae; genus Triturus; species Triturus cristatus. The sequence continues at coordinate 1,053,118,567 of NC_140593.1, forward strand.
ATACCAGTTGTAGGAAACTGGCTCTGTATGTGGTGTACCACTAGGTGGTTATAGCGTGCACAGAGTCCAGAGATTCCCACACAAGTGTAGAGGGCTCAATTCAAACCCAATGCGCTCTATTTGTGAAAGTGTGGGTGAGCAGCCTTAGGCCTAAAACAGAGGAGTGTAAGACATTTAAAGCACACACATTGACCAATAAGGGACACACAACTCAAAAAGGAGATGCACACCAATTTTATAAAAATAAGCTTTGTTTTGAGTTTTATTTAAGACCAAGATCTTCGCAAAAAGGTATGTACATTTTTCAGGAAAAATACTTTAGTCTCAAAAGTTGACAGTGCAATTTTTAAATAGTTCAATGTTAAACTTTTGGAGGAAAATAACAATGCGGTTTCACGGGTAAGTACCCAACTTACAGTTTTTAGGTCAGCAGAGGAAAAGGTTCAGGTAAGCACAAAGACTGCACCATCAGCGGCACAGGAGCGGCTGGGTGCAGAGGTCAAATTCAAAGATCGGCCTATTGCGTTTCAATGTAGATGCAGGTCAGTAAATCAGTTGCAGAGGCCAAGCTATCGAGTTCAAAGCAATCGCAGGGGCTACAAGGCAGCACCAACCATACACCACCAGTGGCAAAGGAGCAGCCAGGTGCAGGGTGCAAAGACAGCATTGGGCACCTAATGCTTTTCAATGGAGAAACTCGGTTGGACAAACATGATGCAGGTGTTGAACTGGAGGCTGAACGAAGGTCACCAGCGAAAGCAGAGGTAAGTGGAGATGCTGTGGTTCGTAGGACACAGTTGGTCGAGTCCCCCAAGGCCCAGGGGCTTAGGTGCAGGAGTGTTCTTTGATGTCGGGTTTTTCTTACTGGGGCCGATCGTGGTAGGAGGTGCCTCTAGATTTGACCACAGGCATCGTCGTGGGGGGGTCCAGAAGGGATCAGTCAATGCTGGACGTCAAGTCAGGATCGCTGGGCCACCTCTACACAGGCCGGAGGTAGTGTGCAGAGTGGTCAGGACCCACGGTTCTGGAGGGCACCAGAGTTTTTTGTGTAGATTTCTTGGGGACAGGATGGCTGTCCTCGGGAGTTTTGGTCTTTATCAAATGTCAAGCAGGCCTCCTAGGGTTCTGGAGGTCACTAGCTGCAGGACAGGCATACTTTTCTTTGCAGGGTCTTTGAAGCTGGAGACAGGTAGGTAGGGCTGGGGCCAAGTCAGTAGGCGTCTTCAGGCTGCGCTGCAAGGCGTCTTCTTCATCCTCCTTCTTAGGTCAGCAGGAACTAGTTTCTGGGTCTTGGGGAGCCACCTGAATACTAGATTTAGGGGTGTTTTAAGGGAGGACAGGTAGGGCCAATGGGCACCTTACCTGGGGTGTCTACAGCCTAAATTATGCCATCCTCCTGTGGGAGGGCGCATAATTCCTAACCCTGAATGGACAAGTCACACCATCTTCAAGATGGCAGGCACTGAAAACGAAAAGTTTCTTACCTGTCGGTGTAGTTTTGCAGCTTGAAGATCTTTCTGGATTCACTATGCTGTGCATTATTCCGCGATCTTGTGGTTGGGTCCGGATTCGTAGTCTTTTCTTTGTTTTTTTTTTTTTTTTTTGTAGCCCAGGTGGGCGTCGACGTCCACCATTTGGTGCACCTCCCGTGACGTCGTCGTGCTTCCTGCGGAAGTCCCACCTTTGGGGCGCCATCTTCGGGTTCTTTTTTCCCTTTTTTTTTTTTTTTTTTTTAACCCTAGGCGATTGATTAATCCTTTTGTCCATATTTCTGTACGTATCCACTTTTTTGATCCTATCCATTTCACCCCCTCTTCCTCCAGCCTCATCTTCCTGGCGGAGGTGGGTGGGTTCGCTAGTGAATCCAGAAAGATCTTCAAGCTGCAAAACTACACCGACAGGTAAGAAACTTTTCGTTTTGCAGCGTGAATCTTTCTGGATTCACTATGCTGTGCATAGATTTTGTAGCGGTTTTCCTATTTTTGTGGTGGCTGGGTGGAAGATGATCGCTGGTCGTTGAAAATGTGTTGTAGCACCTTCTGTCCGACCTGTGCTTCCTTATTCATTTGAATGTCCACGCAGTAGTGCTTTGTGAACGTGTGCACAGATGCCCAAGTTGCTGCGAGACAAATGTCTTGGATGGGCGTGTTTGCCAGGAAGGCAACTGTGCCCCCTTCTTCCTTGTGGAGTGAGCTTGTGGCCCCTCCGTTAGCTCCTGTCCAGCCTGTTTGTGACAGAATTGGATAGTGAGGGCAATCCACCTAGCGATGGTGCCCTTGGTCACTGGTCTACCCATGAAGCTAGTAGCAAAGGACACAAACAGCTGCTTCGACTTCCTGAGTTCTTTGGTTCTTTCAATGTAGTGCATCACCGCTCTTCTGGCATCGAGGGTGTGCAGGGCCTTTTCTGCATTTGTAGTCGGGTTTTGGAAGAAACTCGGTATCTGTATACTCTGATTCATGTGAAACGCCGACACTACCTTGGGCATGAAGTGTGGGTCCGTCCTCAGGACTACCCTGTCCTTGTGAATTTGAATGTAGGGCTCCTGTAGCGTTAGTGCTTGAAGCTCGCTCACTCTGCGTAGTGAGGTTATGGCCACTAGAAAGGCAGTCTTCATCGTCAACATTTGTAGATTGGCCTTGTGAATGGGTTCAAACGGCGCCTTCATGAGCTCCGTCAGAACCACGTTTAAATTCCATGCCGGCGGCGGCAACCTTTTCGGGGGTGCCATTCTTTTGGCTCCCTCCATGAATCTCTTCACCACCTGCGAGCTGAAGAAACTTCCACCCTTCTCACCTCTGGTGTAGGCAACGATCGCTGCTAGGTGCACCCTTAGGGAGCTCGAGCAGAGGTTACTCTTTAGAAGGTGTGTGAGGTACCTCAGCACCGTTGAGTCTCTTGTCATTCTGTTGTGCAGGCCCTTCTTCCTGCACCACACCGTGAATCTCTTCCACTTTGCGCTGTAGCACTTTCTTGTAGTAGGTTTCCTTGCCTCCCGTAGCACTCGCATAGTGCTCTGAGGTAACCTTAGGTGTGCGAACTCTAGGTCTTCAGGAGCCATGCTGCTAGGTTGAGGGTCTCTGGCTCTGGGTGCAGGACCTCCCCGTTTTGCATTGAGAGCAGGTCTTTTCTTCGCTCGAACCTGTACGGATTGCCTTGCGCCATTTCTTGAATCTGTGAGAACCATGTCTGCCTCGCCCACTGTGGGGCCACCAGGATCAGAGTCATGTTGCTGGTTCTGCACTTGTCGAGCACTCTGTGCAACAGGGGTATCGGTGGAAAGGCGTAGGCAAATGTCCTCGACCAGCTTATCCATAGGGCATTTCCCTTGGATTGCTGATCTGGTTGCCTGGACGCGAAGCTTTGGCATTTTGCATTGTGGCGTGTTGCAAAAAGGTCTATTGTGGGAGTCCCCCATCTCCGGAAGAGTTTCTCCGTTTCCTGGCCATTGAGCTCCCACTCGTGCGATGCTGAGGTCTGCCTGCTCAGCCAGTCTGCCTCCACATTGTCCTTCCCCGGTAGGTGAATTGCCAGTAGATCTATCCTGAGAGGTATGGCCCATCTCCAAATCTCCTGAGCTAGGGATGAGAGGGGAAACGACTGTGTCCCCCCTTGTTTGTTGATGTAGAACATCGCCGTGGTGTTGTCTGTCTGCACCAACACCCTCTGCCCGCACAGGTGTCTCTGGAATGCCTTCAGGGCTAGCAGTATTGTTTTCAACTCGAGGTAGTTGATGTGGCGGACCGCGTCTGCCGGAGCCCATAGACCCCTCACTCTGAGGTTGTCCATGTGCGCTCCCCATCCCATCTGCGATGCGTCCGTGGTAATGGTCACTGTTGGGCTTGGTGGTGTCAGGCTTCTCCCTGTTGTTATGTTGTCTCTGTTCCACCAAGTTATCTCCTCCTGCACTGCGTGCGTAACAACCACTAGATCCTCCCAACTTCCGTTTGCTTGTGACCATTGCTGTTGCAGCCATTCCTGGAATGGTCTCATGTGCAGGCGTACATTCGGCACCAGCTGGATACAGGACGCCATCATCCCCATCATCTTGCTCACCGCCCTCACTGTCAGAGCTCGCCCCTTCTGGTAGAGCTGCGTCTCCTTCAGTAGGGCATCTGTCCTCCTGTCGCTGGGCACTACTGTACTGTTGAGGGAGTTGATCTGTGCCCCCAGGAAAATCTTTACCTGCTCCGGTTCCAGCGATGATTTTCCCCAGTGGATGGAAAATCCCAGATTTGTGAGGGTGTCCGTTACGCGTTTTGCGTGCCTCTCGCACTTCTCGCGTGAGTTTGCCTTGACCAGCCAGTCGTCCAAGTAGGGGTATACGTGTATGCCCTGCTTTCGTAGGTGTGCCGCTACCGCCGACAGGCATTTTGTAAAGACCCTTGGCGCTGATTTTAATCCGAAGGCCAGGGTTGTGAACTGGTAGTGTTCCTGTTCGATGTTGAATCTTAGAAGGCCCTTGTGCCTTCTGTTTATTGGGATGTGAAGGTAGGCATCCTTGAGGTCCACGGTGACCATGAAGTCCCCTTCTCTTATCTGTGGCAGTACCTCCTGCAGTGAAGTCATTTTGAACCTTTGTGTTTTGACGAACTTGTTTAGGTACCGGAGGTCCAGTATGGGTCTGAGGTCTCCGTCTACCTTCGGAACCACGAAGTAGTTTGAGTAGACCCCTTTGTTGCGTTCCCTGAACGGCACTGTCTCTATGGCTCCCTTTTGCAGGAGTTTCCTTGTTTCTTCTCTGAGTATTGCCAGTTCTTGGGCCGATCTCTGTCTTTCCTTCGGCTTTCTGTTTGGAGGTCTTTTCTCCAAGTCTACGCAGTATCCGTACTGCACGATGTTCCGTATCCACTTGTCTGTGGTTATGCGCCGCCACTCCTGAAGGTAGAACCTCAGCCTTCCGCCTACCGGTGACGTATGCTCGTAGGCTCTTGGATCTTCTCTTCCCCCTGATGACACCTTTTTGCGCCTCACCCTTGGGGGCCTGACGAGGGTGGGCGTCTTCTTGCGTGCTGAGTCACTTCGAGGAGGGCTGATCGCCCCCTCTCCTCCTTTGGCCACGTCCGTTCCCTCTCCCTCGAAAGGACTGGCCCCGAGGTTGATATTGCCAGCTTTGCTTCTGCTGACTTTGTCCGTGACCTTCGCCCTGCTGACCTTGTTGGAACGCCTGGTGCGACGTCCCCTGTTGGCTTCCACCCCTACCGTAGGGTCTCCTCGAGGGATTTCCTCGTCTCATTCCCCTCAGCTGCAGGGCCCCCATGGACCTCGCTGTCTCGTTCTCCTTCTTGAGCTGGGTGAGCTTCTCGTCCACCGTTGCTCCGAACAGTGTCTCTCCGTTGAAGGGAGTGCCCAGGATGTTGTTCTGCACTTCCGGTTTGAATCCCGAGATTCTTAGCCATGCATGCCTCCTTTCTGTGACCCCTATGGCCATGAGTCTTGCTGAAGTCTCTGCCCCATCCAACGCCGTCTTTATACAGGAGTTGGCGATGTTCTTGCCTTCATCTACCAGGTGAGAGGCTCTCTGGCGGTATTCTTCGGGGAGGTGCTTTACTAGCTCCCCCATTTCATCCCAGTGTTGGTACTGGTGTCTATTTAGGAGTGCATTTGAATTCGCCATGCGCCAGTGCATTGCGGCGTTCCTCTCGACCTTTCTGCCTGTGAGGTCGATTCTCCTGCTCTCTTTATCTGGAGGTGGGCCCGAGGTTGCTGGCACGTTGGCCCTTCTCCTGGCCGTGGAGGCAATGATGGAGTCTGCGGTGACGCTACCCTTGATGTAAGGTGGGTCCAGGGAGGAGTGTTTATACTTTTTCTCTGTCCTGGGCGTGATCGACCGACAGGTGGCAGGCTCCTTGAAGGCTTCTCTCCCCTGGTTCATCACGCTTTGTAGCATGGGGAGGAACTGGCTCCTAGTCTGGATGGGGAGCAGTGTTTCGACGAGAAAATCTGCTTTCGGCCTCTCCTCGTCGAGCTTGACGCCGAAGGCCATTGCTGCGCTCTTCACCACCATATTGTACACCCCGATGTCGTCTGGTGGCGAAGGCCTCGAGGGGTACGTGTCCACGGCCTCCTCCGGGTTTTCGGTGTCGAGATCTTGCCATTCGACGTCGTTGCCGGTAGATGTCGCCGATTCGAAGAACGATTGTTGGTCTTCTTCCTCGGCTTCTTCCTCATAATAGGGCTCCTCTTCCTCTTCGAGGTCCCTTGTCAGCCCTTCGGCGTCGAACTCCTCCTCGACTTCGACGACATCCGCCGCTGAAACCGTTGGAATCTTGAATTCCTTCATCCTGGCGTCGAACTCCTTCTTCCTTTGAAGGATGTTCTCCATTTCGGCCTCGAGCCGCCTCTTCTTTTTCTCCATTTCGGAGATGCTTTCGGCGTCGACCGCGGGCCTTTTCGATGAAACTTGCGTCGACGTCGAACGCTCTTTCTGCGTCGATCGGCCCGTTTCATGGGATGATTTCGACGACCCTTGCCTTTCGGCGTCTTTCTGCGCCAGGGAGTCCTTTTGTAAGGATCCGCTGGGCCTTTTGTCCGAAGTTCCCCCTTTGGACGTCGAAGTTTTCGGCGCCGGGGCTCCCTTCGTGGACCTTGACTCAGTTTTTCTCGAGTCACCCTCGTGTTTTCGAGGTGTTTTTTGATTTGCGCTCGACGATTCTCTTACCTCGTCTTCTTTCTTCTTGTCGGTCTCTACGACCGTGAAGTTTTCGGCTGCCTCGGCGACGTTGTCCTCGTCGTCCGTGTCGAGGCCCAGCGCGTAGAGTGTCGGGGGTTTTCCTTGGCCCTCCATGTTGGCGTTGGCTCTCCTCTGCCTCTCTCTCACCCTGAGTGTCTTCGGCGCGAAGACTGAGCAGGCGTTGCAGTCGATACTCTGATGATCCACCGGTAGGCAGAGGTTGCAGACCGGATGCAGGTCTTTCTGCGCGAACTTGTGGTGGCAGTTTGGGCAGAACTTGAATGGCGTCTTGTCCATTTCGCTCAGGGTCTCTGAGCGTGCATTCTCCAAGGTTGTCGAAGAAAAAGGCTCGCTGGTCTTCTTTCTTCGCGTTCCTGTCGAAATCTGTTCTTTCCTGATGTCTTCTCTTGATTCTATCGATGAAACTCGCTTTTCTTCCTTCTTCCTCCGAGTGAACTTCTGGAGCTTCCCGATGACGATCCAGACCCAACGGCGGAAAAAAGAATCTGAAGATGGCGCCCCAAAGGTGGGACTTCCGCAGGAAGCACGACGACGTCACGGGAGGTGCACCAAATGGTGGACGTCGACGCCCACCTGGGCTACAAAAAAAAAAAAAAAAAAAAAACAAAGAAAAGACTACGAATCCGGACCCAACCACAAGATCGCGGAATAATGCACAGCATAGTGAATCCAGAAAGATTCACGCTGCAAAAGTGTGCTTTACTTCACCTCTTCCACCTGAGGGGTGGAGTTGGTGAAGGTGGGCATACCTCCTATTCTTACTAAGTTTTCCGGCCGGTTCTCCCGCCCAAAGTGTGGGTTTGCACCGGGGACTGCCATCTGCTGCTAGCAGCAGAGGCTGGGGGTCGCACTACAAAGGCAAAAACAACAGTTGATGGACAGAATGCAGAACAATGTCATACATTCACCCCAGTACAGAAATCTGGCCCTAAATCCATCGTTTTTTGCTCACCATGCCATTCCAGTTTGAACCTAGCCATATGCAAATCTTGACCCTGTGCCTCATGGGAACAGTCCAGTCCGAACTGCCAAGCCAGGTCCTCCCTGGACTGGAAACAAGCATCCTAGGACCGGTTTCGGGGTTTCACCCCTCTTCAGCCAGGATAGCTTGATTCCAGTGGCATGGAGAGCACGGGACCCACGTCTGGGCAAACCCGTCCCACTCGGGGTGACAAATGCAAAAACAACAGTTGATGGACAGAATGCAGAACAATGTCATACATTCACCCCAGTACAGAAATCTGGGCCTAAATCCATCGTTTTTTTGCTCACCGTGCCATTCCAGTTTGAACCTAGCATAGGATCTGCAACATGAGAGCAAATGTGGCAATGCACTGGGTTCCCGACAGCTCCACGAAAAAAGGTGGTTCAGTTCATGTCAGTCTAGTTCTTGCAGTGGTTATCTGCTTCAGACATCAATCTTTCTTATCACAGGTGCACATATTATCTGCAGTTTGTGCTGAACCCCAGCCCTCTTTGCTGTGCAACACCAACCACCTGTTCATCTGAAGACAGATTCTTCCTTGACAGTGGACCCTGGAGAACCAACTTATGGAAAGTCAATTTACAGTTATCTCATTTGCTGTGTGAGGTGTACTACACTGTGAGGGTTTTATCAGGCATAAGTGAATTAAATAACGAAAAAGTTAAGTATTCTCCTTCAGCAAGCTTACAGCAAAGCTAACCATATGCAGATGCCTGCCCAAACCACTGCATTGTCGTGCGCCCTCTTATGCTCTTTGAAAGGGGTTTGCCGAGCTCTTCCACTTTTCAGTTGTGGGAGATGGACCGTGGTCAATGATGTGTCCCTTGACAGAGACAAGTGCTACATCATCAACACTTCCCTTCAGAGGATGGGGTTGGGTTCCCCCTGGTTTGCTGAGATAATGCATCCTCGCTGTGGTATCAGTCCCTAGCAGAATGGATGTCACTGAGCCACACCTCAGGTACGATTTCGGAGCTAGGTGGCCTGCCTTCAATATCTACGTACTGATGTGTGCTGGGAGAGCAATTCTCTATATGTTATTCACAATTAAGCCACAAGAGCAAAGTGACCACCTAAAGGCACAGAGAAATAAGGAAGCCAACGCCTCTTCCATGATTGTCAAAGTTTAGCCCTGTAAATCAGACACCTGAGCCACATTTTCTTCCTATTCAATCGCCACTACTCATCTCATCACTAAAAACAGAAATTCTTACAAGACCACCCTGCGGCTCTCCTGCTATTTGAACTGAAAATGTGCCATGCATGCTGTCAAATCCTCACTTGCTCGTGTAGAATGTATGCACCAGGGTACGTTTATGGTCATTTAGCAGGATAAAACTCAACCATCAGAAGTATCCTGCATTTGCTTCTTATCCTCTTTAAACACATTTTGTTGTTCATCCGACCAACAATACTTCCATCCCATTTACAACTTCCTTAGAGCACATTTTATGGAACATATTTAAACTGGTAGAATATTCAGAAATGGAACAGAACTAAATCAACACCTCCCGGTTCTTTGGACAATGCTCTTGCCATAAAGGCCTTGACCAATGATTCTTTGGGCCCCATACCGTCTGAAATAATATCCCTTTAGTAACTCACGTGGGTCTCATCCACCCACACAAGCTTATCACATGTATGTGATAACATGTGATTACTTGTTCTGAGCTAAAACAAATATTTTGTTCTGGAAGCCGCAAGTACAAATTCATGACCTTAAAACCTGTGACATCTCCAAATGCTAGTTCAAACAGCATCACCTTGACCTGATTCAGAACCTCTGTTTATAAAATACATCAATTCTCCTGACTCAGGATTCAAATGAATATGTGGTAATCTGATCTCAAATCAAATGTCGTGAAAACTTTAGGCTCTCCTGGCAACTGAAGAAATGTAATGTTGAGATGTTGAGCAAAGGATGTGCATCGAGCAGAATGCGGCAAGACTCATTTTTTTCCCACTGAGGAGAGAATGATACATAAGAGACAGCTGCAATATTTAAATGAATACTTAATTACAAATCGAATAAATCAGGTGCCCTTAAGATTTCATTTGGAGCATCAACATTACTGCATAAAGCAATACAATAATTCATTAGTTATGATGGGCCGTCCTTTGTTATAGAAAGCCTACCTACCATCCCACCTAACAATTTTCCATAATAATACCCCTGCCTGCTGCCGGATTAAAACTCAAGGTTTCAGTCTAGATACTCAGTTACCCACAGGTGTTCAGACCATGGCTCCCCAATTCCTCGCCATTTTACCCACATACATTCCCCTCAAAATGATACATTGACAAGAGTCTGGATAGACACGGATAAGAGAGGGATCTGGATTTAATGAAGCCCCAGCTATACAAACACAAGCAACTTCCATGGCAACAAAAACGTAATAAAAAAGTTTACCCATATCCATAACATATTGCTCATCTATTGCCAGCAACATCCGCTGTAATTGAAACCTGTGTGTTCAGGGCAGCACATATGCACGATGTTCGAATTGTTTACTCAACATCGCGGATAGTTAGAATTGGGTCTTTTTCCCCAGCTATAGAGCTTAAAGGGAATATAGCTTATATAATGCTATAGTGCGGACTCTTCAGCACTGTTGAAAAAAGAATCTCCTGGCTTAAATCTGGCGATAGCTGAAAAAATAGGTTGCTCGAATTAACATCTAATCTCCTGGCCCGATTCTCTGCTTGCAGTGCACAGTCATCTACATATACATCAAGGAGTCATTTATAGATTGTCCTAACATAAAGATTAAGAAAATCAAGACTACTTAAATAAATGTGCATGCTCCAACTGCTGTCCTCTTGCATGGTACGAAGCAGACCTTGAACATAATTTACAATTTCTCCTGCAACAAAATAGGAAGTTAAGTTATAACCATCAGCATCCTTCAAGCACGCCTGGATTTTGGTCTAAAAATCAGAATCAGCTCTGGGTGTTCCTTGGTCCAGATATATCAAGTGGTAAGTACACCAAAGTATGGTTCCCCATCTCCAGCTTATAACAGCCTCAACTTCTACTACTCCTGCAGTCCCATGGGAGCAGAACAAATGTCTCGGGGACAGATAGAGCAGAAACAACTGTGCTCACCGAGCATTTTTCCATGAGATCACTCCAGAGTAGAGAGAGCCACAGGGAGAGACGCTCCTCAAGTGGGGTATCGGGTTCCAATGCCCCACCACGGCTGTAGACACATCCAAAGTCAATCCACTTGGTTCAGCGCACAGGTTTCTGGGTAACTATATCAAGAGTCTTTGGCTTTGTTTCGACAAGGACAAGCAGGAACGCGAGAGGGGCACCTAGGATGCAGAATTATCTTTATTACAGGTGAGTAGTTTCTGGCAAGGAGATCAATATTTCGTTCACTCATTACTGGGTGCACAAATTCCTGGAAGGATCGTACATGGAGGTAGAATCAATAGATTGTTGAAACTTTGCGCGTGGCAATGAGTCCGCCCCACATTTGGTGTCCGGCCTAACTCCATGACTCACTTTAACATTCGAAGAGCAAAATTTAAGCAGGACTGTACGTACTTTTAGCAGAATATAGAATTCTTATGGACAGCAAAGGTATTTTCTATGTTCTCCATTAATGATTATGTGAAAGAAGCTAAAGAAAACATTACAGAGGTCCACAGATCTTACCTAATTCTCCTAAGTCTAAGAGTCATAAGGTGGAAGAATTCATGATGGACTGATTCAGGTTTTGCAAAGTAGTGTTTTAATGCCATGGTTTTCATGGGTACAGGAACACATTTCCTTGTGTTGGTGTTTAAAAATAAACATGTGTATCTCTCCTCCAGTACTTTGTGAAACATTATTGAGTTTTTTATGGAGATAAAAATGCATCTGGACAGAGAAGTACAGAATATCTGTAGGAAGTTGGATGGTTAATATAAGGAAGAGAAAAACCTAAATCTTCATGTAAAGCATGGCTGAGCTCTCACACAATAAATAGCTAACTGCAATAATAAAAAAGGGCACCATAAAGATAAGGGATAATAACTTATGAGTTCATGAAAAAAAGACCAAAATGCAACGTTAGAGCACAATAGGAATCTAAAATCTAAACAGTACATCCAATCCTATTAGATGGGGCGGACTGGTGCTAGAGTGAGCTCAGACAAGGCCTAGAGGTTGGACCCTTTCAACAATTTTACCTTCTGACTTGCTCTTTCATTAGAGGGTCAAAATTAATCACAAGACATGAAGCTGTGGCTGATACACGCTCCAGGAGCTCAGACATGCATGGTAAAACCCAAACCATAAAATCATTATTTAAACATTGTGATATGGTCTTGCCACATGCTGGACCGGACTTTCTGGTGGTCAAAATCTGTCAGAAGGGGATGGATGCGGATCACAGTTACACCTGGCTCTATGAGATTAGATACTTCCTCCTTATAGTTGCCTTTAAGGCTTGGATTCTAGGAAGACTTGGCCACCGCGTCCAGTCACGAAGCCCCAGCAACTTGTCCCAGTCATCCAGAGATGAAAAGGTTTCCAAATCACAACTTTAAGGTGTCGCCGGGAAATTCTTGTAACTACAATTTGATTGGTCATAAAGTCCCAACTAACTTGTAACAACAGTTTTATAGCTTGTGCGGGTTTAGCTTCACACCCACTGCGCTGCTATGTACTGTATGGGATGGAGAGCTTTAAAAAAAATTGACAGCATTAGTCAGGGAAGGCATCAAACAGGGATGTCTTTAATGAGACCGTGAGCTGATCTTTGCCTTCCCTCACTCTCTATCACCTTCAGATTAGAATGCGTGCCGCCGTTATTTTTATGTGGGTGTTGTACGTGCACCCTTGTACGTGCACACCTAGATACAGAGGCTCGGAGGTTCACAGATAAATATATACACCATCTTAATCTGTAAAACAATTGATATAAATAGCTAATTTCTTTTGTTGCATGAATGTGCTACAGATTCCAATCAGTGAAAATAACAGCAAAACCCCTAAAATGGGGGTAAGATTGATATTAGAGTAGCTTGGAACAAATTATGTAGCACAGCTTGCCACTTTAGTGAATCTCTTATTCTACTGATGTGATTATAACGATTATGAGTTTGCACCCGTTTTAAACAGGTCTCTTGATGGAATGCTTGACACAAAGTGAATTGTTAAGTCCTATGCTATTGACGGATGCCCCCTTTAACTAAGAAACCATTTTCAACCTGCATTTGCAGGGTTCCTGCTCAGTAAAAGCTCTTTATTTCTTATAAAGGGTTTCGTATTTTTCAGACTGTACATTATGAAGCTGCACACACGCAAAATATGATGGCTCATGTTGGCACACTTCTGTTGGTTTTTCTAGAATGTAAGCGACTCAATGGACTGGTCGATAATAAATGTTGATACATGTTTTGATATGAACTAGTCCCGTCTCTGGGTGAAAGCTATTAAATTGTAGGTGCCTGCAATCTGCTTACTATCTATAGCGATAGAATGTCAATGTCCTTTATGTTTCATCAAACAAAAGAGGTGAACACAAAGTGCATATCCAAATTTACAGCTAGTGGTCTTAACAGGGGTAAATTACATTTCAGGCCTTCCATAAAGTCTTTAATTAAGGGCAGCATGAAAATTATGTGTTTTGCAATATCCCTTTGTAAGCTAAAAGGGCTACTAAATGTACACAGAAAGGCCGTTCTTTGTTAGGTTTAAGAGGTATTTAAGAATATCTTAAACCAGATAGTGTAAGGGTGAGATGTTGTTACTTAAACATCTAACACATCAATTCTATTTATTAAAGTAATTGTTTATGGTGGTTGGTCTCATATCTTCCCAGATTATCGACATATCTGCAGGTTAGACTATCAGGTTTCCAAACACTTTAATCTCAGTAGCCATATTACTAAGTGCAGGGGTTGGGACCACATGAGTGTTTGCTCCCAAATTCGAACAGGAATTGGGGTGGGCTTTGATGTACATATGCTGTACAAATGAGTCCACAAGTAGGTGTGATTATCACAAATGACGTGCCCCTATGGGGGCTACAACTAATAAAGTCATGCAAAATGTATTCATAATTCTAATTACATTTTGAAGCAATCAATTTAGTGTAAAGATATAAACATATGTATTAATTCTTAGCATATATGGATGTGGAATAACAGCAATTTCCGTTTTCTCTCATGTTGCACAGATCTGTGTTTGGTAAACCCCATCTACTGATAATGTACTGAACGGCCGAGTTGTTGTTTGTGAAAGACTAGGTATTGGTAAGATAATGCATTTTGCTAAGCTATGGAACATGGAGTGCTGTGAGGAATATTCTTCTCTCAGTGGTACAGTAACCTCATTTTCTACCCTTTTCTGGATAGTGGAAGAAAACTTTGTACGCAATTTTCCAGGTGAGGTGATGCACGGTTGGGGTTCTAATCTCCTGGATTGGCTCATTCTTCTAATAAATGTCTGTTTCCAAGAATTTGAGAGCATCGCTCAATGTCGTGAGTTAGAGGACATCTATGCGCAATTTGTTTCATGATTTGGTCTTTTGCCCTTGGATGGGTGCTCCAACATCCATTCCAGCATCCAATCCTGCTTGTACCAAAGTTAATTTAGGGTTTTGGCTCCAGAAACGTTCTGCCTCTTCAGAACACTTCTGAATTTTTGTTTATGGAGAACCTCTAGAACTTCTTGGCTACTACCATTAGATCCTTCTCACTCCTAGTTCTTTGACCATTGATTGTGAAGCAATACCTGTATGTTTCACATGTACAGACAACCATTTGGAGTAGATAAGTGCATTAAGTCATTATCCACAACATCCTCATCACCTCTGTCATTGTAAGAGACTTTGAAGTGTTCTACAAGGGACTGTTCTTCTAGAGGGAGGCAACGCATTACTCTCCCTGAAAGACAGGCATGTCTCGGAGTATCTATAATTGCCTACACAAATGTTATTTGGTGGCTGGGAATTGTCTTGTTAGGTCGAGCCTGAGCAGTGCATGCGATGCTCTGCGAGGCATGCTGCATTCGAGTATGGACTTGAATCTACCCCCACTCTCCGCCCATATTTTTCATTGGCTTGTGTCATTGCCCTTTGTAAATGCGGACTTCTGATTCGTTAATAGGCTTGTTAGTCCCTCCTTAGTACCGCCTTGTCTTCATTTGTAACTTTCCATGAGGACTGGCCCGTTTACTTCTGTTGTAACAAGGTATGTCTTAATTTAGTCTGTAAGCACTATTTCCTTTTATGAATTTCTCCTACTTCAGGCACGACATGCTTTCCTGCAACATTCAGCGTGCCATGCCCGCTTTCACTTTCCAAGCAGCCCGGGACAATGGCAGCCGCTTCTTTAAAGTGAAATAGGTCTTGCATTTACAAGAGTTTGAGCTATTGGCATTGTAAATGACAATGCCTTTTATTTATGTGTTAATTATCAAAACAGATAAAAGGCATTGGCTTTTACAAAGCCAATAAACTGTTGCAAATGCTAACCTATTGCATTGCAAATGCTTGTTTTTTATTGGTTGTGAACCTCAATTGTTATGGATGACCTCTTGTAATCTGTGTAGTCTTGAAACAAGAATCACCAGTTTGCCCAATTATCAACCTGTAATTTAGGCAGTGATACACACATACTTCTTTCCTACTTGTATGTACTGACCTAGCACACAGGAAGCAAACTTTACGAGAGAGGATACAACTTTGAACCGATAGTGATTTGCACCTAACCTTAACCCGAAACACTTCTTGAGGATTTGTTTTGATTAATTGTGAACCTGAATTGATGTTTAAGATCTCTTAAATTCTGGATAGTCGTGAAACAAGAATAGCCAGTATTCTTAATTACTAACCTGTCATTTAGGCATCGATACACCTACTCCTACTCATCAGATATGTGGTGACCAATGTCAGACATGTCATACACACTTGAAGCAAACTTTGAACTGATAGTGATATGCACTTAGTCTCAAACGGATGCACCTCTTGTGCATCTGATGTATGGAAATAATCATCCTCCAGACCGATGGTTTTGAGGATTTAAGCTGTTATCAACACAGATACGGCACCCTAAAAGGTGGTCTTCTTAAAGCTCTACATTATAATTCAGTGGATGAGTTGCCTCAGGGCAAGCAGTGATCTATGTATTCTTGTTTTGGTATCAGAAAGTAAGCAGAGGGTAACACTGTTTTTCTCTGACACGGGCACTTTCTATGTTGCTCCATTGTCCATTATCTCCTGCAACTTCATTGCTAAAAGTTGCATTTTCCCCTCTTGCATGCTATATTTGTGTGTGTGATCTTTTGTAGCCTTAGTATAAAATGAAAGGAACATCTGCGTTTTATTGTATGCAGCAATCATTTTCGTGAACTCATCTTGTTACACTGGTCTGCATGGACCACCAAACAGGTTGCTGGTTTCAGGGGGTGAGTAGAAGAGAGAGCATCAGTGTGTTCAACTTTTTCAAGTGTCACATATGGTTTGTGATAAAAAAATCTTGATAATATAGAACACCATCAAAAGATAAATGGTGAATCTGCACTTTGGATTTTAAAGTAGAGATCTGTAACCATGCATGTCTATCCAGTGCTGTATGTACGCAAGTCTTTGCCACGGTGAGTTTTTTGCCTAGGTAAGCGCAGACTTGATGTGTCGGCAATGGCTTACTGCTGCACAATGGTTATTGTCTTGCTTCCAAAATGTTTTGAGACTTTTTCTTGTTCCGATCTATCCATCAACTTCTGCATATCTTTGCAACATAGCTGCAGCACTTGGTAGCAACTCTTCTGCTTACAGCTCCTACCCCAATTAGTAGGTCATAGATAGTTCAAGTATAGTAGCTCTAATCATGATGACAGTCAGCCAACAATCCCCAATAAAAAACTGAGTTGACGGCACCAGCTAATATTTCTTCTCAATTATGGGATTACTTCTTCTTGCTGGTGTGAGCATATGTAGATTGGAAGATGCTGGATTTAAGGCGGTATCCTTTAGAAATCAGATTCTTCTGGTTGGCAAGGATACTGAAACTTGTGCGTTTGCAATCAAAAAGCTATGGCGCACCGACCCCTGCTGTTGAGGTACTGCGCCAAGACTCAATAGAGAATTTAAAGAAAGGATTACACTACTTACCCAGTAAGCATCTGTATTCTCCCAAAGCGGTGGTTAACCAGTAATGTTGCAGTTTGAAAAAGTGTCTTTAGCATTGCTTGCCCTACATTGGCTTGTTGACATAACACATCTATAGAGTAGTGTTTGGTGTATGTGTGTGTTGTGGACCATGTTGCTGCCTTACAAATGTCAGCTATAGGAAGGTTACCTAAAAAGGCCATATACACTCCTATTTTACGAGTGGAGTGTGCTCTAGGAGGTATAGGTAATGTTTCTAGCTTTAGCACAGCAGGTTTGAAGGCACTTAACAATCCATCTTGCACCACCAGATTTAGAGATTGGATTGCCTTTGTGAGGTGTAGCAAATGCAACTAACAGTTGTTTTGTTTTATGAAAATCCTTTGTTCTTTCAATATAATACAATAACGCTCTTCTGACATCAAGAGTATGAAGAGCTCTTTCTGCTACGGAATCAGGTTGAGGTTAAGAACACAAGTAACTCAACTGATTGGTTGATATGAAAAGCAGAAACCACTTTGGGAAGGAATTTTGGGGTGGTGCGTAGTACTAAAGCTTGTAGCTCACTAACTCTCCTCAATGAAGTGAACACAATGAGGACGGCAACTTTCCATGAAAAAAACAGTAGCGGACAGTTGTGTAATGGCTCAAAAGGTGGACCCATGAGCCGTGTAAGCACAATGTTCAAATTCCAAACTGCAGGAGGTACCCTGGAAGGTATTACTCTTTTAAGGCCCTCCATAAAGGCTTTAATTACTGGAACTTTGAATCAAGATAAATGTTGCCTGTTTTGAAAATATGCGGCTACTGCCGCAAGATGCAATCGAATGGAAGTGTAGGCTAGACCAGCAGGCTGTAAATGCAGAAGGTAACAAACAGTATTTTGAACAGAGGCATCTAGTGGATCAATATTGTTGCTGGTACAATATATAAGAAATCATTTCCATTTTGCTGCATAACATGCTCTGGTAGTAGGCTTTCTTGCTTCCTTAAGAATAGTCACACACTCTGGTGGTAAATAGAAATAGCCAAACTCTGACTTCAGGAGCCAAATCGCTAGATTGAGCTCCTTAGGGTTGGGTGTCTGACTTATCCATGATTCTGAGTGAGAAGGGTGGAACTGAGATGCAGCTTTTGATGTGCAACTACTGATAGTTCCAAGAGTGTTGTGAACCACAGTTGATAGGCCCAAGTGGGAGCCACTAGAATTAATGTGAGGGATGTTTGCCTGAGCTTCCGAACCAGAAATGGAAGGAGAGGGAGAGCCAGAAAGAGTAGGCAAAAATCCCCGACCAATTCATCCATAGGGCATTGCCTTTGAATAGAGAGTGTGAGAACCTGGAGGCAAAGTTTGGGCATTTTGAGTTGTCCACTGTGGAGAACAGATCTATTTGTGGGAATCCCCATCCTTGAAAGTATGTAAGAAGAACTTGGGGAGGAAGTTTCCCACTCGTGTATTTGTTACCGCCTTCTGCTGAGGAGGTCGGCAATCTGGCTGTTCACTCCTGAGAGGTGCTCTGCCAGAAAATTAAATCTGTGATGAATTGCCCAACGCCAAATGGTTTGAGAGAGGCGTGACAGTTGCAGAGAATGTGGTCCCCCCCCCTGTTTTTGTACATAGTACATAGCTGTCATATTGTCCGTGCTGACTATGACAACCTTTTCTATGAGGTGAGACTGAAAAGCTTTCAGTGCTAGATACACAGCTAGAAACTCTAGATAGTTTTCTACTTGTTTCCTATTGACCTTAAATTGGCAAATTGTGACGATGGGCACCCCAACCTGTGAGAGATGCGTCTGCTGGTAGCACGATCTGTGAAACAGGGTTGATGAAGGGTTGTGTGTTTCACCAATGCAGAGAGCGATAGGTGCGGCTGTCTATCAACACTTGATCGGTTAATTGGCCCCGAGACGGATTCCACTGACGTGCTAAACACTCTTGTAGAGGACACATGGGTAACATTGCATGAGGCACTATTGCAATGCATGATGCCATCATTCCTAATAGTTTTTTTTTGAAAATTTTATTGAACAACAAATCAATTACAAGAATGGGCCTACAACCACCGGGGCCGGCCGCTAGATTCGGGAAGGATCATACAGAGTTTAAGGCAGTAGTCGACTCCCGGGGTCCAG
The DNA here is from genome assembly GCF_964204655.1 of Triturus cristatus. Lineage (NCBI taxonomy): Eukaryota > Metazoa > Chordata > Amphibia > Caudata > Salamandridae > Triturus > Triturus cristatus. The sequence goes on from NC_140593.1 coordinate 1,053,137,486, forward strand.
CCCCGTACATGACTCCGGAAAGTCCTAGGGAAGCAGGATACATAGGTTTAACATAAATAACAAACAAAAACAAAAGGCGAGGCGTAAAGGCAAAAAAAAGGTGGGTAAGGCTACATTCGGGGGACTCTACTTCTGATCTTCAAATAGCTACTAAAAGGCAGGAGTAATAATAGGTCGGGGGGGGGGGGGGGGCACGGGAGAGGAACGTCTATATTCGATCATCCCAAAAGTCGCAGGGAACCATCAAGGGTCAGGGGGACAAGGCAATGTCGGTGTCCACCAGGGGGGGGAACACAGATACCCCCACGATACGCATTCCATTGCCCCCAGATTCTACCCCACGCCCCCGGCTTGCCACGAGCAACATACACAGTCTTCTCCCTGAACATGCACCAGTCCATGTTCTCCTTCCATACGGACACGGTGGGAGGCCGCTGGGAACCCCAAAGCTGCGCTATATCTCTCTTGGCAATCATGTTCCCCAGGGCCGCCCACCGAGTCTGAGCCGCGTTATAATCATTGGGCTCCCACACATTCAGGACACAGCGACGCACCTCCGGCAGCAGCACAACCCCGGTGACTTGTCCCATGACCACATGAATCCGACGCCAGTATTCCGCCACCTCGCGACACTCCCAAAGGATATGGAGAAAGGTGGCTCTGAGTCCACATCCCCGCTTACAGAGCCCGTCTTCAGAAAATCCCATCGAGACCAAACGGGGACCCGTCACATACACCCGGTGGAGAATCTTAAGTTGGACCAGACGGAGACGGGCTGGAATGGCCACTTCCTTGGGGGACGACAGTGCAGACTGCCAGTCCTCGTCGTCCAGTTCCACCCCATCCCCCGTCCACGCCTCCCGGAGGCGCACCAAGAGGTCAGCCCGATTATTGATAAGTTTTTTATAAATTAATGAAATAGTACTGTCGGGGACATGACCATCGAGTATGCGGTCCTCGAGGGGCGAAGAAGCCGGGATATTGGTCCCCTCCTCAAAAACAGAGAGCAGGGCATGCCGAATCTGGGCGTAGCGGAAGAACTCCCTTTCCGTAAGTTCGTATTCGCTCTGGAGCGCCGCAAATGTTTTAACAGCACCCTTAACCCATAGGTCTCCCACTCTACTAATACCAATCGTGTCCCAACGTTCAAACCCCTTCGTTGTCCAGAGGCTTCCCAGGCGATCGGAGGCAAACAGAGGAGTAGCACATGTTAATCGCTCACTCCAGCCCAAGGCTACATTGGCCGCCTTCCAGATCCGTACCGCAATCTTAGTAGGGCCCGTAAGGGTCCGTCCCGCCGAGCTGGAGTAAAGTGCCCTGTTATAGTTCCCGCCGGGAAGCAGGAATTTATCCATTTCATACGCCGGATTCAAGCCAGGCGCATACGTGGCATGGTTTATGGCCGACAGCTGTGAGGCCCAATAATACCTGCGAATGTCGGGAAGCGCGATGCCCCCGTCGTACCAGCGGAGAGTAAGCTTCGCCAGAGCGATACGCGCCCGTCCATCCCACACCAGTCTCCTCTGCAGGCTCTCCACCTCCCGAAAGTAGGACACCGGAATAACGTCGAAGGAGTTCTGGAGTGCATAGAGAAATCTGGGAAGGGACATCATTTTGAACAGCGCTGCCCGACCCAGCGGGGACAAGGGCAGCCTACACCACCGAGCCGTGTCCTCCCTCAAACGCCGAAGTGGAAGCAGGAGATTCTGCTCATAGCGAGCCACCGGGTCCATCGAGACGTATATTCCCAGGTATTTAAAGCCGGACAGAGATAATTGGATCGGAAGCCGAGGCGGCAAGAGAGGAGGGTCACCAGAGATAGGATAGACACAGGATTTAGACCAGTTGATCGTTAGACCCGAATTTCTCCCAAAGGAAGTCAGAACATCAAAGAGAACATTAAGCGACTGCCGCGGCGAGGTGAGATACAGGAGAATATCGTCCGCATACAACGAGATCCGATCCTCGAAGCCCGGGGCCCACCGGATCCCTCTGATCGAGGGCTCCCAGCGGAGCCAAGCAGCGAGCGGCTCCAAGGCGAGAGCAAAGAGCAGAGGGGACAACGGGCACCCCTGCCTCGTACCCCTACCGAGATCGAAGGGCCGAGAGACCCGCCCATTAACTACCACCTGAGCCATGGGTCCCGTGTAAAGAAGCTTCACCCAGCCAAGAAATCCCTCCCCAAAGCCGAATTTGGTCAAGACAGCCCAGAGAAATGGCCACTCGATGGTGTCAAAGGCCATCGTGGCGTCTAAAGAAACCAGCACGGCAGGTTCGGAGAGGTACTCCGCCCTGGCGAGGGCGCCATGAAGACGCCGCAAGTTAAGAGCGGTGTTACGGTGAGGGATGAAGCCGCATTGATCAGGATGAATCAAATCACAGATGACGCTCAACAAACGGTTGGCAAGGACTTTCGCCAGGATTTTAGGCTCTGCATTTAGCAGCGAAATAGGCCTGTAGGAGGCACAGCGGTCTCGTGGCTTACCTTCCTTAGGGATCACGACTATCGTTGCCAGACGTTGGTCGTCAGGAAGGGAACCCGCATCAAGGGACTCCTGAAACATACGACGGAGGAAGGGCGCGAGTTTATCCGGGCGCAACTTGTATAATTCAATAGGCAGACCGTTGGGACCCATCGCCTTGCCCGAACGAAGGGACCGAATCGCAGTTGCTATTTCATCTACAGACAAGGGGGCGTCCAGCTGCTCACGGTCTTCGACAGACAAGCCGGGCAAAGCAATATCCCTCAGCAGAAGGCGAGAGTCTTCTTCATCCCTATCAGTCACCGGGGAGTACACGGCCCGGAGGTGGTCAGCGAAACATTCCACAATCTCACCAGGCTCAGTCACACACACTCCATCCGCGACACACAGCTCCGGGACCACTCGGTTCACTCTCTCCTTCCTATCCAGCCATGCAATCAACTTTCCCGCCTTGTCCCCGGCATCATACAATCGACCCTGCTGTTCCCTATACAACGTTTTGGCGGCGTCAGTGACAAGAGACCTGTATTCAAACTGTTTCAGGCTGAGGGCATGGAGCCCGCCCGGTGTGACACCCGCCTCCAAGGCCGACTCCAGCCCCGAAATGTCAGTCTCCAGCTTCACCACTGCCTCACTCTTGAGTTTCTTAGCCACCACTATCTGGGAGAGGGCGTGTCCGCGGATTACGGTTTTAAAGGCTTCCCACAGGGACATTGCGGACGACACCGACCCCTCGTTTTCAAGGAAGTATTGGTCCATAGCCTTAACCAGGCTGTCGCGAGTCATAGGGTCTCTCAGGTACCACGGGTTAATGGGAGCAATCCGCCCTGCAGACCGCGTCTCGGCGTCAAAGAGCAGCCAGGATTTTAGGCTCTGCATTTAGCAGCGAAATAGGCCTGTAGGAGGCACAGCGGTCTCGTGGCTTACCTTCCTTAGGGATCACGACTATCGTTGCCAGACGTTGGTCGTCAGGAAGGGAACCCGCATCAAGGGACTCCTGAAACATACGACGGAGGAAGGGCGCGAGTTTATCCGGGCGCAACTTGTATAATTCAATAGGCAGACCGTTGGGACCCATCGCCTTGCCCGAACGAAGGGACCGAATCGCAGTTGCTATTTCATCTACAGACAAGTGGGCGTCCAGCTGCTCACGGTCTTCGACAGACAAGCCGGGCAAAGCAATATCCCTCAGCAGAAGGCGAGAGTCTTCTTCATCCCCATCAGTCACCGGGGAGTACACGGCCCGGAGGTGGTCAGCGAAACATTCCACAATCTCACCAGGCTCAGTCACACACACTCCATCCGCGACACACAGCTCCGGGACCACTCGGTTCACTCTCTCCTTCCTATCCAGCCATGCAATCAACTTTCCCGCCTTGTCCCCGGCATCATACAATCGACCCTGCTGTTCCCTATACAACGTTTTGGCGGCGTCAGTGACAAGAGACCTGTATTCAAACTGTTTCAGGCTGAGGGCATGGAGCCCGCCCGGTGTGACACCCGCCTCCAAGGCCGACTCCAGCCCCGAAATGTCAGTCTCCAGCTTCACCACTGCCTCACTCTTGAGTTTCTTAGCCACCACTATCTGGGAGAGGGCGTGTCCGCGGATTACGGTTTTAAAGGCTTCCCACAGGGACATTGCGGACGACACCGACCCCTCGTTTTCAAGGAAGTATTGGTCCATAGCCTTAACCAGGCTGTCGCGAGTCATAGGGTCTCTCAGGTACCACGGGTTAATGGGAGCAATCCGCCCTGCAGACCGCGTCTCGGCGTCAAAGAGCAGCCACAGCGGGGAATGATCGGAAATACCCCGCGCCAGGTGCCTAACCTCCCGAATCCGACTAGTCTGTGCCGCGGGCATAAGGAAATAGTCTAACCTAGAAAGACTCCCATGTGCCCCAGAGTGAAAAGTGTACTGACATTGGGTCGGATGCATTAATCTCCAGCTATCTACCAGGCCGAAGGTATCCAGCAGGCCACCAAGCCATGCCTGGGCAGCGGGGAGGGCCCTGGGTGGGTGACGATCCAGGTCACCCGAAACCACCGAATTAAAATCCCCGCCCATAAGCAAAAGGCCATCCGGAAGTTCAAGCAGCATTCGACCCAAGTCCGCGAAGGTGGAGTTCTGGAGGCCCGGGGGGACGTAGACTGAGACCAGGGAAAGGGGCTGCCCCTCCCATCTCCCAGACAGACACACATAGCGCCCTCTGTCATCCGAGACTACCCTAGTGATATCCAACGGAAGTGAGGATCGCAGGAGAATGCCCGCCCCCCTGGAACCAGTTGTGAAACCAGAATGGGCCACGAGGCGGTATCCTCCCCTGTTCATTGCATGACAAACATTGCCCACCAGATGCGTCTCCTGGATAAACACCACATCAGGAGTAAGACGACGCAAATACTGCAGTACTATACCCCGTTTGATACGATCCCCCAACCCATTGACGTTCCATGACATCAGTCTCAACCCGTCCCCCCCCATCCCCTCCAATAGACCAAAGGCCTCCCCGTCAGTAGCACAGTTCCCGTATCTGGACAAAAATCAATACCTCGCCCTGTAAACGAAAAACACACAGCAAAACAGCCCCTCCCTCCCCCCAACCCCCCCCCCAAAAATCCCAACTCCCCCCACCCTGCACCCCTGCGGGCCTGAAAACCCCCCCAACTTGCAGTGTGCCTGTCGCCCTACTAACCCCATTCTACGAAAAGACCCCGGAGGAGGAAAGGGATCCGTCCCCGCCCGCCCCCCACACTGGTCCTAGTGAGACAAAATGAACAAAAGAAGTAAAACCCAGATGAACAGTGCAAAATGGCAAAATCAAGGACCAAAAGTTACTCCAAAGGGGACCCGTCACCTTCGGCGCCCGCAGAGGGCCCGGGACGGTCACCTCTGTCCGGCAACGAGTCCAGCCAGTCACTCACGGCCACAGGAGAGTCAAAGAAGGCAGTCCGATCCTCATGTTCCACCCGGAGTTTTGCAGGGTAGAGCATAGAGTACTTCAGGCCCAGTTCACGGAGACGGCGCTTCACCCCCTGGAATCCCATCCGCTGTTTCTGAACAAGTTGAGTAAAGTCCGGATAAAAGTTAATGGATGAGTTCTCATGACGCACCGGGCCGTGGACCCGTGAGGCCTGTAGAATCGCATCTCGGTCTCTATAGTGGAACAGTTTGGCCACGATAGGCCTCGGGGGGGCCCCAGGCCGTGGCCGACCGCCCGGAACTCGATGTGCCCGCTCCACGGCAAAGAACTTACTTAGGCCAGCAGGGGCCAACTGTTGGAGGATGAGTTCCTCAACCAGGAGGTCAACCGGTCGGCTGTCGGAGGACTCCGGTACGCCTATGACACGGATGTTGTTGCGTCGGGCCCGTCCCTCGAAGTCCTCCAGCCGCCGGGCCATCTGGTCGTTGACCGCCTTAATGTCACCAAGCGCGGCCTGCAGGTCCGACACATCCGTACCAAGGGTGGAGGTCCGCACATCGAGAGCCTGAACCCTCTCATTAGTTTTGGAGAGATCTGCCCGAATTAAGGTGACATCGATCGCCACCGTGTCGATTTTACGGGCCAGGGCCTCATATTGCGTGGCGATAGTTTCCCTGATGCCCTCAATGGCGCCCATGATGTCCTGCAGGGAGAGCTCCGGAGAGACGGTCGTGCCACCACCGACGGCATCCGGGGGGGGGCCGGTCGCTCCAGGGGACCCTCTGCCCTGAGTGTAACGGTCCATGTTGTTGGCCTGGACCGGTCCCCCGCGGAGAGAGGCCTTAGTCTTACGCCCCTCGGGGCCCCCCTTGCCCCCCATGTGGTCACGGACACCGAAGGGGATCGCCGATCAAGAGTCGTGGGGGGACCGGCACCACAGGCCAGCGCCTCACCATAGACCACAATATAGCGGTGCGGGGGGGCCCAAGGCGACGGGCACTCTAGTGGCAGGTGGAGACAAGGCCTCGCGCAGAGGCCAGGGGAACACCCCGCCACATCAATTGCAGTCGCAGGCCAGCCCCCTGAAGTACGAAAGTGAAACCGAAAGTGGTAGAGCGGCCACTGGCACCGCACTGCAGCCGCTGTTGTTCAATTACGACACGGCTCCACGGTTCACCTTCGCCCCGGGCACCTCCGTCGGGTGGGTCCCAAAAGTTCGAACGACGACAACTCAGGATTCCCAGGTCCGATTCGAGTTCTGAAAAGAGATACGTGCTCATCCGGTCTTCATCTGCCAGATTCCACAAACCACATCAGGATATTCTCAGGATAAATTCCGAGGAGCAGCAAGGGTCCGGGGAGCCCTGTGCTCACGCGACCATCTTGGATGCGCGCTAGGCTCCTCCTCCTCATTCCTAATAGTTGCATGAAATTCCTGACTGCTAAGTATTGATTGGTCTGAAACTGTAGTAGCAGAGTTTGAATATCTTAAATTCTGGCTGCATTGGGAGAGGCTAGAGCTGTGCAGGTGTTTAGATTTGCCCCCAAATAGTACTGTATTTGTGAAAGCTGAAGATGAGACTTCTGTGCATTGACAGCGAATCCTAAGTGGTGGAGTAGGTCTAATGTAGTCTCAGTGTGTTGTAAACACCTTTGGTATATGCTGGCTTTGATGAGCCAGTTGTCTAGGTATGGGAAGATATTAATCTGTTGCTGCCACTACTATTTGACGTTTTGTGAACACTCTGGGAGCAGTGGTTACTCCGAATGGGAGTACTTTGAATTGATTGTGTTTTCCTGCTATCACAAATCTGAGATATTTGCGATGTGCTGGGTGAACCGGAATGTGAAAGTATGCGTCTTTTAGGTCGAGTGTGGAAATAAAAATAGCTTTGTTGTAGCAGCGGAAGCACCTGTTGAAGCGTGATCATGTGGAAATGTTCTGACAGCATGTACAGATTTAACGTCCTTAGAGCCAAAACTTTTCTTAAGGAGCCGTCCTTTTTGGGAATCAGAAAGTACAGAGTGTACACTCCTGAACCTTGGTACTGTAATGGAACTGGTTCTATGGCTCCTTTTGCTAAAAGAGTTTGTACATCTTGTTTGGGGAGCTGTAGGTGTTTTAACGAGAGTTTGCGAGTACGAGGTGGAATATTGGGAGGATTGCTGGTGAGCTCCAGGCAATAACCATGTTGGATAAAGTCTAACACCCATTTTTTGTCTGATGTTATAGATTGCCAAATAGGGAGAAATTGTTGAAGTCTTCCCCCAACAGGTGCCAAATGATTGGGGGAAGTGTAGGGAAGCCACTGTTTATTGGGGGAAGGGGAGTTACTCGTTGGTGTGCTCTTACCCCTTCCTTTAAAATTGTTTCCTCTGTACTCTCTCTATAGAAGCCTCTAGAGGAAGAGGGTTACGCGTTGGACTTATATGAGGAAGTGTTAGGGTCTGAGGATGTATTTTTGGACCCTCTCTGTTCGATGGAGACTTATGCGCTCCCATGGATTTCGCCACGTCGGTGTAATTTTCCATCTTTTTTAAAGACTCATCCACTTAAGGTCTGAAAAGATGTTGCTCGTCATAGGGGCTATTTAAAATAGACTGCTGGACTTCTGGTTTAAAACCCGAAATCTAAAGCCAGGCATGTCAACGTAAGAGAATGCTGGTGTTAACTCCTCTCGCTGCAGTGTCAGCAGCATTAAGAGCACATCTAATAGAAGAATTCAATGAAAGTTTTCCTTCTTGGACTAGCTCTTGTGCCTTTTTCTTGCGCTCTCCTGGGACGTATTGAAGTAAGCTTTCCATCTTGTCCCAGTGTGCCCAGTCTTATCTAGCTAGTAGGCCTTGCGTGTTGGCAATGCACCAGTGGTTAGCTGCTTGAGCAGCCACTCTTTTACCAGATGTATCAATACATTTAGACTCTTTATCTGGGGGAGGTGCATCCCCAGAGGTCTGCGAGTTTGCTCTTTTACGAGCATTCAAAACTACCAGCGAGTCTAAAGGGAGCTGTCCTTTAATAAAAACAGGATCAGAGGGAGATTGTATTTCTCATCAACCCCGGGTGTTAAAATACAGGCACAAACAGGGTCCTTAAAAATCTCATCTGCATATCCCATCATGCCTTTTAACACAGGTAGACTCTGACTAGTTCTATGTGAAGACCCTAGTGTCTTAAGTAAAAAATTGTCATCCAAAGCCTCTTTATGCAGTGTAACTCCATGATATGCTGCTGCACTGGAAATCAGCTCTAGCTAAGAGACATTATCATCTGGAGGTGATTGTTTTGCAGGGTAAAGATCTGGATCATTATCCATGGGTGGATCAATATTATAATCATCCCAAGGATCTGATGGCAAAGGGACATTGTCATCACCATCTCCTTAAATCAGGCTGTGTATGAGATCATCTCTGTGGTGTTATGTGTAGTAGATCTGAACCTGGCATTTGTGGTAAAGAAGAAGATAGTGGAGGGGATGGCAAAGTAGGATGGATAGGACTTGTAGCAATGTTCTTCTTTTTATGAGGAATCTTATATCCAGTGTCCTCTGAAGTGACTCTCCTTTTGGAAGGAGTTTTAGCTAAAATGTGTCCAGTATCTGGATTAATGTATAGCTTTCTCTGTTTTGAATCTAATCTGTGTTTCAGAACATCTAAGATCGGTTCCGTGGGATCTGGAAGATCTTCTTTTGATTTCAGTGCCGAAGTTTTCGAGGCCGAACCGGACTTGTCCTTTTTGTACTTTGAAATGACAGATTTCGGCTCCGAACCAGACTTGTCTTTCAGAGCAGAATGTTTCAGATCCAAAGACTATCAGTCTCAACTTGATCCAGAGCTGGAAGGCTTGACGGTTTGTTTCGGTGCCGAACTCGAGGGCGGAGCATCGGAAACATCGTTTCGGTGCCAACTAAGGCCTGACGGCAGAGGTGGTGCCGAAGCCATATGTTTAGTGGAAGATAGTTTATGAGGTACAGGGGTTTTAATACTCACAACACCCTGTCCCTCTGGAATGTCTTCGGACTGCAAAACGATCTCTTGGTCGGAATCCGATTCTGCAACTGAGAAGGCCTCCTCTTCTTCCACAGCTGTCACTTCATGTTCGGATTCTTCTCCAAAGATATCCAGAGTATGTTGAGTGCCTTGGCGGTGCATTTCTCGTTGTCGAGTCGGACGATCTTGAAGAGTATTTTTCGATCAGATCAACAGACAGGACTCGCAATGTTCTTCTTTGTGCTCCGGTGAGAGTCACAAGTTTCAGACTTGGTGTAGATCGGTGCAAGGCTACTTGGAGTGGCACCGAGGACAGAATTGAAACGGCGTCCGTTCCATCAGCAGGAGGCTGGACCGACACGGCTAGGCCCGAAGGCTACCCACGATGTTTTCGACCAAAGATGAGACTTTACGGATCAAATGAATACGCAGAGAGAGAGGGGAAACGCATACGATAACAACACAGTCGAGGGTATAGTAGATTGCCCACCGAGGGGAACCAGAAGGGTATCATCGAACCGGCGCACAGCAATACGCGTCCGAACCCGATGGCAGAAATAAAATAATCTAACAATGGAGTCGATGCCCATGCGCACTATCACCAAAAGGAGGAGTCACCTTACCTCGTGACTCGGAAAGACTACTTAGAAGAAAAAAACTTGCAAACATCCGGACCCAACACTAGATGGCAAGAGTATGTAAAGCATGTGTATCCAGCACACATGCATTGAATCAGTTTTTTACTTCAAATTAAAATTGTTAAAACTATGATTTTGAAGTTACGAGTGACCATCACAGGCTTTCTTTTCTTCATATGTTTACTGCAGTGAACTGACTACTACTTCCATAAACCTGTGCATATTTTCATGCGATGTGCTACTGTGAAAATATTGCTCACTTAGTATTTCCTTACAGTTAACGTGCCCAGATGTCCCAATTTTACAGTTGGTAGTGTCCTCACATGGTACTAATATACTATCTGGACCATACCACTGCCCCAGAAGGCGCTAGGGTCTAAACCTTGTTACGTTATTGAGTTTTTGTTAAGCTCACATACATATTCGGTTCATGGCATTGAGAGAACTTAATCAAATAAAAGTGCCAGCTAAAGTTACTGGCTAAATATGTAACTTCTTAAGAGTTTGCAAAATTTTACAGGAGAGGGTTTGATCCAATACCTGAGGCGGGAGGCTTTTCCAGATTCTTGAAGCAACAACTGGTAAAGCTGTGTCACCGGTACCAACTGTATGCAAGGAGAGAAATGGCGTTTCCAAGTTTGAAGAGTGCATTGCAGTCCGGGAATCGTTAAGAAGAGTAGTGGTTTAGGACTTCTTTGTTCATGACTTCGTTATTCAGGATTTGTCGTTGTTCGGATTTCGTTGTTCAGGTTTAAAACAATAAAGAATTTAATTGCACGTGACGAGACAAAGCCCCCCGAACCCTGGACTTCGATTTTGCGGACTGATCACCTTGTCAGCGTCTTCCCTAGCTCCTTCTTCAGCAGCTTGCCTCCCTGCCTTTTTTGGCAGCTCGCATTCCTGCCCTTCCTGCCTTTCCTGCCTTACCTGCGGCTTGGACACAGACTCAACTGTAACCGGCTCCTGGTTCCAGGCTCGCTACAGAGGGCAAAGGCATGCCAACACAGGGAATCGCAGCTTGAACTACAGCCACAGTTTGTATGATATGCAAAGCTTTCTGTTTGGAGGAGGTTGCTGTGTCTCAGACAAGGACTGCAAGTCCCAGGGGGCTTGTTGCCGATTGCCCGCACCTGAGCCTACTACACATTATTTCAACGCTCGCCACTCCCGCTTCGCGGGACGTGCCGGGCGTGCGCCGGGCGAGGCCCGGGCCAAGGGCGGGCCCGTTTGAGTCCGTTAGAGACCAGATGAGGCCGGGCCCACTCTCTAAGACTGCTCACCCCATAAGGTTAGTCCTCGACAGCAACCTGGTGTTAACTAGAGGAGTACACAGAAGACGCCTGCTGTGTTTTGTTTTAATTTTACTTCCCATTCCATCTAAATATACACCTTAGGATGAATCTGCGAGAGGGTAAGGGGAGAACTGGGCCGCCTTCAGGAAGTATGGTGGGGACTTTGGACCAGTTTTTAATCAGAGCCAGCACGGTCCTCGCTCATGAGATAACATTGACGGAGCGTCGTCTATATCTTGAAACCCCAATTGTCTAAACGATCATCTTTGGGCGTTATAGCATCTGCACGTACTCCTGACCGTTCATTGGTTGTAGACACTGATTCCCCTGATAAGACAAGTGATGCTGGCCAGTTTTATAATGGGCCATTGGAAAATCTTTCATCGCTGGTCACTGATAATATATCCTACCATGTGGAGTCAGTCCAGACGGATGCAGTATCCACCCAAAGCAGCCCACCTCTACGTGTTGCTACAAGGTCAGCACCCCAACGTAAAAACAAAGTTCCCGCTCCAATCCCAGATCCACCGCTTAAAAGAAAGCGGGGAGGGGGGCCCCAGAGACAGAAACCGGCGAAAACTCAAAGGACAAACACTAATGGAGGAAGTACTATTTCAACAATGGTAGCGACGGGGGAATCGGCTCTTAGTGAGCCTGGAATTTTGACCTCAGGGACCACGGGTGTTTCCTCTGCTGAAGCTAATGAGGCTATGTGGAAAAAACTGGGGGATTTAATTACAACATCTTTAACTCCTATTATCCACAGATTGAATAAGATCGAGGAGAGACTCAATAATTTTGAACTGAGGGTCATGACAAATCATAGTACTATAGAGGGTTTACTGACACAAGCCAATCGATTATCTACATCTAAAGAGCTGAGAAATGCGGTAGTAACTAATTCCAAAACATCAAATCTACCGCCAACCAGGCTAATGTCATTGTTGTCAGGGAACAATGGTACTGTGTCTATTAACCATGAAGTTGGGGTAACAAATGTGGGAAGTGAAGTGGGTGAGATAGAGAATGTGCCCAGTGGTTCTAGTCTAGTTAATCAGGGTGCTCGGGGAGGGGAGGATAGTAGACCATGCATAGGGCTAGTAGGTGAAAATGTACAACAGCCAATTACCCGTGCATTAGTAAATCGGGTTAGCTCTATACCAGGGCCTTATGGCCGAGGGTACCCCCGGATGCGTGAGGAACTGGATAATAGCCCAGCTTTAGAGGGTTCTCGAGTATTACATCTTCCCCCGGCCGCAGCCCCTTTGGCGGAGATCCTGACGAACGTCCCAGTATTACAGGAAGGCCAGATTGAAACCACCGATCAGTTGATGGCTAAAACCATGCACTGGCTTACAACACAAATGAAGGAGGTTGGGGTATGGGACTGGGATATCTGTAATCAGATGATTATGGTCAGATGATCTCCATGGATAGGTTATTCTACAAAGGATGGGGGAGGGGACTGTATAGTTGTTAACTTTAACAATGAGAATGTTGTCAGATTTCTCTTAGACCATCTAGGTAGTACCAATCTAGAGTATCATAAAAGGAAAATCTCTTTTGCCCCTAGGGTTCTTTTATAGACCCCGTCATACTCCTATGATGGGATGGGCGATTTCGCGTCCAGTGAACCACGTAAAGGCACCCCACAGAATCCCACACAGACCACCTGTCATAAATGTAGTTAATAGATTTGCTCCTCTCTCTGGTTTAGATGCCTGTGATTGACTACCAACTGTAAACTCGCCCCTGTTAGAGAACACTGCTGTTCCGGCCGCCTCCTCTTCTGTGATTGATGCGAGCCCCCAGCAAGCTATACCACCTTCCCCAGACAGCAGAATGATTAGGTCTTTTTCAGATAGGAGGGTTAGCATTGCTCCCACCTTATTAAATATAATATCATGGAACATTGCTGGTCTTCAAACAAAAACTACCTCTAGTGAATGGTCGTGCTTTATAGAGAATCCTTATGTTCCAGGAGACTTGGTCATTGAATATGATTTTTTGCCCTGGGTATTTGGCTTTTGGTAAATCGGCTATTGCAAGTCATAAAGGGAGACCATCTGGGGGTTTGCTCATATGGGTTAGACAGCAGGCATGTTGCCAGGTGGAAGAGCTAATAATAGATAACCCGGACATCCTGGTTATTAAAATTCGATTTGAACATGGGCTCGATCTTATTTTTGCCAACGTTTACGCAAGAGGGTTAGGCGTTTACGCAAGAGGGTTAGGAGGAGGGAAAACCTCTCCTACAATTTCTAAACTGGATTCATTTATTAAACCACTGAAAGGGGCAAACCATCTAGTAGTAGCGGGTGATTTTAACTGTACATTTGAGCCCCTGGGCATAGAAGATGGAAGTTTGTCCAGGGAGGAGAATGCGATCTGGGGTATACCATCGCTTGAGCTTTCCCCGATTAATAAATGGTCAGAGGTGGTCCCCCAGCTAAAACGTCTATCTCTGGAGATGGGGCTGAGGGCTGTAAATGGAAGGTCAAAATCCGACTATGAGGGTACCCATACTTTTAATAATGGGATAAGAAGTAGCAGAATTGACTACTTCCTCATCAATTTGGAACTGTGGACAAAGCCTTACGAAGAGGAGCAGGAAGAGTTCTATAAACTCAATGAGACTGGAGAAGTAACAGGGTTCGATGAAGAATCGTGGCACAATCTCGTAGCCGAATTCTGAGAAGAAGGGATGAATGGCCAACTTCCCTTCGAGCCCATCACTACTGGGTGACCTATCCCTCTACAACAGCCTCATTAAAAGATCTGCAGTTAGGAGGTAAAGGAGGCTTGTGCTTCATCCTCAACACTTAGATGCCCTCCAACAAGTGGAACATGTATTTGCCCCTGCTACCAAGCATACAGGACCATGGGAAGGAGGCATTACGTGAACCAGCCACTACAAAGGCTGTAAAGGCAAAAGTAGAGAGGAAATACTTACCATCTACTCGGGACCCTAAATAGATCCAGGAAAACGCCCCAGCACTCAATAATTGTGATGACCACAAGGAAAAAATTCAATGCCTACATATCAACATGCCTGAAAAGGAGAGCAAGAGACTCAACCTGATGAGCAAGAAAATAGAGAGAGGCTGCAACCCAGTGGCGGATTGCCAACTTCAGCGCCCTCTTGAACAGGTAAGGACACCAGCAGTGGGATAAGGTGGAGTCCTTCATGCAAAACCTGCCATAGGAATATAAGAAAAGAGCCAAGGCTGTGATGCAGGAGAGCAAAAACATTGCAATCACCTACTTGAAATCAGCATTAGACACTGTCAGCAGACAGATGTGCTAGGGCACTACACTAAGGAGGCATGCTTGGCTCAGGGTGTTCAACTTCAAAACAAAAGGCGTAAGCCTCAACAATTAACATGCCGTTCACAGGAGACGCGCTGTTCAGACAGGCGGTAGATGAGTCCCTACAACAACTCTAAAAAGACAATGAGAAGACAAAAGGGGGGGGGGCACTACAACACTCAGGCCGATTTAGAGGAGATGGGAATGTATCACAAAGGCTCACTGGCAGAGTGCCTTTCACATCAGGACACCAACAACAGTAACCACAGGGCTGCCCAAACCAAACCAGCCCAGCCAACAAGCCACTTACCAACAATGGAAACACCCTGCAAGACAGTCCTTTCGCAAGCAAGGAAGGGGAAGAGGCCAAACTTCCAGAGGGGGAGGAACAGCAAGCAAGTGACTTGTCAGACAACACATGCCACCACAAAATACCACTGGGGACCCAATAGTGAATTACCCCTAGGAGTGTGAAAAAATCCACCTCAGGCATTTGAATTTTGAATGAGATATGTCACGGATACAGCATAAAACTACTCAAGGAACCCCACCAATGCCCCCTAAACAAAGATGTTTCAAGGTCAGGAGTTCATGCTGCTCCAGGAAAGAAGTCAAAGAACTTCTATAAATGAAAGCCATACAGAGATACCAACAAGGGAAACAGACAGAGGAAACTACTCACCTTATTTTCTGGTACCAAAACAAGACCTCACCCCGAGCCAAATCCTGGACCTCAGATTCATAAACTAATTCATTTGTACACAACACTTCAAGATGGCAACACTCCAAGGAGTAATACCATATGGCAACCTTAGCAGTAAGGGATACCTACCTATAAATAACCATAAACCAAAAAGACAAAAAATACTTAAGTTTTGTATTGGACAAAATACACTACCAATTCACTGTACTACTATTCGGCATACAATTAGCCCTGCAGGTCTCCGCAAAATGTCTCGCAGCAGTAGCAGCAGCAGCAAACCTAAGAAGGCGGTTTATCCATGTCTACCCATACGTAGATGATTGGCTGGTAAAGGCGCAATCAAAACAAAAACGTCACAAGGATATTCAAACTGATCGCCAAAGTACAACGTCTGGGTTTCACAATAAACCACAAGAAATCATCATCACAACCAGAACAGGAAAAGGTGTTCCTGGGAGCAACTTTAAACTAAAGGACAGCACAAGCTTACCCAGTTCTAAGGAGAGCAAATTAAATCACAGAGCAGACTCAGTTCTACCACAGGGGTCGGTCTCAGACAGTGACGACTGTAATGAAACTAATGGGCATAATGGCATCATGCATACCACTCATAACCGTTGCGAGACTACGCATGCGACCAATCTAGGAATGGATCTGCAACAAATAGTCACAAGCCACCAGGAGTTTGGAGGATTTATTATTAGTCACAGCAAAGGTACAAAAATAGAAACAATGGTGGAAATCAAGGAATGCGACACTAAGGAGATCATTCAAAATGCTAACTCCCATAGTGACCATCAGAAAGGATGCATCTCACATGGGTTGGGGAGCACACACAGGCAATCTGAAAATATGGAGACAGTGGAACAGCACAGATACGCTGACACACAACTACTTGGAGATGAAGACAGTTTTTCTAGCCCTGAAAGCGTTCTAAGCACATAACAGGCAAATCCATCGTAATACGAAGAACACAACAACTATGTTTTACCTGAACAAACAGGGAGGTACGATATTGTTCACCATAAGCAAATTAGTCAAGAAATATGTAAATGGGCGATAGTGAGAAGGATCACTCTGCAGACAGTCCTCCTACCAGGGAAGCACAACACAGAGGCGAACAGACTAATCGGAGGAAAAAGCATCTCCCACGAATGGGAACTGAAAGAAGAAACACTGGAGAGAGTCTTCAAAGCCTGAGTAAACCAACAGTAGATCTGTTTGCAACTGCCAAAAACCAGAAATGCCTACACTTCGCCTCCAGGTTTCCATACCACCAGTCAGAAGGGAATGCTCTGTCAATAAACTGGTCATGGAGATTTGCTTACACTTTTCCTCCGAAAGTGCTGAAAAAAGCCAAACAACCAGGGACAAACCTCATCCTCATAGCCCCTCAGTGGGCGAGGCAGACCTGGTACTTGGACCTGCTAGAGATGTCCAAGTGACAAATGATCACGATCAAAGCAGACCAGGATCTGCTAACAATGCAGGAAGGTAGAGTGTACCACCCAAACCCAGCAACACTCAGCCTAGCGGCCTGGCTACTGACTATCTAGAGTTCGGGCAACAGCTGTCCAGAACAATGGAAATCCTTATAAAAGCAAGAAGAGCTACCACAAGAAAGTGCGATGCTGCAAAATGGAAAAGATACATTCACTGGTGCACGGAAACCAGAAATATGGAGACAAGGACCAAACAGGAAACTGAATTAACATACCTCACTCACCGGTTAGACACTGGGTTAACCTATTCATCTTTAAAGGTACACCTGGCAGCGATAGTAGTCTACACCAGGGGCACATCATGTAACAACTTCTTCACATCCCCAGTGGGGGTAGAGGTTTGTGGAGGGATCAAAGAGAATTGCACCCCTAAGATCAGTGCCAGCCCATTGTGGAACTTAAACACAGTGCTAACGCAGTTAATGACAAAACTATTTGAACCTATGCACAAAACAGATCTCAAATCAGTTACACTCAAGACAGTTGAGCTGCAAGGACTAACAATACAGAAACCATACATGCAAACACACAGGACATGGTGGTGCTCAGAACAAACCCACAATTTTTACCCAAAGTGGTGACCCACTTTTATGTCAACCAAAGCATACAGCTACCAGTTTTCTTCAAACAACCTAAAACACATATGGAAAGAACCCTAAATCAAATCAAATTGAGCTTGCAAATGCACAGCTACTCTATAGTGAACCCGGCGCTGCAGGCTCATTTACTGCTGATTTCATAGGTGAGGAACAAACTAAAAGTCAGGTTTTCAAGCTGCACTTAAAGGAACCAACACCCTTAGTGGCATGAAGGTGCAGGGAAGAGCATTCCAGCCTGCAGCAGCTAGCGCAGAGAAGGAGGTAACTCCCGACCTCTTCCTCTTAGGCACTACTCCCAGCAATGCATCAGCAGAACGTAAAAGTCTGGGTGGATGATAGTGAGAAGTCTTTATATTTGGGGCCTAGCCCATAGAAAGCTCTGTGGGCTACCACTAGTCCCTCGAACTTCACTTTTGCCCGGCTAGGAAGCCAGTGCAACTTCTTGAGATGGATCTGGACAGAAATGCTCCTCAGAACTTTAAGCAGGAGCCAGGCTGCAGTGTACGGCACCAACTGGAGTCTGTTAAGTAGATACAAAAGGAAGACCCCAGTATAATGCATTGGCATAGACCTGCTGAGATGTTATAGGAGCATGAACTACCATCTTCTGACCAGCGGCCAGGATCAGGGACAAGAACTTCCTCAGAACCCGGAGAAGGCCAAAACATGTCCGACCACACTCTCCACTTGTGGTTTGAGGATCAATTTGTTATCAAACTTCACTCCCAAGATTCCTAACCCCTGTAGTGGGGGTCGGAGGAGATGGAGCAGAACTAGTCCAAACCTCACCACCTCAAAAAGGGTGCGCGGGGGTGGAGGGGAGATCCAAAAAGTACCTCTGTCTTACTGGTGTTGCACTGAAGATTGCTCGAACACATCCACTGGAATACCGCAAACAGGCACCCTTCAAATCTATTTGGGGCACTACAAATGTTCGAATCCCAACTTAAAATGATTTGCGTTTCATCATTATGAGAGATGACCTGCACTCTAAAGGATTCCGCCAGGGTTGCCTAAAGAGACAAATAGACATTAAACAATGCCGGACTCGGGGCAGATCACTGGGGCAGTAGTGGCTCCTCCGCTATGACAGAGGAGTGTCGCCCCACTGCTTTTAAGCAGTGCGAAGAAGAAACACAAAATGATAATAACTTTAAGTTATTATTATTTTATGCTTCCTGCTGCTTTGCGGGCGGCCGGGGCTACTCGGCTCTTGGAGCAGGGGAGGAATGGTTTGCCCACTTCTAAGTGTGCAATGACTGTTTGGTCGGCCCTCTCGGGCTGCCCAAACCAGTCATGCGCACTTTCCCCGTTCTCCATGCAGGCTGCAATCCAGCCTGCACGGAGAACAAGCCCAGGCTCCCATTCCCCGGTTGAGCATCCAACCAGGATGCTCAAGACCAATTGCACTGCAGCGTTGTGATTGGTCAGGGGGGCCTGGGTGCCTGCCAATCACAACGCATTGCAGCGTTGTGATTGACCATTGGGGCCTGGATGCACTTCCCTCCAAGAGCAGGAGTGGAGACGCAGCACCCGGCGCAACGGTAAGTTTATTAAGTTTTTATTTTTTTAAATGCCTCTTCCACGCAGACACCCCCTGGATCCGCCGACCTAACAATGGAGGACGTTCCTTCTTGCACCTGGCGGCCATGGAACAACCTCCCCCTGCACCTCAGGACCGCACCATCGATCCAGCAATTCAGGAAAGAACTCAAGACCTGGATGTTTGTATGAACAAACCAACGCACAGCAGCAAGCTTCTCCAGCACCTTGACGCCCTTCTGAATGACCTGGACTGTGCTATATATAAGTATGATTGATTAACAGTCTACCTCCTAGTCATCATCGCTGTCATGAGGGACATTCGGTATTTCTTGGGCCACATTGGAGACGTAGCCAAAGAGGGTCCTATCCTCTGATGGACACTGCCATCGAGGGAGAGGCAAAGTATGTCTGCGTAACAAATGATTGTGCCTTTGTGATTTCATAGACATAGGCATGGCACAGACAGACTTAACTGGAGTTGAAGAGTCTCGCTTCGCTTTCTTGTGCTTATGGTGTGTTTTCAGCTTCCACTTACTGAAAACTTCATGCAGAAGAGGACTTTGAGCAAGATCAACCTTGTGACTTGCGATTGAAAATGCCCCCATGACTGGGAGCAGGACCTCTGTTTCGAACACAACTTCTTTTGCGTAGCAATGTAAAACTTCACTTGCCGCTTACTAATTGACTTTTGATGCACAAAGGCACTTTTTGTGCACAGCTGAGTTGTGAACGAGCCTAAGCACCACTGTGACTGAGATCTTGTCCTTGCAGTTCTGGTACAGTTTGAATCTTGTTGCTTCCAATAGAGATATCTACATTGGCAAACGGTCTATAAAACAAAGTTTGGAGTCATGGGAATACCAACAAATTTGGGTGCAGATCTTTGGATGCTGTAATGTAAACAAGGATATATAGTTTTTAGGTCTCGCCTGAGCCAGCGCTTATAGCGCTGATCTGGCGAGAGTTTTAGTAAGCAGGTTTTTGAAGTGCTAACCTAGGTGCTTTTTTCAGGCCTCCAGCTTGCATTTGCGATTTCGTGCAGCTGCTATCCTGGTTTCTAGCATTCCTTTCCTCGCATGGCCGTCTTTCCTCCCCCTCTCTCACCCGCTCCTCCCCCTCCCTTACTGCAGGGAAGAGTTTTGTGAGATGCTAAGTTCCCCTCTTACTTCTCTTCCTCACGCAAGCAAGCAAAAAGCGCTGTTCAATCACTTTACATGGTACCATAGTAACTTTATTTAGTTAATATTTTTCTTTTATTTACAGACTCTAATCGTAATTCTTTTTAAATAAATTACGCTTGTTTTCAATTACACTGGGGCGATTAAGTGATTTGCCCAGGATCACGGCATATCGAGCCAACGCCTAGAGCTGAACCCAGTTCCAGGGTCAGCAGCTCTACCTTAGACGTGCACTCGTTGTGTTAACCCACTAGCCCCTGACCTGCTGCCATGGTTTTTAACAAGCCCCCCTGCTTTTAAAACACCACCTCATCCTGCTCCCTGCAGTGGCATAATGAAATTTGAGCCCCCCCCTTGCAAACTACGGGGTCAGTGGGGGCTTATTTTCCTATCGTGTCAGCGCGTGAGGTTTCACTTTTGTTTTTTTTTAATTATTATGTCAGTGCGTTAGGTTTCACTTTCACTGCTGCTAGTCATCCGGTAACCATCACAAGGGACGCGCACGGCTTCTCATTCCAGCCACTCCATTTTAAATCTGCATTCCTTGGTCCCTCCCGACGTGCGCAGCCGGGACAGGGGTTTTACAATCTGCGCAATGCCGAGAGCTTGTTGTTTACAGACAACATCCCAGCTGCTTTTGACCCACCATGTTCTTCTCCCTGCTCTGTTGCTTTACCCACCCCCCTGCTTCAGCCAGGCCGCGCTTGTTTTTTTTAAGTCTCCGCGCTCAGAAGGGGAGTGTTTCAGCTTGTGTTCTTGTGAACATGTGAGTGGAGAACATCCATAAAACGCATACGACGAAACCAACAGAATCTTGTGACCGTGCTGCGTGATGTCTGTCTGTGCTTGTTCATTTTGCACCTGTGTTTATGTCGCTTGTTGGTGCGTGTCACTGAATGCTCATGTATGAAAGGTGTCATCCCTCTGCCCACTTGTCATTTGCGAGTGCCCTGCCCGTGCTCTGGCCGCATGATTTGTTTTTAATTAATGGCGTGTTTAACTTAATCTGGGCTCGCAGTGTTGTGTGTGTGTCTGGTTGTCGTGGTGAATGTGCGCTTCCCTGTATGCATGTTGGTTGTGGGTGCCTGCATGTATAATCTGTTTTGATGTGCCTGTAGAGTCCCAACCTGCACATGTGCCTATCCGACGGTATATGTCAGCTAGGCCCCTTGAATTTACCAGTGCTTGTTCTTCATCTCATCCATCCCCAGCCCTGCAAGCCTTACCGCCGCTGGGCACGGCACGCTGGGGGGCTGAGCCACAAGTACGCGCAGTGCATGTGATCCTCAACGCATCCCTTGCCTCAAACCCCAGGGGAGCCAGGCAGCGCACGCCCTCCTCTATGTTTGTGGTCCCGCATGTGAAGGAGGGGTCCGTGATGCTGACGAGGGCTCGCGCTATACATCCCTAAGCAGCTGAAGCCGCGAGCTGGAACAGGGGTGGCTGCAACTCATTGCACCGAGTAATGGAATTAACCCTTCCGATGTCTACGCTCAGCCAAAGCACTGGTTTTGTATGTCAGTGGGTATCATTTGTACAGCCCCTGTGTGCAGCATAGAGACTCCTACAGAAGGAGCACATAAGGGTGGCCTATCTTAGCATAACTGCCCCTGGCTGCGTGCTCTCAGTGGGGCAGAACTGCTCCAGTGACAGGGGAGCAACTTTTAAGTTACTGCCCTCAGTTGCATAACTCAAAATGATGGGGCTCCCCTGCAAAATCCAATGACGGACCCCATAAACTTCCGTATCCCACCCAGTGCTACACGTAGTAAAACGTGTAAATGTTAAGCACCCAGAATAATGTGCTGCATGGCTAAAAACGTATAGGGTCCCAAAGGCGAGACCTATTGGCTATGCCTCCGTTCGTAGGAAAGTTACTACAAGCGCTGATGTATTCTTTTTGTAAATCAGACAGACCCAATGTCCGCGTATTTCCTTCCTACATGGACACCCTAATGGTTAGCAGGAGTTCATCCCAGCGAGTACGATTCAGGAAGTGCGAGTCTTGGGTTTTGGGAGAACCGCTGGGGGTCCAATTGAAAACGGTGTAATGATGGTGACGTGGCCGGGAGGACGTCGAGCTTACACATTTTTAATGATGCAAACACGACTGTCATGACATCATGTCTGATAACCCAAGCACTTCCACATAGAAATGATAATAGAACATCAGGGCACAGTTCCCTGATGTGAGAAAGTGCCATCTTTCTTGCATGGTGTGCCCCCACTTTTTGCTAAATTGCTGAATGTACTTTTACTGAGTGTACCCTGGACTCCTGCCAACCAGGTGCCCAAGGCCTATGTGCCTTCCTTAAACCACACAAACTCCAAATTGGCAAACCCTGGCCACATGTCAGCCCCTAGTAATGGTACCCTAGGTACTCAGGGCCTTGTGACCAGGGAAGGCCTCTGATGGCTGCAGCACTCATTTGTGCCACCCTTAGAGGCCCTGTACCCTTACACACACACACTGCCTTTGCAGGCTGAGTGTCTGGGTGCAGGACAAAATGAAGAGTCGACATAACACACCTCTCTGTGTGCCATGCCCATCACCTACACTGCCATGGCATATATCAGCCACCCCTCTGGCTGGGTGCCTTATGCCCATGGTGTGGGCACAGGAGCAGGAGCCCTGTGCCCCTACAGTACCCAGGTCCATTCCTGGGCACTGTAAGTGCAGTGCTGCCATTTAAGAGTACATGGTGCTGAGAGCTCGTCAAACACGAGCTCCACAGCACCATAATGGCAACACTAAAGACTGGGAAGTTTGGTATCAAACTTCTCAGCACATTAAACCCACCCTGATGCCAGTGTGGGATTTAATGTACCAAGCACCCCAGAGGGCATCTTAGAGATGCCCCCTTACAACTAACCTGCAATCCACGTCTGCTCAGAGGCTGCCCAGGCTGCCACACAGCAGACATGTTGCTGGACCCCTGGGTGGGAGAGCCCCTGCTCTCCCGGGCCTGCAACAATGCACATCCTGGGTGAGGTGATATATCTCCTCCCCCAGGATGAGCAAAGGGAAGCTTCAAAGGCATGCGGCCTCTGGGAGTTTCCCCAGGCCACTGCAACCCCCCACTCTGGCGGGAAGCTTGGCCGGAAACCCCATACAAGGACAGGGGATGTGCCAGCCTGCCCACCCCACCCCTCAGGTGGGGGAGGCGAGGTGAAGCACATCTCCGGGATCTCGCCATCTTGAAGATGGAAGGCCCTACCCTATCAGAATTAGGCTACTGCCCCCCTCCCACAGGAGAGAGGCAGGATAGGGGGTGTACCCACCCCAGGACAAGAACCCATTGGTCCCTGGCCTTCACCTACCTGTAACACCCCTAAATCTAGTATTTAGGGGCACCCTGAACCTTCCTTCCCCAGATTCCAGATTCAAAAGACTACAAGAAGAGCAAGAAGAACAAAGACCTGCCCTGCAGCTGCTAAAAAGGGAAGAAGACACCAACTGCTTTGGCCCCAGCCCTACCGGCCTGTCGACTCCCGAACCTTCACCAGCGCGGCATCTCTCGTGGCCAGCAACCTCACCAACCCTGGAGGACCTGGCTACCTTTTGGCTCTAAGCCCCTGGGACTCCCATGAGTAGAGGCTCTACTCAGAAACCTATTTCTAACCCCTGGCAGCAGCCCGGAACCGCGAACCCAGCACACTCTGCACCAGCCAAGCCTGGCCAGTGCCGGAGTGGACAAAGACCCTGAGGACGACCCCACGGCGAATGTGACCCCGAGTCCGGCACCCAAGGACCCCTCTCGACATTCCGGAAGAAGCCTGCAGCCTCGGAACAAGGTGCCCCCCCCCAACCGCGATCATCAGAGGGTAAGATTTCCCGACACCAAAAGGCACCACTGCACGCGGCGCCCTGCGGCCCCCTGTGCCCAATCCCGGGGTACCCACCTAACCTACAACTACCCAACTTACCTCTCGAAGTGGTGGTGGCACCTGAAGCATCATCGTCCCCGAGCTTGCAGCCTTTTTCCTAACCGGAACATTCCCATTGATTTCCATTGAGCGCCCGACGGCTCAAAAGCACCCTGCACCCAGCCGCCCGAGTGGCCCTGGCAGTGCAATCTCTACACTAGCCTACTTCCCCACTTGCCCTGAGTGAGTGACCAGGAGCCCAGCTCCCAAAGCTGCGTGGCCTGCTAGTCAGCAGCCACCAAACCAGGCCCCCCTATTCCTCATAGGCTAACATTGGGCCTAACTCTCTCTGCACCCGGCCGTCCTGAAACCGCTGAGGGTGAACTGACTGTACCTACCTGACACTGGGAGACCCCCGAGTCTACGCCCAGAACTTCAACTCTGCCAGTCGAGAACTTACCCTTAAACCGCTAACTTCATTTTCCTCGTAGGGTAACATTGACTGGCTTTTTCTTGGAAATTCTTTTAAGTGTGAACTTTTCAAAACTCAAAATATTCACCAAAAATCAGCAGAGTACCAAAAACGAATTTACTCACTTGCTCTTAGGTGAGCTCCCAGTGCTGGATCTTGGTGCCCAGCACTGACTCTGAAAAGTACCCACAACTATACTTACCTTTAACTCATTTTTTTTCCATAGGAAACCATTGACTGCTTTTCTATGAAATTTCTTCTAAGTGTTGATTTCTGCAATTTCTAAATATTCCTCAAAAATCGTATAACATTTGAAAACGTAATTACTTACCTGTTTTGGATAAATGTCCCAGTACTGAGTCTAGCCACACAGTACTGGATTACAAAAGTAACGATAACCTACTGTACCTGTAACCTATATTTCCTTTCATAGGGAATCATTGATTGTTTGCTCTGATATATTTTCTAAGTGCTCACTTTTGAAATAGCTAAATATTAGTTAAAAATCACTACAGTACCAAAGTCGACTTTCAACAGCTGATTCTGAGAACTGACCCAGGACTGGATCTAGGGTCCAAGCCTGGAATTACAAAAGTAATCTAAAAAGTAATCTGTTGCATGTAAATTGAATTTAGCATTGAGCTCAATGTATTGTGTTTAGAAATAGAGTTGCCTACTGCAACTATTTGTAACTGTTTACTAAAAAGTCTATTGCATATACAAAAGTATTTTTATGAAACATCTCCTGTCGAGAAAGTATATTTTAATTCCAAGTGTTGGTTCTAAAATAAAACAAGCATATATTTTTTATATACAAACCATTGGCCTAGAGTTCAGTTATTGAGTGTGTGTAACTATTTGCTGACTGAGTGTGTACAACAAATGCTTTACACGTCCTCTGATACTGCCTTACTGCTCGACCAGGCTACCACTTTGGAGAGTAAGGTTATATCTAACTTTAACCTCTGTTAAACCCTTGGGGTCTGTGGACTCTGTACACCCTGTACCTATTAAGGAACAGTATATACAGAGCCACTTTCTCACATTGGTGGATCAGCGGTGGGATACAAACTTGCATTTGTTGGACTACTTGGTTACCATCTGACCACACGACAGAACTCCTAAAAATTGCCTTTAGAATTCTGATTGGTCTTTCCAAAATTACTAAAAGTCTTGCTAGGGCTTGTTTAAGTCCCATTAGAATTCTAGAAAAATAAAAGTCACTATAGTCAGGGTAGAGGGTTAGAACTGTCAGGTTAGAATGTCTCAAACAAACCCAGCTATTAGTGATAATAATAACATGGACCTGGTGGAGGAGCTCGACCTCACACCTTACTTACACTTGTCTTTCAAGGAATTGAGGTCCTTATGCAAACTTAAAAAATTACAAATCGGCCTGCATCCAACCAAACTAGGGCTCCAGGAGCTCTTGGCTGAGTATGCTAAGGACCACCCATCTGAACATGGTGATGGCCAGTCAGATGAGGAGAGGGAAGCAGAGGAGGTTGACAACAACCCCCTTGGGCGATTCCCTAGGGAGGAGAGGGCACCCATACCCTCCCTCTCAAGAATTAGCATCTGGGAACCTAGAGACTACACAGGTGGCTCTGGTCCCAGAGAGAACACTGGGGGACCCCCCAGTGAAGAGGACAGCCTTGTGAGGCTGGCCAAAAGATTAGAGCTAGAGTCCAGGCTCCTGGCTCTAGAAAAAGAAAGGAGACAGATGGGTTTAGCACCCATCAATGGTGGCAGCAATAACAAAAATAAGGATAGGGAGGAAACTTCTGACCTTAAAATCCCCAAAGGGATTGTCCCTAAATTTGAGGAAGGTGATGATATCACCAAATGGTTCACAGCCTTTGAGAGGGCTTGTGATATCAGAAAAGTGAAGAAACCTCTCTGGGGGGCACTCCTGTGGGAACTGTTCTCTGGTAACTGCAGAGACAGGCTTCTGACCCTTTCTGGGCCAGAGGCAGGATCCTATGACCTCATGAAGAAAGCTCTGATTGAGGGATTTGGATTCACCACTGAGGAGTATAGACTTAGATTCAGGGGGGCTCACAAAACCCAGACCCAGTCCTGGATTGATTTTGTAGATTTCTCAGTGAAGACACTGGATGGTTGGTTAGCTGGACATGGTGTGCAGGATTTTAATGGATTGTACAATTTATTCATGAAGGAACATATTTTAAGTAACTGCACAAATGAAAAGTTGCATCAGCATTTGGTAGACCTAGGTCTAATTTCTCCCCAAGAATTGGGAAAGAAGGCAGACCACTGGGTCAAGACTAGGGTGACTAAGACAACCACTGGGGGTGACCAAAAGAAAGTGGTCCCAAAGCCTCCCCAGGGGAAAGGTGGTGAGAATCCCCAAGATAAAAAGTTTGAGTCTTCCAAAGGGATCAAAAACCTGTTCAGGTGGGTGGGACCCAAACGACTCCCTATGTGCCCCAACCATATAGGGGGAAGAACTTTGATCCCTTAAAGGCCTGGTGTAATACCTGCAAGAAGCAAGGACACTTAACTGTAGCTTGCCCCCAAAACAAAGCCCCTAAGGCACCCAGTACAGCTACTTCTGGGGCAGCAAGCATACAAATGGGATCAGAGGTGTACCCTGAGCAAATCTGGGAACACACTGAAGCCAGTCTAGTCTCCTTGGGAGAAGTGGAGTTTGCCACTGTAGCTGTGTGGCCACCCAACTTAAAGAAATACTTGCAGTACCCCTGGGTGAATGGAACTAGGGTAGAAGCTCTGAGGGATACAGGTGCCAGTGTCACTATGGTGAAAGACACACTGGTTTCCCCTGAGCAATACTTGATTGGGAAGTCTTACCCAGTCACCAACGCTGACAGTGTCACCACTAGTCATCCCATGGCCTTGGTAACATTAGGCTGGCTGTCTGCTTGGAAATGATCTGGAAACCTCAGCCTGGGCTGAGGTTGAACTGAAGGGCCATGCAGCCATGCTGGGCATCCCTGAATTGGTGTGTGTGCAAACCAGAGCACAGAGCAAGAGGAAGGGTGAAAAAGTAGGTCTTGAGCCTGGAATAATGGCCCAGCCAACCAAGAGAAAAGGAAAGAAGACTGGGGAACCAGCTTCTACACAGCAAACCATTCAGGACCCCTCTCCCCAGGGAGAGGATTTGGATACCCCTGAGGGAACTGAGTCCATGGAGCTTGACCCTTACCAGGTTGAACTCTTGGGCCCAGGGGGACCCTCTAGGGAAGAGCTGTGCCAGGGTCAGCGAGACTGTCCCACTCTTGAAAGCCTGAGGCAGGAAGCTGTTTCAGAAGCCAGGGGAGATGTCAGTGGTACCCACAGAGCTTATTGGGAAGAGGGATTACTGTATGCTGAGGCAAGAAACCCCACTCCTGGAGCCACCAGGAGGGTGGTAGTGCTACAGAAGTACAGGGAGTTCCTCCTAACTTTGGCTCATGACATCCCCCTAGCTGGACATCTGGGGCAATCCAAAACTTGGGAAAGGCTAGTGAGTCACTTCTACTGGCCCCAGATGCACCAAAAGGGGAAGGAGTTTGTCAGCTCCTGTGTCACCTGTCAGGCCAGTGGCAAGACAGGTGGCCACCCAAAGGCCCCCCTCATTCCACTACCAGTGGTGGGGGTCCCCTTTGAAAGGGTAGGAGTGGACATTGTGGGTCCACTTCAGCCACCCACAGCCTCAGGGAACAAGTTTATTCTAGTGGTAGTGAATCATGCCACTAGGTACCCTGAAGCAATTCCCCTTAGGACTACTACAGCTCCTGTAGTAGCCAAGGCCCTCCTAGGTGTCTTCACCAGGGTGGGTTTTCCTAAGGAGGTGGTTTCAGACAGAGGTTCCATCTTCATGTCTGCTTACCTAACACACATGTGGAAGGAGTGTGGGGTGCAGTATAAGTTTACTACCCCCTACCACCCACAAACCAATGGCCTTGTTGAGAGATTCAACAAGACATTGAAAGGTATGATCATGGGGCTCCCTGAAAAACTCAAAAGGAGATGGGATGTCCTGTTACCATGCCTGCTTTTCGCTTACAGAGAAGTGCCACAGAAGGGAGTAGGTTTCTTACCCTTTGAACTTCTGTTTGGTCATCCTGTAAGGGGACCACTTTGTCTTGTAAAAGAGGGCTGGGAGAGGCCTCTTCAAGAACCCAAACAAGACATAGTGGACTATGTGCTTGGCCTAAGGTCCAGAATGGCTGAGTACATGGAAAAGGCATCCAAGAACCTTGAGGCCAGCCAGGAGCTCCAGAAGCACTGGTATGACCAAAAAGCTGCACTGGTTGAATTTCAACCTGGGCAACAGGTGTGGGTTTTGGAGCCAGTGGCACCAAGGGCTCTCCAAGATAAATTGAGTGGCCCTTACCCTATCCTAGAAAGAAAGAGTGAGGTCACCTATCTAGTTGACCTGGGCACTAGCAGGACACCCAAGAGGGTCATCCATGTGAACCGCCTCAAGCTCTACAATGACAGGGCTGACATCACCATGCTGATGGTGACTGATGAGGAGCAGGAAGCAGAGAGTGAACCTCTCCCTGACCTCCTCTCTTACAGCCCAAAGGATGGGTCAGTGGATGGTGTGATCTTATCAGACACCCTCTCTGCCCAACAGCAAACTGACTGCAAGCAAGTCTTGCAGCAGTATGCTAGCCTCTTCTCCCTGACCCCTGGTCTGACCAACTGGTGTACCCATGATGTGGACACTGGTGACAATGCACCTGTCAAAATTCAAAATCTATCGACAGTCAGACCAGGTCAAGGAGAGCATCAAAGCTGAGGTCAGCAAGATGCTGGAGTTAGGGGTCATTGAACCCTCTGAGAGCCCCTGGGCCAGCCCAGTGGTTCTAGTCCCCAAACCTCATCAACAGGGTGAAAAGAGAGAGATGAGGTTCTGTGTGGACTATAGAGGGCTCAACTCTGTCACCAAGACAGATGCTCACCCTATCCCAAGAGCAGATGAACTGATAGATAAATTAGGGGCTGCCCAATTCCTCAGTACCTTTGACTTAACTGCAGGGTACTGGCAGATTGGCATGGCGCCAGGAGCAAAAGAGAAAACAGCATTCTCCACCCCTGATGGACATTATCAGTTTACTGTGATGCCCTTTGGGTTAAAGAATGCCCCTGCCACTTTCCAGAGGCTGGTGAACCATGTCCTGGCTGGGCTGGAGTCCTTTAGTGCAGCTTATCTTGATGATATTGCTGTCTTTAGCTCCACCTGGCAGGATCACCTGATCCACCTTGGGAAAGTTTTAGAGGCCCTGCACAATGCAGGCCTCACTATCAAGGCATCCAAATGCCAGATAGGGCAGGGCACTGTGGTGTACTTGGGCCACCTTGTAGGTGGAGTCCAGGTACAGCCCTTACAACCTAAGATCCAGGCCATTATGGACTGGATAGCTCCAACAACCCAGACCCAAGTTAGGGCATTCCTTGGCTTGACTGGATACTACAGGAGGTTTGTGAAGGGGTATGGGTCTATTGTGACTCCCCTCACAGAACTCACCTCCAAGAAAATGCCCAAGAAAGTGAACTGGACAGTTAGTTGCCAAAAGGCTTTTGACACCCTGAAAGAAGCAATGTGCTCAGCACCAATTCTAAAAGCTCCAGATTATGCCAAGCATTTCATAGTGCAGACTGATGCCTCTGAGCAAGGGATAGGAGCGGTCCTATCCCAGACCAATGATGAAGGCCAAGACCAACCTGTTGCTTTTATAAGCAGGAGGCTACTCCCCAGAGAGCAGCGTTGGAGTGCCATTGAGAGGGAGGCCTTTGCTGTGGTTTGGTCCCTGAAGAAGTTGAGGCCATACCTGTTTGGTACTCACTTCCTGGTTCAAACTGACCACAGACCTCTCAGATGGCTAATGCAGATGAAAGGGGAAAATCCAAAGCTATTAAGGTGGTCCATCTCCCTACAGGGAATGGACTTTGAAGTGGAACATAGACCAGGGACTGCCCATGCCAATGCTGATGGACTTTCCAGGTTCTTCCACTTAGACAATGAAGACTCCATAGGACAAGGTTAGTCTCATCACCTTTCGTTTGGGGGGGGGGGGGTTGTGTGAGAAAGTGCCATCTTTCTTGCATGGTGTGCCCCCACTTTTTGCTAAATTGCTGAATGTACTTTTACTGAGTGTACCCTGGACTCCTGCCAACCAGGTGCCCAGGGCCTATGTTCCTTCCTTAAACCACACAAACTCCAAATTGGCAAACCCTGGCCACACGTCAGCCCCTAGTAAATGGTACCCTAGGTACCCAGGGCCTTGTGACCAGGGAAGGCCTCTGAGGGCTGCAGCACTCATTTGTGCCACCCTTAGAGGCCCTGTACCCTTACACACACACACTGCCTTTGCAGGCTGAGTCTCTGGGTGCAGGACAAAATGAAGAGTCGTCATGACACACCTCTGTGTGCCATGCCCATCACCTACACTGCCATGGCATATATCAGCCACCCCTCTGGCTGGGTGCCTTATGCCCATGGTGTGGGCACAGGAGCAGGAGCCCTGTGCCCCTACAGTACCCAGGTCCATTCCTGGGCACTGTAAGTGCAGTGCTGCCATTTAAGAGTACATGGTGCTGAGAGCTCGTCAAACACAAGCTCCACAGCACCATAATGGCAACACTAAAGACTGGGAAGTTTGGTATCAAACTTCTCAGCACATTAAACCCACCCTGATGCCAGTGTGGGATTTAATGTACCAAGCACCCTAGAGGGCATCTTAGAGATGCCCCCTTACAACTAACCTGCAATCCACGTCTGCTCTGAGGCTGCCCAGGCTGCCACACAGCAGACACGTTGCTGGACCCCTGGGTGGGAGAGCCCCTGCTCTCCCGGGCCTGCAACAATGCACATCCTGGGTGAGGTGATAAATCTCCTCCCCAAGGATGAGCAAAGGGAAGCTTCAAAGGCATGCCGCCTCTTGGAGTTTCCCCAGGCCACTGCAACCCCCCACTCTGGCGGGAAGCTTGGCCGGAAACCCCATACAAGGACAGGGGATGTGCCAGCCTGCCCACCCCACCCCTCAGGTGGGGGAGGCGAGGTGAAGCACATCTCCGGGCTCTCGCCATCTTGAAGATGGAAGGCCCTACCCTATCAGGATTAGGCTACTGCCCCTCTCCCACAGGAGAGAGGCAGGATAGAGGGTGTACCCACCCCAGGACAAGAACCCATTGGACCCTGGCCTTCACCACCTGTAACACCCCTAAATCTAGTATTTAGGGGCACCCTGAACCTTCCTTCCCCAGATTCCAGATTCAAAAGACTACAAGAAGAGCAAGAAGAACAAAGACCTGCCCTGCAGCTGCTAAAAAGGGAAGAAGACACCAACTGCTTTGGCCCCAGCCCTACCGGCCTGTCGACTCCCGAACCTGCACCAGCGCGGCATCTCTCGTGGCCAGCAACCTCACCAACCCTGGAGGACCTGGCTACCTTTTGGCTCTAAGCCCCTGGGACTCCCATGAGTAGAGGCTCTACTCAGAAACCTATTTCTAACCCCTGGCAGCAGCCCGGAACCGCGAACCCAGCACACTCTGCACCAGCCAAGCCTGGCCAGTGCCGGAGTGGACAAAGACCCTGAGGACGACCCCACGGCGAATGTGACCCTGAGTCGGGCACCCAAGGACCCCCCTCGACATTCCGGAAGAAGCCTGCAGCCTCGGAACAAGGTGCCCCCCCCCCCCAACCGCGATCATCAGAGGGTAAGATTTCCTGACACCAAAAGGCACCCCTGCACGCGGCGCCCTGCGGCCCCCTGTGCCCAATCCCGGGGTACCCACCTAACCTACAACTACCCAACTTACCTGTCGAAGTGGTGGTGGCACCTGAAGCATCATCGTCCCCGAGCTTGCAGCCTTTTTCCTAACCGGAACATTCCCATTGATTTCCATTGAGCGCCCGACGGCTCAAAAGCACCCTGCACCCAGCCGCCCGAGTGGCCCTGGCAGTGCAATCTCTACACTAGCCTACTTCCCCACTTGCCCTGAGTGAGTGACCAGGAGCCCAGCTCCCAAAGCTGCATGGCCTGCTAGTCAGCAGCCACCAAACCAGGCCCCCCTATTCCTCATAGGCTAACATTGGGCCTAACTCTCTCTGCACCCGGCCGTCCTGAAACCACTGAGGGTGAACTGACTGTACCTACCTGACACTGGGAGACCCCTGAGTCTACGCCCAGAACTTCAACTCTGCCAGTCGAGAACTTACCCTTAAACCGCTAGCTTCATTTTCCTCGTAGGGTAACATTGACTGGCTTTTTCTTGGAAATTCTTCTAAGTGTGAACTTTTCAAAACTCAAAATATTCACCAAAAATCAGCAGAGTACCAAAAACGAATTTACTCACTTGCTCTTAGGTGAGCTCCCAGTGCTGGATCTTGGTGCCCAGCACTGACTCTGAAAAGTACCCACAACTATACTTACCTTTAACTCATTTTTTTTCCATAGGAAACCATTGACTGCTTTTCTATGAAATTTCTTCTAAGTGTTGATTTCTGCAATTTCTAAATATTCCTCAAAAATCGTATAACATCTGAAAACGTAATTACTTACCTGTTTTGGATAAATGTCCCAGTACTGAGTCTAGCCACACAGTACTGGATTACAAAAGTAACGATAACCTACTGTACCTGTAACCTATATTTCCTTCCATAGGGAATCATTGATTGTTTGCTCTGATATATTTTCTAAGTGCTCACTTTTGAAATAGCTAAATATTAGTTAAAAATCACTACAGTACCAAAGTCGACTTTCAACAGCTGATTCTGAGAACTGACCCAGGACTGGATCTAGGGTCCAAGCCTGGAATTACAAAAGTAATCTAAAAAGTAATCTGTTGCATGTAAATTGAATTTAGCATTGAGCTCAATGTATTGTGTTTAGAAATAGAGTTGCCTAATGCAACTATTTGTAACTGTTTACTAAAAAGTCTATTGCATATACAAAAGTATTTTTATGAAACATCTCCTGTCGAGAAAGTATATTTTAATTCCAAGTGTTGGTTCTAAAATAAAACAAGCATATATTTTTTATATACAAACCATTGGCCTAGAGTTCAGTTATTGAGTGTGTGGAACTATTTGCTGACTGAGTGTGTACAACAAATGCTTTACACGTCCTCTGATACTGCCTTACTGCTCGACCAGGCTACCACTTTGGAGAGTAAGGTTATATCTAACTTTAACCTCTGTTAAACCCTTGGGGTCTGTGGACTCTGTACACCCTGTACCTATTAAGGAACAGTATATACAGAGCCACTTTCTCACACCCGAGTCTGCCACGGCATTCAATAAACTGCATTTTATTGCAGGCAGGAGTCGGTAGGGCAGTAAGGGTGGCAGGCACCCTTGTACAAGCAGACAAAATGGACACCCACTCTGCTAGTGGGCTATAAAAATAAAACCATAACTGCAGTTCAGGTGTCGCCTAAAACTCCTGCTACCCGGTGCCACTGCACCTGATGCACCAAATATAGCTCCGCCCCGGCACGTAAGCTCTCTCTCTCGCTCTAAATCTCTCTATCTAAATATATCTCTCTCTCTTAATCTCTCTCTAAATCTATTGCTCTCTAAATCTCTCTCTCTCTCTCTAAATCTCTCTCTTTCTAAATCTCTCTTTCTCTCACTCTGGTCGGTTGACATGCTAGCTGTCTATTTGGGAGTAGGACATAGCTGATACTCAACAGTTACTATGTAAACAAGCATTGGCATAGCCAATAGGTCTTGCTTTTGGGACCTTATAAGTGTTTACCCATGCAACAGTTGATGTTGTTGCACCAAGGATATTGTGCTGCATAACTAAATACTTATAAGTCCCAAAAGCGAGACCTATTGGCTATGCCAATGCTTGTTAAACTATAGCTCTGGCTCAACATTTCCCATTAGGGAAGGATCGTGATGTAGATGAGTTCTTAATCCATAACATTCACTGTGACTACTCAACCTCGCTACCTCAAGAAAACCGAGACACCTTTGAAAATGTCAATAGTACCCAAGAACCTAGGACCAACACTTGCAACACTATCAATAAGTATTACCAACTAATATCATGATTAGTCTAAATACCTCTTACCAGTTTCTACCATGACCAGTTGCTCTGAACCTGTGGTACAGGGACCCCAGAGAAGTACATAAAGCTTATTAAGGGGGTCTGTGACTGTTTAGAAAATTAAATAATATTAGCATGTTAATAAAGTGTATATAAAAAATGAAGCAAAATGTAAAATTTTAGTTTTAATCATTACGTAAATGTGAAGGAATTCGAAAATGTAGGTTGAAAATTAAGTTAGTATGTTCAGAATAATTTGTGGGAGCAGTGGAAGTGCATCAAGCAAAATATAATATGGATCATGAGTGGCCTCAACTGAATATTGGAAATGTTACGCCGTTCCCATTAAAACACTTTTTTTTCCAAATATGTGCTTGTGAATTAAATGTAATATTTTATCATTTTGTATTTGTTTGTGTATTGTTTTGCAGTCCACATAATCAAAAATGCCTAGGCTGGGTCCCCGGCTTCAAGTAATAACTCAGTGGAGGACCCCGGATTCCAATAATGATTCAGTGAGGCTCCTTAGACTTCAGTAAGGGTTAAGTGTGGGTAGACAAGTCATAAGATTAAAAACCACTGACAAAGACTGGAATTGCATCTTTAGAGACCTCAACCAAATTTCAGCACCAAGGTCACAGGGACTCAAATAACTGACATTTCTGAGTTTAGAATAAATGCTGCTTGCGGTTCAACTGGTGAAACATTTTATTCTCACCAAATACATTGCTTGATGCAAAAGGCATGGGGCTTTTATAGGAGAGAAGACAACCATTCTATTTTCTAAGGGAAACGAATTTAGACACCACACCACTATTATGCGAAACAATCAAAGAAGTTTGTATCTTCAAAAATAGGGCATGCACACTGCCCTACACCGTAAGGAGAAGACATAGAATCATTAAATTGGAGTAAATGGCAATAACTAAGTAGTAGGTTGAATCCTCAAACATTGTCAAAATGCCATATAAAGATATGGTCCCACATACACTGAGTTCCCACTAAGATTCCTAAACTCAAAGCTTACTTTTAGAGAGAACCTTTGAGCCGGTCTTTGGGACTACAATATTCGTCCAACCATTTGGAAGAAAGGAGCATGGGTAACAAAATAACTACTTCTACAAGAAAAACAAATGAATATTTACATGCTGCTCTTGAAAATTTGTTTCAAAATAGCAATCATTTGGAATCTTTAAGATAATAAAAATAAGAGCCAAACAAAAGTAATTTGGTGCTGGCAAAAATAAAAAAGAACTCAGTAAAAATTCTGGACAATGATGTAAGAAGACACTTTTGCGGTGCTTACTTGTGCTGTTTCATTAGTGTGCACTCGCCCCCTTCCTGAGGATCCAGGTTGTACATGTACAGATAACCATCAGCTGCACCAACCAATAGCCTGGGTATTTTCTGAATCCTAGTAGAGTGTGATAAAAAAAACAACCAAAGAGTAAGAGTTGGATAGTGAAAGTAAAGGCCATTTTACAAACAAAAAGGTGATGGATACCATTTTTATACTGTCACCCGCTGACAAGCCAAACCGGAATCTGTGACTATGCCGAAAGAAAAATGATAATAATGAATGTATGCGATTAATCTTTTCTTGATTCAATAATGATTTCAATTCTTTTGCATTTTTAGAGTTAAACTCCCCAAGTCATAAAACAAGACTGAGGCGTAATGACAATGCTACAGGGAAAATGCAACAAACTGTGGAACTTGCTTTTACGCAATTACCATCAGGGGGTCATATATTATTTTGAAATCTGAATATATTACTTTGGAAATTTATAAGATACTATTTATAGAACTTAGTGTTATTTTCGTTCCTCACACAAGCAATATCAGGTGAGCAAAAATATATTTTCTTCTGAAAATTTATTTATTTTAATTATTGGATAAGGAAAATAGTACAATAGTAAAAATCAGCGATAAGCAGGTTAATAGTATAGTGACCACTTGCCTTTTTAAAAAATATTTCAATATACCCTAAATATTTTTTTGCTGTTGGGGAAAAAGAAACAAGACATTGAAGGGTAAGGATAAAAAAAAAAAAAAAAAAAATTAATAAGAAAAAGTCAAACACTTAAATATAACTTTAAACCACAAAGCGCTGGTCAAGAATTAGCACAAGGATTCCAGTCAGCCATAACACTTATTCACTCATATTGCTCACATTACTTTTAAAATAATTAACTTTCTCATATTTTGAGATCCACTCTTAAATAAACTCCTTGCCAGGATTCTTCCAGATTTGATCAATTTGGACTTTTCCCAATAACATATACCATTTGCTACCCAGGAAATTGAGAAGTATCAATGAATGCTGGTAGATTGACATTGAAGGTATGGATATTTTGAAACCAGATTATTCCCACACAAGTTCATGTTTTTCAAGTTTTATTTATTCAATGTTTTGGAACACCGAAGGGATCCACACAGAAGATCATACAAATAAATACTACGTGCATAGTTTCGGTGACAAATTAAGATTCATAAAATTCATTGTACAAATTCAGACAATTAACCTGCAATTCATAGAAATAGGCTAAACCTGAAATGTTTCTCTGAAACATTAAAAATACATTAAGACACCCAAATTCAAATCTTTTAGCACAAGGTTAACAGCTAGACTAATAAAAATTTAGGAAGCATTTGAAAAAGTAAAAAATTCGATAACAAAACAATTCATTAGGAGGGTCAATTAAAGTCTGTAAAACGTCAGAAGATTGAACTGAAAGTTTCAGGAAAATAGGCCTCAGCCATTTACGGCAATGCAATAATAGAGAGAGGCAAACGAATAATACAGGATTCAAATCCTGAATCCCTTTCTGACAAAAGTTATGAACTTCAGGGGTTCCATACTATTTAGAGGTAAAACAATTTAAAGGAAGGCTATCCCATCGCAACAGAATCCAAAAGCAACTGACGCTGTGTGACATACTCCGCATCAATATGGTTGTGTTTTTATCATTAACAGTGTCTTTTACCTTTAGAAATCCCCTTTTTTGGCACAGGCCTCGCTATCCAAAAGAAAGCTCGAGGGCTGCGAAGCATGCTTTAAACTAACTTTTAGTTGAGCGGGAGGAAGCGTAAGCACCAGACTTGATTCTAGCCCAAGTTGAGATGTGACATACTTAAAGTTCCTGAAGATTACTGTCTTATCCTTCTTTTCATCCAAGATTTCCTTTCTCATTTGGTGTCTTAGTGTATCCTCCTCACTACTCTCAAGACAAGCCATCCAGAGAACAACCCCTGCCAAAACCTTAACGTATACACTTCTAATTCCCATTTCCAATTTTAGTGCAGCCACTGCTATTGATATGTGAGCTTTCTCAATACCTGCCCTTCAGTTCTATTCATGAATTCCCATCTAAAAATATCAATGAGCTCCACTCCATATAGTAGGGTGGTGGGGACTTTAGCCCGAGAAACCTCTAGGAGGTGGGAGAAATGTCTCCAACAAGTAGCACCATAAAGTGCATTTAAACCCTTGGCCTGAGATAGGGCCTTACACGTGTTGTTTTTAATGTGATCACTGTCACTCAGATTGCTGCACATTATTTTCCCGAGGAGCGTATAGGTTTTTACCACTTCCAGTTTTTGTGAAGCCAAGTACCAGGGAAAGTTGGGATATTGAAGTTTTTTTTCCAATGAAAGCAGAGTATTTTTCCTTTAGAGGTGTTAACTTTTAAATAATGTGCATCAGATTACTATTGTAAAGCCACAAACTGGTTATTAAGACCCTTGGGAGTAAGATCCAAAATCAATGTTGTCTGCATACTGAAGACATGAGATTGGTCACCCCTCAAAAATCGGAGATATGGAAGAACTTTGTGAGAGAGAGGTCGGTAGGTCCGAAATATATAGGGAAAATAGCAGTGGGGCTAATAGACATCCTTATTTTAAACCATTCTTTGTCTGAATTTCCCTAGCATGACCATGATAACACCCTAGTAAAATTTTACACCACATGGAAAAATGAAGGGCAATGATTATTGCAGTAAGGTACCCAGCATTGCAAGATCTTACAGTTTTTTCCACAGCACTGGAAATGCAGAGGAAAAGTCTATAAATGTGGCATATACAACACATCCTCCAATAGACACATACTTCTCATTGATTAATTGTAGAGCAGCTATATTGGCAAGAGTACCAGGATTGTTTTTTAAAACCCGCCTGCTCTAATAGCATGATTTCACTGTCCTGTGACCAGGTATTTAACTGAGCTAGGAGACATTTAGAAAAGACTTTGCCCACCGTATCGAACAACACAATCTGGTTATAATTTAGTGGTCTATTGCGATTGCCCTTTTTAAATAGATGGATGATAATACTACTGGTTCGAGGGGAGTGTCCTGCACTCATAACATGTTTTAAAGACCGGACAAAGTAATGCAGCCCGAAGAGTGGCTTGCTGTTTTATTACGGAGATTGGCACTTCATCTGGTCCCATAGCAGCAGAGGAACACATTCCTAAAACAGCGTACTCCATTTCCTTTTTATCTGGAAAATGACATGTGGTTAAACTAGAGTTCAGAATGTGGGGCATTTTAAACTGACCATTTGCTGCATATAAAACAGAGATAAATTAATCCAGCTATCTTCCCTGATTGGGGAAGAAGTGGACCTAACCCTGGTCCCACACCCTTCTGCAACCATTTACCAGAAATTTCTCACCTGCCTCTTAAAAACAGCTTCTCACAAATCAATAGATATCCGATCGCAAGCTTTCTTTTCCAAACTTGCTTTTAGGCGGCGTATAAGCCTTTTTAATAAAGACAAATGAGAATATCTCTCGTAAGTATATAGAATGAATTGCTTCCTGAATTGAAGAATTGAGTAGGGAGTTAGCTTCCTAGAGACCTTTGGTTGCCTTCGAATTGAATTGGTTAAACCTGCTTCATAAACGGATCAAAACACTGTAGAGTGTCAACCTCCCAAGTGTCAAAATTATTAACAGTATCTTCTAATATGCCCTTCAGAACAGTTATAATTTTAGGGTTCCATTGCGTTCTTCCTGATTTTTTAATAAATTTAGAGGAGTCCCCATCTAATTTCCAGGCACTAACTGGGGAGGTATTTACCCTTAATGTAAAAACCAATATGCGATGATCGCTAAGGATGGAGTTAACTATTTGCAAGTTGCCTAGCAAATGGAATGAGGTAAAGCCAACAACCAAATAGTCCAATATTGCCTCCCCCTTCCAAGATTAAGGGGCATAATGGACAGGGTAATCAGATGGTAATCTCCCATTTGCTATTAAGTAGTCATCGCTTCTCAGCTGTTCGAGGAGGATCGTCCCACTCTTACCAGTTTTAGTGTTAAAAGGAAATAAAATGTTGGGGGGGAATACGAAGAGCTTCCTCTTTTTACTTTTCACGGAAAAGATTAAGAGCATGTTTGGAAATTTTACAGTTTAGATCTTGTACCAAAAGTACATGGGAAAAATTGTCTAAGGTGTGTTTAACAAATGTAAAAACCTTGTACACTAGTTTATTATACAAGGCATCTTGAGGAATATATGCATTTACTGCTAAAATTGGTGCAAATGACTCTCCTCCACATGGAAGGAGAGTGACCTCCACAAAAAAACTGGAGGGTTCCTTATAAGTTGCATATGTTCATTTAATTTTACTGGTCATTAGAATCGCTACCCCTCCTCTTCTGCATGGCCTTTCCTAGCTGGAGTCGCTTTACAATCTCCAGAAAAGTCATCGTCACACTGAATCTCATCATTGTACAACACCTCCTGGAGGCATTTATATCCCTTAAACAAAGCAGCTTCTCTTCCTGCCACGTTCCAGGAGACCACTTTTAATTCATTGCTGGTTATGAAAATGTAGTGAAGTGGGCGACGTATGGTTGTTATTTAATGCACCTGCCAACCAGTTCCATTTCTGGATTTCATCATTAGCACAATCAGCAAGAGAGTTAACAGATTGCCCAATAGTCATGTCTTCCATTCTTACCTATGTGAATTTCAACTCCTTTGTGTCAACCGGCAGACCCTCGTTATTCACAAAAGACCACCAGTCCACCCCCTTCTAGATCCCTCAGACCTAGTCTCTTATTCTGTTTACTCGCTCATAAGCAGGGACCACATTGATACCTTTGCATTGCAGACATTTGCTGTTTTGCAGTACCATATTCGCAAAAATATTAGAACAAAATGTTACCCTCGTTTTAGTCCACAGACTAGAATGGGACAGGGAAACCAATGGCAGGTCACTGCTTTGGATTAAATTCAAGTTTTTATTTTCTTCAAAACATGCAAGTAAAGAAGAAAGAGTCAAGATTAGGTCAGTCAAAAATGGTGAAGAAGACTAATGTCGACGTGTTTACATTAGAATGGAAAAGCTCAGTGTCTTCCTTATCCTAGGGTATCAAAGTTTCTTTCGTTTTACATGTGTCCACAAAGAGAACAGTCGTTGGATTAAGTGAAGAGGGACATGCAGCAGGCAAAATAGAAAAAGTCGCAACCACAGTCTGAGAGTCAGTCCTCTCATCTGGGGAGGTAACAGGGATTAGAAAGCTCGGGCTTAACCCTACCATTTGGTGACCTTGGGTAGGGTCCTCCGATCGTTGAGGGGCATCCACTCATCACTTAAGCGACGTTTATTTTAGCGATTCACCTATTAGGTCTTTTCTTCCCTCTCCATTTATTTTTACTTACCCTTGAACTTGACTTGAACATTTTCAGTTGAGGCTACCATGCTTGACTGTAGTCTGGGTTTGGTTTTAAAGATAGAAAAAAATTCAGACGCCATATTTGACGTTTTCACATTAGAGTCATGTATTACAGAAACCAAAGAGCAAGGGTCAAACATATATCTTATAGAAGCAGCAAGGCTTTCTACCATAGATCCATTTCTGGTAGTGCCTCCTGATACTTTTACCATAGGTTTTCCTGATTACGAGCATAAATCAAGAGCCGTGACCTGGGGAGACAGAACACTATCATCTTCTGCTGGATTTGCACAAGTGCCGGGCGGTCTCAAAATACTCTGACTTGGCTTTTCCCGCTCTTCTTTGGTACTAATTAGCACCTTCAGTATCATTCCAACTATGTCTTGTATAGAGTCAGACCCTGGCAAAATGGTTCTAATAAGGTTAATAAAGAGAATACAAAACCCAGCAGTGTATGAGACGCTTGTACCTTCTGGCCTAAGGAATTATTTGGGCCAATGCCAATTAATTCTAAAACCAGAGTAGCCGAAATTTGGAATATTATTGAGGAGTGTTTCAAGGGAGTGCTGCTGAAAAAGATGAAAGCCAGTTGTAAGTAGGGGCATAGACTTAGGTTGTGAACTGTTACTTTTGACTTTATCATTGTCAAATCTGCCTGTACCTGCAGCTAAATCCTGAATCTATACCCACAGGGGTTTTAATTCCTTTCGATAGGCCAGGCAATTTCTCTTGATTTATTACTTCGACTTCTCTAACAGGGGGACTTGTCGACTGAAACTGCGCTGAGAGATCAACAACACTTTTCCCAGGATCAGGTTTCGCGCTGCAAGTAATCTCTTCTAGGACTGTTTTCTCTTTACTCCAAAAGGAAACAAGTATTTGCAATGCAATAGGTCTTGCATTTGTCAGAGTGTCTTTTATCTATGTTTTGATTTGGTGTGTGGTGGATGTATGAACAGAGACACAGCTGTAGTACTGGAACCAGCAATAAAACTTGGCCTATACAAAATGTAGTCCAAAATCAATTGGCCCTGTCTGGCCTGTTGTCAGAACATAGTCACCAAGTGACCCCATGCCCTGTGTTACACCAGCAAGTCCCGACTGTAGACCGCTCTCGGGATTCTGGAACTTGCAGGTTTTTTTTCTTATTTAA
Source organism: Triturus cristatus (assembly GCF_964204655.1). Lineage (NCBI taxonomy): Eukaryota > Metazoa > Chordata > Amphibia > Caudata > Salamandridae > Triturus > Triturus cristatus. The sequence continues at coordinate 1,053,179,854 of NC_140593.1, forward strand.
ATGCATCGGTTTCCATGTGCAGCATGCTAGTAAAAGGAGAATTTTTCCTGCGGGTTGCAAATCCAACCTCTGAAACCATGCAAATATTCTCACAGATGTAGGATAAAAGAATGTGATGTGGATTTTAACTTGGAGCGCCTTATGTATGAACTACTTTCAACAAAATAAGCAGTTATTGAGATATTTTCAGGTAACTTGTAGGTGGAATGTGGAAAAGTGTGCTGAGTTGTGATATGTATTGCTGGACATGGATATTGCGTAGTAATCACACTGGATGTAAAACTATTTTTAATGCACCTTATTTGAAAACGCTGCACTCTTCCTATTTTTGAAGGATTTAAATTCCCAGAGTTACAATTCGGTCTTCTGCTTGAGGGCAGATATTTCACAATAAGCGATAGTCCATATATACTTTCTTCGGTAGCCAAGTACCATCAAAGTGTACCATGTGCAAAACATAACAAAAATACATCAAGAACCATTTTAAAACATCTCAGAACACAGTTAATCTAAAACCAATACTACTTGCATTTCATTTTCTTTGACCATTACTTATGTGGAAAATAAGAGTAGGGTCAAGCAAGCTATGCGCAAGTTAAGCAGGAAGCACATAAAAACACATAACATTTTTCTTTCAGCTTTGAATATAAAACGAACATTATTAGATTAAAAAAGTAGTTAAAAAGTTTGACCTAATCACTTGCGGCCACAGTCAGTAATCTGGCACGTTTGTGCCAGACTGCCTGTAGAAATTTGCTCATAGCAATAACTATTACTGGAGTAGTGTCACTCTTTACAATTCTAAAAGCCACTAAATATTTTGTCAACTTCAGGTTACGACACATGGTAATAATCCATTTCCGGCAAGGGCCATGATAACTAGGGCAGAAAAATAATGTGTGCCTCATCTTCATCTGCCAAGCCACACGACGGACAAATACTGGGGCCTTACGCCATTTATTACCTCAGGGGTAAAGTGGCAAATCAAAAGCGAATATAAAGACTTTTAGCTAAAGGGGAAGAAACAAAATCTAAATATTCCTCATAGTGGGAAACCGGTTTAATATCTAAAAATCTGTTAGTGTGCCAGTTAACAGGTTGTTTAAATTAGTATCTTGAATATAAGTCCAGTAACTAGATTTCATGATGTTAAGATCAATTTTACACATTTTTTCAGGGTTAATCCATAGCCTTGTCACTCCCAGCTTATTTAACCAGTCAGAAACAAATTTGACCCAAGGTATTGACTTGGCACCTCTAATACACAACAGTTCAGCGATGCAATCACTAAATTCCTTTAACTCAGGCGTAACCCATAATAGAACCCAATCAACAAGTGCTCTAAAGGCGGCCAGATCTGCACTTCTTTTAAGTCTCAAATCAAAAAACAGAGGAGTTAGTGGTGTGCTATTGGGGACAGAGACCAGTCGTCTAGCAAATCTATTTTCTGTAGCAGTAAGTTGAGAGACGTTAGTACATCCCCAGCTCTTGGCCCCATATAGTGCTGCGCCTTGCCGTGATCTATTTCCAGGGATTGCGAAATTGCATGGGAGTTTGTTTGCCTATGCAGCCTATTAATAGCATTTGCTCTGTGCTCAAGTAATAGTGTGCTTTTCCTTAGCTGATCTTTCCACTTCAGGCTCTCCATTACCATAACTCCTAGATAATCGAAGCTCCTCACCCTCTCTAATGCTTCCCCCCGCCAGGGTGGTAAAACTGAATTTTTGACCACTTCCTTTCCAAAAACCATATTTTTGGTTTTGTTAGCATTGAGCTCCAAGCCCCTTGACACACAAAAATCTGTGAATTCATCAACAAGGAGCTGGAGGCCCATTGGAGTCTTATGAGATGAGAAGGGAGTTGTCTGCAAATAAATGAATTGGTACCTTATTAACGTTCTGTGAAGGGGAGTCATTTCTACAGTCACACCCTTGTCGTACACCCCACTGTATAGGGATCCGTTTAGCTAGTTTTGCCGCATGCCCACACCGTACCTGGGCAAAGATGTTACTATACAACTGGGACATGAGGTGGATCAAGTTTCCCAGAACCACCCCCATCTTATTTAAAACATGCCACAGATTAGTACGTGGAATAAAATCAAAAGCAGCCTGGAGATCAACAAATGCCACCTAAGCGTTCGGCTGTTGTAATAATGTATATTTCCAGTGCAACCTGCTGAATCTACAAATGAACAAGTTACTTACCTTCGGTAACGATGTATCTGTAAGAAACATTAGTTAGTTAGATTCCTCACCTTAGAATATCCCCAGGCGTCAGACTGGATCCGGAAGATTTTTCGTCAGCAATACCCCTTGCGCGTCGCTAGGCGTCGTCTGCGGCTCCGCGTCCGTCGTCGGCGTCGTGCGCCGGAATGACGGAGTACTTAGACGCCGCCCTCGCGCGCTGACGTCAGTTCTTGTACATAGCTTTCCGCGCCAGGAACGCAGAGCCATGCAAAGACCGACACTGGTGCCAAAAATAAAATCTAGGGGCCTGAAAAGGATAACCTTAACCCTAGATGTCAGTTCGCAGAACGGGGAGGATGGGTGGGTCGGTGAGGAATCTAACTAACTAATGTTTCTTACAGATACATCGTTACCGAAGGTAAGTAACTTGTTCATCTGAAAGAAACACGTTAGTTAGATTCCTCACCTTAGAATAGATACCCAAGCAATACCATCCCCGGTGGTGGGTCTGCGAACCAAGATCACACCAGAAAGTCCTGGAGGACAGAACGGCCAAAGAAGCCATCCCTCCGGACTTGGCTGTCAAGGCAATAATGCCTGGCAAACATGTGTAGCGAAGCCCACGTTGCCGCCTGACAGATGTCCTGCAAAGGGACACCCCGTCCCAAAGCAGCAGTAGTAGCCGCCGTGGCCCGAGTAGAATGGGCGCGCAGCCCAACAGGAGGGTCCTTTTTGGCCAAGGAGTAACAAATTTTGATGCACAAAACGACCCACCGAGAGATGGTCCGTTTGTGCACAGCTTTCCGCTGCTTAGCACCCACGTATCCAACGAAAAGTTGGTCGTCCAACCGGAACTGCTTTGTGCGGTCCAGATAAAAGGAGAGCGCATGTTTTGGGTCCAGACGGTGGAGCCTCTCTTCCTCTTTGGAAGGATGCGGAAAGAAGGTGGGCAAGGTGACAGACTGCCCAAGATGAAAGGGGGTCACCACTTTCGGAAGAAAGGAGGGACGAGGCCGAAGGACAACCTTGTCCGGATGAACAGAGAGAAAAGGAGGCTTTGATGATAAAGCCTGGAGCTCACTCACCCGTCTAGCCGAGGTGATGGCTACCAGAAAAGCAGTCTTAAGCGTCAGCAGACGAAGAGGACAATTATGAAGAGGCTCAAAGGGAGCGCACATTAGAAATGTGAGAACAAGATTCAAGTCCCACTGAGGCATTACAAAAGGGACAGGAGGGAACGTGTGAGTAATGCCTTTTAGAAAGCGTGTAACTACAGGGGACTTGAAAAGAGAAGGCTGATCAGGAAGCCGCAAGAAGGCAGAGATGGCAGCAAGATAACCTTTCAAGGTGCCCAGGGCAGAGCCCTGCCGGGCCAAAGAAAGAAGAAAGAGCAGAACCTCAGAAAGAGGGGCGGAAAGGTGATCCACAGCCTTTGCTGTGCACCATGCCACAAATTTGTTCCACCGGCAGGCGTATACCGTCTTTGTGGAGGGACGCCTGGCTGCCAGAATGATATCACAGACTTCAGGAGGCAAGTCAAATGGCGTCAACTGCCGCCGCTCAATCTCCACGCATGGAGGTGGAGGCTGGACAGGTTCGGGTGGAGGACCGCCCCCTGCTGCTGCGACAGAAGATCCTCCCGAAGGGGCAGACGTATCGGAGGATCGGTCAACATACTGAGCAGCTCGGGATACCAGTACCTTCGTGCCCAATCCGGAGCCACCAAGATGACTTGGGCCCGGTCGTGCCTGATCTACTTCAGCACTCTGGGCAGAAGTGGTATAGGCGGAAAGGCGTACAACAGACCGCAACTCCACTCGTGACGAAAAGCGTCGCTGAGCGAGTGCCGCCTTGGAAATTCCAACGCGCAGAACTGCTGACATTGCGCGTTCTCTACGGTGGCGAATAGATCTAACCAAGGCTCTCCCCACTGCTGAAAGAGACCTTGCGCCACTTCGGAGTTCAGACGCCATTCGTGATCCATCATGCGCCGGCGGCTGAGTTCGTCTGCTCTGGCGTTCAGAGAGCCCGCCAGATGTTGAACCACCAGGGTGACGCCCTGGTGTTCCAGCCATGTCCAGAAGCGCAGAGCCTCCTGACAAAGGGTCCACGACCCCACCCCGCCCTGTTTGTTGCAATACCACATGGCGGTGGTGTTGTCCGTGAACACCTGCACGACACTTCCTCTGACAGAGGGAAGGAAGGCTTTCAGTGCAAGTCGGATCGCTCTCAACTCCAACAGGTTGATGTGGAGGCGAGACTCCGCCGGAGACCAGAGGCCTCTGATCTCCGCCTCTCCCATATGGCCACCCCATCCCAGGAGGGACGCATCCGTCACTACGACATGCTCCGGTTGGGGAAGGGAGAGGCTCTTGCCCTTGACCCAATCGCGGTCCGTGAGCCACCACTGCAACTGCTGTGCAGTGCCCTCCGAGATCAAGACATGGTCGGACAGGTTGCCGTGATGCTGGGCCCACTGAAACTTCAGGTCCCACTGCAGAGCCCGCATGCGCCACCTTGCGTGATGCACTAGTAGGATGCAGGAGGCCATCAGCCCCAGAAGCCGCAACACTAGCCTGACCGAAACCCAGGCTAGAGGCCGAAAGATGGGAATCAGGGCCTGAATATCCCGGACCCGCTTTTCCGGTGGATAGACCCGGAACTGCGCCGAATCGAGAACCGCTCCGATGAAGGAGCTTCTGAGAGGGACTCAGGTGTGACTTCGGCACGTTGATGGAAAATCCCAGCAAATGCAGGAGATCCGCCGTAGTCTGGAGGTGGGAGACGACTGCCTGGGGCGAGCCGCCTTCAACAACCAGTCGTCGAGATAGGGGAAGACTGGAACCCCTGATCTGCGCAGATGAGCTGCGACCACCGCCATCACTTCTGTGAACACCCGAGGGGCACTGGTAAGGCCGAAGGGTAGCACGGTAAACTGAAAGTGCTCTTGACCCACTGTGAACCGCAGGTAACGCCGGTGGGCCGGCAGGACGGGGATGTGGAAATATGCGTCCTGCAAGTCCAACGCTACCATCCAGTCTCCTGGGTCTAGGGCAGCTAGAACCTGAGCCAAAGTTATCATCTTGAACCTTTCCTTCCGGAGGAAGGCATTGACGTTCCGGAGGTCCAAGATAGGGCGTAGGCCCCCTTTGCCCTTCTTGGGAACCAGAAAGTAGTGGGAATAACAACCACGACCTACTTCTGGGCTCGGAAGGCGCTCGACGGCCCCCTTGGCCAAGAGGGACGAAACTTCCTCGTGGAGAAGATTCAAATGATCCCCCGAGATACGGTGGTGCTGCGGTGGCATGGCTGGAGGGGTCGTCTCGAAGGGGAGGGAGTAGCCCCTTCGGACGATTTGCAGCACCCACCTGTCCGATGTGATGGACCGCCAGTGGAGCAGGTGATGGCGAACTCTGCCGCCCACAGGCTTGGAATGGGCCTGAAAGTTCGGACTAGGAAGGCTTTGAGGCGGATGCTGCCGGGGTGGATGTGGGCTGACCGCGTCGTCCTCCAGAACCGCCTCGGCGGAAACCACGTCCGCGACCGCGCGCAGGTTGGTTCTGCGGCTGGTGGCTAGGCGTACGTGAGGAGGCACCCCTTCCTTGGCCACGAAAGGCGGAAGTTTGCGACCGCGGGCCGAGAGGCCCAAGGACTTGGCCGTAGCCCGGGAGTCCTTAAAGCGATTCAGCGCACTGTCCGCTTTCTCGCCAAAAAGGCGAGTGCCATCAAAGGGCATGTCCATGAGAGTGCTCTGGACATCACCCGAAAAGGACGTGGACCGCAGCCAGGCGTGACGTCTAAGCGCCACCGTGGTAGAAAATCGCCCTACCCAGCGAGTCCGTAGTGTCAAGCCCACATCGGATAGCATGTCGTGCTGCATCCCTCCCATCGGCCAGAGCCTGGGTAAGTCGTGTCTGGACCTCCTCCGGACACAGGGGCAGCACGTCCTCCACCGTATCCCACAGAGAGTGGGAATAACGGTCCAAGAGACAGGCGGTGTTCAAGGACCGCAGGCCCAAACTAAGGGAGGAGAATAGCTTTTTGCCAAACTGTTCCAGTCTCTTGGAATCCCGGTCCGGCGGAGCGGTCGGGAAGGAGGATTGGGAGGTAGAGGCCTGGATAACCAGGCTCTCGGGGGTAGGGTGTTGGGACAGAAAACTGGGGTCGCCCGGAGCAGGGCGGTGGCGTCTGGCGACGTTCCTGTCCACAGGAGGAACTGTGGAGGGCTTGGACCAGGTGCCCTGCAGAACGTCAATGAGGGCCTCATTGAATTGCAGCAGAGGCTCTGTGGAGCTTGCTGCAGACTGAAGCACCTCAGTGAGGACGTTAGTCCTCACAGCCACGGCAGGTAGCTCGAGCCCAAGGGCTGCGGCCGCCTTGCGCAGCACCACAGAGAAAGCAGCACCCTCCTCCGAAGCCACAGTCTGAGGAGAGATGAATCCAGTGTCTGGAGAGGTATCCAGACCACTGGCCTCCCCCAGTTCATCTGCCCAGTCCTGTGACAGCTGAGCCTGAACGGCCATAGGATCCTCGGATCCCTCCCATTCGCCCCCGTCATCCGATTCCTGGTATGCAGGAGGAAGGATCGGAGCCGGGCGATAGACATAATGTGTCTCCAGCGGCGCCGAACGCGGTGTCCATAGACGCCGTAACGGCGCCGGGCCCGGTGCGGGGCTGAACTGGGGCTCGACGCCGAGCGGAGCCGGCGTCGGAGGTGGTACCGGTGGCAGAGGAGGCGCGACGAGGTCGACCGGCGTCGGCGGGGACTCGGGAACGGGTCCCTCGGGCACTTGCGGCGTCTAGGCCGGAGCCGTCGACGGCGCCGGAGCCGCCGGCAGGCAAGGTTGCCCAGTCGGGTCCGCGGGGCCCGAAGGCGGGCCAGCGGGCGTCGACGGCGGAGCCAGGTTCCTCATAGCCGAGAGGAAGGCACTGACTTCCGCCGGCGTCGCGTCAGTCCCAGGGACCGGCGGGTATGGGGACTTGCGCGGCGCCTGCGGCTCCGCTGGAGCCGCAGGGGTGGAACCACCCTGACCCTCGGCCGAGTCGCGCGAGGGGAGTCCGAAGAGCGGTGTCACCTCTTGGACTTCTTGGAGTGCTTCGACTTACCCGAAGACTTGGAGCCAGACGATCGATGATGACGTCGGCTGCGGCTCCGCGACCGATCTTTGGACCTCCTCCTGGACCGGGATCGAGAGGGGCGCGGAGCCGAGTGGCGAAGCTCGAGAAGCTTACGGGACCGCTCCCGTCTAGCCTTTGAGGTCAGGGCCTTGCAGTCCGAACACGACGCCGCGTCGTGGTCGAGGCCCAAGCAGTAAAGGCACCGGCGGTGATGGTCCGTAACCGACATCAAGCGGTTGCAGTCAGCACAGGCTTTAAAACCAGGCATCCTACCGGCATCGAGACAAGATCAAAAAAGATCAAAAAACTTAGTCAAAAAAGACTAAAAGGGGTAGCTCTCCCGGATCTGCGCTTACTGGCGCAGAAAAAAGAAGAACTGACGTCAGCGCGCGAGGGCGGCGTCTAAGTACTCCGACGACGTCATTGCGGCGACCGACGACGGACGCGGAGCCGCAGACGACGCCTAGCGACGCGCAAGGGGTATTGCGGACGAAAAATCTTCCGGATCCAGTCTGACGCCTGGGGATATTCTAAGGTGAGGAATCTAACTAACGTGTTTCTTTCAGATCTGATCTACAGTGCTCATTTTGGAGCGAAATCCAGCTTGAAGGTCTGACACGATATTATTTGTATTTATCCAGTGTAACAATTTGTCAAGGATTTGCTTAGCAAAAATCTCCTGGGCATTGTCAATCAGGCTGATCGGATGTAGTTCGAGGGGGCGCATGCATCACCCTTCTTATATATTGTGACAATCTCTGCTCCTCTCCAGGAATCAGGTACATCTCCCCCTCACGCTATAGCATCAAAAAACAAATTAAACTAAAATGACCAGATCTGGGATTCCGATTTGTAAAGGTCCCCTGGGATTGTATCAGGTCTTGGTGCCTTAGCGGTTTTTAGTGCAGAAATAGCGCTCACCGTATCCTCCAAGATAAAGGTAACAGTTGGACCGTCAAATTGCGTAGCATCATAACAAGATGAGCCCCAAAAGGGCGCTATGGCACTAGAAGGACTTGGGAGGAAGTCCACCTTAGACTTATAAAGGTCAGAAAAATGGGAAACCCACCTGTCAGCTGATATATGATGTTGGTGACTCTTAGCGTTCTCCGCTCAAGTTTGGGACACTGTGTGCCCAAAGAGGCTATTATCATTTGTTTTTGCTGCAAGCAGCATGCCCTCCCAGATTCTGTCGTCCCGGCTTTTTTTTTTGCCACTTTTATTGAGACTTCATAGGCATGTCTGGCTTGAGCTATTTGGACCCTGTCACATTCTAGAACAGCAGACCTTAAACAACATTTAGCTTGCTTACAAGAAAGATCGAACCAAGTAGTATTTTTTCTCATAGCTGGATTCTTATTGGCCATGTCTTTAAAGAATATATGTTGTAGCTCTTTAAAGAGTGAATTAAGTAAACTCAAAACTGGGATTTCTCGTTCGTTCACCCCTTCATAGTTAGCAAAGAACTTGGCATATATCTGTGACAACAGCGTTGGATTCGTCATGATTTTAGGCCCGGAAACATAGCGTCTGCAGTTAGATAGTGCAGGTTCGGGTACTACTGTGTGATGTGTTCAATGCCCTTGCCAGTGGGGCTTCAGCCAGTGAGACTATCAAGGAATCATGATCACCATCAGATCGCCTGTCTACTTTCATATCCACCAGAAGTGGCCAAAGTCTCACATCTAGAATGACAAAATCAATGACACGCATGTGATTACCTCTTCTGAAAGTAGGAGCTCGATCAGGGTCAGAAGTGGTGCGACCGTTGCATGCCCTCAGCCCTCTGCAAACTATTAAGGAACCTAATTTACGTCCAGTTGCCGTAAAAATCTTCACAAAAAGATAATTTTAGCATTGACCGGCAGTAAAACAAGATTTGGTGTAACTTGATTATATGTTCACAGGCTTCATGATACACTCCATCTATGTAAATGGACAACAAAAGACTATTAAATCTGACAAAGAAAATTTCTATTTTACCTTTTCATGACGTGATGGCCCTTTCTTTTTCTTTGTCCGCATATTTTAATTATTTAGCTGAATATGCATTTTTTGAAGAATATAGTGGGGCTGCTTTAACGGTTTGAATGAGTAGCTGCATGCAGTCTGGAATGACACTACACAGAAAGCACAATCTGCAAGCCCGGAGGGTGCAGTTGTGGAAATAATCTTGTTAGTGGTTCTGCCCCTGCAGAAAAAGCAGCTCTGTGCACCCATGACTGATGTTTAGTGTGAGCTTCAGCAAGCCGTGCCCCACGGTGAAATAAGGAGAGGGATCAAGTGTACTGCCATGCACTCTAACTGCCCCTCACCCAACATCTTCCCCAACCCTTAGGCAGACTTAAGTAAAATAACTATTTTAAGCCCTATGCACATAACATGAGTTTACTTGCTGCATAGTATAGTCAAAACAATTGCATAATGTGAGCACCGATGTTGCTTAAATCCAGTGGCCCTTATCATAATCAATCCCTGCATGCTGGAAACAGGTGAATGCATGTATGCGCTAAAGGGCTGAAATAATATATATGTATATATGTATGTGGTTTTTTTCCTCCAAGCCTCATCTAAACCAGCTGCTGCAAGCGAAGGCAAACACAAATGTTAAGGCTTCACAGACAAACAGTTTGTGTAATGAATTCCGGGTGCCTACTGTGTAATTTATTTCATTTAGTGTTGCCAACACATGTTTTCGGTAGATTTTGAAAATCCTGAACTGCAGGATTGCTTTGCAGTTACTAAAGTAACCGCTCCTTCGAGAACTGAAAGAGTTTAAGAGCACATATTTAGTTTCTTCTGAAATTTACCAATGTAATGTTGCTCACTTTAACACCCATCAACCTGCTCTTCCCTCTGTGCCTCAGCCTCTTGAGATGGTCGAGTAACGTTACCCTAGCCTGCCTCCCTTTGCCTCTCCCTCCTCTGCAGCCAGCAGTGCTGCTCTTCGTGTGTGAAATCCTTCACTTTTGGTTTTATAAAGAGTCGCTGGTAGCACAGCCTCAGAGGGGTGAACAAGGACTGCCAGGGCGAAGCAAAGGGAAAATTCTTTCTTTTTCGCCAGCAATTCAGTTTTGCAGGTATTAAATATCCAGGACCCTACCCCAGCAGTGCCACGAAGCAAGCCAAGAAGCACGTTGTGAATTCATTTGTGATCTCACCATGTACCATGGTACATTACTGAGGATAGGTTTTACACCTCATAGTGACTGAACAAACAAATGTGTAATAAAAGCAAAAGAAAAACTAAACTCCTAAAACAAAACCATTCCATAAATCTCTAACGGTCAGGTTTCCTGAACGGAAACCAGACAGAAAAAAAGTGCAAAAAAAGTTGTGTAATAAACAAAAGAGCGATTATACTTGCATAACTGGGCCAGTCGACAGGAACCAACCAAAGAAAGCCACAGATAGGAGGGACAAATGAAACAATTAACCACTGAAAGCAAGGAAATTTATACATGCACACATAGGAACGATTGGGAGCGAAAGGTGTGATTAGTGTCCAGAAGGAGATACAACATGTCTCACAGAGCGGTGCATGCGCGCTGCGCTAGGCTCGACCTAAAAATCACGTTCTTGCCTTTTAGCGCATTGGTGTGAGGTGCTCTGTTTATTAGCAGATTAGATCTAGTTTTAGCGCATGCCCTAGGCATAATCAAACAACCCGAGCTCAGTTTTCTTCCACTAATTTTGATTCTTCTCCGCCTATAAAGACATTTCTCAGGGTAGGTAAATCAGTGGCTGACTAAACTCCTTAGGGTGAGCGAATCAGTGGCCGAAGAGACGTTATTCGGCGGTTTGGTTTCCCATCACTATATGGTTTATAGGGCACTGCGCAACAAGTAAGAACGGGAGCGTGGTCCCACAAACCACACCGAGACCTAGGTTGGCTGCTTCCGCTACTCATCGCTCAACCCACCTGGAAATGCTTCCCCTAATGGAGGACAAATGCTCCTTGCACTCCTCTCCGCCTAGATTTTCCCACCTTCTTCTTTCTTAAAACAGTTCACGCCACAACCAGGAAAGATTTACTCATGTCCAGTTCCCATTTGGCAAAGTATACTGCCAGTAAGTAGAAAGTTGGCAAATCTACAGCCTTTGCTCTAGCCACTGTCAATTTTTTGTCCTTTCTGGATGGCTTTTCAAAGCAACTCATGCAATGGGGTAGGAAAGCAGAAAGAATTGGTTACTAAGCAACCAATGGATTGTGGGCCTCTTGGGCCATTCCCAGGGCTCCACTTGGCAGCACAAGCCAGCAGTACTCAGTCCACAGGGAGGAGGGGAGCAAAGCACCTCGCTTACCCTGCTCAACCAGTAACTCTCCACCTCCTCTACACACTTGAGGCTGGACTTACTGGCAGACTCAGGCCTCACTGTGTCCGGGGATCGGACGCTGTATACCTTTGCCACACCTCTACTCCTTTATCATGGGAGGGGGCGCCCCTTCAGCCAAGCGGATCGGCCTGGGCCTCGACATCTCGTTTCTGCCTACTCCTCGCTCTCTCGCGTCCATGCCATAACCATCAAGCACAACGTATTGCCATCAGCGTCTCTCCTTCCTCCTGCCGCACACCAGCCAGGCTACTTCAAAGTCCAGGGGAACGTACCCATGCCCATACAATAATAGTGAGACTTAAAAGGTAACCACCCTAGAAAGCTCAGTCCAGGGTCCAGCGATGTGTCTAACTCTGCGTCATTAAGAACTTTCTTACTTTAAAATTGTATAATTGCTCGGTGGACGACACAGTTCCAATCAAGCAGAGTTCCCCATTTTTATCATCTTTTTATTCAGACCCTATGAATGAGGTTTAACTAGCAAAAAGCTGAGGAAGTATACATTTCTTAAGTGTCCTACTTTGTGGGCATCTGTCGCAGTCCAAATCGTAACAGATCGGCGACTTCATTTTATTTCCGAAGATGAATATAATAAGATGTCTAAATGAAGGCAAAAACAACATAGATGGCAGGATGTACCATGCTCTAGAAGAGTTTCATTCGCTGCACGTTCCTTTGATTTTAAAAACTGTCCACACTTTCAACAAAATGCGTAGTCAAATCACCCAAAATCTTTTCTTAAGTTGGAATCCTTTGGATCCTGATGCTTTATGCCTCTTTGAGTAGCATCTTCTTAAACAATTAACTATCTTAGTTTCTTCTCATTTCTTGGTTTTTGACCTCCAAACCAGTGGAAAACGCGATAGCGACAGATGGTTCTCCTAGAGAGCTTCTCATTTACCACCAGCTTGATAACTGCTTTTCCAGTCGTAGGGTTAAAATACTGTCTTACCATCACAAAACTTTTCATCTCTACGATAGAGGTCCTGACATTAATTTTAGTCTGTTTTTCCTTACTTCTAAGTATTGGACTGTGGCCATCAAGGGAATGATTGATATAATGTCCAAAAACTTCACTTTTTAGGTCTCGCGCCTAGCGTTGCAGTGCGCAATATGCGCAACACTGCTTGCACAGCGAAGACCTCTTGTACAGGGTTTGACAATGGACCTAGGAAATCGCACACGCTCATGCGTGTGCTTTTCCTTTTGGCCCACGCTATTGGCCTTTGCGTGCGTCTTTTTATCAAAGACAGCACGTATGGCCTATTGGTGTCTATTACGCGTACCGCTGCCATGTGGTTTCAATTATCGTGCCCAGACACGGGCGCGATAATTGAAACCACATGGCTCGCTGTGGCACGCGCACCACTCGTTAAACTGATGACTGAATACATGATTGTTTGAAATGGAATATTCTGATTGTGTGCTGCCACAAAGTGATTTTTCTTCATGGGTATTTCAGAGAGCTGCATTGCAAGGCTCAGTGCGCGCGGCTTCAAAGCACTGTTCCTTTGTGCTGTGTGTTGTCTGTGCGCTCCGCTCTTCGTTTATTCTACACTTAATGCATGCTCGATGCCCTTCATGTACTATTTGCACGTTAAGAACATAGCGTTGTAGTCATTGTGTACTTTCCTCAGGGTTCTGAGTGTGCTCATGCATTCTGCTTTTTTTTGTATTCTGCGCATGTGCTGTGGTTTACGCCCGTTGTTATGGTCGCTATTGTGGCACACGCTTCACGGAGGCGCGGGATTTGTATTTGGGAGCAGGGTATCACTTGTACTGATGATTGTTACTGGGGCAGCTGCAGCTCGGAAGCGGTTAATTCCAATTCTGCTGCTTTGTCATGTTATATGTGTGTATTATGTAGTATGCATGCACCCTATACACAGCGATATGACCATGTTAGGGTCTCTGCCTCTACTTCGATCTGTCCTGCACGGTGGTTAACACGTTATCTCGCGTGGTCCCCCAGTTGCTTCCCGTATCTGCCAAGACTGACAGCGCCTAGAACCTGGCTCCGTGTCACACCTGGCTCCGTGTCGCACCTGGCGCCATAAAAAAAAATAGGACCTTTGCACTGCTTCCTAGCAGGACATGATTACCCATTTCAAGCGCAATTCCTTCTTCCCGCTTTTATCTTAGAAGATGAAATGTATATCAGTTTTCAATACAATCATTTCTATGTTCTTATACATGTCCCCGGAACATCCCCCACTAGACACTTGAGTGCTCTTCCTGTTGTATATATTGGCATGAGCTATTGGTATATTCAATTCTGCTTTGTCCCGAATGACACCTTGTGTGTTCATCTTCCTTTCGGTACACGCAGGATGCCTCCTCTGTGTATGTACTGTGCTGCATTAAAGTGCTCTAAAGATGCAAGAAGGCAGCATGTGACGCTGTACAAAACCAATTAAGTCTCTCGAATAAGTCATCGTGGTATGGATGCGCGTACCCCTCCTCCAGCGGGTTGCCCGTTGAAGCAGAGGGGTCATTCGCATTGCAGATGACCACCAACACTCCCTTAAGGTCGTCACTAACCCCCATTTTAAAAGTAGGTTGACCACCTCTCGGCCCTCGGTGTGGCCTGGGGATAGGAGGCTGATACTGTGGGCCATCTGCTGGTTTATTAGCCGTGTACTCCAAAATCCCCCGCCCCCTTCCTTCCTCCGCTTGCATAAACAGATCTGCATAGGAAGAGCTCCCTGCACAGACATAGGTCCCTGCATTCACGGTGGTGCCAGACAGCGCACGATACCTGCCTTACCTGTAAGGAGAGCAGGAGTTACCACCACAGCCTGGTGAGACTGACATGTGACGGACTCTACCCCAGCCCTGCCAGCCGGTAGCCTGTCACAGAATCTCCAGCGCACCCAGTACTTCAGAGGCAGTTGCCTATCACACAATTTTCAGATTACCATGGCCGACTTTGCCCTAACCTTACCAACCATCACCCATTCAATGTCTTCAGAGCTCCGTGAATTACACATTTGACTGGCTCGGCCCCATCCCTAGCAGCCATTGAGAAGGGAACTGTCAATTAATATCCAGATTTCCAGCTGGACACAGGACTGGCTGCACCTCAATCTTACCCTCTTTCAGGGGCAGCAAGCTGTATTTTTTCTCGTAGTTGCATAAAAGATACAATTTATTGCATTGAATACTTAAAATCCAGGATGATGCCATGCAGAGGTGCAACTAGAGCCAAATTTTGGAAGGGGGGGGCGGGGGCTACAAAAAATTTCAGGGATTATCCGGAAGGTGTTTTGTGACTGTGCTTGAGCCCAGCAAGCATCAGTATCAGAGGCACGAGCCTGGCTGTTACGCACTCTCAGGTATGGAGGCCAGGCACTCCAAGAATGGGGCCTTCTACAATATGTGGTCATTTGCATGACGGTTTGTGCACCACATACTTTTGTCAAGTGCCCTCCTATTGAATCGAGACACTAAACAGCGCTGTGATGCAGATGTGCGCTTGTGGGGAGAATGGGCGCGAAAGAAGGCAGCTGGACGGTGTAATCAGAGGCCTATCTGACTCACCCATCTCTGGAGGGGGTCTCGCCTCCATCTGCACAAACCACAAGATCAGATTAATGGAGTGAAAGTGCAATCTCCCCCTCTGCAGTGAGATGTGCCCAAGTGAAGTGGTTACTCAATGACCTCCCTTTTTTCAAATTTTAAGAAGAGAGGACTACAAATCTTGCTGCATAATGTATGCATCCCAGAATACACTTCGCTGCGAATTCCAAAATACAGGTCTGTACCTTAGAGTAATATTTTACATCCATGTGGACTATAGAGTGAATGAATAAGAATGAAGAGCAGACAAGGGAGCTCGATGGCTCACTCCTGTTGAGTAACAGTACTACCTATCATTAAAAACACAAAGAAATACAGCTCTGATGTCATCTGCTTGTGTTGCCTCTTTGTCTCTTCTTAATGTGGCCAAATTTTCAAACACAACACCCATGAGAGCCCTTTAACCTCCCTGTATAATAAGCACCAAGAGGCTATAGAATGAAAGTGCTGCATTATACAGGTTCTTTATTTATTCATTCTTTCATTCATTTAATCGTTCACTCATTCATTCATCCATTCTTGCCAAGCTACGCCAGTTCCTCTTTTGTTGGTCGGTTTTGTGTTGTTCTCATTAGGATATCCTTTTAGAACCAACTTTTAAGACCTGTCTGTATCCAGGTGTTCTAAAGTTTAGTCTGCATATTGAGTCAATATACCCTACAACTGTATGCAGCTACACCTATATTACAGCCTGTGGCGTCTGTTAAATGCATCACTGCTCATATGTTACACTTGATAAGATTGTCCTGGCAAAAACATGTTTTTATTTACTACCCCACCTGAAGTTCTTCGGTGGTTCTTTACCACACATGTATCACATTTACATGAGTTTATGGTATTAGCTCTGAAAATGCATTATATTTATGTTGTTAAAAAACAATCACATTAATAAAAGCCAGTACCATTTACAATACCAATAGCTCACACTAGTGTAAATGCAATGCAATAGGTTTCACATTTACAATTTTTTTTAGCTATTTCCATTTTGTTACTCTGTGCGAGGGCAGTCCAGTCCGACTGGTGGGAGAGGACCCAGGCTGCTGAATGCTAGAGGCTGAGTGATGCAAGCATTCACCCTCAGCCGTATGTCACTGTTGATATGTGCTGTGCATGTGGAGGTCAGCTGGACTGGGTGCAATGGGGACATGTCTGGAGGGCCCTAGTGGGAGGGCAAAGATTGAACTGGTACGAACGCTCCACTTTACATTTGAAAAGGGATTTAATCTGCAAGACCGCTAACAAAATCTCACGCTTGCATCCACCGCCAGCACCAGGTATACGCCCATCTACCCGCCTGACGCGTGTCCGCGAGTACTCTGTGCATGCATCACTCCATCGTGTGTGCGTGGAGCCTGTATACAGGGCACAACTGAAGGGTAGACGGTTCCACTCACCATTTTCATAGGGTGGACGGCGTCCACCGTGCTTAGTTGGGCCATACGCACATGTGCTGCAATGGGCCCGGTGACATTTTCAGACACCGGGGCAAATTCAGCAGCGCCTGCACCTTGCCTGCGTTGGCTCTGACCAGCAACATGCAACCCACCTGCACCTACCCTCTAGAACCAACCCCACCGTGCCCACACGGTCCCCTCGTATGCCCAACCAAGCTCCAAGCTGTGGCAAGCACCACAACTCCCGTCCCCCACCCCCAAACCTCCATGACGCGCTCTTCCCCACACAGATCTCCTGTAGTCCTGTCCGCCCTCCAAGAAATAAACTCACTGAGCTATTGGTATTAGAAATGACAATGAGTTTTATTTTTATTTTTTCCTAAAAACATAAGTAAAAGGCATTGTCATTTACAATGCGAGAGCTTAAGCTATTGGCATTGTAAATGACAATGCCATTTATTTATCCGTTTTCAAAACCAACACATAGATAAAAGGTTTGTCATTTACAATCCCAATAGCTCAAACTTTTACAAATGCGAGACCTATTGCATTGCAAATGCTTGTTTATTGTGTAGCTACTATTTCACATAAATGAAAATTTATTTTTTGACTAAAATAACTTCTTCAGATCAGATGATAGACCTGCACATTGTGTGCTTATCCATAGTCCCATTTTAATTTTTGTGAGACTAGTAGGGAAACGATCTGATAGGATCCTCAATTAAAGCATTGTCATCTATTTAATTATTCAATGCATGCATATACATCGCTTATATATCTAGATACTGAAAATAAGACAAGCATTATCCACACAGATTTTCCAGTGAGCACATGACTAATTACGACAATTTACGAGAAGCAAATCACAGGACTAAAATAAATAGCACTTACAAGAATCATGCCAAATACCTAAAGGCTTTTAAGGCACACTCAGTTGTAGTTTAGAGCCTCTTGGTCAAAAAACTGCAAACATACCTATGGCCAGGTAATTTCAAACATATGAATCCCAATGGTTACAATCGGAAAATATTATTTAAATTTGTTCTTGCAGATGTCACTATGTCTGCTTAATTGTGAGATCAGAAGTCCATATTCCTGAAGAACTGTGAGATCAGTAAATAAAATGATTACTTTTTCTGCAATGTTTACGCATTTGCTCTGCTAGGGTGCACCCAAACCAGCAGCAATGGAAATGCAGATATTTTAGGTTTGGGTTTTTGAATGTCACTAACAGCATCCATTGTATTAAGATAGAATAGTACATTGTTGGAGAGCAGCTGGGGAGCAGTGGAAGAAATTAAGTCCTGCCTTTTCAAAAATGAAGGAAAGAATTTGCTATGACTGCCTGGTGATGCATCAAAATACATTGTGTCCGAATGACCTTCAGAAGCCATGGATGTCAGGGTCTTGCGCGTCTCACTGAAATAATGTAATAACTGTACAAGGCACCATATTGCATGCAAGGGGGAAAGCAAACAGGTTCATAATAGAGATCACAGAAAAAGAATGCACAACAGGGTCCAAAGAGTTTATTTTCCACCATCTACTTTATTGCAAAATGCCAAAAAAATTTAAATCTGTGTTTATGTTGTTGACACAGAATTCAATGGTGGTAATGTTTGCCCTAAAAAAACACGATATTATTTCTTAACCTCTACTGAAGAAAGGCTCTTGTAAGTTACTCAATTCAGGAACAAATTCAAACAATGACCATTTTTTATTTTATTGCTTGATGTAGATCAGACTAAAATATTTTCCACTTACTTATTCCTGAAGAAGTAAAACGCAGCTCTTCAAAGGGCAAGGAGTGTTACAAATTACGAAGCAAAACATACAATGTGACAGCAGATAGAGCCCAGCAGTACCTTCTTGTCTGCCAATTTCTTTCCCGCTCAGGACAGGCAGACCTTTGTGATGCCGCGCTGTACCATTGCAATTTCAATACTATTCCTGTCTTTTTTCGCCAATTAGGTTTAAAGTAATTTAATGTGAAGCTTTTTTTTAACCACTCCTGTTGAACAAGTTCCAATTTTACTACGGAGTTTCCCAAGTGCTATTTCGTAGTATGCCATTTAGATCTAGAAGCACACTTATAGTAGAAACGCAGCTCTCCACACTGTTCCAATCACTTATTAGTCATCCTTGCATGGTGAAAGATAAGCCCCCAAAACTCAGCAATCATGTTCTGTTACATTTTATTTCTAGACTGCATGCCTACCTTTGTTTTTTTTGGCTTGGCTTAGCAGTACAGGTCTGACTTTCCCCTTGGGTTACAGGATCAAGACTGCTATGCATAAGCTGAGCCCAAACTGGGGTGGCGTAGAGAGCAAAAGAATGATGGATTAAACCAAGATCTTTGTGCGGAGGGTGAATGTTTGCATCAGCATTCCGTCTATCATTTGTTCCTTTTGTCACCCCGAATGGGACGGATATGTCCATAAGTGGGTCCCGTGCTCACTGCGCCACTGGATTCAACCTAGCCTGGCTGATGAGGGGTGATGCCCCGAAACCGGTCCCAGGATGCTTGTTTCCAGGCCAGGGAGGACCTGGCCTGGCAGTTTGGGCAGGACTGTTCTCATGGGGAACAGGGTCAAGACTGATCTGCATATGGCTGGGTCTGAACTGGAAAGGCATGGGGAGCAAACAACTATGGATTTAGTCCCAGATCCCTGTAGTGGGGTGAGTGTTTGACATTGTACAGTATTCTATCCATCATTTGTTCCTTTTGCTTTTACCTTTGTTTTTTGGCACTATGGGTAATGAAGAGGCAATATAATATAAAAAGGAAAAGTAAAGAGAAACTTTATTTTCAAATAATTTGGAAAGTAATTGTAAAACATTTAAACTGAGAAAGCCTGATTCACACACAAAAGTCTTAACATTGGGAATGTCTAGCAGACAGAACATAAAACACTTCGGCATGGCATGAATAAGGAACTAAGAAGGGGGTTGAGCTGTAAATAACTCGAACATTAACTAGAGATCTTACCAAGACTCTCTTCAATGGGCAGACGCCAAAGCCAGGCAAGAATTGGGGAGACATGATCCCTGTCCGAGGAAATTGTGACCATGCGAGTTGCAGCATTCTCTAAGAGCGGAGGTCTCCTGAACAGTTCCTTAGGAATGGCACTGTAACATTCGTTTCCATAGTTAGTCGGGACTGCATTAAAGTTGCTACAGACTTCTGGCGAGTTGATTAGACGAAGGCCAGGATTTTTCTCAGAGGCCTAAAATGCCAGAAGCAAGTCCTAGAGACTCTATAGACATCGGAGGTTCACGAGTAAGATTAGTCGATGATATTACCCAGAGTTCAGAATGATTTAACCTGGGTTGTAAAGGACTCATAATAATGGTCAACAGTCAGTGCTCCATTTGTCAATAAAGTTCCTAGTAACAAAAAGCTCTGTTTTGGCAGGAGTAAGCTTTAAAACGTTGGAGGCCTTCCAATGCTGAACTTGTTGACACTAGTGACTACTCAGATCTGACGCTCATCACTGAGCAATAATTTATGGGCAGATTTGCCACCCATTACTTCTTAATAAGTCACGCTCTGATTTGTCAGTCATCACTTCAAAATAGGTCATGCTCTGATTAGACACCAGTCACTTAGCAATAGTTAATGCTAGGATTTTCAACAAAACATTTAGTAATTCCTTCAGGGTGCATAAGAGACTTAAGCAAGTAAAAACAAGTTACCTGAATCAGTAAAGGAAGTAACCCCAATCTGACTAATCCGCTCTGAAAGGCACTCCTGGTTTTCTTAATTTACTACTTTAACACTTTAACACTTTAACCAATGTTTTGGCACAGAGACTAAACGATTCAGTCACCCTGTAGAACGGATTTCACCAGAGAGAAGCGAAGAACCAAACAAGCCTTGGCACTCTTTTCTCTCACTCCAATGTGATTTTCTCTTCCGAGAAGGTCTAAACATGAGGTCGACGTGACGGCTGTACAGATTCATTCATTCCCTAGCCATGTATGTGGGCCTACTTGTGTGTTGTCTGAATACAAGTGCGTGTTGTATGATAATGTATGTGGAATCTTTTTCTGTACAAGTACCAATTGGTTATCTGGTCTGAGCATGAGTGACTGCATGTAGGATTGTCGTAATGCACGAGTGCCTGAAGGTTGTCATCAGTGTGCTTGCTAGTCTGTTTAATTAAGTGCCTCAACGTATTCTGATCTGTATGTGGGTGTGTGCATGGAAGCCTTCAGGTGTGTCGGCAGGTTGGTTTTATGTGTGACCTACGCTGATGTTTGCTTAGATGTTGTGTGTCTGCTATTTTCTCATAATTTTTATTGGCAATATTTCCAGAAGAAACATTTTATCAATCACATGACAGCAATTATAAAATGAATGAACAATAATAAAGTTAAACTAACAAGGAACATTTAAAACAGTGGGCCTATCCTAAAGTAGTTAAAGGGAGAACAAGAAGAATGGCTGGCAATATTTATTAGATGGCCCAAACCAATTGGGACCTGCCTGATGGGTCATTCGGACCTCTTCTCATTGCAAGGGCTAGACAGGCCTTTTATTCCACTGGGCACTTCTTCAGTGAACAGGAGCTATGGCAAGGTGGAGGCTTCAAGAGAACGTGAGACCAAAAGAAAGGAAGGGGAAGCAGAGCATAAGTGATCGGAGATGAAGACAAGAGGGGAAAAGGTGAGAGGAAAAATGGAAGAATGTAAATAGAGTTACATTTTGGCAGGACTTTGATGTCCTCATGCTACAAGAGACCTGGGCTCAATCCACTGTCCCATTAACAGGCTTTGTAGAGTTTTAGAAACCAGCCATTAAAGTCTACAGGTGTGGTTGCCTAATGCGGGGGCTGGGGGGGGGGGGGGGGGGGAGGAGAAGGGGGGCTATCGATCTATATCTCCTCAGCTCTGCACCATATATTGGAAAAAGTTAATTTGAAAGTGCCCTGGGCTCAAGCTATCAACCTCATTCTATGCCAACACGCTAAAGACCACTCACTCATGCTTATTATCATCTACATTAACCCAACCAAGCATAGGAAAAAGGAAACATTAAAGAACATAGTATTAATAACAACCAATCTCAAGTTAAAATATCCCTCCTCCAATATCCTGCTATCCGGTGACTTCAACATCAACCTATTTGGGGGGGCTAATTGGCCGCGAGGCCAAAAGCTTAGATATTGAGAACAACCTTCCAGTTCAAAATCTACCTCAGGCCACTCGTCAGAACAACTTACGTGATTTCTTACTAAACCAGTGCGACTCTCTATGCCTCTGGCTCAACGGCCACTTTAGTGATGACACCCCACCTGGCTGGACAAGATCTGTGGGTTAGTCTATTTCCTACATAGATTTTACCCTCAGCACTGTGGGACTTTTGATTACATCGGAGATTTGACCCTGAGGCTTTGCTATGACAGCGATCATAGGCCACAGCACATTAAGTTCTCCTTCAGCCCTTAAGACCGGAGGCCGCTCTGCCCACTAGCACCGTGGTGCAGACAGAAAACCTAAAACAACTGAGATGGGACGACGAAATCAGCCAGGAAGAAAAGCCATGGAGCAGAGCTCTACTTGCTGAAGTCATAGCCCAAAACAACTCCCCTATCAGGCAGTGGTCTCTCCTAATTGAACAAATTATGCAGGAACACCTAGTCAAACCTTCACCACGAGCAAAGCCACGTAAACTGCCCTCTTCTAAACTCAAATGAACATATGAACTGAGGCTGCTAAAAAGTCAAGTCATTCGTAACACACAAGCTGTTATTCAGCAACCTTCTACTATGGCTGCAAAAAAACTGTCTGAATCTATCAAGATCCTTATTCAGGAGAGCACTCTGGTGTGCCAAAAGGGAAAGAAATGAGGACTTCTGGCTTCACCTGCTAGCAGCCAGTAAGGGAAGGAACCCAAGAAAATGTTGGTCTCTGATTAATCAAGCCATAATTTGAAGCAGGAGGGGGACCAATGCCAACATTTCAGAAACAGAGTGGGTCGCTTTTTTGTCGGCCTACTTTTCATCAGGGCCCAAATGCTCAACTAACCTCAGCAGCCCGACAGGCATCCACAGCGCCAGACTTGTCCCCCCAAAGGCCAGCCAAATGCCTGGCCATGCAAATCCTCCAGAAGCCTGTAGTAGTCTAGAGGATCGCTGCACACAAAAGCTGGCAATTCTGTGCAAAGACTGAGCTCCTGGCCCTAATGGGTTACCCACTGGTTTCCTCGCTTCCGACCCAGCTCTTTGGTCCGAGGTATTAGCTCTTCTGCTCAAACTCTGCCTGGCAACAGATTCCATCCCCGAGTCTTGGAGAGGATCTATAATCCAACCAATTTTTAAAAGGGGCTTGAAATCCAAGCCAGCCACTACCGTCTCACAGCTCCAATTGACAACCACACCAAACTGTACGCCAGCCTGCTACTTGATGACCTCAAAGCCTGGGCAGAAATTCATCAGATCATACCCAATAATCAATGCGGCTTAAGGGACAAGTGTGGCACCTCCTCAAACCCGATGGCTCTGGCCCTAATGTGCGACAAAGCATTCAAAGGCAAAAGGGTGCTTTACTCCTGCATCATGGACTTTAAAGCAGCCTTCGACAGCATTCCTGACTGATCTTACCCTCCCTAACCAGGAGGTCAACCCCCCTCACTCTCACCGAGCTCCCTTTCCTTCCCCTGACTCTCCTCTGTCCCCAGTGACTGCCTAAACCCCACTTCTCTTCCCTCCCTTCAGCCATAAATCGGAACTCCCCTCTACACCCCCCTACCCTGGCACCCTCCCCTCCCTCTCCCCAGGCCTCTCATCTTGACTAACACAGAACACCCTCCTAGTCCCCCTGAACTCCCATCCTCCATCCCTTTCTCCCTCATTCCCCAGACGCTTTTTAATTTAGAACTCCATCTCGCTAATCTATCGTTTGAACTCACCTCTCTCAGAAAATATGTCAATTTCCTCTCCTCACTTAACCGCCCCAATCATTCTAGCTCCCTGTGCACTGAACAAAACAACTCTACATTCACCCAGCTACAGGATACTACCCCCCTCTGTAACGATACACTTAGAACCTTCCGTGCCCGAAAATCCCCCCCGCATCTGACCCCCCTGACCCCTGTAATCCTTTGCCCCCCCTGCTATATAACTACTGACCCTTTGATCCCACAGGCTCCTATCCCCGTGATCCTTGGAACTAACAGAATTCCAACTTCTCCAACTACACCTAGACTTCCCCCGCAATTTACCACAATCCACCCATGCCCTCCCCCTACAACCAACCCTATACCCCTGTCTTGAATGCTGGTTAACTGTCGTTCGGCGGTCTGACATGCGATTGAAATTACGGAAACCATCCTCAGTGAATCCACTGACATTGCCTTTCTTACTGAAACTTGGCTTAAAGATCCCTCCTCTTCCATTCTTGATATACTTTCCCCCCCTGGCTACTCCATCCTCAGAAAAGATAGACCTGTCAAAACTGGAGGCGGTCTAGCAATAATCTATAAAAATGAACTCCAACTCTCCCCTGTGCTTATCCACGATCTTTCTACATTTGAATACCTCGGAGCTGAACTTAAAGTGCAGGGCTCCCCGCCAATTAGATTACACAACATCTATCATCCTACCGGCGACTCCTTTTGTAGAAGAATTGTCTGACGTTCTCCTCCAATTCTCACTTTCCAACTCAAAAAACCTCTTCCTCGGAGATTTTAACCTCCATTGGAACAAAAAGGACAATCCTATGGTCAACCTCCTCACTGATCTACTCGACATCAATGACTTAAACAACTATGCCGCTCTCCCACTCACTCCAAGGGAACCACTCTTGACGCTATCATTACTAACAATGAGTTAGCCTACATTTCCTCCATAGTTCCCATCGATTGGTCCAATCACCACCTCATCCTTTTCACGATCTCTAATACTGTTCTACATCCTCCACCCAAAACCATAAAACAGATGAAACTGACCAGGAATCCTCACCTTATCCCCCCAGGCAAACTTGAGGCCAAAGTTAAAGCTCAACTTCAACTCTCTCCTCCCTCACAAAACACCAATGACCTCACCGAACACTTTAACAAATCCATCGTTGAGGTCCTTGACCAAATTGCCCCAGCCAAACTAAAACGACAGAAAAACTCCTCCAATTCCTGGTTCAATACAGATCTCAACAATGAGCAGCGCACACTTAGATAGACTGAACGCTTATGGAGGCAAAACCCTTCCCCCTTTAACCCCTCTCTCCTTAGATCCGCTAGATCCAACTATAAAAAACACATCCTCAATGCCAAGACATCATTCTTTTGCTCCCAACTTGACCGGGCCAAAAACAGACCTAGGGAACTCTTCAGCATTGTGAAAATCCAAACTTCCTCTGCCCCCCCCCCCCCCCCCCCCCCCAGGTCATTGCCACCACTGAGAGATGCGAGGAAATTGCCAACTACTTCTTAGAAAAATTCTCCAAAATTGATCAATCCTTTGCCCTAACTCACCTCCTTCTTAACCCACTACCCTCACCGGACATTTCCTCTAAATCTCCTTCACTCTCTACGCTCCCTCACGAATCCTTATCGCTCCCTCTTATCGTCCCTATTCTTGAACCCGGCCCCATCATACTTGAACTAAAAAATATTGCTACTTGGCTCAACTTCCATCCGGTCACTGAACTTGATGTCCTTAACATCATTTCCAGACTGAAACCATCATCTCACACTAAAGATCCTCTCCCGTCCAACCTTGTCCAAGACCTAAAACATATCATTACCCCCTATTGGACCTCCATCATCAACTCCTCCTTTACCTCGGATTGTGTCCCTGCGTCCCTCCAATTGGGACAAATCACTCCCATCCTCAAAAATCCCACTGGCGACCCTAATGACCTAAATAACCTTTGTCCTATCTCCAACCTCCCTCTTCTCTCAAAAGCCCTTGAAAAATGCGCCGTGCTCCAACTAGATAGGCACATTGATTCATTCAATCTTTTAGACTTGTTCCAATCAGGCTTCAGAAAGGGCTGTAGTACAGAAATGGCAATGCTAAACATAATTGATGACATCCAACACGCCCTTGACAAAGGCGAATCCTCCCTACTCATTCTCTTTGATCTCTCCGCTGCTTTCGACACGGTTAATCACTCTACGCTACTTAACACACTTAAAGATCGTTTTGGCCTCAACGGTTCAGTCCTCAAATGGTTCACCTCCTTTTTCCAACACAGAACCCAGCAAATTAAAATCCTTGACTGCCTTTCTAAACCTCTGCCCCTCTCCCTAGGGGTCCCACAGGGCTCCATCCTCTCCCCCTCTCTATTTAATCTCTTCGTGGAACCCCTCACCCTCATCCTTAAACAAGCGGGAATCAATTACCACCTATACGCTGATGACACCCAACTTTACTATAAAATCCAATCCTGCTCAGATGTCCTTCACCTCAATGATGCCTTGAGTAAGATTCAATCCTGGTTCCACTACAACCACCTCAAACTCAACACAAAAAAGACCGAAATCATTCTTTTCTCCCCTAAGAATAACTTGCTCCCCCTTCTATCCTGGATCACTGACCTTACTGCAATCAACTGCTCTCTCACTATATCCAACTCAGTTAAATCCCTCGGTTTTAACATTGACCAGAACCTTACTCTTATCCCCCACATAAAAAATGTGTCCAAAAGCGCTCTCTTCACACTCCATCACTTAAAGAAAATAAAACTCTGTTCATTCCAGCAGACGATTTTAAATTAGTCGTCCAATCAATGGTATTGTCAAAAATCGACTATGGGAACTGCATCCTCGCTGGAACTCCTAAAGCCCACCTCGCCCCAATCAAAACGGTCCTGAACCTTGCCGCTAGGCTCATTAGCGACCTCAAACTGTTTGATCATATCTCCCCAGCCCTTAAAGCCCTCAAGTGGCTGCCTGTTGAAGGAAGAGCCTCCTACAAGGCAGAGTGCACTACGCACAAAGCCCTGCATCAACGCTCCCCGCAGTACCTTACAGATAAACTTCACAAAGCCGGCTGCTCTAGATCACTGAGGAGCTCCAACACCCTCGCTCTTGTCCCTCCTCTATTAAACAAGAAAACCACACAATCCCACTCCTTTCCGGGAACGCACCTAACATATGGAACTCCCTCTCCAAAGACATTCATTGCAACCCCTCTAACGCCAGCTTCAAAAAAGACCTCAAACTTCTCCTGCCGAACAAATACTGGGGTCCTTAAATCTGCCCCTGGGCACTCATCCCACCCCTACCTCCTATTATTCTCCTCCCCCTTTCTCATTTTCCTTCGCCCACTAACTCCTCCCTCCAGCCTTTCCTATTGACCTACCCCATCCCACCAGGTATTACCGAATCCCCCCCCCCTCCTCAGCCTCCCCCATTCACTTACCCTTCCCCCCTCTTCTCCATGCTTTCCCTCCCACGCTAGGGTAATCTGAGGACTTGCGGCAACCCTTTGCAACACATGTAATGCGATGGTGTAAAACTAGAGCTGTTTTGACCTTCTCGTTGGGTTTTGAATACTACCTCATTATGATCCTGTTACATTCAATTAATGTTATCTATGTATAGCTGTCTGATATCGACTTAACTATCCCCCTCTCTTGCCTCTCCCCATTCCCATACCCCCTCTTTTACATCCTTTCTCTCTCTCACTAGCCTAATCTCTCTTGATTTGCTGTAACCCTCTGGCAACTTGTTTGTTTAGATTGCGTAATATTTAAATTGCTTTCTACCATCTGTATTTGTTTCTGAATACTACTTCATTGTAAATTTTGCTATATTTCAATTAATACTCATGTAAAGCGCTCTGATATCCCCGGGTCCAGCTAGCCCTATATAAAACATGTTAAATAAATTCCAAGTGGGCCCCTCTGGCGTAAACTGCAGGATTGGGGGCTGCCAGACGACCTACAAAGAGCAACAATACAGCTGCACACCAATACATGGGTTTGAATGAAACTAGGAGACGGTTCCTGCATCTCAAGGTCGATCCCCACGAGCTGTGGATTGAAGCAAGGCTGAGTGCTGGCCCCCATGCCATTTAATTTATATATAGCGGACTTGCCGCAGCAACTCGACGATACAAATTGCCACCCGCATAAGCTAGGAGGTAAAAGCATGTCACATCTGCTCTATACGGATGACCTGGTGCTCCTCAGTCAGACAAAGGTCGGCCTCCAATGGCTCCTGACCACCTTACATGACTACACAGGCACGAACATGCTGGAAATCAATCAGAAAAAGACAAAAACGGTCGTATTTAGTCAAAAGTCATACCAGGCTCATCGGTGGCTGCTCAAGGGCACCAGGCTCCAGCACCGTAAACCTACAAATTATAAGGAATAGTGCTAGATGGCAAATGGTCACTCACATCTCACATATCCACCATAAAGAACAAGGGCTCTAGCCTGTTTACCTGTCTGCTATCGCGCCAAAGTTACAAGGCCCTAGCCTTGACCCCCTCCTCCAGGTGATGAAAGCAAAAAAGAAAAAAAAAAAAGAAAAATCACACCAACTCTAATATACTGCAGCGAAGTCACCCTGGACAAGGAAGCAGGGACTGTAGACAAACTGGTCACAAAGATATACAAATCCACTCTCCGTTTCCCCAAAAGAGCATCACCGGCGCAAGTGAGACTGGAGTTCAACATCATAAGACAGCACTGGGCAAGAGGCAGCTGCTTCCACAACTTCTGCCACAGGCTCAGACAGGCACCACCTAACACCCTGCATTACCTAATCTAGCGTGAACTAGAGCATTGTGACTCAAGATCATCTTGATACAAACAATACCCCGAGGCCACACTGTCTGAATTCTCTCTAGCCGAAGCGTGGAACAAACACCTCTCACAAAAGGTCTTGAAGAGCTTAGGAGCCCACAAGGCCCAAAAACTGACAAAATTAGAAGACAAGACAACTCTGTGTAAGTGCTCTCACACGTGGTCAGTCATCAACTCATATTCCCAAACCAAGCAGTAGTGCTACATCACCTGCACCTACTCAATATGGATCCAACTGCGACTTGTGGCATTAAGAATGGGCAAGTGGAACGTCCATACCCACTTACCGCCATGGCACCGCCTAGCTACCCACGACACCAGCTGCCACCTATGCGGACAAGGTAAAGAAACCCTAAACCACATCTTAGGCACCTGTCATCAGCTCATGGAGCAAATGAGAACTCTCCTCCGAGTTGACTTTATACGACTAGGAATGCGCACATGCCAGCAAGCAGTAATCGCCAGCCTGAACCCAGCAAATACATCACTAAACATTAAAACTGTCAATTTTTTTTTTGAAGTGCAGCAAGTAAACAGGACTCAGCCAACTGTACTGACACTGACATCCCACCCCCCCTCGTACCCGATGTGCCAGCCCCCATTACCATCTGCACAAAAGAGGCAGGCGGACCATGCCACATTTCTGTAACGCATCAGGCCATACCTTTTGGACTGCACAAGGCACACCCTGAGCAAGAGAACCCACCTGCAGTCCGCCACAGCTCAGTTGATTATCGCACTTCAAGTACTATGTTATGTGCCATTTTCACATTGCTTTAAGCGTCTTTGTCAAGCCAGCCCTCCTTGGTGCCTTGTTTGCTTTCCTAACTAATTTTAAAGAACTTTCTCTATTCCTTTTAATTATTTAAAGACTCACGCTCACCCTGCTGAGTCACTTTTTATGCCCTGTCCTGCACGAGATCTGCGGCTTCCTCTTCGGTTCACTGATAAACTTTGTATTGCACCAGAAGCAGCATGACCTACAAGAACTAGGCCACAGGCCCTGGTGAAATCTATTTTTGATTTTATCTGCATGTTGTTCACTTTATCTTTTGTAAAGGTTTTTAATAACCATACAATTAAATATAATTTAAAAAAAAGATAGCATGAGCAGACAAAGAGAGCAGGCTGGTTTGAGCATTTGTGCCAGGGCTGCAATTGGATTCACAGTACAGCCCTACTCATAGCCTCCTTTTGCTAGTGCCTTTTGATGACATACATTTAATATGTCCTGGGCATCCAAGCCATGAGTTTCCATCACAGCAAGCTGATACACTAGATACACTCTTAAAACTTAGAAGCATGTGAACAAGACTACTTAGAAAATGGAGAAGGGATAGTTACTCACACAGCAAGCGCACATATGTTCTTATGACCACAAAAGGGCAGACGAACTGTTGCAAATGCTCTTCCTTGGTTAAACATTTCTGTGACCTGAGAAGGCAGGTAATTAGTGGATGCCATCAGTACTTTTCCAAAATAGCCCGTCCAGGTTGTGGGCTCCTCAATGGGTCTGAAAGCAAAACAAGTAATTTTTAGGATTCTGCATTAACGTGCAAACGTGCAATATAAAAGACCACCACAAAATGAAAAATGGTATAGATTCTTAGACTTGTCTGACATTTATCATCATGAAGCACCATGCAGTGAGGAGACCAAAAAAAGTTACAGAAACTATGAGCACATAAGTAGAAACACTATAAAATGAGAAAAAAAGGCAAATGGACAAGGTAGAAAAGTGTTTTAACAATGCTGCCTGACACACACTAATGAAGTAGTTTGTATTTATAATAGAGCAAATTGTCCATACTAGAGACATCCTATAACCTAAAATAGGTGAGATGTGACAACAAGATGAATTGCATGTTACAGAATGGTCAAAACATGGGATATGTCAATTTGAAACTACAAATATATCTCTAATATCTACACTCAAGAACATTCCTACTTCATTCTGTGTGATTGACATAGATCAATAAGACCATCTGTGCTCGCTCCAGAAAGCCAGATATGGGGGACAAATGAGATTAAGATGGGTGAGCAGGTACCAAGTTCCTTGTTGTAGCTCATAGTACAGCAAGCTGAATTTGCTGTGAAAAGACTATACAAAGCTAGCAAATGAGCTGCCTTTAGAGTTTTACGTAACAATAATACCAGCATACAACGATAGACGCTGTTTAGTGAGATGAAATCATAACTACCAGATAAGCTTTGGAGACATGCATCTACACACTTGGCCAGAGCAGTAACTGCTCATTGGTAAAAGCAGTGAATGGAAAAACGTGCAGTTTGGTAGGGCTTTTTGGGTAGTGGACCTGCTTTACATTTTAAGGCATTTACAAGCACCTACACTTCATGTATTAGAAAGGGGGTATATCTGCAGTTTTCAGAAGAACTCCAATGCTTCCACTGTCAGCGTTCCACTTCCCAGTAAGCAACAGAACCTCTGGTATAAGAAGCACCTGGTCTTGGTTTTATATAATAACAGTATTTGTCCGCTTTTGACTCAAAGACCCTGCATGGACTCCAGCTTTGTTCGTATCACGCTCGATTGCAGGACGTATTTGTCTGAGACCAATGTCAACTCAGTTATTACTTCTGCCCCATCACGTATGCTGAGAGGTCTAATCCCAAATAATTACATATTGATTTATGAATACAAACTGGACATAATATTGGCATGTAGTAGCTCTCACATTTAAGCAGCTGCAAAGGACAGTAGAGGTGATGACTTCCTTAGGTGTGTACTTGGTTTGTATACTGTTGTTGAAGTTCAAATTCTAGAAAGGCTAAGAGGTCCCAGGCTTCACAACTATGATTCCATGGGGTCTACAGAAGTCAAAAGGTTAAAAAACATTGGTGTAGGCCAGAGGTTAACCTTTGTTCCAGGGAACCCTGGGGTCCACAAATGCAACTAAGGAGTTCAGTAAGTGCTTAGAAAATAAATGAAATAATATTAACAATAAAGTGTATATAAATAAAGAAGCAAAATGTACACTTGTAAATTTAAAAATTTGCTGTAGATGTGCATGAATTTAACATTGTAGGCTAAAAATTTATTTTGAACGCTCATTATGATTCAGTGGAGCAGTGCAAGTGCATCAAACAGAATATAATACGGCTGATGAGTGGCCTCAATTGAATTTGGAAACTCTCCACCCTTATTATTAAAGTTAAAAAATATTTACCTTATATAGGTCTGTGAAGTAAGTAAAATATTTCCTAATGTATGTATTTATTTATTTGATGAATGCATGTTGCTGTATTTTTTGTGTATTGTTTTACGGTTCAAATCATTGAAAATTCTTAGGTCGGGGTCCCCAGCTTCCAGGAATGACTCATTGGGGGTCCCTGGTTTCCAATAAGAATTCAGTTGGGGTCCCTGGGACCCAGTAAAGATTAAGTGGGGGTCCTCAGAAGTCAAACAGTAAGAACTAGTGGTGTATGCTTTTGCCCAGGGACTTTGAGAAGGTAGGACCTAAAGACTGTCCTCCGACATCATTCATGACAAAAGTACATTTCTAAGCACATTTAAAAACGAGAAGGATCAAAATAAAAAGACTGCACGTTTGGGGCTTATAACGCAAGCAAGAAGAAAGGTCTCTTGTTGTAACGCCAAAGAAAGACACACACCGAATGGATGAAACACAGACATCAGGCTACTGGAAAAAGTTTACCACAACAGGTTTTGGAATTTAAATATACTACACAAGGATATTGACCATCAGACCCAAGAAAACCATGAGCCATCATTAAAATTCATGTTTACTGAAATCTTGCATAGAATTGCTCTGGTCTGTCTTTAAGGTTAGAACCAGAAAGAAGAGGGTTTCCAACAAAAAGAGGACTTGGGGCCCATTACGATGGTGTAACGATCGTTATGCTATCGTCATGAGATTTACCCCCGCCATATTATGATGGCGGGGGTATCGCGGCATACGGAAAGTCCGTAAACCGCTTTTCCGCCAGTGGCAATCGTCACGATTGCCTGCTGGGCGGAGCAGGGCCTCTAATATGGTGGTGGTGCCTAGCAGACACTGCCCGCCATATTAGGATGGCGAGTTTTAAAGGCCTTTCCATAGAGGCAACGCCGCCATGGAAAGGCTGGCGGGGATTGTGTTTGGGTGCCCGTTGGGGTCCCCCCTTGTGTCTGGGGGAGGTGGGGTGCACTTGGGAGATACCTATGGTACCCCCCTACATTTCACTGCACCAAGTGGCAGGCACCATGTGGTGCAGTGAAATGCCTGGCTTGCGATTTTAACATCGCGGCGGGTGCTGCTGTCAGCAGCACCCGCCGCAATGTTAAATCACAGAATGCGACCGCCATGGTGGCGGTCGCATCCTAATTCGCAGTGCGGGACCGCCGCATGTCTGGCGGCCAGTCCCAACACCGTGGGGATGGCAGGCGGACTCAGGTCCGCCCACCAGCCTAATGTGCCCGATTCAAAGTTTATTTTGCAGGGTCAGCACGGAGTGAAATATATAGTTGACCAGCAGACTAAAACAACTGTAAGTAATGCGACTAATGGGACAGAAACCTAAATCTCTCCTTTAGTGGATGGAGATCTGCTTAGAGAAGACAAGTTTTAATGAAAGAAACGCTGCATGTCTATTCCCTTTGCTATGCCACCTCATATGTCTGTGTAGAATGTTTGGATTGAGAATGGGCTATGGAAAGTTTTGGTAAAAGATTGGTGCCCAAAAAAATATACAACTTTACCTACTCCTTGCAGGAGAGGACATGACTGATACAAAAAGACAAGAGAATTTATCAAAACGTTGTTAAGCCAAAAATGCATACCTTTCTTAACCTAATAGTCCAGCAGCAGATCAATCAAGGGAGAGGTTTGGTATCTAAGATGGGCTGGTCAATCTGATTGTCCACAAAATCTCCCCAAATGTGACCTAACAGATAATGATGACCTTCCGATTTTCTTATAGTCTAAAAGCACCATAATCCAATACACTGTCTCGAAACTCTGCCTCCAGCAAAACTAAAAGGATAGTGACCTAGCTGAAAATGTTTCATTTCCATGTGCATGAAGAAATTCTTCCACTCCCTCAAATCAGATCCAACACCCTAGATCAATGGCTACTTTCTCACAGGCCTCGGCTCCCTACCATTCAAAACGTGTCATGAAAACATTACCCACAGGCCAATCTGACATATCTTACCCAGCGACCTACCTTATCCATGGTCATGAAAAGTGAAGCTATATGACAACTCCAGGAATATCTAGAAAACCCATCATGCAAATCCACCAGTCCAGGCTCGGGGCTAGAGAGGCACCTTATCTCCCAGCAAATATCAGAGAAGAACTTGTGCCATCCTTGAATTTTTTTAAAAAGTGAACCACGGATATCATTGCTATCTCAGTGATCTAGGATACTGAGGACCATAGAATATTTGTCTAATTCAGGACAGTTCCAATCTGATTTGCTAGAGTTGATTTGTTTTCACTTGCAGCCAATAAATTCGGATTAAGTCAATGGACTCATACTAACATGAGCTATTCTACAGAATGTCTCTTTGGACACCCTGACCATGATGGTTTTCAATGTTTACGTGTGACCTGAAGCACAATGCATTGGACAGTATCATGTCGATTTTCAAAAGTATGCTACTACACTTATATCCATTTACAACGTAAGAGCTAAGTGGACTAGACATTCCTCACATACTTGGATAGATTTTCCATTGGATTGTAAAGCCCCGATTTTTTAATGGAGTCAAGTCTAAGACCTTGGGGCACAGAACTCAACTTGGTATGCTTCTCTTGACCTCCCAACTAAAGAACACCACCATCTACAACACTGGCAGTGAGAAACTTAGAAGTCCTATTCAACGCAAAGCTCTCCTTATGCCCCAAGTCAATACAGTGGCAAAGGATTTCATCCTCAAACTATCCCTTCTTTGGAACCCTGCACACCTCTCACCCGACCAACTAGAGCAGAAAAGAAGTCTGGCAAAGGCACACTTCAAAAGGATGCGATGACTTACAAATTAGAGTAATATTGTTTGCTTCGCCTCAAGATTACACCAACACATAAAACTAGACTTTTAAGATCTCCTCTCATTTCGGATGAGGCAAGGCTCAAGTTCACAGTCCTCATCATGCACAGGTTCTATTGGGGTAACCAATAGAGTATGAGCTAAACAGAATGCCCCACTGTGTTCAAAGGGATACCAGCACACCTCACTGCCCAAATCCACTTCAAACAGATTAAGCAGGTAGGTGGGCCTTGGTACTTAAGAGACTCGGGCTGTGGAACCCTGAAAGAAGAGCCAAACTTAAGTGGTTTCAGGAAAGATTCGAAAGCGGACCATTCCAGACTCGCCTGCAACTGAAAAAGAATAGCTAACTTGGGCCAATCCACCAACTGAACTCCCATATTCTCCTTTTTACTTAACCCTAACTTTGCTTCATCTCATAGTCTGAAGTAGCAGAAAGGAGACTACATCACTTTCCAAAATCTTGAAATAAATAAATCGTGCTATTGGTGCAATAATAGTGAAATAACATTGCAAACTCTTCAATGGGCAAGAACTAACATGTAAACACCAACTGTGAAGAAGACAGTTGGAACTCAATGGGACATAAGGTTGACTCTCATAGACATGCAAAAGTAACAACATGTTGATTTAATCATAGCTCACATCTACACAAAAAATACAGATTTAAGAGCACAGTGAATAGCGGGTTATTCATCTTCATAGAATATCTAAGCTCTTTTACTGTTGAAACTGTCCATTACGTTCAGATCCTGTTAGGACGGACGTTGGCATAAGTAATGAATCGTATCAACTCAGAAGAGAGGAACCACAAGGATTATATTGCTTACCCATCTCAGAAGCTGAGGAGCATACCCAGCTTATAGCCACTGGTACTGAACTGTGGTGTACTTCCTTGCGTTGGAAGGTCAGAGACAAAGCTTCAGAGCTATAGACCTGCTGGAATTTGTTGTATGGTGGGCAGTGCTCCTTGAATTTAAGGACCTTCTACCCGTGCATCCTCCCTTCATAAAGCCGAGTTCTTGTGAGACTTCTGGCATACAGTGGCGGCTTACTTTACAGGAGAACTGTATGCAGTGATGTCTTTGAAGTCCTTGACTTCAAGGCCCTGTGTTTTGCACCCTCTTTCCATAAAGTGGAGAAATTAATTGAACTTACCCGCCACTGTAAAGTACTGTGGGGCTGAGCAGTACCTGCCAATGTAAAACACCTCTTTAACAAGGCTCATTACTATTCGTTTTCATTCTTTCTCTTCAAGGAAGGAAGGATATTAAAAAGGCAAAAACAACGAATGGTTACGTCAGGCTAATTCTGTTTTTTGACAGAAAGTAAATGCTATTTACTGATAAACAATATTTGAAAAAATCTTTTCCTACAAATATTTTCCTTTCGCAAATACGCGGTGTGATTCTCCGCAGACACATGAATAATTAATAGAAAATTTAATAATTGAGAACTGCAATTGCAAAGGAATCTTTATTGAAAACATTGCCGCTATTTAGATTTTGGAGAAAAAATAACATGTTGCTAAAATGTTATTATAAATGGAATAAGGGTGACCAGAACTTACGCTTTAATGATGAAAACTACAGCACTTTGCCATAGTATCTTTGGTTCTGTATCTACTAACTGCTGGTTAAACATAAGCCTATCAAGAATGCTCAATCTTTTTTGCTAAAAGAACCCTTTCCAAGGAACATCAGTGGTAGTGGCTTAAATATACAGTGTTCATTAGGGGTAGTCACACACAGAAAACAACATTTTCATACTATTGCTGGTTTAACTAACTGTCAGAAAATAAAATCAATAAAGGTTGTTTTTTTTAAGTCACCAGTCAGAAAAAGTTCTTAAACAATAGGAGAACAATTTTCCTCTAAAATCCATTTAAACACCTATCCCATGGTGAAGACTCAATGAAATAACTACAAGGCATCACATATAGACATGTTACAAAATGAATAAAATAATAAATGCACTACTTTTTATACACTTGTATTATCCCTAGTTTAGTGTTCCCAAACTGTGGGTTGCGAGATGATTTTTGTTGGGTCGCC
Organism: Triturus cristatus; assembly: GCF_964204655.1. Lineage (NCBI taxonomy): Eukaryota > Metazoa > Chordata > Amphibia > Caudata > Salamandridae > Triturus > Triturus cristatus. The sequence goes on from NC_140593.1 coordinate 1,053,216,299, forward strand.
ATACTCCAGGCAAGAACTAAAGTAGCCTTTAAATTCTATATTTATCATTTCCCAATGGCTGCTCTTCAACAGCAGAGGCCAAATGTCAAGCTAGGTCTTCTGCTGCTTATTGTTTTTTTACACAGGAGTTTGTCTTTTATAAACTCCGTACACTTTGCAGTCTGAGAAAGAAAAGTAGAGTGAATTAGATGACAATCCTGCTAGAGTACATGAAGTGTGAAAGGAAAGCTGGAGGATGTCATTTTTTCCTAGCACTCAACAAAATGTAAATACCTGTAAATTAACTGTACGCATTCAGCAGTTAGGAAAATAAAATGAGGCCATTTTCTTTGTAATTCTGAAGTGTGATGGAAACACTGATTTTAGTAGGATTTGAAAAAAATCAAGACACTTTACTTGGTGGTGCACAAATAATAAATATTCACTGAAACACAATTTGAGCAAATTTTCATTTGTGAACAGTGTAGTTGTATCTATAATACTGTGTCTGTACAAATTTGCTGTCTGAAAATAGAAATAAGCTACCACACAATGCTTTATTACATTAAAAAAAAACAGTCACCTCATTTTCATTAAAGATAAGTGGATTGCAAAAGTTTTTTGTACTAAATTGTGGGTTGTGTTTCTAAAATGTTTAGGAAGCACTTCTCAAGTTGGTAAAGCCAATCACTGGAAATACAAGCAGCAGAGAGCTGTAACTACCAATGACACAGGGCTGTGCCAGTTACACCCAAACCTGAAATAAGGATTTAGCATTCCATTTCATCAGACTCTCCTCTGTCGATGCAAAAGGATTTAGCAACACATAAGCAGATTTGGTTACTGCAAGGAAATTTGACATCAGAGTCTTAAAGCCCCGGCCAACTTTTTTCCTTTTCGTTTTCTTACGCACAAGAAAGCGTAAGGAGTTGCAAGTAATGCCAATCAAAATTTCCTATTGGAACTATTGCTGGTTTGTGTAAGACCACAAACAAGAAAGGTCCATAAGAACAAAAACATATCATTTAACTATTCTACTTATTTGTCATGGCAATGTGCCAGGCCACCTCTTCACACAAACATGCAAGACTTGTGCAATTACGTGTAGTAGGTTCACTTGTACTACAAGGACTCTTTCACAGAGGTTTCTGTGGTACTCCTCTGAACGGCACAGAGCTCCTTTATTCATTATGGGATAGTGTACTGTAAAGACATTCTCCAATATATTATTGCTAGTATGGCACACTTTTGTGTTTTTTTTCTGAGGGACATTGATGCTAGCATTAAGCTGAAGTCTGGTAAAGGGCTTATGGGAAGGGACAGAGTTTGCCCTAACTTGAATGCTTCACCACTTATTCCTTCATGTGTATCTTACAGCACACACCAATATAAAAAAGTGCCAGCAGCTACACAGAAACCTTTGTCAGTGTGTGGACAATACATAGGATGTATTTTATGTGCCTGATATTTATAGCGGGAATATATTTCAGGAAAAAATAAACTGGTGAGTATTATCATGTTAGGCCTTTTCTGGGAATCCTTGAGAAATTAAAGCTTATTGGGCAGTATCATGCATGTGAACCATGGTTCACCACTGGTGTCCCAGGACTTCAATACAGGTTTACTGTAAACACATCTGAGTTACTCCCTTTATGTGCATTACTCAGAGTAGATGAGTCAAGCGAACGATGCTTACTCAAGAATGTAGATGATATCAAATCAAATTAAGTATGACAATACATAACACTGCATAACCTCCTTGTCCAGTCAGTGCTTTGTATTAAGAGGAATACCCTACTTTAAAGAGAAGAGACAAATAGGACTGTTAAAATGTAGATAAACGAAAACCAGAAGGTTCTAACTCCTCCAGGGGTCAACATATGGCACTTAACATTTTTATAGGTCCCTAGTTCTAGGGCAAACATTTCATTAACGTTAACCTATTGCCGATAATAACCACATGGGCCTTATTTTTGATTAACCTAGGGATCTTGTTGTTAGAGATCTAACACAACACTCCTAGCTTTACATGGATGTACCACACAGGTAACCCAAAAGATGCTTAAAAGAATAGAATAATAGTCTATGGCCAGTAGATTAACAAATATATAGTCATTTCCAAAGGTTTAGCAGCCGCACAAGTCCACACAGACAACAAAGTCCTTAGGTGCTCAATGTGCAGTCCAGCTGAACCAGCGACCATTCACTGCTGTTATGTTGGGAATATGTTCCCCAACCTTATAATTAGGCAGTGGTCAGTCAGGGGCCCAATTAGTTCCTTTCCTTAGCACAACGGCAGAAAAAACAAGCATTGGCATAGCCAATAGGTCTCGCCTTTGGGACCTTATAAGTGTTTAGCCATGCAGAACATTTTCCTGGGTGTTGTGCAGCCAGGAATTGAAGAGCTATACAACTGCTACACACTAGTTCAAGTAGTCTGATTTGGAAATATATGCTTGCATTAGTAAACATTTATGGACACATTGTAAGGCACTTTAAAGCACAAGTTGGGCGGCTGAAGCAAAACTTCGAGGGAACGCGGAATGTTGCCCTCTGATGGTTTATGCGAGTTAGATATTCTGACCAATGTTGCAGCTTTTTGGTGCACGGTGTTCACAGGAAGCAATTGTTTTAAAGCTGATAATGTGCTTTTGTTCTAAGAGAGAGCTTGCTGCCGCAAGCAGAAGATTTACAGAGCTCTACCTGAAGTGAACTGACAAAGGTGTTTGTTTTGGAACTAAAAAGGAAAGGACGTGTCCTAACCTGGTTACTATAGAGTACTTACTGCGTGAGCATTTGAATGCGTGAATTTCAATTTGCACACAGAGTTCTGCACCAGCTACGTTTCTGGAGAGCATACATCACTAGTAGCCGCCTCGCACGGGGTAAGCGAGGCCGTGCAGGGTGATGGGTGGAGCGGTTACGCTTGGAGGCTGAGCTCGGGCTGGTTTCAGTTCTTCGTGAAGGGGCCGACTGGCTCTACCCTCACACCCGCCTCTAGGGCTGCTTACAATATACAAATTAAAATTAGAAAAATAAAGCGACACAAAGAAGGGAAATGTATTCCAAAAAAACAGACGGCACATGCTTACTGAGTGGGCTTGTGGGAACCGTTTGCAGCAGCGTGAGCAGAGTCGGGGGGGGGGGTGGTGTCGAATGAGAAGGCAACAGACATGGGGCAAGCCGTCTATTTATCCCTCTGTGTGTAATTAAAGATAACTCGAACCAAGGAGGGTTTTACAGGAGCACCACCAGCTACATTATACAAACACTCACTCCCGCACCCAAAGTTCACACATGCCGAGCAGGCAAGCAAAGCGGTTTAGAGCGAGGGATAGAGGGTGGAGTAGATTGGGAGTGCGAGGGCAGAGGGCTAGAGAAGAGAAAGATTATTAAGAATTAAAGAATCAGCCGATAGTAACCAGCCCCTTTTAACAGGGAGTAAAATATCAGGAATGAGAGACAGTCGCTTCTCGAGTGGTGCGCGCGTTGTAAGGAAAACAAGAGCCCTGCGCTGTAAACAGAGCCCTTCAAAGCCTAATGCCAGGATAGTCTCTGATGGATTTTTAAGCACATATTTTAAATATCAGGCATAAACAATTAAATCATCCACTACAAAAGTACCTAAGCTGGACTGAAAGAAATGGATTAGGAGTTTCCAAAACTATATTAGTGTCAATGACAGGCTGCAAAGGCGACAAGTTTAAATGCTGTGCCACTAGTAACCTTTGAAAAATTCTGCCTCCAGAAACTGCTTGAACAAGAAGCACTCTGGGGGCGGTTGTTGGTGGGTGGAGGCGGTCGAGGAGGCGGCAGCGGCCGAGAGCAGTGACTAGGGCAGGCAGGGGAAGAAGTAATCAGCTCCTGTGACCTCTCCAAGGACCGTGCCGGGCTTTTTCTTAAGCTCCTCGCACTTCCTAAACTTGCAGCTGCTGCAGACGCCGCAGTTGATAAGCCGCTTGCAGGGAATGCACACCCGCAGCGCTTGCGCTTCTTCTTCGCCGGGTTGCTTCCGGCCGAGCCTCCGCCGCCAGCCCCCTGGGGGCAGACCTCCAGGTTGGCAATCTGGAAGGTGCTGTCCGTGACGGCGGCGGCCGCTGCAGCGGAGGCATGGCGGGTGAGTGCAAGCCCGCAAAATAAACAAGTGGGAGGGGTGGGGGAGTGCACAGAATGGAAGAGACGCCCTGGGAATGCTTCTAAACACGCACGCCCGAAATAAACAAAGGGGGCTTAATGACTGTGAATAACTAATGCTGAAACAAGCAGTAGCTGTTTTCAAGCACACTTGTGCTTGTGGCGGCATCCACCTTGCGGGAGCGAGCAGCGGCCAATTAGCATGTGCGCCGCTGCTCGCTCCCGCACGGTGGATGCCGCCACAAGCATGAGTGTGCTTCAAAATGAGCAGACTGATAGCTAAAGGCCCTCCTAGAGCAGCGCATGCGCGCAGCCTAGGCGAGACCTAAAAACAGTGGGCTAGTTTTCGATATACGGTGGAACAGATGCATTTAATTTTTTAGGTGCCTCTATCCAATGATCTACTCTGAATAAACACTCCTAGCCATTGGAAACCTACCCCGTAATGAGACGGATCCTGTAGTTGCTGTTGTGAGCACACTCTTTTTAACAAAGACATCTATAACCTGTCTTTTTCACCAGAGAAGGCTGAAGCTCATTCACCTCCTGCTATCTAGCAAACACTGTGCCTTGATGATTGAGGTTACTATGAATACTCGTCAAGACTAAACCTTCCTAAATTCTTGCTACAGCAGCTGCAAGGAGAACACAATGCTGCTTTCAATCCTATATTTGATTTTGAAACGAGAGATCACATCTCAACTTTGTCGTTCACAACCCTGGTTTCCCATGGTAAACCAGATTTGTTATAAAGTTGCACGCCGACCTATAAGTGTCTGCACCATTTGACTTCAATTTATCTTTTATCCTAAATTGGATACTAACCCCCAGGTAATCTATCTAAAGTTCTCTTGATGGAACGCAAAGTCACCTCCATAATGTATGGATGGCGCTTCTTTCGGTTCAGGCGACCACTGTCTGGGATTCTCTGCCCACTAACATGTGGCTCTCTACACTGACTATTTTCAAGAGAAAATAGTAGTCTATTTGGCATCACAGTACGATTAGAGGGCAGAATGTGCTATATAAATGCTATCACATTAGTCAGTAGAAATGGTGGCGGTGATTCCAGTGTAACTGCAGAGGAGATCTGGATTTTGAAGAAGCTCTAGAAGTATGTGCAGGAGAGAGGAATTTGGTCCAAAAACGTAATCTGTCCTCACCAAAAAGGGGCTTCGATGATCATCTCCAGATGATTGAAGCTGCTGTGGACAATCATGTGAATGAGAGCAGGCGAGAGAATGTGTACACTAATTTCCCCATCCAATCAAACTGTTTGAGAAATTATCTACTGATTCCTTTCCTGCTCCCTGAAGAGAGGCACCAGTGAACGTCCTCCATCAAAGATTTATCTAAGAAAATCCACACTTGTAGAGGAATTGGGCTATTCCGCAGTCCCATAATCTACAAGAGTGTTTATCTGAACATTCTTTGTTCCGCTCTACATATAAACACAAGAGGAACATATCTTGTTGCACCCAGATCCACAGGGGGAACAGCTAACTTACACAGTAGTCTCTCCCTAGGTACACAAGCACAACAAGCATTGGCAAAGTCAAACAGTCTCGCCTTTGTGAGAGCTAAATGCTTTGTCCATGTGTTTAGCCATGTTGTACAGCATTATGGCTGCTGTGAAGCATGGCTGAAAGTAAAGGGAAAAAAAAGCTGTATAACGCGGTCAGCACTAACTGCATCATAGATCTTTTTTCTTCACTTTCAGCCAAACTGCAGATCAGCCTGCCTGCCGAATAACATGGTTAAACAAAACATTTATGAAGTCAATAACGTTTTCGTAGGTGAGACCTATCGGCTTTGCCAATGTTTGTAATATCAGGCTTACCACGCAGCAGGGAGTTAATTGACTCACTGCAGAAAAGTCTTTCAATTTGACAACCTTTTTTGCTGCACAATCTCCTCAAGACTTGTAGCAATGCTCACAGTAATAGTGCTGTGTCTTGTTCCATAGTGATTCATGCTGCATTTACAGACGTGTTAGGAGAAAATGATTGGTTGGGACTGTTCATGTGTGGGCAGTCCAAGCCATCAGACAGACGCCAGAAGGGTGCGTGTGTAATTATACATTTGCTGGTCCTTATTGGTCTGTGCAACTGGATGCTCTGCAGATCTTTGGAAAGGGAACTGAAACAACAGATGGTTGCCCCTGCTGCCAGAGCTCACCAGAGTTACACTGATCGAGCTGCTGTTTTCCCCCATGCCTGCAGGCTGGGGGAACTGAGTCCTCTGAGAGAAAGTCTGCTCTTTCGCAAATCTGACTGCTTTGCACACATCAGGGCAAATGAAACCAGAAGCCTGGCCACTGACAAGGTTAGCACAGCTCATTTTGTAGAAAATAGACCCAAAACAAGCCCAGTCCTAACAAAATAACAAGGAGCATTTCAGTGAGCTGTTGGTACTGCATAGGCATGCTCTTCTGCTAGATAGAAACCAACAATCACTATAACCTTTCCGATGCAGTTGCTTTTCCTGCTTCCTGAATCCATTTTGGGATATGATATACGTCTGTGCCTTGCACAGAAGCTCTTTACATATCCAAATGACTGCCTACCTCCACATTCAAAGACGTTGTGTAAATGAAGCTTGGAATTTTTAGAGCAAAGCAAGCCGGCGTGGATTGGTTGGCAAACTAAACCATCCAATAAGTAACCTTATGGTGCAAGAATAAGATGATATAAAAATAGGGGGGTGAGGGAGCCGACATGAGAAGAAAAAAATAGTACTCGAGTCAAACTGCAATCAAGATGAAGCAATTGGTATTTGGTCCAAGCTCCAGCCAAAAGAACAAAAGTCAAGCTGGCCAATTACGAGGCAGAAACAAGTCGCAAAGAAGCCAACAAATGGTATGCTATGGATAGGCTTTAAGTCCCTTATGTATACAATACCGCTTGCAAGCGAATGCACAAGCAGTGCATGCGCTGTCGCAGAAGAGACCTAAAGGCCACTGTGTTATCGCCATAAACGATAATGCATTGAAGAAGGAGAAATTGCTTAATCTCACCTACGTCACTTAACTCGAAATTTTAGTAGAGCATCAATCCCTGCATGGTCATATTCTGGGTATGAGTTTCACAACAGTACTGAGGCGTTGCACTGTTTTTCACAGAACTGGTGGCTAACATGACTGACATTTGGGGATGTTAGATTCCTGAGGCCACAACAGGAGAAAGGCCATAACTGCTTGCTGGAGGAGTATTTTCTCTGACCACGTCTCTGGCAGGAGGTCACAATGAAGAGACAGTTTGTGTAGCAAAACCTTAATTCTTGGACAAACCACTTAAAATACATGGACCCAAAGACTATGAACTCTAGAAACCTTTGAAAACACAATGCTCAAGTATGATGGCTCAGTGAGAACAAGATAATCATTTTAATCAAGTGCTTGTACCCTCAGAGAAAATATCCCACAGCCAGAGAGTTTTGGCAAGGAGCTGGTGAGAGGCTTAATTAAGTTAATTGCACAACAGTATTTGTGAATAGTGTTGCACACTTCCTGCGAGTTTTTGGCTTCCTCCACTGAGTTCTTGGTGCAAACACTGCAGGTGTGTATGGGAAGCTACAGAAGATAGAATATTTGTCCCATTTTTTTTAAACAAACTTTATTGCAAGTTTATTACGACAAGACAATATACATTACAACGATTACTGCAGGATGGGCCGTACCTAAATAAACCGCTCCCTCCAGGGCCCCTGTCAAGCCCCCCTGATCAAATTCCGGTATATCGATACCCCTCTACCATCTCCACCATAAGACAGGGTCTTTCCTATAACTCTCCATGCTTCTATCCTGTCCTGCACCTGCGATATCAAGGCCCCCGGGAGGAGCACCCCTCCCCCTATCCCAATGCCCCCCTGCTGCTCTGCCAGCCCTCCCCTACGGCAACAGTGTCAGGTTAGGCACGGCCTATAATCCCATCCAGAGCATCCGGGTCAACAGTGTCCTACTAGGCCTTGCTGCAAGCCTCCTCAATAAATAACAAATTAACTAAACCCCCTCTGCCCCCCCCCAGCCCCTCCAACTCCCCCCCCCCCCCCCCCCACTGCCAGACATGTCGCTCCCTCCGCTATCTTCCAGTATCACTGATGAGCCCCTCTGATTGGTCCAATGGTAACGTACTGCCAGGGGGCGAATGACCAGAAGTAGCCACTCAAAACCCGCTATCCCCCAACCCCGCCGCCCGCTCGGGGAGGGCAGATCAACCATGCGTGTGCCCTAGTGGAATTGTGAAGGAGATCAGTCCGGGTCAGCAACCGACATCCTAAGCAGGTCCACCAACGCCACCCACGCTCTGGCTGCAATCAGCATTTTATCATTATCAGCTCTCTGGGCCATTTGGAGTCTGAGAGTCCCCTCGCAGTCAGCCCACTTTGTAAATTCTCGCAACCAACGCGCAGCGTTAGGCGCCGTGGTCGCTTTCCAGTGACTGGTGATTTCTCGCTTAGCTAGAACTAGTCCCAAGTCAATAAATTTACTGGTCACCTTGTTACGGGCAGTGTGGGGAAACCAGTGAAGGAAGCAAAACCCCGGGGTCTGTTCAATGTTTCTATCTGTCGTGTCGCCCAATGTAGCCGTTACCTCCCCCCAATACTCATCCAATGATGGGCACTCCCAAAACATATGCAAAAACTCATCATTTTCTGATTTGCAGCGGGGGCAGGCGGTGCGGGATCCAAAAAATGTGTTAATTTTGTGCGGGGTGAGGTATGCCCTATGGAAGACATAAAACTGTATCAGCTGAAATCTCGCATTTCTAGAGCATTTCCACGCCCGCTCCATTAGATCCTCCCACGGTCTCTCCTCAATGGGCATCCCAAGGTCCGCCTCTCATTTGGTTCGCAGCCTCTCCAAGGGGGACCTAAGCTCCTGAGTAAGACGCCTGTAAAGGCAGGTTACCGCTTTAATCGTCCCCGCTGCATACACTACATATTGACAGGGGAGAGAGGTCGGAGGCTCCTCCATCCCCCTCCTCCAGTGCTTCCGGATAGCTGCTGCCACGGCAGCATGTAAAAGAAAGTCCTGTCGGGGCAGGTCGTACCGCCCCAAGAGGTCCTGGTAAGGCAAAAGCACACCATCCTCAGAGGTCTCCAATAGTGGTGACCCCCACATCCTACCAGTTTCGCAGACGCTGCCAATCCAATCCCCCCGTGTGGCAGAGCCTCGCAGACCCTCAACGGAATCTCCGGGGCATACGGAGGATTCATCTTGGCCCTCCTACTCGCCTGATTCCAGCACTGCTGCACCACCCACAGCTCCCTTGGGGTCTCCCGCTCTCGTAGGGGGAGCTGGAGAAGCATCCGAGAGAGTCGACGCAGATCCAGACCCAAGCCCCCGCTGCCCTCTTCCAGGCGCAGTTCCCTGGCCATCCATTTAGTAAACCATTGAAATTGGGCTGCATTGTAATAGGCCTCAAAGTCAGGGGCTGCGAGTCCCGCCTCCCGTCTGGGGCGCTGCATGGTAGTAAGCGCCACTCTGCGTCTCCCAGACCCCCACAAAAACCCCGTGGTCATAGCGTTAAGCTGGGTGAAATACTTTTGCGGTATCCATAGGGGGAGGGAGCCGAAGTAATACAGAAGGCGTGGCAGGGTGACCATTTTTAACAATGCCACCCTTCCCGCCACTGAAAGGGGAAGGGTCCCCCAGAATTCAAAATTGCTCCTGGTGGTCCGCATCGCCCTTCCGATATTCCCTTCCAGTAGATCATGGGGCTCATGGTAAATCCGGGCCCCCAGATAAGTTAAGCAGCTGCTTTCCCACCTCACCTCTGCAACACCTGGAGGTGCCCCTCTACCCCCCCCCCCCGAATAGAGAAAAGGCACGTCTTATTCCAGTTGACCTTGAGGCCCGCCACCCGGCCCAGTCTACCCAACAATTCGCGGGCCCCCCGCAGCTCCTCATCAGCATTGGCGAGGAACATTAGTAGATCATCCGCGTACAGGGCGATGCGATGAACCTGACCCCCCCCCCCCCCCTTCCAATCCCCGGAAACAGCGTCCCAATCGGGCATCCACCGCCAGGGGCTCTATCGCCAGCGCAAACAGGAGGGGAGACGAGGGACATCCCTGCCTCGTCCCCCTGCCCACACTGCAGGCCTCTGAAATCACCCCCCCGTGCGAACCCTGGCAGTCGAGAGGTGGTATAAAATCCTTGTCCAGTCCACAAATCTCTCGCCCAGACCAAACGCCCTAAGAACTCGAAACAAGTACAGCCACTCCAAGCTATCGAATGCCTTCTCCATGTCAATCGATAAAATACATGCCTCTTCCTCGAAGTGCCCTGGATTATGAAGCAACTGACATAAGCAGCGAACATTCATGGCCGTGTCCCGGGAAGGAATAAACCCGGCCTGATCCGTGTGGACCAGAGTGGTCATGTGGGTCAGGAGGCAGCTGGCCAGGATACTGCTCAAAATCTTATAGTCAAGATTAAGCATTGCGAGAAGGCGATAGGCAGCCCGATTCCAAGCCGGTTTTAGAAGTAGTACGATTATTGCCTCTCTGGTAGTACGAGGTAAGTAGCCCTCCCGCCGCGACCTGTTGTAGAGGGCTAATAAGCGGGGGGCCACCTGATCCACGAATGCAGCATAAAGCTCTATAGGGAGCCCGTCTGTGCCAGGGGTCTTATTCCTGGCCATCCGCTTTATCGCTCCCCGAATCTCCCCCAGCTCCACGTCCCGACCCAGTGTCTCCGCCTCTTCCGGCTGAATCCGAGGGAGTTCAATACCCAGGAAGTCATCCTCCTCCAGCGCCCGGGGGTCTAATTGACTGTATAGTATTCTAGGATCTGTGCATTAATAGTCTGCTGCCCGTAGTGTACCACCCCTTCTCCATCCCGCAACTCCAGGACTGGCGTCCCTCTGCGCGCTGGGTTGGCCAACCAGGCCAGTAGAGCCCCTGATTTGTCCCTCTCAGCGTGCGCCCGCACCGCGTACGCCCGATAGTCAAAACAGCGCAGACGTTCGACATGGGTTGCCAAACCCTCCCTGGCCGCCAGAAGCCCCTCCTTCCCCTCCACCCGTTCAGGTCTCTCCCTTTCCATTTCACGAGTTCTTGCTCAGCCCTTTGGACCTCATGCAACAGGGTTCTGCGAACCCCGACCGCCTCTCCAATACAGCGACCCCTTATCACTACTTTAAAAGCATCCCACTCATTATGGATGCTACCGGTCGTGTCAGTGTTGGTCTGGAAATACTCTTCAATGGCCGTGCCTATTGTCGTTCGGAAGACCTGGTCTTCCAGTGTCTCCGGTCTAAGGCGCCAACTGGGAATAGCGGACCGAGCTCGCAGCCAATTCAGGGACACCAGGAGGGGATTATGATCGGACACTGTCCTGGCCAAATATTCACTCATGGTGACGCTTCCATGCACATCTGGGGAACAGAGAATGGAGTCCAGCCTAACATGTAGCTCATGTAGAGCCGAGAAATAAGAGTAGTCCCGCTCCCCTGGGTGATGCGCCCTCCAAGTGTCTATCAGCTCCCAGCGCCTCTGCCAAGCACGGCGAACCTCAGCTATTCTAGGCGAGGAGGCGTCAGGGAGGGGAGGATGAGACCTATCCAGGGTCACATCCGCGATACAGTTAAAACCTCCCCCCAACAGCACAGAACCAGTCAAGACCCGCGCCAGCTTCTGAGATAGCTGTGTAAAGAAAGCCGGCTGATCCACGTTGGGGGCGTATATGCTTGCCAGAGTGATATCTCGGCCATCCAGACGCCCCACCACCACCACCACAAAGCGCCCCTCAGGGTCAATTATCTGTTGTACACATTGGAAGCGAACCCCCGCTGGCACCCATATCAATGTCCCCCGCGCAAAGGCAGAGTACGTAGTGTGGAAAACCTGACCCCTCCAACGGTGCTGTAACGCAGCCCCTTCAGTCTTAGTCAAGTGGGTTTCCTGAAGCAAGGCTATTTGGACCCCCCTTCTTGTCAGATAGGCATGTACTTTGTGCCGTCTGTTCATCGTGTGCAGCCCCCTGACATTCCAGGTCATGATTTTTATGCCTACGGAGGTAACCATAGTCCGGACTCTATATAGCGAGCGCACCGACTCCCTTGAGCGACATGTCTGACCCCCCCCCCCCCCCCTTGTCCCAAACCCTAAACCCTACCCAACTCCCACACTCCAGGACAGGCACACAAAAACAGGTCCCCATCCAAACTAAGGCAGTCATGCTCAAAACTAGGGGAAGGTGGAGGTACGCGTCTCACCCTCGACGTCCCCAGAACCCCCTGCGGCACCCTCCGCCAACTCCTGGTCATCCTATCAGGCCCCGTGAGATAGCCAAGCCCCCCCAGCGGATATCAGGCAGTCCATCGGGCCAGAGCCCATAACAGGTTGCCCACCGGCTCCCCACCAAGAGACAGGCCCACAACCTAGCCAAACACCTCATCTGCAGTCTGTGGGGTGACATCCGGAAGTTCAACATCAGAGAGCCCCCGGACACTGCTTGTCCCTGAGCTCGCAGAGCTGTCTCGCTCTCGGTCCTCAACAGCGCCAGCCGGATCACCAATCCCACGGCTAATAGTCGCCACCGCCAAGACTGCCCTGTCTCGTTCTCGCCAACTGTCAGCAGGAGAAAGGGGCCTCCGCAATGGAGAGATAGGGGACATCCGCCGCCGGGGTGAATTCAGGTGTGGTGAGCTTGGCCCAGCGTCACCTCGGGTGTCCAGCCAGTCCCAGGCGGCCTGCGGAGTGAGGAAAAAGTGCGTCTTTTCCCCAGATGTTACCCGGAGGCGGGCCGGGAACAACATCGCATACGGAAGATGAAGTTGTCGCAGTTTCCACTGCACAGCCAAAAAGGAAGATCTCTGGCGCTGCACCTCCCTAGTATAGTCCGGGAATATCATCACTTTGCTGTTCCCGATCTGAAGGTTCTGTTTCTCGCGGGCCCTCTGCAGAAGAAAGTCTCGGTCCCGATAATGCAGCAGCCGCACCACAAATGGACGAGGCGAAGCCCCAGGCCCAGGCGGACGCCCCGGGACCCTGCGAGCCCGTTCCAGCGCATAGAAGGGAGAGAGACCCTCCGGGGCCACTGCAGCCTTCAGCCAGCTCTCCAAGTAGTGCACCGCATCTGCCCCCTCCTCTCGCTCCGGAACGCCAATTATGCGGAGGTTGTTTCTTCTTGAGCGCCCCTCGCTGTCCTCAGCCCTCAACTCCAGGATCTTAACCTTATGCACCATCTCTTTCAATGAGCTTTGGAGGACGGCGACCGCATCCGGGATGGGTTTCATGGTGGTCTCGTTGGTCACCACCCTCTCTTTAAGCTTCCGGTGATCATCTTTCAGGAGAGTGAGATCTGATCCAATGGAGTCCATCCGCGCTTCCAATGCCTCTCGAGAGTATGATGGCCTGCATAATGTCTCCCAATGAGGGGTCTTTGGGCTGCTCCCCACCACGTCCCTCGGCCATATCTCCCTCGTTATCAGTGTCGTTCCGGCTCGGACGGCCGCAGAGCCTCGTATCTCTTGCTCCTGGACACTCTCCCCATCCTCCAAGTTAGAGTTGTGAGAACCGTGGTGCGTTCCCACCCTTCCGCGGCAAGCAATGAACCGCCTCGCTCCCACGTGGGCACAGTGGCGCCGCAGCCCACACACGAAGAGCCCGGCAGCTTCGGGTCCCAGCGTCTCCAGTCCGGTTCACCCCCGGGAGTTACTCTAGCCTGCCCAGCGGCCAGTTCGTCTGGGTGCAGGCGGGCTCGCCCCCAGGACAGCGCAGGACACAGGAGGACCCGCAGGACTGCCGCTGTGGCCCTCCGATGCAGCAGGCCCCAGGCTTTAGGCGGGACGGGCCCGAATCTCCAGGGAAGGTAGCTCCCACCTCTCGCACCGCAATGCAGGCCCCGGTGCCCGCGTGATCCAGTCACGAACAGCGACCTCACTCGCTCTCTGGCGAAGTCACCGTGCCACACCGCTCAAGCAAGGGGGCCCGCCAGCACCCACCAGGGGGGGAGCCCGCACTCTCCTCTCGCCTCACCCTGGAATCGCCACCCTCGCAGGTGCCGCCGGCCACAGACTACTCACTCCCTCGAAGGGTCCCCGGGGGTCCACGGCAGTCTCGGCAATCGCCAGTCCCTCCAGGCGTCGCAGTCATCCGCAAGCCGCAGTATTCACAGCCACACGACCACAGGAGCGCCGGCCACAAGCCCAGCACAGGGGGACGAAGCCACCATCAGCCGCCGTAGCCAAGCGGGTTGCCCAGCATCTCTACTCCGCGCCCGTGGGCCCCGTATACAAGATATGCGGCCTGGAAGTAGTCAGGCATGCTGGAGGACCGGCGGCGTCCCGTCATCCGCCATCTTGAGGTCAGGCAGTCCGACCATCCGTCGAGTCGATCTCGACCTCGCCGCCCCGCAGCCTCACCGTCCCGGGGGTTCCCAGGGCGCTCCTCCTCACCAGGCAGCCAGTCCGCACCAGCCAGCAATCGCGCCAGAGCCTCCTAGACTCCCCACCGGCTGGCGTCGCTCCCGCCAGTCATAGCCGCCATCTTGGGGTCTCGCTGCAGCAAGAAGCAGCTCGTAACAAGAAGCAGAGTATCTCTCATGATCTGAACCCCTCACACCTCATAGAATGTAGCCGGGGAGGCACCAGGTATGCCACTCCCGTTTTCAGCATCGGGAACCTCTGTATGTCAGCAGGATAAGCTTCGGCGGAGGGCAGCCACGGAGGAGCTCCGAGGTCCGCTGCTGCCTACATCGGCGCCAAGCCACGCCCCCATAGAATATTTGTCCCATGGAACTAATATGAGGTAAAAGTGGGAGTCAGAAGTCCTGAAAATTCCTGACAATCTAGCTCTAAGATACTGCCAATGCTCTTTGTTTAATATGAATATGAAAGTAGGCCCTATAACCATAAGAGAGACAACTCAACTCAGATGCATGTTAACCATCTCTAAAATCTACAGTGAGGGGCATCCATATTTGTTAAAAGGGACCCTCACCCACTAGAACCACTAGTGGCATGTTTCAGCCTCGGGTCCTTTCCCAGGATACCTTGTGTATTTGGGCGGGCTCTATGCTGCGGACCAGTGGAGCTCTTCATTTTCTTGGTGAGGGATCTCTATTTTAAATGGACTGCAGGTATCCAGTACCCTACTGTATTTATTTTCAGATCCTTTGGCAGGTTTAAAACCAAGATGTGATGTCAATGGAGCTTCAATGCACTCCCACATCAATTGTGATGTGGGTGTCCATTGAAACTCCATAAATAAACATCTTACTCCCCCCTTTTTTGGTCGGTTATATAAAACTAGGTCTCCAGATACTAAATCAGACCCTCCGGCAATGCCTCCAAAACAAGTGCAAAAGTGACCATATGAAACGTGTCCTCTAGGAGAAATGGATTCAGGCTGTACACGTTTAGCATAAGTCTGATAACCCCCTTTTTTGAGGGCCTTGAAGTATCTGGTGTGAACTCCTAACCCCTTTATTTTTATTTTAAAACTCTTTTTATAAAGACAAACAATAAACAATACAGATAGATAGGCATTACGGGCTCCGTTAGCATGTCGCTACATTTCTGTACACTTATTTGGTTGACAATTTCTTGCCCCCCCCGTCCCTGCCCTACATCTCCACATCCTCCCCGGAGGTGTGATGCAATAGTCTGGGTGGAGCACATATCCCCTCTGTGAGAGTTCCACTTGCCCCCTATTTGCATCCATTTTTTGGGTCAGCCCCTTGAGACAAACTGTTTTCCCTCGGAACATACACCAGGCCATCCTAAACCCTTTATTGATCTAAAATTAACACCACAGCCCTGAAAAGTAAAAGCTTTTTAATCTCCTGAAGAGGCTCGGATGTAGATTTCAGTAATGTAAGAGGCAATGTTGGTGCAACAGGAGGAAAGTTGAAGGAAAGAGCTATTGAGATTTCTTTCAGAACCCATTTGAGATGCACTGCGAGAAGGTAGATTACTCTTTGAAATAAGAAGAATTCACCCCAGTCTTCACCCAAAGCCACTCCTGGGGGAAGTAAGATTCTCGACTGTAGGATTCAAATGAAGCAGCAAACCACAAAGGGAATCAAACTGATTTTTGGTAATATCTGGGGTAGTTCTAGATCGGCTATTAAAAACGTTATAAAGAGTTTGGAAGATGTCATCTCCACACTATTTAGTGTGTGTGGAGGCCCTACAGAGGCAGAAGTGCCCCTTCTTGGGAAACTGCATCCGTCAAAATCTTAAGAAACTCTTTTCTATGACTAATCAAATTCACACATTCTATGAGGAGCACTAGTAGAAGAATACTCCTTCCTTTTGAGGAAAGCATGAGAAGGTTTGTAAGTACACTTTTGCTGGTTGGAAGTTATAGTACTGAGCAACACCATTTTTGCTTTTTTCTATGACTAACAGTCATAGGACAAAACAGTCAGGCTGTCAAACCGTTAAATTTATAATATTGTCCTCTATGCCCCCATACAATGATATTAAGATCTAGGGATGTCTGTGCCTACTAAAAACTAACAATCACTCTACCTTTAGTGTTAACCAAATCGTTAAACAGTGGAGAGCAATTTCCATGGTAAGAAATTCCACTGCTGCTTCTGCAGTAAAAACTTAGCATAGCTATCAAAGTTGCCTCAATATAGTTAGTAGTTTCCTGGAACAAAAATATTTATTTTGTCATGTTGGTTCCATGCTCCAAAGAATAATCTCTTCTGCTAATGAATGCCATGTTGCAGAGTCCCTTTTGGTGTCAACCTGTGAAGCTGGAAACGGAGGAAGAAAAGGGCCAGTATTCACAGTGTTCTTTAAGACTGAAAACTACAACTGTAAGGACGTATATGTCAAGAACTTTGAAAGAGATTAAGGGAAATGAGGTGGAGGAAGCATAGGAGATGTGCAAGAGCCTTTCAAAGAGCGGAGTTCATCCAGTGAAAAGCAAGTGTGGGGTAGAGTCAGAGAACATCATTAAAGTGTTGATAACTCTGGAGGTGAAACTATAAAGTAATGTGAAGGTACAAACTCTTTTCCCAATGAAAAACCAAGGAGTTTAATTATAGCGCTTCGATTTTTAAATTCAAGTTCAACATGCTCTACCAAATGAGTTGCTGGTATGACTTTTGGTACTGGAGAAGAACTGCTCTCCTCTTATGCTTTTCTCTTTTGTCCTTAGTTTAACAGTTTTGGGATGAGCAAAATAACATCGAAGGTCAAACCTGGTATACGTTTCAGTTCCATACAATGAGTCCTTTCCTCTCGCACTAAAATGAAATATTTTTGCTAACCTCCTACTCACTGAAAAATGGAAGCTGAACTTTCAGCACCTCTCTTCTGCACCAGTGCCAGTTTTGAGTGCTTTCTTATTAAGCCATGTAATGCACTTTTCAGAAGCTTCAACAAGTCTTTGATTTTAATCCAGCTGTCACTTTACATCATCAAATGTAATTAGCCTAGAACTTAAAGCTTTCTAGATCAACATAAACAATAAAACAGAAGAAACGGGGATATGCCCTGAAGTTCCCGAGAATGGTAGCAATTCGGGTTCGCTACAGATTGATACACCACAAGATCTTACATCGGGTATACAATACCAGGTTCCTCTCACTTAAACTAGACAGAATACCAGATGAGAAGTGCTTGCGAGGGTGCGAACCTAGGGGAACTTTCCTCCATACACTGTGGGATTGTTCGACTATCCGTGAGTACTGGGAAGTGCTGACCCATCGGTTGGAGGGTTCTACTGACATGCGAGTAGCCCCAGGGGAACAACTAGTATTGTTGGAGATATGGAGTAGATCTGATGCATCTTCCTGTCAACGGCTGCTATTTAATCTTGGCTTCCTTTTGGCTAAGAGCGAAGTGGCACGCAAATCGGGCTCCCTAGTGGTACCTGAGGTAGGAGACTGGAAAAGAGAAATTGATATTTGCTATGCGAAGGAAAAGGTGATCTATAAGGGGAGGGGATGCCCCAAAAAGTTTGACACGAATTGGAATGGCTGAGTCAGTGCTGATTAGAGTAGTTCTAGCCGGTGACCTCAATGGGTGGAGGAAAGGGATTTTTTTTGGGTTGCATAAGCTTTATGTAATGTGTAAATAGAACAGAATAAACAGCACCCAAATCTTACAGGATGGAGAGAGAGATGTTTATGGTAAGTGATGAAAAACAGGTTCATGTATTTGTTTTCCGACCACTGGCATCACAAACTTACAAACACACATTTCCAAATAAGGGCCAAAATAAATAAAAATTCACGTGATTTGGCAAATAATTTTAGCGAAAAAAGAAATTAAAAAGGTATCACTTCAACAATATGCCTGCATTAACCATTACTGAGTTAATAGATCTTCTGTGGACCACTACGGTCTGGGATGGGCTTTGCTCATTCCACTTTAAGGCAAAAGAAAGCAAATCATGGCATTCTTGCAAGGTGCAACTCAGTAAACTATTTTAGGCATGGCTGTCCTAAAAGGAGCAAGAGACTTCTCCATGAACAGATGTTCAGAGAAATTACAGATATTTATTTCAGACTATGATGATCTATGTAGGAACACGCTGTAATGAAATAAAATATGACTTATCACATAGTAATTCAGGGAAGAACGATTTGGCACGGCCACAGTTGGACAACATGGGGATTGCGCACCCAAACAAAAGAACACTCTTTAAGCAATGTAATGACTGCCCAGCACAAATCCACAATGAACACACACAATGGTAAGAGGCTCATACGAAGTAAAAACAGAAATAACAGTGGCCTTATTTTTCAAATGTTCTCAACTAACCTCTGAATAAAACAGTTAGGATGGCAATACGATATTACATTGGTTTAAACATAATATTCTATTCCAGTTTCTGGACTGCAACATTGCAATTACGATTAGCAAATAACAAATCAAAAGTCATGAGCAGAGTCAGTCCAACACTCCAGTAACAAAGAACTCTAGCTTATAAAACAAAGTAGCAGGCGTTTTGAAAGTAGCCCTTTTAGGCGAAGCTCGTTTCTATTCAGTGGTTGAGAATAACAATATACTTTTATGATGTTATGACTTACTTCTCTTTCACCGTCTCCAGCTTGAAGATATGAACTGTTTCAGTGTTACTGGAGGTAGAAAGAAACATGCCATCCATGCTGAACGCCAATGAGCAAATGCTGACACACCTATAAAAAACAGTAACAGTTATCTAGTGCACACTTTACACCCAGACAACACTAATTTATTCAGTCTATTTGATGTCAATAAACTCCACTCCCAATGTTTGATCCATGATGACACTGATAAAGATAATATTTGTATTTCTGGATGACGTATTGTTACTTGATAAGCTTTATGGGCATATTGAGAACCTGCTATAATACTTAAGGAGTGTTTTAAAAAATCTATATGCATAACATCATGTAAGACTCATATTAAAAACTGCTTTTGTAGCATAAATTATTGTTAACAATTTGTATATTCATATGGTGACCAGGACTCCCTTGACACTGTCTAGTCCATTTTCAAAGATGTTTAACAGAACTACTAAATAGTGGAGGACTACACTGTGTTAACAAGCACTGGGAAAGTCAACAAGTTGGGTGTTGGCTGCCAGCCTTTTGATTTTGTCAACAACTTATTTTACTTTTTCATTGTTTTTGCAAAACCTAATTTTTGGGAAGCTGCCTGGTCTTCACGACGATAGAAGAAAACATTTGCAAAAAATAATATATATTTTAATCTAAAAAGTTACACAATGCTATAGTATTCCCTGGCAATGAAGGGTACTACTTTATGTGTGGATGTGCTTCTTGTAAAAGAGTGGAATGCAGTCACTCACAGTCATGTTAACCACTAGTTGAAGTGGGTTGACCCTCTGTTGCATGGGGTAGAGGGCAGAAGAAAAATATGAATGAGAAGAAACCAATGGATGAAGGGTGTTGGTTGAAATATAATGAAAATGTAGATTTAATTTCAGTGAAACCAAAACATCTTGGCTAGTGACAAACCAAAACATTAATCAGTTGCACTATATTTCGCAACCCTATCTATGTAGGTGACTAGCACAGCACCTCTCCCCACTCTCGGACAACCCATTTGATAAGACCCGTTTAGGTTGACCCCTATGCGCCCTAGCTATACATAAATAATGGAGGAAGTGAGCACTCTAACCTGCTGCTATCAAATTTATGGGATGTCAATGCACAAAGGAGGAGACCAGAACGCTCCAACAGCGTGCAATCAAACAATTATACCGTTGTACTTACACATGTGCGGTAGCATGTGGAGGAGCATACCACTGAAAGGCAGTAAATGCTTGCAGGACTCTTCCTGGATAACAGTGGATGCAATCCAGAGGAGTGAGGAAAATAAATCTTATAATCTTATAACATTAAAGAAAACAAGTGCACATCAAGTGGGTGATGAACGTCTCCGCAGCCAGTTTAGCAGTAGAGGTGCTCCTCTATATCACAAGAGACATCTGATGAGAACAGTTGCATGGCTTTCATCCTGCTAAGGTTAAACTACAGGCATGTACCCAGCGTCACTGCTGCACTAGAAGACTGATTCCAAATGAAAGAGGTGAACACTGTGTTCTAATTATGTGAAACTCCGAAAGAATTGATTGGAAAGTGACACATTTTTCCTACCGAAAAATATGTAAGATAGCCTACGACCAGTTCATCATCCAAAAAATTACAGTCGCTATAAAAATGGTCTCATAGTCACTAGAAATACAGTCGCCAGTTTAACATTACGAGTGGCCAGTGGATTTCAAAACTTAGTGGAAAAACGAAAGGCCCAAATTTAGGTCCCAGATGTTGTGTGTCATTGGAACAAAAAACATGTAATGCTGAAAAGGACACTGGACTATAGCATTATATTTGTTATAAAGACAGTCTATCATAATTTTTGAGTGGCCCAATGGTAGCCAGATATGACAAGGATTTTACTTATATTACATATTTTACTAGGTAGAAAACAATGGGGAAAAATGTATTAGAATTTCATACAAGACTACAGGGGTTGCACTTAAACTGCTTGCTCTTTTTACTTGACCCTGGTAGAACACATGCCCATTCCAATAAAAAAAAACAGATTGGCTTTTAGGAAGGCAAGCAGCTAAGCTCAGAAATACAGAGAAAGGCTTGGGAAATAGTCATCCTGCTGAATTGGGACGTAGCTGATCTTTATGTTATTTGGTTTATTCTCAAACCAAAATAACAATAGTGCAAACAAATGACACCCAGGCATGGTTATAGCACAACAGCAAAAATCACACTCGACAATGTAATGTTCACGACAAATTCCAATGATTTGCATTCCTGTCCAAATGTGCAGTAATTATTGTCAGTTAGAAAGCTGGCACAGTAAAAGCTGTGCTGCTGAGTACATGTCTGGCTAAGAGTAGAAAACCACATATCCACAAAACCAATAACCACAGTAATCAGAAATGCAATTAAAATGTAGATGTCTATTAGAAGAGCCAAGGTTGGCAATCTCTTTAACAGCAAGTAACAAGTTGTACAAAAATAAGATTTGTAACTATCACCTGCCTTTAAAAGCCTGCAGTTCAAAACAGCAGCCAAGTAGGGCAAGGGTTTATTGGCAGTTAATTACTGAAATCCCTGGAAATCAATGGTTTCATGGCACTACAACGTTCAACACTTCAAAAGATGGAGGAGATTATTCAATATGTTGATAAATGGCACCAGTGAACTTTAATGTAACTGCATTAACATAATTCAAGGAAAGCCAGTTGAAAGAATAGGCAATTATTACCTCTTCACTCCTCGCCGGAACTCAAAGACTTTTTGTCCCTCTGGAATGGAAAACACCCTGATCACGGTTCCCTAGGAAGAAAGGAACCCATGTCATCTCAGATGTTAGCCATCCACAATATAAGAGCAGCCTGGTTCAACATTACTTAGTCATGGGACGTGGCGTAGCAAGGGCGCCACTTGCCTCAATGTCCCCACCAAGGGTTAAGTTGAAAACAAAAACATAGCTATGAAGAGAGTTAAATAGCATCTTCTAGAAGACAATCCAGACTTTAAAACTACCCACAATAATACTACGATCATAATACTCAGTGGTCAATTGTAACTAACATCTCTTACATTCCCATACAACATACCTGCTACAAGGATTCTCCACCAATAGTACTGTACAGCCAGAAAATCAGACATCATCAAATGAACATGCAAGGAACATCTGAAGAGATCTGTAAGACACTGCTTGGCAGTCGGAAGAGTTCAATCTGGTATACCCTGCAAGTCACAAACATCTATACACTGTGACTGCTTCTTTACATCTCACACTGAAACTTAGATGGGGGGGTAGTAAACATGCCCATCCCAGCAGATCTCTCCACTTCTCCCTCCCTCCCTCAAACCATGCCAGCTCAAGACCACAACTGTACACAAAATCTGAGATTGGACAACAAAATTCAGTAAACCGATTATAATCCTACAAAATACTACAAGGAGACCTGCAGAGCTGTTCAAGGCTGCCAGCACACTAAAACTGCATGTCTCTCACCCACACTTCATCATTCACCACACTGCTACGCGCTGCATCCCATGACACAATAACCACACCTCAGATGTCCTCACTCACGGCATAAAAACTTTAACATCAAGGGAAAAAAGACAACATGCTTACAACCACATTCCCTACATGGCGTAGCTTACTACAGATGTAGGTATTTAGGATTGTTGAAATCCTACGCTACTGTAGGTATTTAGGATT
Organism: Triturus cristatus; assembly: GCF_964204655.1. Lineage (NCBI taxonomy): Eukaryota > Metazoa > Chordata > Amphibia > Caudata > Salamandridae > Triturus > Triturus cristatus. Next base: position 1,053,239,092 of record NC_140593.1, read on the forward strand.
GTTGAAATCCTACGCTACTGCTCAATGCATATCTTTTATTTTTTTTTTTTTTTTTTCTGGGTATTTTTTTTTTTTTTTTTTTAAAACCTTTATTACAGAATGCAAAAGATATACAAAGATGGGCCTACAACCTTCAGGCCGGCCGCTAGCAAACAGTTGGAGCATAAAACACAGTTATTAAACACAAGCGGCAAGTGATAAAGGTCCCAGAAGTCGAAGGAAGCGTTGGCGGCCACACCGTCCGGACCCCCCAAATGGCGTTTCCATTTTTTATGAAAAACTACAAACAAATCCACAAGGCAGCAAAAGTCAAAGCAGCATTATGAGCTCCCCTGGGGAGGACCCTACCGATCCACAGGAATAGGGGGGGGTGGGGGGGGGAACGGGCCGGGACAGAAACAAAGTGAACACAATACCCAGAACCAAGGTAACAAGCAGACTAGGGAGACTGGGCCACTGCCAAATCAGGCGTCAGCGGCGGGGTACAAATCCCGCCACGATAGGAGTTCCAGGGGCCCCACACTTTCACCCATTTCCCAGGCTTACCTCTCGCCACATACACTACCTTCTCCCGAAACATACACCAATCCATGTTGTCCTTCCACACCGAGACCGTTGGTGACCTCTGGGAGCCCCACAATTGTGCTATGTCACGCTTGGCCACCATATATCCCAGAGTCACCCACCACGTCTGCGGCACCGTGTAATCAGTCGGCTCCCACACATTTAGCAGACATCTCCTAGCCTCGGGAAACAGTGTCACATGCGTGACCGCTTGCAACACCGCATGTACACCACGCCAGAATCGCGCCACCTCCGGACATTCCCACAAAGTATGGAAGAAGGTCCCTAACAAACCACACCCACGCTTACACGGCCCATCCACGGCATATCCCATACGCATCAGACCCGGCCCCGTAACGTAGACCCTGTGGAGTATTTTTAGCTGGACGAAACGAAGGCGGGCCGGTATGGCCACCTCTTTCGGGGAGGCCACCGCAGACACCCAGTCCTCGTCATCCAGCTCCAATCCATCGGCAACCCATGCCTCACGAAGGCTAGTCAGCAGTCCCGAGCGATCGTTGATGAGCTTTTTATAAATCAATGAGATAGTGCCATCCGGTACATGCCCATCTAGCACTCTATCTTCCAGAGGGGAGCACTCCGGGATGGACGCCACATCCGGGAATACAGAACACAGCGCGTGACGAACCTGTACATACCGAAAGTACTCCCTGTCCTGCAACTGGAATTCCGTCTGCAGCACATCGAACGTTTTGAATCCCCCCCTCGTCCAGAGATCGCCCACCCTGCTGATGCCTATCGTGTCCCACTTCTCAAAGCCTTTCGAGGTCCACAAGCAGCCCAATCGCTCAGATGCATACAGTGGCGTCGCCCGGGTCAACCGATCCTTCCACCTCATCGCCAAGTTTGCCGCGTGCCACACCCGTACCGCGACCCGCGTAGGACCCGTCAGACGTGCGTCGAGCGATCTAGAGTAGAGCGCACGATTATAGTCGCCACCCGGCAGTAACAATTTGTCCATTTCAAAAGCCGGGTTAAGGGCGGGCCCATAAAGGCCGTGGTTTATCGCAGCCAGCTGGGAGGCCCAGTAATACCGTTTGATGTCTGGGAGGGCGACCCCCCCGTCATACCACGGGAGCGTCAGCTTCGCGAGGGCGATACGCGGCTTCCCATCCCAAAACAGGTGGCGCTGCAGACCCTCCACCTCCCGAAAGTAGCGCGCCGGGACGACGTCCATCGTGTTTTGTAAAGCGTATAAGAAACGTGGCAACTACATCATCTTAAACAGTGCCGCACGGCCGAGCGGCGAAAGCGATAAGCGCCTCCAACGCGCCACATCCTCCTTCAGGCGCTGGGGGGGGGGGGGGAGTAAATTCTGTTTATATCGGGCCGCAGCGTCCAGGGTAATAAAGATACCCAGGTACTTAAATCCCTGCGGAGCAACCTGGATAGGACAACCCCGCGGAAGGATAGGTGCCTCCCCCGAGAGGACATACACGCAGGATTTAGCCCAGTTGATGACTAAGCCGGAGTTGCGGCCAAATGAACGCAACACATCCACTAACACAATCAGTGATTCACGCGGGGAAGCAAGGTACAAAAGAATATCGTCTGCGTGAAGGGAGACGCGATCCTCATACTCGGGGGTCCATCGGAGACCACGAATCGAAGGGTGCCACCGCAGCCACTCCGCCAGGGGCTCCAAGGCAAGAGCAAAGAGGAGCGGCGACAGCGGGCAGCCCTGCCGCGTGCCCCTGCCCAGTTCAAAAGGAGCCGATACTCTACCATTAACCGCCACCTGCGCCAGCGGTCCAGAATACAACAATTTCACCCAGCCAATGAATCCCGGGCCAGACCCAAACTTAGCCAGCGTCGCCCAAATATATGGCCACTCAAGCGTGTCGAACGCCATAGTGGCGTCCAAGGACGCCAAAATGGCTGGCTCTCGTATGAATGGGACCCTCGCGAGCACCCCATGCAGACGCCGCAGGTTGAGCGCGGTGTTGCGATGAGGGATAAAGCCGGACTGGTCCTGATGGATCAGATCGCACACCACGCTAACCAGCCGATTAGCCAGCACCTTGGCGAGAATTTTCGGCTCCGCATTCAACAGCGAAATGGGCCTGTAAGACGTGACCCGATCCCGCGGCCTCCCCTCCTTATGAATAACCACAATAGTGGCAAGATGCTGGTCCAGCGGGAGGGAACCCGCCAACCGGGCCGCGAGGAACATATCACGGAGATGCGGAGCCAGCGTATCCGGTCGTAATTTGTACAATTCGATGGGAAGGCCATTAGGACCCATGGCCTTGCCAGAGGCGACCGAACGTATGGCGAGGGCAATCTCCTCAGATGTCGGAGCCGCGTCCAACAACAATTTATCCTCCTCCGAAAGGGAAGGCAGCGCAATGTCTTTAAGCAGGTCATGGGAATCCTCTTCCGAGCGGGAAGATACCGGGGAATACACCCCACGGAAATACTCCGCGAAACAATCAACAATCTCCTCCGGCTCAGTGACACACACACCATCCAGTCTCTCAATCGACGGGACAACTCGACCTCTCCTTTTTATCCAGCCACGCAATCAGTTTACCAGCCTTATCACCCACATCATACAGTCGCCCCTGTTGCTCTCTACTCAGGCCCCTGGCTGCCTCCGTGACTAGGGCCCTGTAGTCCGCCTGTTTGAGTCTGAGAGCATGCAGTTTGTCGTCCGTGACCCCACACTCGTCCGTGACCCCACACTCCAGATCACCCTCCAACTCAGTTATCTCAGATTCGATACGGGTCACCTCCTCCCGCTCGCGCCTCCGGGAATGGGAAATGAGGGATAGGGCCTCCCCCCGGAGTACCGTCTTAAACGCCTCCCACAAAGAAACAGCAGACGACACAGACCCCACATTGTCTTCAAAATATCGCTCAAGAGATTTAACCAAATCTGCGCGAATTGTGGGGTCACGCAGGTACCAGGGGTTGATCGGACCACCCTCCCCTCCCCCCTCGGGACAATGTCGAAGTGCAACAGGAGCGGGGAGTGATCTGAAATACCCCGAGCCAGATGTCGCACCTCCCCAACCCTCCCCGCCTGTGCTGCTGGCATCAGAACATAATCAAGCCTCGAAAGACTGCCATGAGCCCTGGAATGAAAGGTGTATTGTATCTGCGTAGGGTGTTTCAGCCGCCAACAATCCACCAGCCCCAGGGTATCCAAGAGGCCAGATAACCAAGCTTGGGCGCGGGGGAGATCCCTGGGCGGGTGACGATGCTCAGTTCCGGAAATTACAGCGTTAAAATCCCCCCCAACCACTAGAATCCCCTCCGGCAGGCCAAGAAGAAGGCGCCCCAAATCAGCGAAAGTAGTTGTCTGCAACCCTGGCGGGACATAAACAGAAACCAAAACAATCACTTTACCCTCCAGTCTACCCACCAGAGCCGTATATCGTCCCCTATCATCATGGAGCACCTCATCAACCTCCAACGGGAGCGAGGTTTTAACCATAATGCCCACACCCCTCGAACCAGATGTGAAGCCCGAGTGAGCTACAAGGCGATAGCCCCGTCTGTTCATGGCACGAAAGGAATTTCCAATGAGGTGTGTTTCCTGCAGAAATACTATATCGGGTGAAATCCGTTTTAAGAACTGCAGGACCACCCCCCGTTTTATCCTGTCCCCCAGTCCATTAACATTCCAGGACAAAAGGCTCAGTCCCCTACCCCCCATCATAGCCAAAACCGATCAGTCTCCCCCCAGAGAGCACTTTAGAGATAGCACAACAATACTTCTGCCTTGTGGTACAAATAAACAATACCCAACCCCAACCCCACATCCCAAACAAAACTCCCCCCTCCCTGCACCCCTGCATGAGCCCAAACAGCCCCCCCAACTTGCAGTGTGCCTGTCGCCCCTGTGTAAACTAAACTACAAAGACCCCCTAGAGGAGGAAAGAGAACCCCCTCGAGACACAGCACAACCTCCAATGGAGGGGGAACAAGACACAACATTCAAGAGACCCTAAGCTTGGCCGAAAAGTGGCATCATCAGGAATGAGCCCCAGTGTCAATACCTCATACCCGGTCCGGTGGGTACTCTCCTCCCGCTGCCCCCATCCCATCCCGATTATGTCCCCCAGACAAAGTGTCCAACCAGTCCCCGGCCGTCTCAGGATGGTCAAAAAAGTGAGTGCGACCATCAGCCTCCACACGCAGCCTGGCCGGGAAAAGCATTGCGTATTTTAAGTTCATGTGTCGAAGCCGCCGCTTGACGCCCATGAAACTCAGTCTCTGCTTCTGGACCGCCTGCGTGAAATCAGGATAAAAGTTCACCTCCATGTTCTCCAGCTTAAGCGGCCCTTGCAATCTGGAAGCTTGCAAAATCGCATCCCTGTCCCGAAAGTTGAAGATACGGGCAATGAGAGGCCGCGGGGGAGCTCCGACCTTCGGTCTGCTGCCAGGAACTCTATGGGCCCTCTCCACCGCAAAGAATTTACTCAGTCCTCGAGGCTGGAGATGGGTAGAAATCAGGTCCTCCACAAAGAGATCCGCCGCCGAATCCTCCCGTCCCTCAGGCACTCCGATAATGCGAACGTTATTCCTCCGGGCCCTGCTCTTGGAGTCCTCCAGGCGCCGATCCGTGAGCGCACTCGCCTGCCGGAGCCGGCGCACCTCCGTCTGGAGGGCCGCTACCTCAGTCGTGAGGCCCGACGCGGTATGGGCCAAAGAGTCAACCCGGTCATTTGTCTTAGATAGATCTGCTCTAACAAGGTTGACATCAATGAGGACCGCATCGAGTTTGTGCGCCAAGGTGTCGAATTGTTGGCCCACTGAGGTCTTCATCTCAGCAATGGTGCCCATGACGTCCTGCAAAGTCAGATCCGTAGGCAAATCCGGGGCATCCGGCGGGCACTCGGAAGACTTATGAGATCCGCCGGGAGACCCCTTCGGGAGGGTGTAGCGATCCATGATGTTGACTTGAAGTGCGGTGCCACGCCGGGTCGATTTGGCCTTCAGCCGATCTCCATCCTGCTTCGTGGCCATCGTCGTGTATCTCGCACCCTCACTAGTCACGCAGTGGAGAGTAGGCAATCAAGGCCGAGAGCCCCGGAGGTCACCTCAGGAAGGCGGAGCGGGTCCCCGCAGACAGGCAGGCAGGGTCCCCCAGCGAGGCCACCACCACACAAAGAAGCGCCGTAATCCCACTCGCGATGACGGCAAGGGGACTCGAAAGTGAAAGTGTGGGGTACGCGACTCGCCAGGCTCGTCCTGCCGTTGTTATTCACTTCTCCACTGGATCACCCCCAAACTCGAGTCCGGGGTCAGGAGAGAAGCAGGCCGCAAACTTCAGTCGATGCTCACCCCGGCACCCGGGGTCCGATTCAAAAACGGAAAACGGGTACCACCTCGGCTCAGGTTCACCGACACAGTCCCCTCAACCGATTCAGGATGAAGACAGGATAAACGTAGGAGGTTGCGGAGGTCCTCGGGAGCCTCGCACCTACGCGGCCATCTTGGTTGCGCGCTAGGCTCCTCCGCCTGCATATCTTTTATAGAACGTTTCTGCAACATATAGACAGCCCAAGGATTTTGCAAATTATGTAAGATCCATATGCCTTTGCTGGAAACAAATAGAAAATTTTTGGTTTTCTGCTGCATGATTTCAAATGAGTCACATTTTGTAAAATAATCAAAAGCATTCTTTTAAACTTCACAAGATAATTCATGCTTATGTTGGCTTTTTCTGGGGGAACACCTTCAATTTCTATGTGCTGTTGAGCCAGGACTCTTTTTGAAGCCAGAAGGAAAATGTCGTCATAGTGCATTTGATTAGGTGTGTTGTGAACGTGGCCCTTGTCAGAAAATTAAATTATTCTAAAACTTCCAAATACCACATTCGCACGGACTACATAGAACCTTGGGAGGCAAGCATGGATTCTCAGTCTACCAAATATGTTATGAAACCAGGGAGAGTTTAACATGCAATGAGTAAAGTATGAGGGAATGTTTTTCAGCAATGCTACAAACAGCCCAAAGTGTTCGGGACTGGGTATGAACATATGACAGCCTCGTCATGGCATTAAAGCAGCATTGCAGAGTCTAATTAAGACTCTGGAAATATGACATTGTCTGGGGTTTGTGCAACAGAACCCCATTTAAATGTTCTGCCAATTTGTGGCAGAAATCTATTCTTTTCCCGTTTGAACCAGTCCATCAGTTGGTTAAATGTTACTGATAAATGTTCCTGTATAACCCAGCTGCATTGTTGCCTGCAGAAGCATTTTGGGGCCTATCTTGTCCATTCTGCCTGTGGAGAATCTTCACAATAGCAAATCTTCCTCAAATTCAGGAACTACAGTGACAGTCTTGTAGTTCTCCATGCCGGTAGGGTGCTGGCTCCATCTCTGCACCGGAAACACCACTGTGACGTCACTGGAGTCATAAAGCACCCCACTTGTGCCTGAACATCCTTTTTCAACACATTTTTTCCGTGCCTTTAAGACCAACAGGATGAGATTGACATCTTATCAGCAAGGTGTAGTGGAAAATCTAAACTTCGACTTTTTTATAATGATTCTAGTAGGAAAACCGGTTTCAGTAAGAGGAGGTGGGTGGGTTCAGTGAGGAATCTACAGTTAGGTAGAGTACTCGAGAAAGACAGTTACCAAAGGTGCGTAACTTTTCTTCTGATGGATACTTCTACCTTCAGATTCCTCACAGTTTGAATAGATTCCCTAAGCAATACCAATGCGATAGATGGGGGAACTTGAAGAAGTGGTTAAGCCGATAGGTCATGGAGGATACTGAGCACGCGATGTCCTTACCTCCGCACTCTAGTGTTTTGCACAGTTATGAAGGGAAGCCGGAGAAGCCGCTTTGCAGTTCTGACACAAGGACTCACCATGCCAGAGCTCCAGTTAAAGATTTCGTCCAAGTTAAATGAGCTTGGATGCCTTCTGGAGGTCCTCTACGTGCCTAGGTATAAAATCTTATTTCACAATACGATCCACATGAACAACGTCCTCTTTTGGACAGCTTCTTTGCCCTTCATCTTGCCAGAGTCCCTGATGAAGAGGAGGTCATCAAATTGAAAATCCTCGGTACGTTCACTATAAAAACTGGCCATCTCCTTAGGATCTCGCCTGCGGTGCCTCCTCTTCTCCTTAGTGGGATGTGGAGGCGGGGAGAAGGTAGCTAAGGTGATGGACTGCCCCAAGTGAAAGGGTGTGACCAACTTTGGCAGGAAAGCAGCAATGGTTCCAAGGGCCATCTTTTTGGGAAAAGGGACATAAAGGGAGGCCAATGCTCAATGCCTGAAACTCACTGACAAGTCTAGAGGACATAATCGCAATTAAGGAAACTGTTTTAAAGTAAGCAATAACAACTGGATTAAAAGGGTGAACACATTAAAAACATAAGCACCAGATTAAGATCCCATTAAGGCATAATGAATGGAGAAGTGGGAATCCTAATGATAAAACCCTTCAGAAACTTCATAACTATAGGGGACTTGAACAGGGAAGGCAGGTTGGGAAGACACAGAAGAGCCAACAACGTGGATAAATTGCAATTCTAGATACCCACTGCACTACCCTGCTGAGCTAATGACAGAGCGACCCATAGGATATCCGATAAGTGTACCTTGAGAAGATACAGAAAGTGCTTGAACACCACTTGACAAACTTACTCCATCTTCCAGAGTACACCATTTTGGTGGTATGTTTGCAGACAATAAAAATAAAATCCACCATTTCAGGAGGCAGATGAAAAGCATTCATGTGTCCCTGCTCAATCTCCAGGCATAAAGGTGGTGACTCTGGAGGTAGAGGTGCAGCACCTGCCCATCCGACAGAGAGGCGTTCTACCCTGTAAGGATCAGAGCAGGTGACGCAGAAATGTGCACTGGGCCTGAAAGCCACACTCTTCTCAGCCACTCCATGGCTTTTGCACCCAAGACCAGAGTCATATTGCTTCTCTACAGAGAAGAAGTGACCCCGCTCGTACCTGCTTGCTGACATACCATCATGGATGTGTTTTCTGGCAAGCTCTGGGTGGTCTGGCCGCGAAGGGATGTCTGCTCCACCAGATTATTATGTAACATCTGCTTCTCTGAAGACTAAATTCCTCTGATCTCCGGCTTTTCCAGATGAACTACCCAATCTAGAGTGTAAGGAGCCATTACCACGGTGGTCTCTGCTGGCAGAGGTTGAAAGGACATCTCTTGAACTAGGTTCTCATTCACACTCCACAATGTCAAACCTGCAATAGCTTCCACCGAGATTACTATGGAATGCAAGAGAGAAGATAATGTTTATTTTGCTTGATTAGTTAAAATCTTTGCAAATACATAACAATACAAATTCCCATTATACACAAATTACTACATTTAAAGACCATTAAAAAGGATTGTCAATAAAATATTCCCAATTTGTGCAATCAGCTGTTTTAAAAGCAGTACTCATAAGTTCTTGTATTTCAGGTAGTGCAGAACTGACAATGACCATCATTAATTCCCAAGCCGCATGGCACAGCTTGGCCAGGTCCATTAATCATGTTAGAAGCTTGGTAATAAAAAGTGCGAGTGCAACTAAAGGAAGATATTTTACATATGAGAAGCATTTTCTTAACCTTTGAGCAATAAGTAAAGTTTTTTTTTTGGAAGCTCCCTCCAGGGGCCCTTGTACTCTTGTCTTTAACTTATTTCTGATAACGACAGGTTTTTAAGTCTCTTGGTTACCGTTGCAAATAATTTTGTTAGCCACCAGTTAAGCTGGGTGTCAACGGAGTTGAAGCAAAGCTTCACTGCCTGCCTACAGGACCGGATGCCGTAATACCTGAAAAAGGGACGTAACAAGGTGCATCTTATATCCTTTAAGTTGGGAGAGTTACAAATTACATGACTAATGTCCTCCTTTCCACTTCCGCATAGACAAGTCGGAGTACCTCCTTTCCTTTCCCATGGTGGAAGACTGGGTTTAATCGCAATGACCCCCAAACACAGCCGTAGGAAGTTTTCCTTCGTTCTTATCTTGATTCCTGGACTCAAGTAGGCTTGGGGTGTGGGCCTTACATAGTCGCTGAGCACTATCAAGCCGTGTGCCTTTTTAGTAAGAATCGCTTTGTCTTCTAAAACAGATATCATAGATGTTGTTGTTTTCACTGCTTTTTTGAATGAAAGATGATCTGTTGGAGCGGCCCAGAGTTCAGACAGGCCCAATAACTCAATAGAGTCAAGCAGGTAGTCCCTGGCTGAGCATTTTTCTTGATGAAGGAAGGCGTTCCAGAGATCCAGCCTCAGCACCTCGGATTTTATGCCAACTTTTAACATAAGCACTCCTTCTTTCCACCGTTTGTCTATGGAGTGCAAGAGATTTCTACCATGTTGCAAACACTGCCTGCGGAGAAACCAACGGAGATCCCTTGTTTACCAGTGTGCATAAGTGACCAGGAGGACGCGGGAAGCTAGTAGACCTAGCAGGCGTAAGACCATCGGGAATAGAAAGCACGCTTTCATCGGGAATAGAAAGCGTGCTCCTGAATAACCCTTATCCTCCGAGGAGGGGGAAAGACTCAACATTGAGCCAGTAGTGCCAATATGAACAGCATTTGCTGCAAGGGCCACAAGTGAGTATCAGGTATGTTGATAGAAAAGCCCAGGTAATACAGTAATGACGCTGTAAACTGCAGTTGGCATCAACTCTGGAGACTTGACTTTCAGGAGCCAGTGGTCTAAATACAGAAACATTGGGTTTCCTGATCTTCTGACCCACGCATCAACTTTGTGAACATTCATGCAGCAGAAGCATCCCCTCCAACAAGCACCACCTGCTGGACAAGAGGGGACTAGGGTTTCTTCCTTGCTATGGTTGGGGAAGAAGAAGAGGAGGAAAAAGATGCAAGAGGTAAGGCTCAGCCTCTACCCTTGAAAGTGTGTAGTGCCTGCACTCCTGTATTCAATGCTAATCTATTTTTTAAAGGGTATATAAATCAATCTTAACAATTATCTGCGTGCTGTCATGTGAAAGGGTTTCAGCCCTAACCCTATCTGTGTAACAAAACGTAAAGAGGTGTGGTGTGATCCATACCTGCATGACGCACAGCAATCATACTCAACAGAGTTTCAAAAAAGTAATGATTCTTTTACTCAACAATTCTTCATAGAGTAATATCAATCTTTAGTTTTCATAGTAAAACACATCATTTATACACGTATTTCTTAGACATACGTAATGGGTACAGCGGGATTCATAAGTTTAAATGTCTCCTCAACAAATGCTGTACATAAACCAATATAATTTCTTCTATTTGAAAAATCCACCAAAATTTTTAACATCTATCCCAATGCATTTCGGGTTGTCAGCCCTTCTTCAGGGGATTCAGTTCATGTGCTTCATTCAACAGTTCCGCATATGTAACACTACAAAAAAATTGAAACAATATTGCTTAATTCACATGTATTTTTAGGATTTGCACTCTTAACTGACAATGTGTTCAAGCGCTTAAGGTCCAGTGTATTAATAAAGAAAGCGAAAAGAGGAAAATGTGTGCGATAGTCAAGTCGACGTGACCCTTCTTAGTGGACACCCGAGGGTGAAGCGCAAACCCATATCGGATTTGCCTTTAAGTGAACAACAAAAATGTCTGTTTAACGTACTCACTGTCACGAGTCCAATAGTGTTTCTATGCAACATTATCAAGAGGTGACCCTCGACTGAAAAAAATAGAGGAATCCTATTAATGCTTAAACGACTGCGTGTCAACACTAGTTGTCAGGGGAAAACTAATAAAGGCTTACCCTTCGATGGGCTGTATGTAATCCTATCCAGGAGTCTGTGAGAGTAAGGAAAGCTACATTAGTTACGGTGCAGGTCCGACGCACGGTCGGTTAGTTCACCATGATACAACGGAAGTGGCTTACCGGTCAAAGGTCAGAGGACACGTAACGTTGGAATCTTGATGCGTGCATGACAGCAACGCGTCGTCATTGGGAGGCGTAAAAGGGCTGTTTTTATACGTATCGTGTATTTGAAAAAACTTTATTGAGTCCCGGGAAAAACATTAGGTGAAGGACAGTATCCCTTGTCTAGTGCGCATTTGAGAATTACGTATTCTACTAGTACTTCGACTTTCTACAAAGGACGATGTCCGTGTCTATCAGCTGCTTGATGTGTTTCAGAAAAAAGTAAAACGAAATAATATTTCTAAATGAACCCATCTGGTGTTTCGAAACGAGTGCAAATCCTTTACAAAACATCAACAACATTCTATGATTGACGGGAGAGCATGCCTCTACTCAAGAAACATAGAGAATGTTAATTTGCATACATTATAAGAAACAAGAAAATTCAATCTGATCATTGAGCCCCCCGGGGATCAGAGTGCCCAATTTTTTAATCCAAAATGTTTCTTTTCTTGCTAACGTATTATGAATGTCAGTGCAATTTGTGGTGTTAAGTTTCTCCAAGATGGTGAAGCGTAATTGTGGTATGGTGTGTCCTATGTTTATCCAATGTGTAGCCAGACAGGATTTCAAATTTTTATTTCGAATTGTACTCTTGTGTTCTATGATCCTCGTTTTTATCTTCCTTGATGTTCTGCCTACGTATACGAGTCCACATGGACATCTTATCGCGTATATCACTGTTTCAGTATTACAATCAGACGAGTGTTGCAAAGAAATCTTTTCTCCTGTCTGGGGGTGGTTAAAAATCTGTCCCACTATTACATTTCCACATTGGCCACAGTTATAACATTTTTGCATTCCTTTGTGTTTGACTCGTGGATTGGTAGGTTTAAATTTCAAGATTTCTCTTAGGTTGTTCGACCTTGTGTGTGCGAATATCGGCGGGCCTTGAAACAAGTTGGCAAAGTCAGGTTCTGTTGTGACAAGTTCCCAATGTTTATTGATGATTTTCTTGATGTGAGGTGCCTGGGAGGAGTATCTTAAAACATATACTTCACGTTGTGATTTTGTTTTCTCTGCTGGAAGTAGTAAATCTTCTCTTCTTTTGTTGCGAATTTTTTTCTCTGCTTCATCCAGAATGTCGTCTGGGTATCCTCTTTCTTTGTACCTTTCCTTTTGTTCCTTAATCAATTGTGTACTTTCTGCTTCATTGGATGTAATCCTTTTTATCCTGATGAATTGTGAAATAGGTAAGTGCTTTTTCAACGAGAATGGATGTCCGCTTGAGAAATGCAATGCATTATTAACATCCGTTGGTTTTCTGTAAACCGAGGTTTGTATGCCCTCCTGAGTTTTGCGAATTTCTATATCCAAGAAATGTATTTTTTCGGATTGTATGTCATATGTGAATTGTATTCTGGGATTGCAAAGATTTAACTGTTGTATGTTGGTTTCAAGAGCTTGTTGTGATCCTTTCCAAAGACATAAAATGTCATCAATATATCTCAAGAATAATATTGTGTGTTGTTGCCATGATGGGTTTTGAAGAATATGAAGGGATTCAAAGTGCGCCATGAAGGTATTCGCGTAAGCTGGTGCTCCGGGAAATCCCATCGATGTTCCTGTCCTTTGTAAATAGTATTCATCTTGCCAAACAAAGTAGCTGTGATACAGCGAAAAATGTAGAAGTTCAAGTAGAAACACGCTCAAATCCCGTTCTGTGGGAGAATCTAGAAGTCGCCATTCGATGGCTTCTAATCCCTCATTGTGAGGTATTGAAGTATAAAGTGCTACCACATCTATTGTGCACAATAAGAAATCTTCGTTCAAAAGATGATTTGCTGTTCTCAGTTTTAAAAGGCAGTCCGTGGTGTCTTTTACATAAGTAGTCCATGATTGTACCAGTGGTTGAAGGTGGTAATCTAAGAACTGTCCGATTGGTTCATGGATGGATCCACACCCTGCCACAATAGGTCGAAAGGGTGGGTTCTCCAGATTCTTGTGTATTTTAGGGAGCATATAAATATGCGGTGTCTTCGGAGTAGGGACTGATAAGAATCTTCTGGTGTTTTCAGAAATCACAGCATTATCACAGGCTTTCTGTAACAAAGTACTTAATATTTCCTGAAAAGTTTTGATCGGGTTTCCTTGTAGGTGAATGTAAGTATATTCATCCTTTACATGTTCATCCACTTTTTGTTTGTAGAATACAGAATCTAAGATGACTAGGGCTCCGCCTTTATCTGCTGGTTGACAGATGATATGTTCGTCTTGTCGCAAAGCATTCAGTATACGTGAATCTTTCGATGTGAGATTGGAATATTGTGATCTTTTGTATTTGATCCGAGTGAATTCTTTTTTCACTAGTAATTCAAAATTATCCAACGTTTTGTGTGATGTAGGAGCCATGAATTTGCTTTTAGGTTTGAAACGTTCAATTGTAGGTTCAGTTGCATCAAGTCTATTTTGGGAGAAAAACCATTTCAACCTTAATTTTCGCATGAACTTAAAAAACGAAATTTCTGTTTCCAAAGAATTAGATGAATATGTGGGAACGAATGATTTCCCTTTGTTCAAAACTTGTAGTTGTTCTGAGTTCAACTTTTTTTTGGAAATGTTGACTACTAGCGAATTCATTTCCTGGGGTTCCTTTGAGGTCTTCCTGATTCCACGGTTTTTTTTGACTTGTCCCCTACGGGTGTGGTATCTTGGGTTGTGATATTTTTGTCTGGGGGAAGATTGGAAGATTGACCTTCTGCCAAAAAAGACGGTTTATTTCCTGAAGTTGAGGGCATGGATTCATTGGAGACTTCTGAATGTTCTGTTCGTGCCTTTGCTGGCGGGCGTCGTGTGGAAATGTCCTGATCATCTACTACACTCTCTTCGGATGAAGTGTTTCCTGGTTTCCTGGAAAAACGTTTTTGGGCATATGTTTCGGCCCATGTATAAACTTCGTCCAATTTATAATCGATCGTGTCTCTTCTGAATTTTCGAATCTTCCTTTCATGTACTTCTCGTGCATAATTGTCTAGGCGACCATTAATATCTTCAAGGACTTTCTTCCAATTTTCTTGTTCCATTTGTACCTGTATTTCTTCTTTAAGTCTGTTGATGTCGTCTGTCAGTTCCGTAAGGATTGTTGAGATTTCTTCGACAATAAGAAGAATCAAATCTAATGAACATTTGTTCAATATTGCGTACCATTTAAGCATAAATGTTTTATTGAATTTGAAAAGCATAGGTTTCAAAGCTATGCGTAGTCCTCTTGGTATTCTTTTGACTTTGTGGTATTCAATCAATGTGGTAGCATGGAGTCGTTGGTTAATCTCCTTCTTTAGAGTGTATTCTAGTTGTTTCAGTAATTGAGTTGTAGTGTTAGTGGAGGAACTGAATGTGCGGGCTTCTTGTACCAAAGAGTATATTGATTCTGCTTCATCCGTTGTATAAGCTTTAGTATCTGCTTGGTTGGTGGTAATGTCGGCTATATCTTTAAAGGACATGGTTAATTCGTGGGTGCTGGTACTAAAAGGGCTTAGAGTAAGAACAATGAAAGTGTGTAGTGCCTGCACTCCTGTATTCAATGCTAATCTATTTTTTAAAGGGTATATAAATCAATCTTAACAATTATCTGCGTGCTGTCATGTGAAAGGGTTTCAGCCCTAACCCTATCTGTGTAACAAAACGTAAAGAGGTGTGGTGTGATCCATACCTGCATGACGCACAGCAATCATACTCAACAGAGTTTCAAAAAAGTAATGATTCTTTTACTCAACAATTCTTCATAGAGTAATATCAATCTTTAGTTTTCATAGTAAAACACATCATTTATACACGTATTTCTTAGACATACGTAATGGGTACAGCGGGATTCATAAGTTTAAATGTCTCCTCAACAAATGCTGTACATAAACCAATATAATTTCTTCTATTTGAAAAATCCACCAAAATTTTTAACATCTATCCCAATGCATTTCGGGTTGTCAGCCCTTCTTCAGGGGATTCAGTTCATGTGCTTCATTCAACAGTTCCTCTACCCTTGCCATGACCCCAGTACTACCAGAATAAAGTTTTCTGTTGCTATTGTTGCTGCTGCTGGCCTTGCTGACAACTACAAAAGGAGAAACATCTGGAAAACCTGTGAAATGTATACTTGTCTGTAAACGAATTGCCCGGTTTGGAGTCGAAGAGTCCTATTAATGTCCTTAACTGTCCTTGAAACTCTGAAAGGGCTAAGTCTGCATATTCCACCGAACAGCCATGAACCATCAACAGGGAGGTCCATTAGAGTTGCTTTAGCGCGGCTGGAGAAACCTAAGGTTGTGCAAGGACATAGGAAGCCTTTCTGTCATGGAAGTATCCATCGCACGGGCTATGGAATCAGCAGTGTCGAGGCCAGACGTATCCCTATTTTTTTTTTTTGAAGGATCCTAACCCACTATTCAAACAAGTGGCATACTTCATCATTAAGGTCTCACCCAGCATCTCATACGTATCTGGTCGAATCCACGCTTATTTAACTGTTTAAAAATGCCTGCAGGTATTCCTACTCTTTCAAGTTTTATTAGGGAGAACCCTTGGTAAAGTTAAAAATATAAAAGTAGAAGATCTACATGTTTCAGTGGTAAACGTATTGCCACTTAGGTCAGACGGCTTTCTTCAGGACCAATAAATTATAAAGATCCCTAGTTCAGATTATTTCAGAGAATAAGCAATTATTGAGATACAAGAGATTATTGGTAATACCAGTGTCATTTGGGTGCTACGCAAAATGAAGGTAACATGAAGATGAGCTGAAAACGCAGCGTACGTACTATTCCTCAACCAGTTTAAACATTCCTAAAACTCATGGTGCACAAAGGAGCTGTCCTTCTTAACACCCATTTGCCGATGATGTGATGACAAGAGTCTTGTGCCATCACAGAGTCAGGGTGGAGCACTCTTAGACCTCATAAATAAATATGTAAAAAAGACCTGCAGCACAAAGAGTGGTGACATGGCAAGCTTCATGAGAGGCCAGAAAATGAACAGTTGGAAGAAACTGCAAAAAGCAATGCAGCCCAATGGAAAATAGTTTTTCTTCTAAGAACATTTCCCAAGTAGGAACTAAAAAAAAGCTCATTCTAGAAAGAAAAACGCATACGGAGGATGCCATTGCTCAATGCATGGAGTAAAGTAAAACAAGGACAAAGTAGGGAAGTGCACAATAGAAAAATAGGAAAATCTCTGCCACAGAATATAGCCACAGAGACCTTGCCAGCGATGTATTCTGAATCAAAGTAGAAAATTAAATATTCATAAACACAGTCAATGACCTAGAGCACCAGTCCCACTATAATAATGTGGAACTTTTAAGAAACTGCACATTGAGGTGAATATTAAAAACAGTTCTTTCATTTCAAAATAGCTGTACATAGAGTCAGTCAATCCTTTGACAATGTGAGCCAGTGCAAGGTTCCAAAGCTAGTGTGATCTGGTCCCAGGATTTCAAGTGTAGGACTAGCCAAGCCACCGACTTTTGCAGAAAATGTATTGAAGAGAAATATCTGAGCTACTAGGTATAGCTAGTTCATGTAGTCCAAATGAGAGAGCACAAGAGAGACTGCAGCTAGAACTCTGACTCAACAAGGAATACTGAAAGGGTGGGTAATTAAGAAGTTAAATAGGTGTTTCTGATTTATGAAAAGTGGGGAAGAAGTCATAGAATAGTCTTTTTTTTTTAAATGACCAACTTCGCAAGACCAAGCCAGGATTGGACAAGGCATTAAGCTAAGTTTTTTTAGTTAAACAAGCGTTTTCAATGCAATAGGTTCTGCATTGTTGGAAGTTAGAGCAATTGGTGTAGTTAATCCACTTAAGAAAGAGATGCTGTACTTTTAGAAGCGTTGCTTGTGCATGGTCAGCTAAAATAAGAGTTGATCTGCCCTCCCTTTACTGTGTTGCCCCCGATTCCTGACGGGCTTGACTTTTATTTTGTTAAAGGACTGCAAAAGGCAACTGAGCCCCTGCGCAGGGTGTGTAATGCGTGGGCACCTACTAAGGGGACTGGTGTTTGATACTGGCAAGTGTAAGTAAATACAAGAACCCAGGCCACCCCCTTTCATCAGTAGAAAGCAAACAGGTACAACAGCATTGTGGGTTAATGCTCCAGCTGCTGACACCTATGAGAAACCTGCTGATGAATGGTGTGAATTTGTGTCGGGCCTCTATATCGTTTTTATTATTTTTCTGAGATTGTTAAACTAGACTTTCAGACTGTTGAATAATACCGGTTACATTTTACACATACATTGCCTTTCGATTCAGTGCCTGGAAAAGGAGGGCTGGGAAGCTAACATCAGACTTAGAAAATGTGCTCACAACAACCCATTTTGTATTGAGTGAATGTAGCAAGTTATTCCAGCCATTTCCAAGTGGATTTGGGGGGCACATTTTATACGTTTGTAGCAGAAAACGTGTGTGTTCCCCAAGGGCAGTTTGCCAGACTGGGCAGCCCATGCTCCACTCCTAAAAGCAGCTCGCTGGCCCTCTGCAAGGGGGTTTTTCCTGTGCCCTGCAGTGCCAGTCCAGCCTTGCATCTGGAGCATGTAGCCTTTGCAAGCACATTAGAAAGATACGGACTGACGAGACACAACTCAGATGTTTACAACCATTTTACAGGCACGGTTTTGTGCCTGCTGTACGAACTGCTAGGTCCATCCACAGAGGACCGAACTTTGTCCTAAGAGGATGTGATCCTACAAGAAAGAAGACCGCGTTTGCTGAAGTGCTGAAAATACAAATTATTCATGCCTGTTGAACTACAGCAGAGAGCCCCTTCAGCTGTATAAGGGCTTAATGAAGAGAGAAAGAGCCGGCGCAGCCAGAAGCAAACTGAAACCATTAGGTGGTGTGGGAAGTGGATGGGGGTGTTGACGTGTCTGGAAGGGAGTTTGTGTATGTGTGGGGGTGTGTGTGATTAGGTGTCTACAGGAAGGTTGTGTGTGTTTGCTATGGTCTCTCTGTGGGGAGTTGTGCATGTTTGGATGTTTATAGGGATTTTGTGTGTGTGCGTCTGAATGCGCGTTTGAGTGTATTTAGGGAGTGTGTGTGTGTATGTGTGCTTGAGTTTCTATATAGTGAGTTAATGGTGTTTGTATGCATAGTTCTGTGTTCTTTGTGTGCATGTGTAGGAAGCTGGCTCTGTATATACTATACCAAAGTAAGGTATAGTGTGCACAGAGTCCAGTGGAACCCCAAAGTTAGGCAGAGGTAAAAGTAGATAGCACCTTACTCTGCATTTGTGGTAGTGTGGTCGAGCAGTAAGGCTGTATCAGAGAGTAGTGTTAAGCATTTGTTGTACACACTCAATCAGCAATTGATATCACACACTCAAAGACTGAACTTCAGACCAATTGGTTTTGTATACAAACATTCTTTTAGTTATTTTATTTTTTAGAACCAAACAAGCCTGGCACAGGTAAGCAGTAAATACTTTACAGTAGTAATGCAGTATGTAAACAGTTTGAATTTCAATTGTAAATGTACTTTGATTTGATTACAGTAGAGCTACTAGTAATGCAATGCTTTTGATATACTGTACATATACTTTGTATTGGCTTTTTAATAGAATATCATGCAAGTTACTTTTCAGATTACTTTTCTTACACAGTGCAGTATACCTGGATACTGCACTGGGACATTTCCTGTAAACAGGTAAGTAATAGCGTTTTGGTTGTTTAGTAACAGTTTTAAAGGATTTCTTAGATTTTCCAACTCCACACTGAAACTTTTCATAGGAAAACAGTCAATGTTATCCTATGAAGGAAGAACAAATGTTACTTACCTGTAAACTGTGGTTCTCCAGTATTGGTGTCTTTCATAGATTCACATGCTTGAATATTCCCCGTCGTCGAAGTGGGAGTCCCACGGTATATAAAAAGCAATAAGTGTCATGTATATACATAAACATACATAACCACATAATAGCATATACATATCCAAATAAGCTTTATATACATTTCAGAACTAGCATATCAAGTGAAAAATACCATAGGATAGTATTGACACATAGGAAAGCATTGAGAAAAAGAATCACTTTACTGACATTTCAATGTCGTTTTATAGTCCAAACTCCAGCCAATCAGGCGGAAGCACCCTCTAGAACCTTCTCCTCAGAGGCTCAGGTCCTCAGATTTTCGAGCACTAGAGTAACAACAGAGCCGAAGGAGGAGAAGAGAGCCTCTGAGGGGAGGAGGGTGGGTCGCATGTGAATCTATGAAAGACACCAATACTGGAGAACCACAGTTTACAGGTAACATTTGTTCTTCTCCAGTATTTGGGGTGTCTTTCATAGATTCACATGCTTGAATAGAATAGTGAGCAGTAAGCAGCAGCCTTGGAGAAGGCCGTAATCATATTGCCTGAAATACAATGACAATGTATTTAATACGCAATAAAGAATTCCCAAGGAGGAGGGAAGTAGCAGAGGCTCACCTTATTTAAACAGATTCCGTAGAACTGCTTGTCCCACAGCTGTGTCCGCTTCATTAATCGATTCCAGGCAGTAGTGCTTCGTGAACGTGTGCCTGCTGGACCACGTAGCTGCCCGGCAAATCTGGTGGATGGGTACACAAGCGAACAGGGCAGTGGAAGATGACATGGCTCTTGTTGAATGAGCCCTTACTCCAGAAGAAAGAGGCTTGCCAGCCCTTTGATGGCAAAAGGAGATTGCTGAAGAAACCCAACGGGCAATCGTGGGCTTGGTAACCGACTGTTTTTTACAAGTGCGTCCGTAGGCCACAAATAGCGGATCCGATTTGCGAAAGGATTGTGTTCTGCTAATGTAAAATTTCAGACATCTCTTCAAGTCCAGAGAGTGTAAACTCTGCTCCGCCGGGGACTGCGGATGCGGGAAAAAGGTCTTTAATTTTACTGGTTCATTGAGATGGAAATCGGATGGCACTTTAGGCATGAAAGCCGGATTAGTGCGGAGAATAACGCAGTCTGATCTGAATTGAAGAAACGGGGGTTGTACTGTAAAGGCGTGGATGTCACTGACTCTGCGGGAGGAAGTCAGAGCAAGGAGGAGGGCCACTTTCCAAGTTAAGAATTTGAAATCCGCCGAGTGGATTGGCTCAAAGGGCGCCTTCATGAGCTGAGCCAATACAATGTTTAGACGCCATGTGGGTGGAGGTCGCCGAATGGGCGGGAACATTCGGAAGAGGCCCTTGAAAAATGGTTGTATTACTCTAGATGAATAGAGAGAGGACGACCCATCCTGTCGAAAGCGAGATATTGCCGCTAGAAAGACCTTTAAGGTAGAGTGTGACAGTCCAGACTGCGCTAACTGCAGGAAGAACGGCAGAATGTGTTCCGGGGAGGCGTGCACTGGATGAATGTGAGCGGACGCACACCAAAGACAAAATCGCTTCCACTTTAGCTTATAAGTCTTTACTGTGGAGGGCGCCCTTGCCCTAGCTAACACCTACCTGCAGGCTGGCGGAATGTTCAAATGGGAAAATTAAAGGTGCTCAGGTTCCAAGCGGACAAGCTGAGTGAACTGGGATTCGGATGGCATATCCGTCCTTCGTTCATCGTTAACAGATTCGGCCTCGGGAGAAGAAGGATGGGTTCGGATTGGGAGAGGAGGAGCAACTCCGAGAACCATGCCTGCCGAGGCCACCGTGGAGCTATGATTAGTATCTGGCACGGTTGTTGCCGCATCTTCCGCAACACTAGAGGAATCAGAGGGATCGGCGGAAAAGCGTACGCAAATATCCTGTACCAATTTATCGAAAGGGCATTTCCGCACGATCCTTTGTGGGGAAACCAGCTTGCGTAGGACTGGCATTTGGAATTCTGAGGGGTTGCAAACCGGTCGATACTCGGGCGACCCCAACGGCCGAAGACAAAGTCCAGAGTCGGCTGATGTAACTCCCACTCGTGGGTCGATGACGTTGACCGACTGAGTGCATCCGCCAGAGTATTGGAAATGCCGGGCAGATGGACTGCCTGTAACGTAATCAGATGGGCTATGGCCCAACTCCAAATCCTCCGAGCCAGACGTGAAAGCAGTAGGAGATCTTGTCCCGCCCTGCTTGTTCAGGTAGTGCATGCAGGTGGTGTTGTCCGTCTGAATAAGGACCGACTCCCCTTGGAGCTGGAGGCAGAAGGACTTCAGCGCCAAGAAAATGGCCATCAGCTCCAATCTGTTGATGTGCCAGACACGCTGAGCCGCTGTCCACTTGCCCTTGATGGATAAGTCTTGAAGATGTCCGCCCCAGCCTTCCATGGATGCGTCCGTGGTAATAACGAGCTCTGGGGCTGTTGTTAGAAAAGATGTTCCTGCTGCGATGTTGGAAGGACGGGCCCACCAATGCAGCGCGTCAGCCATGCGGGATGTTACCACGAGCTGGTCGTTAAAGGAACCGGAGACTTGACGCCACTGCTTGTCCAATTCCTCCTGAATGGCACGACTCCTCAGTCTGCAATTGGGGATCAAAGCGATACATGAGGACGCCATCCCCAGAAAAGACTTTAATGTGCGGACTGAAGCTGACTGTTTTGCTGCGATGGAGCTTGCAAGCTGTCGAATTCGTGCTTGACGTTCCGCAGAGGCAAAGGCCATAGCAGTGTTCGTGTCGATGGTCGCGCCCAGAAAGGTCTTGCACAGAGCTGGTGTAAGCTGAGACTTTTGCAAGTTGATCGACAAGCCTAGAGACTGAAACAGATTGAGGCAGCGCTGAGTATCGAGAGCCGATTGGTGGGAGGATTGGGATTTGATGAGGCAATCGTCCAAGTACGGGTATATTTGTATCCCTGTCAGTCTCAAATGAGCCACCACCGGAGCCAGGATCTTTGTGAAGACCCGTGGAGCTGAGCGGAGGCCGAAGGGCAGGACCTTGAATTGGAAATCCCTGTGGCCCACACGAAAACGTAAGTACTTCCTGTGGCGTGGAATTATGGGCACATGGAAATAAGCATCCTGAAGGTCGATTGTTGTCATGAAATCGCCCTGAGAGAAGAATTGAAGGATGTCCTTTAGTGTGAGCATGCGGAATAATTGTTCCTTGAGAAATTTGTTGAGCGACCTTAGGTCGAGGATGGGGCGCCACTCCCCTGATTTCTTTAGTATGAGGAAAAAACTGGAATAGAACCCCAATCCTTTTTGTGATTTCGGAACCACTTCAATGGCCCCTTTTTTGAGCATTATCTGAATCTGATTGAAAAGTTCTGAGGTGAGCGGGAGGAGGCCCGGATGGAGCGGTGAGTGGGGGAACCTTCACGAACTCTAGAGTATGGCCCCTTGAAATAATGTCCAGAACCCAGCGGTCCGAAGTGATTGAGGACCAAGTTGAAAAGAACTGGAAGATTCGTCCTCCAACAGGAGAAAGGGGAAAACTTGAAAGAGGGGTCGTTTGATGTAAGCAGTCATTGTTTTTTGGAAGAATTTCCCTTGTAATTTGACTTTCCTCTAAAAGACTTGCCAGACTGCTGTCTGTAAGATTGTTGTTGTTGAGACGAATAACGTTGTTGTCCTTGGTTGTAGGAGCGGTACTGGGAAGAGGAGCCACGAAAGGAAGAGGAGGTGCCGCAGCCGCGCGCACCCCGAAATGGCTGCTTCCGGAACTGGAGAGTGCCGAGGGAGCGAGTCGTCTCCGTATCCTTTTTGATGGTTTGCAAAGCGTCCTCCACATGCTGGCCGAATAAAGATTCTCCGTCATACGGCATGTCCAGAATCTTGGCCTGTACCTCCTGACGGAACGAGGTGGAACGAAGCCAACCCTGTCGTCTTAACACAGATGCTCCAGCCAATTGACGAAAACCCGTGGAGGCAATGTCAACTGAGCAGTCGATGATTTCGGAGGATGCCCTCTCACCCTCCTGCAGGATCTTTAGAGCCTCCGCTCTAGAATCTTCCGGGATAAGCTTAACCAAAGCCGCCATGTCCGACCACATTTGTCGGTCGTAACGACCGAGGATGGCCAAAGAGTTTGCTGCCCGGACAGTTGTTGGAGCCATAGTTGAGAACTTCTTGCCAATGGCATCAAGGCGGCGGCCGTCACGGTTTTCCTTTTAATCCATCCAAATTTTTCTTTTAATCCATCAATCGTTGTTACCAATTTTTTATGATCCAATCACTTTATCATCCTTTTGATCCATCCATCGTTTCTTTCCAATTTTATATTATATTGTATGATCTAATCATTAAATCCAGAGGTTACACTTCTATTCCTAATGTCCAATACTCTCAACAGCCGACGCGTTTCGTCCCCTCCCGGGACATCATCAGGGCTGTGAAATAAATGAGAATATGCCATCAACGGATCCACCAGGGAGACCCATAGTGTCCAGCATTGGAAGTGTTACGGAACACCTGTCTGAATTTGTAGACTGTATTTTAAAACCCTTAGTGGTAAATTTACCAGCATATATTAGAGACACTATGGATGTCCTAAATAAATTACAGGACTTTAAGTGGGAAGATGGAATGACTCTTGTGACTTTAGATGTAATCGGGCTTTATACTTGTATCGATAATGGTAAACAAGCCTTAAAACACTTTTTGAGCAGGCGCAGTGCAAGCCTACGTGCACATTCGGAGATGTTGGTCCAAATGAGCACTTTGATTTTGGAGAATAATTTTTTTCTTTTTGAGGATCAATGGTTCCAGCAAATTAAAGGTACAGCGATGGGGTCCAGGTTTGCTCCTTCGTATGCCAACCTCTTTATGGGGTTCTTTGAGAAGGAGCATGCCTGGGGCCAAGGGGCAGCAAGATGGACGGATTGCATTTTATTTTGGGTCCGATTCATAGATGACATTCTATTGATATGGAAAGGGAGTGGGGGAGAACTCCATGAATATTTTGATTTTCTTAATAAGAATGAGTTCAATGTAAAGTTCACTATGAATTACAGTTCAAAGGGTTTAGCGTTTCTGGATGTGGAACTTTTTACGGAAAATGATCAAATTAAGAGTAAACTATACAGAAAAACCACGGCCACTAATCCTATTTTGTGTGCAGATAGCTTTCATCCATGAACAATTGGACATTCTCCATGTTAAAAAATATGAGATTTGAGAATAAATGTTTTTGAATCAAAGATATTTGTTTGGAAATATTGTGTATATATGTAGTGCTCCTTACAAGTGTGAAATCACTTCGCATTTCTCACTAATCGCTTTTTGATTTGTTTCCGATATCTCAAATTTTGAGAAAATGTCTTGACGTAAAGCCAAAAACATCTTCTCCATAAGAGGTGGACCTCTATCCGTACTTAAATTATTGCTTAGATCATCCTTTTTATGCCTGGGACTCTCTGTCTGACCTCTGATAATTATTCCCTCAGATGACTCAACAATGGAGTCAAGGCTAAAACCGGGACTAGACTCAGTAATCCTCTCAGGGCTTAAACTATCTCCTGGTGACTCTGCATCTTGCGGTGACGTTTCCAGCGGGGTAAATCAATTCTCCAAAATAAGTGTGGCTTTTGATGGTAAATCCTTACGTATCTGTGAGGATTCAACCTGCTCCATAATTTTAAAGTAGGACCTCAAGGAGGGTGCGGGTTTTACAGACACCCCCCCCCCTAGGGCCACAACGTTTAAGCTTTTCTCCGTTCTTTAATAACTTCTTTTTCGGAGAAACTGCTGAGGACTCAATGCTAGTCAACAAGTCCCTACTGCTACCACCCTTGCTTCCCTTGCCAGTCCCTTTTACCTCTGGGAGCGACCGAAGCTGGTAGCGATTTTTTACTGAACCCCTAAACTATATTTCACTATGTTCTCAGTACCCCCCTTATCGCGAGAGTCTTCATCGAATCCTCTTACTTCTTTGCGTGATTCTTGCTGCGATATGGATGCTCGAGGGTCACTTTCCATCGATCGCTGAGCCCCTCGCCCGGTACCTTGGACTGGAGGATTTATCCCTTTAACTTCCCTAACTCGTGTCGCAGTGTGCTGAACCAGGTTAGCTTGAGGTTCTTGGAGCATAAGTCTTTTACCAGAACCGCCGCTACACACTCTATTCTCCAATCCTCTCTTTGCCGACACCGCAGGGTCCGTTGTAGAGGAAGTATGCCCTGTGCTCACTCTGCCGTTCGAGCCCCGGAAACCAGCCAGCACGAAGACTGCACGAGCCCTCTGGATCGAACGCGCTGCGTAGCACCAGACACCCTGTAACTCCGAGTCGCGAGCCATAAACAAAAGGAGAGAATGACTTACAGGAGAAAACAGGTAAGCTGAATTCTTTAAAATGAATGAAGAAATTTTACATAACTGCGGGGGACATCCATAATCCGTATTCCGAGGCTGTTTCCTCTAAGCAAACGCTCTCTCCACCCTCTGAGATCGGGAGCTCGCGCGACTGCCTGTCAGCCAGCCGCCATGTTCCCCCACAGTTATTAGCATTAACTGGTCTGCGCAGTTTCTAGTTAAACACACACTGCTTACTCGCAATAATAGTGTTATCCAGATTCGGCCGAGAGGTCTTTCAGTAGACAATAAAAGACACGCGTTTAAATTAATTGCCCACCTGGTCTGTGTCTGGAGAGAGGCCTGCCAGCGCTACACAAACACACTGCCATATGTTGATACCTGTCAACCTCCCGAAATGTCACCTCTAATTCACACATTCTGACATTCTTTCTAATCCAGAATGTGCGTGTTACTTCCGGTGCCTGCCCCAGCACACCTCTCTGCTCCCCGCCGTCGCCTAACAGTCTCCTCTCCTTATTTCACTCACTCCCACCCCGCCACCCTCATTCCAACTCCCTTTTACCGCATTCTCTCGTTTGTTACTCCTC
This sequence comes from Triturus cristatus, assembly GCF_964204655.1. Taxonomy (NCBI): domain Eukaryota; kingdom Metazoa; phylum Chordata; class Amphibia; order Caudata; family Salamandridae; genus Triturus; species Triturus cristatus. The sequence continues at coordinate 1,053,265,295 of NC_140593.1, forward strand.
TCATTGTTCTATCATAATTCAATCAATTTCTCATGAGCTCGACATCTTCTCGTCTCCCTTGCTTCTCTTTTTGTGGCCCCCGTTGTCTTCTCATTAAGCCTCTATTCTCCTGCACCCTGCTTTCCACGAGCAGTATCTCACTTGCCTCCTTTCGCAGCTTTCTATCGACATGTTCACATTCTGCCTCAACGCCCCAGTGCTCTTAGCTTCTCTTCCCATTTCAGTCCTCCTCCCCCCCCTTTCTCCAGATTCCAGATGCTTTTTTGTCCTTTTCCTTCCTGCCTCCTGCAGTTTCTACGTCCTGTCTCGCGGTTTTCTTTCAGCCTTGTAAGTAAATTTTCCTTCCACTTCATGCATATCTAACAGTCGGCCTCTCCCATCTCCCTTTAGGTCCCTCCTGCTCTGCTCTTTCCTAGACTAATATTTGGTTTCTTATTCCAGCAGCTCCTCACTACATTTTCCTGAATTCCCTTCAGCTCTTTCAAGTTCAGCTTCATATTCTTTGTCTTTTTATTTTCCCTCAGTTTCCCCTCACGCTCATTCTGTTTCTTGCTCTCTTTCGCTCTCTCTCAGATTTTCTCTCTCTAGCCACCATCTCTTCCTTTTCTCTGTTTGCCGTCTATCTCTATTGTCTCTCCCCTTTTCTCTGATCCTTTCTCCCCACTTCTGCAGGGGTCCTTCAACATGTTGATGTCTCTCTCTCTTTCCTGGCCTCTCTTCCATTGTTTCTTGATTATTATTCTCTTTGCTGGACCATGGCTCTCGTTTTCTAGATCTGCTTAACACGTATTCTTTTGTTCTTCTTTCTCTACTGTCTCTTTCATCCCCAAGCCTCATTTTTTAAGCTCTTACCACTTACTTTTTCATCTCTTTCTCTCAGGGCCCCTGTACTTTCATTAGCTCAAACTGTCCACCTCTCTGCCAGCAAATTCAAATGATTCTTATTGACATTACCAGTTATACCAATGTTGCCAAACTCAACACATGACGCGTTTAAACTGAATTCACAGCGATATTGATACAGTTTCGGTTTTGAGAGAAAAGTATACACATTACAGTGCCTATAAATGAGAAGTCATGCTTGACATTTCATGTCACATCTAGCATCATGCTAACAGTATGGCAAAAGATTTTGTTGACTCCATGCTCCTCAGGGACGGTGAATAACTTCCCTCTTAATTTTTTTTTCCAGTGAGGAAATGGAAAATTGCGAGACCTATATGTCCCCTACGTCCCCCTCAAACGCCTTACTTATACATGCATGTATCCCATGCATTTCCCCTCCATGGCCTGTCTATCATGTGATGCTTATGCTATAAACGTGGCCTGTCATCATCCAGTCTCCCATGAGAGAAACGACAAATCTGTATTGAGGCCTACACGTTTTACATCATGTTTTCCTCCACCACATGAAAACCCGTGTTTTGTGGCTCAGCCAGACCCGAAAAGAGGTTTCAGGTCTCAGACGTTCAGAAAGCTGCAGCTGCGTATCCCTGGCCTTGCACACTTGGGCCTCAGCCAAAGGGGCCCTGTCCGAGACAGTATTGAGCACGGTTATCTGCTTACTCCTACCGCGCCACATTCCTGCCTGGAGAAGGAGGAATAAACACGACCCGTCTGCAAGGAGAGAGCCTAGCCTTACTGTCTCTTTTTTAGGAGATTGCAAAGCTCACGTCAGTAAAAAGCCCATAGCCCCCATGTAAGGCCTCTACAGTAAATGAAGTAAATGAAGAAATAGATGCCACATCGGCTCTTGGTGATGGGCAACCTATGTCACAAATCAGTCCCTGCTCCAGACTTCAGATATCAGATAAAACAAGATGTGCTGGTCGTCCTGACACTGAAGGCCTCACTGAAGGCATCACTTCCAGACTCCCCGGTTGCACAGTAACCCCTCCCCACGTCAGCTACACGTCATGCTCGAGTCGAGCACAAGTAAGGCAAAGTTCCAGTACAATTCCAGCAGATCACGCAACCCCCTCCAGGTATCCACCCACCTATGACAATTACCTATTATCATCAAGTGGACGCCCACATGGACGCCCACCTCACACCTACCTACACACCCACATACTCTTATCTCATTCTCTTTTGCTCACGTATATTATAAGAAATGTATATATACTGTACTCTGTGAATAATGTTTGAGAATACTTTTGAGACCCTTCCAGATCCCTTGTGGTGATGGAACTATTCTCCCTATAACTCGAGTTATTGGAATAAAGCCCTTTTGAACCTGATACCACAGACTCAGCCTCTTGCTTTATGCATGATCATATTGATATATAGAAATTCTGAGTGCGTAATACTTTATTTACGACATTAATGGCGCCCGAACAGGGACAAATCTCCTTCCCCATGCGCCGGAGATGAAGGTCCAGTTTTGCCCCCTTCCACAGCCGTGACGGACTTCAAGTGTACACGCCGCGGGTTTTCCCCGCCAACTCCCTCAGGCCAACGAAGGAGTCGGACTGCGACCAAGCATCCATACGAGGCGATGAGGATTGCGGATTGTCCCGACCCAGAGCCCACCCTGCGAGAGAGCTGTGTCCGAGGTTTCTAGAGATCCACCTAAGATACGCCATTCCCTGCGCAGCGTCAAGTGTCCGAGGCCTTCAAGTTCAAGTTCTGCTTCCCGGTGAGTTTCTCATGGGGGTTGCAATATAGACGGGTTCATTTAATGAACACGGTAAAGACGTGTCTCACTTGTGAGACCGGTATGTTCAAGAGCATGCATCAAGAATTAAAGAATTAAAGTCCAAGTTTTCAGGTGCACCGATTTAACTGTATGAATGTTATTGTCTTAGTCAGGTTCAGTTAGGTTTGAATGTGTCAGGTTTTTATGTAAGTTTGTGTCATTGTGATTTTTGTTTTTGGTTCATTGTGATTTTTGTTTTCGGTTACATGCCAACATGCCGTTGTTTTCGAAACTGCCTAAGATATGTACCAGAAAAGGTGTACTAGAGGAACCAGTTAACATTCCGCCTAGAGACACACCTGGACATTTCATGTACTGTAAGCATGGTTTAGATGCCGTGTTGTTTTTAGAACTGTGGGTGGATTACACGAAAGATTTAGAGACAAAATATAGATGGCCTATCACGGGAACGTGGGATGCGGAAAGCATTATGAAAGTAGAGGAAGAGATATGGAAGAGAAAATCTAGACCAGCTCAGAAGGACGCCATTGAGTTGTGGCGCAAGGAGTCACATAGAAGAACAGAAAAAGAGTTCCACAAAATAGAGAGAAGTAAAAATGAGTCTGAAAAAGCCAAAGGAAAGAAGTTACAGGAGGAAGGGGAACGGGTAAAAAGAGAGCAGATCGAAAGAAAAAAGAATACTGTCGTTGCTGGTATTTACCCCGTCCTTTCAGAGGAACTAGCAAGAGTGACCCCAGTAGAAGGTTCCATTAGAGAGCCACCGCCAGTACCCCGAAAAATAAAACAAACAGCATCCGAAAGGTTTATTAACACCTACCTAGAGGAATCCCCACCAGCATACGTGCACGGATCTTTCCCTGCACCCCCAACGCAAGACCAGCTCCAGGAGCTCGAGGACAGTGGGGAGGGAGGATCCGGAATAGCGTCAGGAGGGGGCCCGACAGTAAAAGTAGACATCCCCGAATGTATATACGATCCAGATCCAGGAAAGGACAGAATGCTCGTGTTTTCACTACGGCTTAGACGAGCAGTCACAGATTTGGAAAAATTACCAGATATGGATAAACATCTAAAGAAAATGTACACATTCATAAGAACAGGGAAAGGTTCTGAGAGCATAGCAGATGCTATACAAAATAGAAAAGTGATTAAGAACTATATCCTTCGCTTCCTAATTAACTGTCTGATCAGGGAAAAAGACGAAGGTAACGGGGATGAAGACCGTCGTTATATTGGTTGGAGTGATCGCATAGATGCCGGACAGCATGATAAATCAGGACAGACAGACAACATGTTGACCAAAATCCGAAAGGCAATAATAGCGTCACACGAAGCAGGACCGAACGAAAAAGCTGCGTTATCATCTGATGATGAAGTAGGGGACCAAGATAAAATACAATATGTGGGCCATGCCCGACGATTCGAAAGGCCCAAGGGCCTCAATCACCGTAAACAGGGAACGGCTATAAAAAAAAGATATTCCCTTGAAAGTTTGTTCCAAATCACCGACAAAGCGGTGAATGAATGGTTAGGTAACGAACAGCCCTTCACCCCGACCGAAAATGAACTAGCACGGTCAGCCACTCTGTGGGTATCCCAATATGATTTATATAATAATGATATCGTAGCACAGACGTTCTTGAGCCTTCCACCAAACGAACAGCGCATAGCTGGTGTTTACATGGTCCAACATTTAATAACATTGTATGAGAGCCAATATTCTGGTCCTGGTCTATTGTATAGGTTGCTGGACGACATAATACTAGACAGATGGATGAACTTGGGTACAGAATTGATTAATGTCATCTTGGATCAGCGACACAAATATATAGTATACGTAACTAGGTCCCTCCTTCCCGCTCCACCCCAGGTTAAGGGGCAGGCATACGACAAGTTGAACCCCCTACGGGAGGTTCATCCTGTAAAGGGTGCAAATAATGAATTGCAACGGGTGTATGTCTACACCCCTCTGTCAAAATTAGAGATACTGGAAATGAAAAAAATGTTACCCTCCCATGATAAAGATCCAGGGGGTTTTCACAGAGAACTAAAAGACATTCTCCGCTTAGGGGAATATACATATGCAGACATTCTAAAGCTATTAAAAGTACTATTGCCTGCCGGTGTTTACGAGAAGCTTAAAGAAAAGGACTGGGAGGTGGGAGAGAAAAAGATCGGCTGGGATGTGTTGCAAAGAGAAGACGCAAGAGGCCCTGGGGTTGGTCTGGGTCCTCGAGCTAAAGAATTACCTGAACTCCTTGTACAAGTTTTGCAGAGATTATTAATTACCAAGAAAGAAGACTGGGATGCTATTTCAGCTTGTAAACAGAAACCAGACGAGGACACTAGCGATTTTTACTCTAGGTTTGAGAAATGTTTTACTATCAACAGTGGCCTTAAGCCCGGTAGCGATTCATATCCCCATCTTTTCGTGAGCAAATTAGTAGAAAATTCCATACCTGAGGTAAAGTATAGGGTACTGAATGTTGAGAGTACTTGGCAAGCAAGCAGCCCTTCCCAAATGTTACAGATGTTACAGTATCACCAGAACAGAATTAGAGAGGAACATGACCAAGAAAAGAGACGCATGAAAGACACAAAGATGAAGATGCTGGTGGCCCAATCGACACCGGCAAACACAAACACGAACAAGAATAGCACAAAACAAACTAGTGGGACTTGTAATTATTGCAAGAAGCCAGGCCACTTCGTGAATGAATGTGCAGTGCTTAAACACAATATAGCCATAGGTAAAACAAAGCCTCGTCAGTATCCTCCCAAGGGCAGTAACACACATCAGACATCAGATACGTTTCCACCGCCGCCACCGCCTGTCCATGCACCTGCACCAGCCCGAGCCACAACACAAATGTATGAGCACGCTCAAACTAACTATCCAGACTACCAAGCATATTCATGAAGCAGCCCAGAGAGGGAATTCGACTTGCTCCTTATTCCAGTTCCTGTGGACCAAGCGGGTCCCTATGTACATGCACGTTTACTAGGACAAAATAAAAAGTTTTTGATTGACACTGGGGCGAGTAGAACTACTATCAGTCATTCCGAGGTGCCAGGGGCACCCCTCTCGGGCTCAAAGAGTGTATCCCTGGGTTTTTCAGGTAGACCTATTATTAATGAGGTTTCGGAACCAATCTCCTTAGGAGTTGGTCCACTAATACATACTACAGACTTACTGCTTACTAAATCATGTCCAGAAAACTTACTTGGTATAAAAACATTAAAAGAACTGGGAGCAATTATCTGTTGCTCGCCAGAAGGAGTGCGACTGTATTTACGTGATTTCAAGGGACATTTTGTAATGAAAGATATTGACATCAGGCTCCAAGACATACCACAGCACCTATGGGCACAAGGCCCGACGGACGTAGGTTACATGAACATTACACCGCACCAGGTCACCCTCAAGGAAGGTGTAGTGCTGCCACGGATTAGACAATACAAAATACCACCTGAGGCTGAAGTAGGGTTGCTGAAAATAATAGACGACCTAATTGCACAAGGGGTGGTGATTGAGACTGATTCAAATATATGCAATTCACCAGTTCTTCCTATTCTTAAAAGAACTGACCCCAATACACCACCTGTATATAGATTAGTTGTGGACCCGCGAGAATTAAACAAATGTGTGGTGCCACAGTACCCTGTGGTCCCGGACATCTCTTCATTATTGACTGCCATTGATGCACATGCTACTTTCTTTACAGTTATCGATCTGAAGAACGCTTTCTTCAGTGTCCCAATACATCCAGAAAGCCAATATCTTTTCGGTTTCAGTTTAAAAGGCCGCAGCTTCAGATTCACAAGAGCACCACAGGGCTTCACGGAAAGTCCTAGCATCTATAGTCAAGCACTCAAAAGACAACTAGACAGTATTCATATGCCTAGCTCTACAGCACTGATACAGTATGTCGATGACATTCTCATCACTGCAAGATCGGAGCATGATTGTGAAGATGCTTCTCTGACGGTCTTACACTTTCTGGCTGACAAGGGGCACAAAGTGTCCCCTTCGAAGTTACAATTCTGTGAACAGCAAGTGGCGTACCTTGGGCACTTACTATCCAAGGAGGGTAGGAGACTGACACCAGAACATATACAATTGATTTCTGGCCTTTCACAGCCCAAGACGCAAAAGGAGGTACGTGCATTCATTGGCCTTACTTCATATTGCAGACAGTGGATTCCCCAGTATGCTTACATAGCCAAGCCCCTCATACAGTTGACGACACAGGAGGCACTTTCTACTAATGTCCTCCCTTGGACACAAGAACACACTGTAGCATTTGAAGAATTAAAAAGAGCTTTATGTCAAGCACCAGTTTTAGCGATCCCTGATTACAACAAATCTTTTATGCTTTTTGTGACAGAGCAGGATGGAACAGCACGATCTGTCCTCACACAAGATCATGCAGGGAAACACAAGCCCTGTGCTTATTTCTCTAGTACATTGGACCCAGTAGCACAGGCTTTGCCTGCGTGCCTAAAATATGTTGCAGCAACGGCCTTAGCCATAAGACAAAGTGACTCGATAGTGCTGGGCCACCCCCTGACAGTACAAGTACCGCACGCAGTGGAGGTTCTCTTGAACCGGACACAAACCCAACACCTGACTGTAGCGAGACTGACAGGTTATGAGCTGACGTTATTTCAACCACACATAGAGATCAGACGATGCAACATACTAAATCCTGCAACTCTTTTGCCCTCCAGTACAGAAAGCGTTTCCCCACATGACTGTGTTGAAGTAATACATACCGTGACTAAGCCAAGACAAGACTGGACAGATGTTGCAGACCCTGACCTAACACTATATGTTGACGGCTCATGCATGAGGACGGCGGCGGGAGAATTAGTGGCAGCGTATGCAGTGACCACTGCTACTGAAATCATAGAGACTAAAAGAATAGACATACTGTCAGCACAAGCAGCAGAGCTCATCGCCCTGACACAAGCGTGCATAAGAGCTAAGCACCTGAGAGTAAACATTTACACCGACTCACAATACGCATATGGGGTAGTTCATGACTTCGGAGTACTGTGGAGAGAAAGGGGTTTCTTGACCTCTCACGGGGCCAAGATACAGCATGGCCCCCTTATTCAAGCCCTTCTGGAAGCGATACATTTACCAACAGCCATAGCTATCCTGAAATGCAAAGCACATACTAAAGCCACAGATACCATTTCTCAAGGCAATGATCTGGCAGACCGAACTGCTAAACAGACGGCTCAGACCCCACTAGACATGACAAACTCACAGATACCATCAATGACCAAAGCCATGACAGTCAGGGATCCTTCCACGGATGTCCAAGACATACAGACACATGCTACTCTAGACGAATTAAAGAAATGGTCGGAACAAGGAGGGGTACTGACTGATCAGGGTTGGATGACTAAGGGCAAAACAACATGGTTTCTTCCTGATTCGATGGTACAAATGATCATAAATACCGCACATAGTCCTGCACACTTAGGAGAGAAAGCAATGCTAGACAGCTTACAGAATATATGGTTCAACAAGCACCTGCGTGCAGCAGCGAAACAAAAGGTCAGAACATGTATGATCTGTTGCCAATTCAATCCAGGTAAAGGCATACCGATGGAACAAGGTGGATTCCATCCACCTGACCATCCTTTTGAAGTCCTCCAAATGGATTATATCCAAATGGACAGATGTAGAGGTTACAAATATGTCCTGGTAGTAGTATGTTCACTGTCAAGGTGGACCGAAGCTTATCCAGTCCCTGATTATACTGCTGTAACTACCGCCAGACAACTGGTGCGAGAGTTTTTCCCACGTTATGGATTACCGCGTGTCGTATATTCCGACAACGGTCAGCCTTTCTCCTCTGAACTCATGAAACAAGTGTCCCTTCTGTTAGGGTATACCTGGAAGTTCCATTGTGTACGACATCCTGAGGCAGCAGGCCTTGTAGAAAGACATAATCAGACCTTAAAGATAAAACTAGCGAAGATTTGCGCAGACAAAGGTGTAGATTGGATGGTAGCCCTGCCGGTTGCCCTCTTTTACATGCGAATGGTAGCCCATTCTAGAACAGGCTTATCTCCCTATGAAGTGGTCTTTGGTAGACCACCGAATATGTGGGGCACTCCAATACCTAAAAAGATTACTGATGTCGATAGTAACATGCTGACAGATTACCTGGCTTCCTTGATGTCTGCACAACTCTCTTGTCGTTCGCAGGTTGCCGCCGCCTTCCCTGACAACACCCAGGTCAAAGAACACTCGATTGCTCCTGGGGATTATGTATTGATAAGGAACTTTGATAGATCAAGTCCTCTTGAGCCGAGGTGGAAGACGCCAAAGTTGGTGTTGTTGACCACAAGGACCGCCGTTAAAGTCGAAGGACGGAAAGGATGGGTTCATCTTCATCATTGTAAACGTTACTTCGGGAATAACGATTCTTTCAAAAAGGACACTAACTTTTCGGACTTTGAGCCCCCTTTACTAGAGGAGACTCCGCAGCAGGAGTACAAAGCTAAACTTAGATATAATAAGTCAGAACCCGTTTGATCAATTAAGTCCACTAGGTGGTGAAGCGGTTGAACATGTATTCTGGCTTGCATAAGATCTCGAACGATACGAACGATAAAAAGAGCAAGATGAAAAGCAAATACTGTAAAATATTACGTGGTAGATGTATAGTGACTTTGATTTTTCTATCTCTTCTGTGTATCACGATAATATGTATCAGCTTAATACTACATGCTATTTTTCCTCCTATTGCTTCACTCTTACAGTCCTCCACTAATGATACCATAATACACACATTTAGTGATCTGCCATCCCATGAGCTATCATATCGACTTGCTTTACGCAACAATACCTTTATTCAGATGCTGCACCGTTCACATCAGACTAGTAATGCTACAGACTGCTGGGTCTGCGGTCGACTTCCCCCGTATCAGAAGGTGAAGGGAGTGTTGCCTCTTTTCCCTTTTCCGTTCTCCCATAATGGATCTTGCGGAGCATGGTTTGCCTTAATGACATCCATCAACGGTGTTGCCAAAGAATGTCAAGACAAGTAGTGTAGGGGCGAGTGGGTATGGGGTAACTTGAATAAAGTCATGAATGAAGCATGTTTTCCAGATGAAGAGGGTCTTCCCCAAAGGAAAGGTACAGATCTAGAAAATGAAGAGTATCTGCAAGGAAATGCGACCCTCGATTTTATAGTGTTGAATGTAAAGCCCATACACATGTCAGGTCCATCCTCAATTACAGTCCTGCCAGTGAAAGGGAACTTGTGTGTCAGAAAAGAAGGTTCAGTACATTTGGGACACAGCGAGTGTAATACTATAATAGTGTTTAAAGACAAAGGAAAGTCCTTCTTCAGAGCATCACGACACACCTATTTTATTTGTGGCCAGACAGCCTATGTGCAACTGCCCTTAGACTGGGGTGGGACGTGTTACATATCATTTCTTTTACCACCCGTTTTCCTGGCCCCATCGAACTATCATCAAGATCTTCGACTCGCACTTGTCAGACACAGACGAGGGCTCGGTGCCTCTGGCATTGACCAGACTGAGACAGCTTGGGAGCAATATACAGATTTCAACAAAGGATTCTTTTTCTTCATAGGTCCCGTCCAGAATAGTAAACTTATCCGCAGGCTAACAAGGATTCTAGAAACAGTTGCTAATGAGACTGCATCAGCCCTGGGGAATTTGACCCAGGAACAGTCTGCTATGAGACTGGTCGTTCTTCAGAATCGTCTTGTTCTTGACGTCATCCTGGCGGATAGGGGCGGGGCTTGTAGGGTCATCGGTTCTAGCTGTTGCGTTTTCATTCCTAATAACGCACCGTCTGTATACAAAGCAATAACAAGGCTCCACAAGATTGCCCGAAGCATACATCAAGACCCAGGCATGTGGACTTGATCCAGTTGGCTCTGGGGATTAATATCGGCATGGGGATGGAAAGTGTTGACCATCTGTGGATTAATACTACTAACGATATTTAGTTGTTGTCTATGTCTACAGTGTGGTCCGGCCATTTGCAGCCTGTGTGCTACCGCATGTGTTCCACATCCCCATTTGCAAAGAATTGAAAACGGAAAAATAATGCTGCAAGAACAGATTGACTGTCTCATGAGAATAGACGTGACATGAAGCGTCCACTAGGGGACAAGGAGGGAATGAGGAAATGGAAAATTGCGAGACCTATATGTCCCCTACGTCCCCCTCAAACGCCTTACTTATACATGCATGTATCCCATGCATTTCCCCTCCATGGCCTGTCTATCATGATGCTTATGCTATAAACGTGGCCTGTCATCATCCAGTCTCCCATGAGAGAAACGACAAATCTGTATTGAGGCCTACACGTTTTACATCATGTTTTCCTCCACCACATGAAAACCCGTGTTTTGTGGCTCAGCCAGACCCGAAAAGAGGTTTCAGGTCTCAGACGTTCAGAAAGCTGCAGCTGCGTATCCCTGGCCTTGCACACTTGGGCCTCAGCCAAAGGGGCCCTGTCCGAGACAGTATTGAGCACGGTTATCTGCTTACTCCTACCGCGCCACATTCCTGCCTGGAGAAGGAGGAATAAACACGACCCGTCTGCAAGGAGAGAGCCTAGCCTTACTGTCTCTTTTTTATGAGATTGCAAAGCTCACGTCAGTAAAAAGCCCATAGCCCCCATGTAAGGCCTTTACAGTAAATGAAGTAAATGAAGAAATAGATGCCACATCGGCTCTTGGTGATGGGCAACCTATGTCACAAATCAGCCCCTGCTCCAGACTTCAGATATCAGATAAAACAAGATGTGCTGGTCGTCCTGACACTGAAGGCCTCACTGAAGGCCTCACTTCCAGACTCCCCGGTTGCACAGTAACCCCTCCCCACGTCAGCTACACGTCATGCTCGAGTCGAGCACAAGTAAGGCAAAGTTCCAGTACAATTCCAGCAGATCACGCAACCCCCTCCAGGTATCCACCCACCTATGACAATTACCTATTATCATCAAGTGGACGCCCACATGGACGCCCACCTCACGCCTACCTACACACCCACATACTCTTATCTCATTCTCTTTTGCTCTTTTGCTTACGTAGAGTATAAGAAATGTATATATACTGTACTCTGTGAATAATGTTTGAGAATACTTTTGAGACCCTTCCAGATCCCTTGTGGTGATGGAACTATTCTCCCTATAACTCGAGTTATTGGAATAAAGCCCTTTTGAACCGGATACCACAGACTCAGCCTCTTGCTTTATGCATGATCATATTGATATATAGAAATTCTGAGTGCGTAATACTTTATTTAAGACACCAGGATATCTTATCCTAGGAGATAGGATGTGTTTTATATCACAGTGTTAAATGGACAGTGTAAGACTCAACGTCACTCAGGTTCTACTTTTCCATATGCGTGGATATGGTTCTCCATTGTCATCCTAGTGCAGAGCATGGCTTCTCTTGGTTTCCACTTCTGTTTTTCTCGACGTTTCGATCTCCAGTTTGTGGCCATTAAGTCTGTGCCTGGTGACTGTCTGTCTTTGTTGGCTTCCCTTTGGATCTGTTGTTTGCTTGGCCATAGCCCATGTTAAGGGATGGTCAACAATCTAAATTGGTGTTCATCTCAGAAATGGGGCGGCACTCTTTTTGGGGGCAGCAGATGTTTGCAAGTCTTGTCTGTCAACTAACACCACTACCCCACCCCTGTGAACAAGTCGTCAGTTGGCTGCCATCCCTCCCGCACCCCGAGAACAAGCTGTCTCTCGCCCGCTCTTACCTGCACCTAAACTTACGGTCTGCCCTGGGTGGCAGTAGGTCTAGCTACCCCACTGGCTATATTTAGTGTGTACATCAAGACCACTGAGCTTACCCTGGCTCTCATACCATGTCACTTCTCCTCAGAGAGCACACATGATCTAAAAACTTGAAAATATACCAAAATATGCTGTAAATCAGGGCAGGCGTTACGCACTACTGAGCCATGCTTGAGGACATTTCTGTCCTAACTCTATGCCTCCACATATTGTTTTCATGATAAATTTATTGTGTCCATGATAATTATGATGAATTATTTTTGTAGCTAGGTGAAACTTCATCCCTAATCACGGACCAGATATGGCCCATACTCAGCTCTCAGTAATCCCACTTTCCAAATACAGATCAACCAAAAGTTCAGAAATTTCTAAGGAGTGGCAAGTAGAGCTGGCATTTAAATAAATCTAAATCAGGGCGAGTCCACTCTACCAACCATCTTGAACCTCTCCATATGGACCCGGGTCAGGAGATGCTGTGAATGCTCTCAGCCCTCTTAAGAGCTTCCTGCACTGAGGACAGCAAAGAAGGAGCAGGAACCTTGAATTGCACAACAATGTAGATGGACAATGGTCAGAGGTGGTTGACTAATACATTTCCAACTCGTATGATTTACAAGTAAACCATTGAGACGATAAGTTAAATCTCACCAAAAAGCACAGTGATAGTTCTGGCAAGGATAGCCAAAGGAAACCTGAAGTCAACTGTCAGCATTCTGTGCTCCCTGCGCTCTCTGCACACAGACGGGCGCAAATGGGCTTGCTGCAAGTGCATCTTCTTCACTCTAGAACTGGGGTCTTTAAACTGGGGGGGTGGGCCCCCCTAGTGGGGCCTCAAGTGATTTCAGGCGGGGAGCAGGATTCGTCCAAAAGAAGCATTATGCTATTAACAGTGCTTAGTTATCAGCAGGGAAAAAATGAGTGGCAGTAAGCCACTCTGTAATGGGCCATCACTAACATCTTTATTCATTTAAATCCTGGCTGGGAGAAGGTGTCAAAAGGGAAGGGACTCCAAATATCTTTCAAACCCTCTGCCCCCATTTTTAATAATCACACTGTGGATATTTTTAAACGTTAGTAAGGCCTGCCTGACCAGAATAGTATGTTTGGCCATCATGTATTTGATTGCATCTTTAAAATGTTAACAGAACTTAGCTGCAATGTTTAAATAAGTCTAGACATATTTTAAAATTGCCAATTTAATCAAATAAATCAGAAAATATTCAGGGGAGGGCATTGAAGATTTTGTTTTTCACTGGGGGGGCGTGTCATTAAAAGGTTTGAAGGCCACTGCTCCAGAAGTACTTCCATTGCCGGACAGGCACACACTCATATGAAATGGCCACCAGAGTAGAGGAGTACAGAAACAGCAAACGGGCAACAACATCAATATCCAAAGAGACATAAAACATCACTCACCCTTCCAAGCAGGTAATAAGACTTAGATACTTGCCGCCTCAGACTGGTCCAAACCAGGTGATACCGCCCTAATGTGCAGTGGGGGGTAAACAGGAAGTGAATCTCACTGTACTCAACCCTGACAAGAAGGACTCACCTATGCCTTGAACCCACCGACTATTTTTGGAGATACAATGCGCAGCTGCACTTGAAATGCTACTTGTACTACCCAGCCTCCTCGGAGGCGGCTGGAAAGCGATCAGAGAAATCCTGAGGTTACACGGGATTGGCACTGTATTTTATGACTGTACTCACAACGATCTATCGACCTATACACCGGGAGGTTTAACAGCCACCAATTGAAAACCATAATGCAGAAGACAGGACTTCAGAGAGCAATCTCAATAGGGTGACCAGGCGAGCCGGTTTTCATCAGCTGTCCTGGCAAATTTCGACCTATATGGCTCTTCCCGGGTGTTAGAGAGGGCCAAGTGAAAACAGTGAGAGGCACTTTTTTGGGTGTTCCAAAGCAGGGCTGGTTGGCTGCTGTTATAAGTAAGCTTTTTTTATTTAACAGGTATGATGCTGGTTTTAAAAATTACATTTTATTTATTTGCTTAGTGCCCCTTCTGCGTTTCCATGTTGATGAGGGGTGTTATTTTTTACCACTTCGTTGATGTAAGACACATTGCCAATAGGTCTCACCTTTGGGACCTTATAAGTGTTTAGCCATGCATCACTTGATGTTGTTGCACCAAGGATATTGTGCTGGATACCGAAACACTTATAAGGTCCAAAAGGCGAGACCTATTGGCTATGCCAATGCTTGTGTCTGTTTTGTAGTGAGCCTTGAGTCGTAGTCCTATGTCTATATCCCTGAATTGATGTGGCAAGAGTAGTCCTTTCCCCATTTATATAGTTATGCCTGCCATTTTGAGGAAGGGAACAGGTGGTGTTTTTAGAGCGAGCCCAAAATGGGGACCTTGCACTGCCCACCAGGTCATCAAAGATGTCAATTGTGCAAGTGCAAGAATGAGTGTTAAGTGTGCAACTATGAGGGGGCCGCCCAATCGACCAGTGGCATTGATAAATCCGAGGGTTTGGCTTCCCAGACCACAATTCAGCGCTCTAGTGCTCAGCAACGTGAGAATGACGTGCATAAGTACATTTGTTCTTACTTAGGAATCGGATTGAGCTGGGCTCCTCCGTGGCCGATCAGTGTAGATTCCAGGGTAGTGTGTACAGGACATTTGTATGAGAAGGATAGTGTGCACGTGTTGGAAATTCGATTAAGTGTGTTTGTGTCGGATTGCTCGCATGCATAATGTGGCGCTTCTGTGTTTGTGTGTGTGATGGGTTTGTGAAGTCTAGATTCACGAGTTGTGGCTAGGTTGTAAATTGCGCAAAATCAAAATAAAGTATACCACAAATAGATAGCCATAGAAAGAATGCTCAAGGGAACAAGGGGAAGCAACCACAGAGAGTCCCCAAATCTTCAACTAAACAAGTTAATTGACGATGAACATGTAAGAAAATGGTTTGTTCCCGAGCATAAGCAAAATCAAACTGTCCAGTGTAGTTTGACAATTGACAAAAATCAAGTCCAATCCCTTTGTATGAGGATTTATCTTTTCTTTATTTTCTCAGTTGTCCTGATCGCATATTCCACAGCATCGAGCCAGAAGTGGATGCGGCCAACACGTGTTTCGTCTTGGGGTAATTGAACCCCCACGACTTCCTCAGGGCTACAAACAGAATGATAAAAAAAAAATTTCAGAGTACAAGAAACAGTAGCACATAAGCAGAGTTGCATTCTGGTGATAGAGCAAAGGAATCAGAGAAAAACACCCTGATATAGAGAGTAAATATTTACTCTCTATATCAGGGTGTTTTTCTCCTACTCTCCTTCTCTGGTTCCCTTTTATATTTAGATTTAATACTCGATTTTTCATTTCTTTCTACAACTTCTATGTGATGGGACTTTCTCAACTTACCTCACAACACCTTTTAGTGAGCACTCACTGAGGAGTCTCGGGTTTTTTCAGGTCGTTTTTTTCAGGTCGTTCCTTTGCTCTATCACCAGAATGCAACTCTACTTATGTGCTACTGTTTCTTGTACTCTGAAAAACATTTTTTATCATTCTGTTTGTAGGTTTGTGAAGTCTGTTAGGGGTTTGTGTCGTGAAAGAAATACATTTTAAGAAAAGGCCATGGTGGGAGGGATAGCTCGAGGTTTAAGTGGGCAGTTTTACTGCCAAAAAGAGCTTCAACGAAAACACTTTCAAATAAGCTATTATTTTTAATCTAAACTAGATCGGCAGTACAGGCATATGAACTCAAAAGCGGGATTCAACTTGCAGATCGTGTATGCTGCGAGACGCTAGACAAACCATGCAGGAGCAAAAGAAAACAAGCAGGTGCATGTAACAGATGTTCTAGGAATGCCTCTGACGAACTGCAAATGCTGTGTGGGTTTGTTAGCTCGAGGGGGAAGTGCACCAGACATGCTCCCTCGGAATGCAACAGATGGCCAGAGATGGCCAACCAAAGAAAACCAATTTGTGGTGGCCAGTGGGAGGGAAACAAGCACACATGGAACAGTATTGACCAACCAGAGTAGAGGAATTTAGAAAGGCAGGCCGACTAACCAACCAGAAGTACTGGGCATGTTAAATGCTCGTATCCTGACAGCATGTCTCGAATAGACAGCGCAAGCGCTGCCTCAGTGAGACCTAAAAAAAACCACATCAAACTTGCATTCATGGATAAGATCATATAACTCTCTTTTGACAGAGCGCGTGTATTCTAGAGACCACATAAAATACACGGAGATTTATGCACAGGAGGCAGATGCACTGGACTTTTTTGGTGCAGAGTTGAATTGCTGAACAAAATACTTGGTTAAGTGCTAAGCATGGTCAATGAGGGGGAGCAATCTTTGAATGTCTAGGTGTTGCATCAAGCGTGAGTGAGCATTTTTTCCACTGCTCTGGATGAATTTCACAGGCTCTCTCCCTTCCAAAACTGGTCAACGCTGTCTCAGGAGCATGTGTAATGGAAATGTATGTACAGCCATTTCAAAGGGAGATGTTGGTCACAAAGAGGTAAGGGGAGGGATGGGTTAGGCTCTATTAAAAGGAAGCGACTGGCTACTATCTTCTGACCACCAGGCTTATCTAGTCTGTGTGTTTATTACATAGGCATGTCCCAACAGGAAAACACCAGGCCTGCTCACTAAAGACTAGTGCTTTGTGAGGCACACTCAATTCAATAGTTCCAGTATTCATCAGTTCATTCAAACAGTGTACTCCCCACACTTGCCATTAATCAGAGGACTCCTTCAAACATGTCATTCATTTTATTGATTAGTAGTTTTAAATAGTGCAAACCAGGCAGCAGAGCGCTTTACATAGGATTATGTTGCATAGTGACATACTTATGCACTATTACCAGGAAAAAAATGTGCTGTTATATCGAATACAGGCATATTAAGGAAATAAAAGTAATGTCAAACAACTCAAATGTATACTTATAATATGTCCTCATAAATAATGAAGAAACAGTACCCTAGTTGGTAGGGGACCGAAGAGAACTTAATAAAGAAAGCAGGCAAGCAGTCCCTTAAATCAGTAAAGGTAAATATGTGTGTGGCCAGACAACAAAATATGTTGCTGCCACTGTCAGCCTCCACACAGCCGGAGAGGAAAGTAGACACTTTTAAAACACTAGGGAACTTTTTGCTCAACCAGAGTTCAAGCAGCAAGACTAGGGATTCGCCATTAGCCATTGAAAGTCTTCAGTTGAGACTCCACTGGCAAAGAAGACTATTAAAACCTCACAGCCAGTATCCTTGGATACTTGCGAGAAAAAATATTAGAAGCCTACCTTAAAAACAAAAAAAAAGCATGCTGTCAGGCATGCTGAAGAGTGAAAACCACTGGTTGCCCAAGCCAGCACCATTATCTGCTACACCTTGCCCACAAGAAACGAGGTAACCAAACATTCAACTTGAAGTCCCCAAGTGCAACCAGAACGCGGAAGAAGCAGCAGAAATGTAAAGCTGAAGTAAAGTGTGCGAGAGTCGTGGTTGAGCTGGTTGGACAGTGGCAAATTGGAAACACTTGATACTGCATGTGCTAGCCTCAATGGAGGTGGATTGTCGTGTGTGAGGAAGTGAGAGTGTAGCGAGTAAGAATGTAAGAGAATGTGTTGTGAAAAAGGGTGCAGGAGAATAAAATGAGAGCAAAACAACAAGAGTAGCAGAGCATCTTTCACTGCTGCTGGCTTGTGTGTGCACAACAGAAGAGATGGTGCGGCATGTGAATTCCTGGAGCTTGGGAAAACATTTACATTACTTACTAGTCAAAAAAATGAAATTAATTGTTGTCTTCCAGACTGGACTTATTAGTAAGCTGGCCCAAATAAGGCAAGGGATGGGGATTTTTAAGGGTCAATTTGCCAACTTAAAGAATGTTCTTTATCCATTGTCCCAAGGGTTGGGTTTATCAAATATATAAAGAAATGTCTTGCTAGATGATTTTGAAATGTACATTTTAAGTATTTAGAAAAAAAAAATTTAAAACAGCAGCCCCTTACCGTATTCCGGTGGAATAAGCCGTTGGATGGCAACATAAGATAAACGTCACAATACAACTTAAAATTTTTCAACTAGTATAAACCTCCCTTGAAAGCATCGAAATATCCAATTACTAAACAGAAACATCTGAACAAGTTATAAAAATTAAAACAAAGGATACAGGGGCAAATATTTCTTTACACACCAAATGCAAATACCACAAAAAGTAAAAAGAAGAAAATCTAATTTAAAATATTAACTTCAATGGAGAAAAATTAGCTGATCTTTCTCAAGTTACCTACCTTTTCTGAGGCTGTGGCAAGCTTCGTGCCACTTGCATCAAATGCCAGTGCAGCTAAGGGACTGTCATGAGCTGGAATCATGTTGGCAGCTCGCTAAAAAACAACAAAAAAACACTTTGGCACAATCAGCTAGCACAGCTTTTATAATAATATGCGAAGTAATACCACATAGGGAAGTGTCAAAGATTTAAATATCTAATTCTTAAGATACTGAGTATATATTCCGCCATAACCACTAGATTTCCACACGCTTCTCTGCCTCTGTACCAGTGTAAAGACATTCAATACTGAGGTTTGTTTAGGAGAGCAGCTTTTTTTGCAAAAAGAGTTAATGATTGCTCAGTAAATATTTCCCAATGCGGAGATGCAAAGAACTCAGAAGAAGAGGGATGAGAGTGTAGTATAAAAGTTGTGATTTTAGGTAAATTTGGTTTGTGAACAAGGCTCACATTTGAGTCTATACTGATCGAAGACACAATGCACTTGTTATGAGGTTAATTTCGTCTACTTAAGAGAGTACGCAGGCATGTTCTCTATTTAGTACAAGACCCAGATACTTCTGGATTTGAACAAGCGAGCAACAGGCTTAGATTTCTGCCTCTACGTCACCGTAACCTATTACCTATAAACGGTAATAGCCTACATTTTACCATTAGTGATATATATTTTATTGGCAAAGGCAAAAATGTGAAGGTAATCCTCACCAGATTGATGGTGTCAAACACCTGGACCTCTCCAATGGTGGCACTCCCAGGATAAGCCAGATAGCAGTTGTCACCGTTTATAGAAAGTGCACACAATCCTGTGGGGACCAGAAAACCCAAAGACTTCAAATTCAGACAAAAACTCAGCATAAAGTATGTTATTGTTAGTAAAACTTAAGGAGTTAATAGAACTATGTAAAATATTCTTTACACAACATATACAATACTATGGCTTGATTCCGGCAACGTTTTAAACCATGCAGCAAGATGAAACTCTAATTAAAAGGCATATAAATTGTTTTTGGAACACGGTCAAGGTGCCTTATTAACAAAGACAACGTTCGAATCATAAGGTACATGTTCCACGTCACTAAGAGGTTTATCTACACTTCTGTATGAAGGGGAGACAAATTATTCCATTAGAATTTATGCAGTAAATAGGTGACCTTACCTGTTGGGTTTGGGGGAGTCTCCCGAATAGTGTGCAGCACTTTCATGTCTCGTATGTTGTGTATGTAGAGAGATTCTTCCAAGCATACTATCAATCTCTAAAATGTAATTGAAATAATAAAAACATTTCAGATTAAAACGATCTCACTAAACACCAAATGACTATTCATGAGCTTTCTAAAACAACTCAAAGCGTGGAGATAAATACGTGAGGCACCTTCCCGACAGCAACAGGCGCACAGCACTGCCCCATAAAAAAGCGTAGTTATGTTTTATAACGGGATACTGATCTTCAAGAAATAAGTTTAAAATATCCCTATCGATGTGTCACCCAGATGTTGTTAGCAAGGCTTGAACTACCTTCTTCTGTTATTTAACTTCGGATTTAGGATTCTGCACCCAAATGAAACTGAACTTCAAGCAATGCGGATTTCGATTTGAAAGAGAGACTTGCCTGTAATGTATCTATTTATTTAAATATGCACTACAAAACAAGCTATTTTTTCAAATTCGTTTTTTTTATCTTAGTGTAAGTGACGAAATGGATGCCACACCCAATCAATACCACGGGACCGTAGTAACTAGACTGTATGTATTTATTTCATGCATGAAATAATGCAGGTATTACTTTTCTTTGAAGGTGATATTTAATTTATTGTACCAGACTGACCTCTCTTGGGCACTTCTTAATGAATTTCGAACCGTATTTGTTTCCACCGTCTAGTAAGAAGCTTTATGAATAACTTTTCAAGTCTAGACAACGCCCCTGGTCTCCACCGGTGTCTGAATATCCTATGCTCAATGTCCATGCTCCCTGCAGTCCAGGGACTTATCCACAAGAGTGGGAAGGCAATACCTCCTAACCAAGCCAATAAGGATTTGGGTTCGAAAGGGGCCCAGTCCGCTTGACAGAGCAGTGTGTTGTGGGAGCACTGATAAAATCGGAGGTATACTACAAGGTTTAAAACAAGTGAGGCACCCAGGGCTTTAACATTGGTTCAAGGAAGTATGTGAAAAGATGCAGGCCAGAACAAATGAACCCAGGCAACATGTGGCTCTGGCAAGGACACTGGAACACATGACACTTCACCAAAAACAACTCCTGGGAAGCAGCTACTAGTAGTTCCCTCCTTGGCCAGGTTTCTGTAACTACTGGCCACGCCGCCCTTTCCTCTGCTTTAGAGTCTTTGTCTTTTTTCCAAAGACATACAAATTTGGTTCAAGAAGCTAACATTAGCCTTGATTCAAATCTTTTGTAAGAGCCACCAGTTCATAGCTTATTTGATGGTCAGCCACCTAATTACCATTAAGGCCCTTTCGCAAGGAAGGTGCGTTCCACTCGGGTACAATAGGGTTTTCTCTACTCCTTCATGTAAGTGGCATATGAACAGCAGGAAGTGCCACGTCTGAAGCCTCATAAAAAATTGATTCTTTAGATGTTGAAAATTCGGGCGGACTGCTCTGTCCAGTTCACACAATAAACCCGTTTCTTCTGCAGAACTGCATACATAATGACAGCCTCTCAGGTTAAAATATACAGGGAAAATCTGCAATAGTGCCTAACCATATAAAACATGTCCTACCAACACTGTAGGTTTTAATATACAGGAACAATACACCCTTGAAGGCTTATTGACTTTAACAAATGCTTATCAATATGCCAGGCCTTCTGCTTTTATTGTAAACGTTTATAATAAACAATCAAGTCTCATAGCCTTTATATTTCGTTTGTCACCATACCCAACTCAGGCCTCGTGTGTTGGTCATAAGCTCTCCTACAAGCCGACCATCAGGTATAAGGTAATATTAGAAAGATGTGCAAAATTACAGCTGTCAACAATATGAAAGGACTACCATCGTGCAAATATTCTGTCCCCAGGATTTGTTCGGGTGAATCACCAAAACCCTTGCCAACTACAGAAATCTCCAAATTCAGTGTAACAAAATGCTTGCCTACAAGCTTTTGCACAGAGCAATAACAGTCCTTCCATAAAAGCATATTGCCTTTAACACATACTTTTCATACTAAGTACTGTGTAGTCAGGATACTCAGATTCCCAAGGGTTAAAGGGCAATCTCGATAGCACAGAACATGATTATAGCACCAATGCAGGTGAGAATGTGATACCTATTAGAATAGGTGGTCCTACTACAATGTCAAAGAAATAAAATAGAGTTCACATATCATCTTTCCCTATACTCTACCTTAAATTAAAAATGTCAGAGGCTTACATGGATCGTTATACAAAGGATCAGATTAACAAACTACTGGATAATTGATTGCTACTCAGTAGCATCCCTGAAAGCACAAAAGTCTGAAAAGTTAGAAATGTTAAAGACTAAAGAAAAACAAATAAAGACTCACTTCCATGCCCACGTTCCGCTATAACACTAAAAAGTAATATTATTCCATGAAGCTCGCAGGTAAAAAAAAATAAGACTGTCATTTTCATTGAGGGCTAACAAGATCTAACAAAATTCAGTAGAGTAGGCACTAAATGATCGAGCCTGGCTTCCACCATAAAAAGGAGCGAATCCAAACTCAAAGACTAAGAAAAAATTGGACAAAATAAATTTGGCCAATCGCAATATAGAAGAAAGGAAGGATACCACTTTTTCAGTGGAATCATACAAGTTCTGACCAATCAAAACATGTACACCTATCCAGAAACATATGGGTAAAGCCAAAGCCCCTTGCTATAGTACTCCTGAATGCTCATGTTTTTTTAAGATTGATAACATAATGTCTCAAGACAGCTGCATATCAAGCCACGACTAAAACAAAATGTGAGATCGGGATTAATAGCCTGTTTGTGAGCATATGGATCCTAATCAAAATCTTCTAGTGGTATCAGCCCTATCAACTTAAAACAGAACAAAATACATTTAAACAGCCAAAACCGGTTTAAATTCACTGAATACCTATTGGGTCTGAGTTCTTTGTTACATTCGCTCACGTAGAACTATAGTATGGCCCTTGCCACTCATCTTCAAGCTTAATGGTAGAGGTGAATGTATGGCAGCACAAGTTCTTAGTCTCCCAGGTAAAAAGTGAACAATAATACCCATTTGTCAGCTTGCAATGTCTTTCTAGCCTCTTTACCAATGCTCAAACTTTAGCCATGTAGTTACACTGTCATTGAGAGAAGACCAGAAGTTTTTCTACCAGACCATAAATCTGTGGATGGCAGAAAAATAAAATGGTACAGACAGCCATGATTCTGCCAAGGAATGCAATGTCTTCATGGTTCCAGCCTACCATGGAGTAGGTCGATGCTGCCTTTGTTATCTAGATTACATTTTAAATTAATCTCAATTTAGCTCCACAACGTTTTTAAAACATTCCCAATTTTCTTTGCTCAAAATTATTATGCTGTCATTATTTCTTCATTTCAAGAAAAAGTCAATCGAAGCAACAGCATTTTTGCTTCTAAAAACTCCAATCCGGATTCATGAGAACACTCCTACACAGTAGGTTTTTTAACTATTAGCAAGGCATTGACAGATCAGATATAAACATATCTTGATAGTCATAACCTTCTTGACCTTACTGCTTGGCATGGTTCATAACATTCTCCACTGCAGTGACGATCGAAGAATTTGCCAAGAGAGAACATTCATTATAGGTTTGCTGATTACAAACTGGTTCAGAAGTATCCTAAGTTATTACTGTCAGGTTTAATCGTGGGAAAAAACTTGTTAAAATGGTACCACATCCATCAATCCTTCGTGTGGGGTATTCCAGCACTCATCACAATCACAGTTTTCTTTAAAATCTACTTTAAGCTTTTGCTCGGCCTGATCTGATATCATGGTCTTTTTTCATTCAAAAGGAATCAACACTTCAAAAATAGTGAAAAGAGAGGAGTCCGTAGACAATCATGTTGACAAAGTCATGAAAAGATCTTTACATTATGTCAAGAAATTACACCCAAAATAAAAGAAACTGTTTTCGTGTCCAACTAGATGACATTAGTTTTATTTGTGTATGGGTGTAAATGATCCTGAAAGGATCCAGTTTAATTCTATTTTTTATTATGAAATGCACTCACTTGAGCAAATCTAAACTGAAAATTTCACAATTAGAGCAAGCATGGCCCTTTGAGTGGTCTTCGGTTTCCATCAACAAAACCATCTTTAACTGGTGAGCTTACCATGTACAATTCAAAACCCTGTGTGTCGTCTTTAAATGCAGGCACGGACTAGCCTCAAAATATACAGAAATTATCTGGTGCTATAAAATTTAAATATTCCTTTTAATATAATGATAAAATCAAACTCTGAATCTTCCTTTTAAACTTCGTACAACAGAGGGAAAAATACCTACATTGAGATTGAGAATATGAGAGAAAGTGAGAGAGAGAGCAAAAGAGTAGCAGTGTAAGTGAGCGAGTGTGCGTCTCAAAGTGTCTGTATAATGCAAAATGACACACTTGGGGGGAAACTGATTTAAGAAAATTAAGAAAAAATAACGAGAATGATAAAGTAGTAAAAATGGCATCTACTTAGTCTTCACCTGTTTTTGTAATTAAAGTTCTCAAAGTACACCTGGTAGGAGTTTTGCAGTCTAAAAAACTACATCTAAATTCTTGTACTTTGTTCAGATGTGTGTTTCTTTTTGTCTGTTGTATCATAGGATCACAGAACTTTGAATGCTTTTGGCCCAAATACTTAATTGATATTGGAAAGAATTACTCACCTGACGGTTAAGTTTTACTGCCAGGATTGTGTTGGAGTAGCTGTAATTACATATTTCCGTGCCCTTTTTAAAGTGACAGACTTTCAGTTTACGGGGAGCTTTGAGGCTCACAATAGCTACCAGGCTACTGGAGAAAAGCCTCTCCACAATGCACACATCTTCAGTGTCATCTGCAAAGATAACAAGAGTGACATTAGGTCAGCAACTTAGCATACTCAGGTTACATAAGAGTACGTGTGTGTGTGTACATATATACACAAACAATTCTGCATAGGCTACTGTAACAATTTTGCTTCAAGTATGTAGGTCTATAATAACAATTTTTCATACATAAGCAAGGATGGATAAAGTATATTTTTATAGAATTTTACATGCACAGAAATTCATGAGTAGTAACAAACTGAGCCATGTTAACATTAATGCACATATAAAATAGCAATGAAAGAGCTTCCAACAAAAAGTGAAGCACATAGCTGTACTGAACTCCGCGAAGTGCAAAGAAAACTCTGCTGCACTATGCGGAGCTCCGCGAGCGGAGGAGTTTCTTTAGATAAATGCAGTTCGCGGTGACTTTCAGTGCCAGGTGCTCGTCCGCACTGTGCAATCATCGCAAAAGGTCACCTCCTCTAGGCAGTCCCTCATGCTGTTGCGTGGGGCGGAGGATTGATTGAGAGCCACCACTAGCTGAGTATCGTTGGCGTAGGTGACTATTTTTATTCCAAAAGGGCGGACTATCTCAGCTAGGGGGCTCATGTATATGTTAAACAGGGTAGGGCTTAAGGAGGAGCCCTGTGGCACACCGTAGCTGAGGGGTTTATCAGGGGAGGTAAAATCTCCCTTCGAAGACCTGGAAGTAGCGGTTGGAAAGAAAGGATTTGAGCCAGTCCAATGCAATCCCTGAGACTCCTAAGTTGGTGAGTCGATGTAAGAGGATATTATGGCTAACAGTGTCGAAGGCTGCGCTTAGGTCGAGAAGGATGATTGCCGCGCATCCTCCCTGGTCCAGGATGTTTTTGGCTTCCTCCGTTACTGTGAAAAGGGCGGTTTCGGTCCCATGCATGGGCCGGAATCCAGTCTGGGAGGGGTCGTGTAAGTGGTTGTTTTCAAGGAATTTTGCCAGAATGGTGTTGGCATATTTTTCCCAGAATTTTGCTCAGCCATGGCAGCAAAGATATTGGGCGATAATTAGTGGAGTTGCCTGGGTCTAGATTAGGTTTTTTCAGAAGGGCCTTGACCATAGCAAGCTTCCAGGGAGGCGGGACGCTGCCAGTAGATAGGGACGCATTAAGTAGGTTGAGTATGGTGGGGAGGATGTTGCCAGTAGCAGTCAGCAAGGTGCGTGGAGGTGCTGGGTCATTGGGGGAGCCAGATTTTACCTGGCGCAGAAAGGGTTCTAGCGTGGTGGGGTTAAGAGGGGGGAAGGAATCAAAGGTGGACCGGGGCTGGAATCCTAGCGAGGAAGGTAAAGGAGGGGTTGGGTCGGTCAAGGTGGGGGAAAAAGAGGTATAGATAGTTTGAATTTTTTGGTGGAAGAACTCAGCCCAGTCACTACAACGGGTTTGTGTGTTAATAGTGTTAAAAGGTTTGTCCGGGAGTTTGAGGAGGGTTTTTGCAATACGATAGATTTCTTTTGGTCGGGAGACAGCTGCGTTAATTTTGTCTTCAAAGAAAGTGGATTGGGTATTTTTTTATCTCATGTTTGTAGGTTCGGATCGCTTGTCGGTTTTCCTGGATGAAGAGTAGTCCAGCCGCCACTGCCTTTCTAGTTTTTTGCATTGGCGTTTCAGGTCCCGCAGTTCGGTGGAGTACCAGGGAGCGGTTTTTGTGGAGCGCTTAATTTTAGTGCATTTCATGGGGAGCACAGAGTCAAGTGTGTCCGAAATCCACTGATTTTAGTCCTCGTTTGCTATGGTGGGGTTGGGACTGTAGGGAGGTCTGGAGGTTTCGAGGGCTGCCTGCCATTTTTCTAAAGGAAGCTTAGACCAGTTGCGATCACTACGAGTGTCGTTGATGGGAGGATGGAAGACGGCAGTGGCCCATAATAGGGGAATCGACCATGGAAGAGGAGAGGGGATTCCTACAGAGAGGTCTTCACTGTTACTAAATACAGGGTCAAGTAGGTGGCCTTTGATGTGGGTAGGTTTGGAGACTAGCTGTGTCATTTGTAATGCAGAAAGACTTGAGGATAGTTCTGAGGCAGTGTGGTCCAGGATGTTATCGAAATGGATGTTGAGGTCGCCTAGAAGTGTAAAATTGGATGAGCTACAGGCTAGGCTGGCAATGATGGGGGGAAGGTTATTGGTGAATTGTCCTAACGTACCGGGTGGCCGGTATACGAGTATACCGGAGAACGTGCTGGTAGAGGAAAAGTCAATGGCAAAAGAAAGACTTTCGCAATCAGGTAATGTGTTAGGGGTGCTACGGCACTTATAGCAGCCTCTAAAAATGATCGCTAGGCCACCTTTCCCTGTTTTCCAGTCTTCCCATGAGATTAGATATCCCGGGGGGAGAGTCTGGACAAGGTCGGGCTCTGAATACAGATTGAGCCAGGTCTCTGTGAGGCATAGGACATCAGGATGAAGCTCTTCTAGTAGTAGGGAAATTTCCATGGAGTGTTTAGGCAATGACCTACAGTTCAGGAGGTACATGGTTATTTTGGTCTTTTTAGTGGGTGGGGCCGAATGAGGATGGAAATCGCAGTGTTGGCACAGTGTATGCAGTCGGCGAACGGCATCATGCACAGCGCAAGCGGGTGCTGCTTCCTTTCTGCCGCTCAAGTAGATTTTTACTCGAGCGGCAGCTTTCTCAACGCGAGCGGGTAGTTTCTCAATGCGAGCGGTTGCGAGCATACGCAACCACTCCCAATGAGAAATCTGACTGCCCGCGTTGAGAAATCTCACCGGGAGGTTCATTTTCCTTGCTCACACTCACCAACTTGACGTTGATGAACGCGAGCAAGGGAATAAAACTCCACTCCGCGAGCTCCACGGAGTGCAGAAAACTCAGTGAGCGGAGCAGAGTTCACCACCCAGACTTAATCAATACTACTTTTCTTCATGTTTAAATGATCACCCTCTCTGATATCCTTTAGTTTAGCTATAAATATTTTGTTTTCATGACTCATGTCCTTCACCCAATCTGATGTGTTTTCCATCACCTTCTATGATGAATATGGCTTTTTTCAAATCTGGATTCCTCACAATAGCTTCTCTTTAACTTACAAATGTTGGTGCAACGCACTAGTTGATCTCTAATCAGCCCTAGTTCGAAACTCAAGTTCTTGCCTAGTCCTCAAAGAGGCTACATAGTTCCCTATCTTCTCTGTTTTATCTTGCTGAAATGCAAATAATGTATGCCTCTCTAGAACTACAATCAGCTGCGTACTGTGAGAAAGTGGCTCTGTATATACTGTTCCTTAATAGGTACAGGATGTACAGAGTCCACAGACCCCAAGGTTTAACAGAGGTTAAAGTTAGATACAACCTTACTCTCCAAAGTGGTAGCTTGGTCGAGCAGTAAGGCAATACCAGAGGACAGTGTAAAGCATTTGTTGTACACACTCAGTCAGCAAATAGTTCCACACACTCAATAACTGAACTCTAGGCCAATGGTTTGTATAAAAAAAAATATATGCTTGTTTTATTTTAGAACCAACACTTGGAATTAAAATATACTTTCTCGATAGGAGATGTTTCATAAAAATACTTTTGTATATGCAATAGACTTTTCAGTAAACAGTTACAAGTAGTTGCAGTAGGCAACTCTATTTCTAAACATAATACATTGAGCTCAATGATAATTTCAAGATATTTGTAACAGATTACTTTTTAGATTACTTTTGTAATTCCAGGTCTGGATCCTAGATTCAGCCCTGGGTCAGTTCTCAGAATCAGTTGATGAAAGTCGACTTTGGTACTGTAATGATTTTTAACTAATATTTAGCTATTTTAAAAGTTAACACTTAGAAAATATTTCAGAGCAAACAATCAATGATTCCCTATGGAAGAAAATTCAGGTTATAGATACAGTAGGTTATCGTTACTTTTGTAATCCAGTACTGGGTGCCTAGACTCAGTACTGGGACATTTATCCAAAACAGGTAAGTAATTACGTTTTCAGAAGGTATACGATTTTTGAGGAATATTTAGAAATTGCAGAAATCAACACTTAGAAGAAATTTCACAGAAAAACAGTCAATGGTTTCCTATGGAAGAAAAATAAGTTAAAGGTAAGTATAGTTGTGGGTACTTTTCAGAGTCAGTGCTGGGCACCAAGATCCAGCACTGGGAGCTCACCTAAGAGCAGGTGAGTAAATTCGTTTTTGTCACTCGGTTGATTTTTGGTGAATATTTGAAGTTTTGAAAAGTTCACACTTAAAAGAATTTTCAAGAAAAAGCCAGTTAATGTTACCCTACGAGGAAAATAGAGTTTACGGTTTAAGGGTAAGTACTCGACTGGCGGAGTTGAGGTTCTGGGCACAGACTCAGGGGTCTCCCAGGGTCAGGTAGGTACAGTTGGTTCACCCTCAGCGACTCTAGGGCAGCCGGGTGCAGAGAGAGTTAGGCCCAATGTTATCCTACGAGAGATAGGGGGGGGCCTTGTTTGGTGGCTGCTGTCTGGCAAGCCACGCGGCTGTGGGAGCTGGGCTTCTGGTCACTTACTCAGGGCAAGTGGGGAAGTAAGAAAGTGTGGAGTTTTCACTGCCAGGGCCACTCGGGCGGCTGGGTGCAGAGGGCTTTTGAGCCTTCGGGCGCTCAATGGATTTCAATGGGAAATCTCCGGTTTGGAAAAAGACTGCAGGCTCGGGGACGAGGACTCTTCAGGTGCCACCACCACTTCGAGAGGTAAGTTGGGTAGTTGGAGGATAGGTAGGTACCCCGGGATTGGACACAGAGGGCCGTGGGGCGCCGGGTGCAGGGGTGCCTTTTGGTGTCAGAAAATCTTACCCTCTGTTGATCACGGTTGGGGTGGCACTCTGTTCGGAGGCTGCAGGCTTCTTCAGGATTGTCGAGGGGGGTCCTTGGGTGCCGGACTCGGGGTCACAGTCGCCGTGGGGTCGTCCTCGTGGGTTTAGTTCACTCCGGCACCGGCCAGGCTTGGCTGGTGCAGAGTGGGCTGGGATCGCGGTTCCGGGCTGCTGCCAGGGGTGAAAGGTAGGTTCTGAGTAGAGCCTCTACTCATGGGAGTCCCAGGGGATCAGAGTTCAAAGGCAGTCAGGTCCTCCGGGGTTTCTGAGGTTGCTGGCCACAAGAGATGCCGGGTTTGGCGCAGGAGCAGGTTCGAGGTCGACAGGCCGGTAGGGCTGGGACCAAAGCAGTTGGTGTCTCCCTCTCCTTCGCAGCTGCAGGGCAGGTCTTCTTTTCTTCTCGCTCTTCTTGTAGTTTCGGAATCTGGAATCTGGGGAAGGAAGGTTCAGGGTGCCCTTAAATACTAGATTTAGGGGCGTTACAGGTAAGTGAAGGCCAGGGACCAGCGCTCCGGTCTACTCTCAGGCAGGGATAAATAAGCAGTTCGCTAGTTATTATGCAGGGTTGTACGACAGCACCATGCAGGGGGAACCTGAAGGCCTGGACGAGTTTCTATTGGCGGCTCGGCTGTCCCGGTTGGACCCGGAGCACGGGAAAGACCTAGGGGGTGCCATAACATTGGGCGAGATTCGCGTGGCGATTAAACACATGGCCCGGCGAAAGACCCCAGGGGCGGATGGCCTGCCCGTCGAGTTTTATGCGGCGTACCCGGAGCTGTTGGCTCCGCGGTTGCAAGCCCTCTATAGTGAGGCGTGGCGAGTAGGGCGTTTATCCGCCTCCGCTCGGGAGGCGATCGTGGTGCCCCTGCTGAAACCCGGAGGGGATGCTAGTGCCCACACGGCGTACCGTCCGCTCTCCATGCTGACGGTGGATTACAAAATCTTGAGTAAAATATTGGCGTCGCGCCTATTGCCTCATATGACCGCCCTGATTCATCCGGATCAAGCGGGCTTTATTCCCCGGCGTAACACGGCCACCTCAGTTCGACGTTTGCTGCAGGTGATGGAAGTGGACCGGGACACATACCCAGAGGCCTTCACACTGTCGGTCGACAGAGAAGGCCTTTGACAGTGTGGAGTGGCCATACTTGTATCGGGTGTTGCAGGCATTTGGCCTGGGGGATGGCTTCGTACGCTGGACCACCTTGCTCTATAACGATGCCACGGCCCGTGTGAGGACGGGGGCGACCATATCAGCCCCCTACCGAGTGTGGCGGGGGACGAGGCAGGGCTGCTCGCTATCCCCATTGCTGTTCGCCCTGGCCATTGAGCCATTAGCGGTGCATGCCAGGCTGGGGCGCTCCTATGCTGGAGTTCAATTGAAGGGGGAAGCCCACTATATATCCCTTTATGCGGATGATCTGCTGATGTTCTTGGCGGACGCGGCTGGCGCATTACGCGGAGCAACCGCCTTATTGGAAGTCTTTGGTCGCCTGTCCGGGCTTAAGGTCAATTGGGGCAAAACATGCTTGTTCCCGGGTGGACAAGCCCCCCAGTCGCTGGGAGTGATACGATGGGAGGGTAGCTGCCTGCGCTATTTGGGGGTTAATATCTATCCCACCCAGCCTGATTTGCTGGAGGGGAATGTTGGCAGGGCCATCCGAGGCTTGCGCGGTAGCATGGGTTTCTGGAGTACGCTCCCACTTTCGTGCGCTGGGAGGGTAGCGCTGCTGAAGATGGGGGTGTTACCCCGCCTCCTATACTTTTTTCGCACCCTGCCCATATGGATACCTGCGTCGTTATTCGAACGGCTTCGAGCACTGTCTACGGGCTTCGTTTGGGGCTCGGGACGGCGGCGGGTGGCTTTGACCACATTGAGGCGGCCGAGAGCCGAGGGGGGGCCTAGCAGTCCCGGACTTTGAATGGTACTATCTGGCGGCACAGCTCCAATGGCTCACGCAGGCGGTGGCTAGGGAGTATAGAGGCCCGGAGGGCCCACAGGGTAGGGTGATTCCGCGCCATGTGCTCGCATTCATAATCCTTCAGCAGCGGCTGGACCTTACCCAGCTTACTCTAGAGGAACGCACCCTCAGGTTGTGCTGGAACCGGTGCCAGAGGAGGGCCGCCATAACTCACCCCTATGCCCCGGAGATCCCCCTGGGTATGTGCACGGCGCTCCCGAATGGGGGCGATTGGTCGGGGCTAGCCGCTTGGGAGGAGCTGGGCGTACAAGTAGTGGGTGATTTATTCAGAGAAGGGGTGCTGCTGCCCTTCCAGGACTTGCAGGACTCTTGTGGGCTCCCGTGGGGGGATTATTTACTTCATGCAGCACTAGTAGCGAGCATCCAGAGGCATTGGAATATGGGGCTCTCTGAGCAACCGATGGCCGCGGGCTGCCAATATGTAGTAATGGCGGCGGGGACGACCAAGGCCATTACATGCCTCTACCGCAGACTGTCGACGGAATGCCTGCGGCCTCTTGATGCGTTGAGGGATAAGTGGGAAGCGGACCTCGAGAAGTCGATCCCCGAGACGACATGGTCCACGCTGGTGCGGAGGGCCTGGAAGGGAACGCGTAATGCCCGGTTTCAGCTGGTTCCGTTTTTTACGCTACACAGGGCTTATCTGACGCCGGTTAAGATATTGCAATATTTCGGGGGCGCCCATTCTCCGTGCCCGCGGTGTGGGGGAGATGGGGCTGATTTTCGCCATATGTTTTGGTCCTGCGCGTAGCTGGGTGACTACTGGGAAGCTGTTAAGGAGTGCCTGAATCAGGTGACAGACCGCTCTATTGCCCCGGAAATGGGGGCCTGCTTGTTGCTCTGGTTTCCCCATACCCGCCGAACGAAGGTTACCAGCAAGTTCTACGACTTAGGGTTGATCATGGCTAAGAGGGAACTGACTATGCACTGGAAATCACGGGCGGGGCCTAGCTTTTTGAGGTGGAGGACGGCGTTTGCGAGATAGGCAGGCGCAGAGGGTACACTCCGGTTGCAATTAGCCCTTCGGAGGGATGACGAAAAGGCACTGGCGACGGCCCGAGCATGGGAGGCGTTGGTGGTGGAACTTCAGGGGCTGATGTCTGATGCAGGGGGCGAGGGGAGCACTTCTGACCGACAAGAGGAAGTGGCGAGCGGGGAGTAGGAGGGGAGCAGTGGTGAGAGCTGGATGCATAAAGTGTGGGTTGACATGGGGGACAAGCCCGAGTTGCCTAGGGAAGGTTGAGCACCCGTACATGATTCATTGTAAGGTGGGGGCACATCAGGAGGGGGAGAGGCCGAGGGGGGCACACTGACGTGGGTGGTGGGAGGGAGAGGGAGGGGGGGCTCCACGTGGGAAGGGTGAATGATCTTTTGCCTACTTGGTAGCAAAGCTACATGTAACAGTCTCCGTTGGAAGGGGGGGGGGGGCAGTGGAGAGCTGTGTTGAGTTGTTGTTACGAAAACAATAAAAAAGGTTTCAAAAAAAAAAAAAAGTGAAGGCCAGGGACCAATGGGTCCTTGTCCTGGGGTGGGTACACCCCCTATCCTGCCTCTCTCCTGTGGGGGGGGGGGGGGGGGGGGGCAGTAGCCTAATCCTGATAGGGTAGGCCTCCCATCTTCAAGATGGCGAGCCCGGAGATGTGCTTCACCTCGCCTCCCCCACCTGAGGGGTGGGGTGGGCAGGCTGGCACATCCCCTGTCCTTGTATGGGGTTTCCGGCCAAGCTTCCCGCCAGAGTGGGGGGTTGCAGTGGCCTGGGGAAACTCCTAGAGGCGGTATGCCTTTGAAGCTTCCCTTTGCTCATCCTGGGGGAGGAGATTTATCACCTCACCCAGGATGTGCATTGTTGCAGGCCCGGGAGAGTAGGGGCTCTCCCACCCAGGGGCCAGCAACGTGTCTGCTGTGTGGCAGCTTGGGCAGCCTCAGAGCAGACGTGGATTGTAGGTTAGTTGTAAGGGGGCATCTCTAAGATGCCCTCTGGGGTGCTTGGTACATTAAATCCCACACTGGCATCGGTGCGGGTTTAATGTGCTGAGAAGTTTGATACCAAACTTCCCAGTCTTCAGTGTTGCCATTATGGTGCTGTGGAGCTCGTGTTTGACGAGCTCTCAGCACCATGTACTCTTAAATGGCAGAACTGCATTTACAGTGCCCAGGAATGGACCTGGGTACTGTAGGGGCACAGGGCTCCTGCTCCTGTGCCCACACCATGGGCATAAGGCACCCAGCCAGAGGGGTGGCTGATATATGCCTTGGCAGTGTAGGTGATGGGCATGGCACACAGAGATGTGTGCCATGTCGACTCTTCATTTTGTCCTGCACCCAGACACTCAGCCTGCAAAGGCAGTGTGTGTGTGTAAGGGTACAGGGCCTCTAAGGGTGGCACAATGAGTGCTGCAGCCCTTAGAGGCCTTCCCTGGTCACAAGGCCCTGGGTACCTAGGGTACCATTTACCAGGGGCTGACATGTGGCCAGGGTTTGCCAATTTGGAGTTTGTGTGTTTTAAGGAAGGAACATAGGCCCTGGGCACCTGATTGGCAGGAGTCCAGGGTACACTCAGTCAAAGTACATTCAGCAATTTAGCAAAAAGTGGGGGCATACCATGCAAGAAAGATGGCACTTTCTCACACGTACTCAAATGCAATTCACACATTCTCACGAGGTTCTCGAATAAATCTCTAGGCTCTGCCTCTGAATTTCTTATAGGTATCACATCTAAAATGTCACGTTTCTGCCTTCTGTGCCCAAATTGTGCAACAGCACTTCTTGTTTGTGATATTCTTGCAACTGCAATATTTATGTAAGCGTTCTACTTTTAAGTATTCAAGCAACAAACTAAAATAAAGAACAAAACAAGCCAAAAAAAATCTGAAATAATAGACTAGCATAAATAACCAATCCGCAATCTGTCAGTTGCTGTTAGTTATTAATGCAAGTATAGAACAAACAGATTCCACAACCAGTTTGGCTTCTTTTCTGAAAGAGTACCTTTGCTGTGAGCTAAGAATGCTAAACTCTACCAAAGAGACTTACTATTATATTTGTCCAACCACCACCTGCAATGACTAAATCTATGCTTCATGTACTCTGTTGCACTACAGGTGTGTTCAGAGATCTTCCTCTCCGATATCCTTCAGTTTAGCCACAACAAACTTTTTTCTCTTCATGTCTCATTTCCTTCGCTCAGTTCGATGTGTCTTCAATTTCTTTTATGATGGATATGGCTTCTTTCAAATCTGGATTGCTCACCAACAGTTTTTCTTGAACTTATAAATGTTGGTGCAAGTGAACCGGTTCCATGTATTGACTCTATTGTGTTTCAAGTTCTTCCTATATGGCTGCCATGAGTGACCCATGCTGGTTCACGCAACATGTTGACGTTTCTGGGAAAGTCCTTTCTCCATTTTGTAGCAGTCATGCCACACTATTTGAACCTTGCATTAACTAGTCCTGTGAACATACAGTCATTATGCAATGTTATAAGCAGCAGTTCTAGGACTACAAAAAAGACACTCATATCAAAAAGCTCTGTTATTTTACATCAACATGTGCCTTTAGCTTGAGCTTACTGGGTGCTGCAAAAATAAATCTAGTTTCCAGCACAGGAGATTTTTTTCAGATGCTCAGTCACTCAGAGGCAGAATTTGGTGCCTGCTCCCGCCCTCTGCTCAGGATCCTGAATTTGTTGACAAAACTGTGTTCTTTTCACACACGAGAAATACTCATGAACGGATGTAATAATCCTCTTTAATGATACGTCCAATAGCAACCGAAGCAAAACTAACAGTTAAGCGAACCAGTTGTGTCTCAACATTCCCCATTCCATTAGAACCTGCCCATTTTACATTTTTTAATGAACATAAAGAAAACTTAACCCCAGCGTTGATCTCACTTACAAATTTTCAAGAAGATTAGCCCAGACAGAAAATAGCCAGTAGTTCAATAACTTAATACTGGCCCTTCTGTAGAAACAATGGTGCTACATGCATTACTCTTAATTGAAAAGCTATTGGAGTTTAAGGACTAAGTTGCAGGATCAGATCTTATATTAAAGGATTTACCTTTCCAGTATTGAACATAGGAGTCTGTCAGTGACAAATCTGTTGAGATTCCTTTCACTCTATCACAGTGGCACGAATTACATCTGGATCCCCTTTGATCCCTTGACCTATCTGTGGAAAAAATTAATTTCACAACTAGGGCCTTGCCTTTGGATAAGACTATGTCAAGAGGAGTCCCTGGCCAGATTAAATACCAGCGTTAAAACCTTTACTTAAAGGGGAATGTGATGACGTGCGGCTGCTCCTGCACTGGCCTCAGATCCCATTCCTGGATTCTGATTCTGGTGTAGGCAATTAGGCCAGCTAGCAGCCCCACTACAGGGCAGATCTTGCAGGGATAATTTGGAGGTTGCCAGATTTGCCGGGGCCTGATTGAGGACCCCGAAGGTAAGAGTGTGCCAAGACTGTGTGACCCAGAGTGTGGTTTGCCACCATCCTTTTCTTGGATTTCAACACTGAGAGAAGCTCAAACTGCTCTAAATACTCTTAGTTGGTGGCCCTTACCCACCCACCGAAGCAATCTACTTCAGCCTCAGTTCGTTGTGTGGCAGGGGCGGCACCAGAGACAACCAAAAGTGGAGGATTGAGACATATATATGAACCGAATATGGGATAAAGAGGCTGGTCCCCGTCATGCAGAGGCATAACCTGAGAATTAGACATAACTGATGACTGGAATCCCAAAATTAGTGTACGGATGAAATGTCGTTTGTCATGACTGCTCGTGCCACAGACAGGAGTTTGGCCTGTCAGGTCCGCCTCTTGCTTCTCCATGCAATAGCGAAAATCTAGAGGGGATGTGTCCCTTCTTCTGAGAGACTATATTTCCACTGCAACTGGGATAATGGTCAAGGACAAAGCTCCACGTGGGCAGGGCAAAATGAATAACTTTGCTAAGCCAATCCACTTGCCTGACAAAGTGATCTCGACAACAGATACTGAACATCCACAGTGCTCGGAGGTCGCAGAAGGGATTCACCCAGGAACAGACGGTATTGTGAAAGCAAATGACTTGTCATGACTGGCTTTTTAACCAAATTAGAGGAAGTGGGGTGGACATCCCCTCCTCAGAAAAGATCAATGTAAGACAATGGGCCACGTGACTGAAGTGAAAACACAAGTGACGTAACTGGAGGATACAATCAAGAAGCTTTGACAAACTGTGCATATGCTGAAATCTTCACCTAGGGAGATAGCGGCTAGTTCTGAAGATATGATGGGCCACTCCCATTCACTTTAGGTGATTTTTATAATTGGACAAATACTTCTAGGTAGGAAGGGTGGGTGGCTGGGACTTCAGGGGTTGTTGAGGAAAGGGTAGTTAGTTTGTTTAAAGTAGAAGGAGTTTCAACTAAACCAATAATGCACAGGTACTTATTCAATGAGTGGGGCCCATGGAAGTTCTAAATCACTGACTTGGAATGTGAAAGGCTTGTTTGATAAAAACCAAGTAAGGAGCGGTCATGGCATACGCCAAGCACTTCTCCCCTGAGATTCTGTTACTAGAGGACCACAATTTGTTGTGGAACACATGTGGTTTTCTTAGTCAACACGGTTATTGACGTTCTGTGCAGGAATTACTTGGGGGTCTGCTATTTTGCTGTCTAAATCATTACCTATGGTAGTCTCCAAGATTCATTTAGATGGATTAGGCAGGTTTGTTATAATCAAAAGTTACACTAGAAGGTCCCCATGGACTATTGGTAGTCTGTTACTGCCTCCTACCCTAGTTGGCAGCCCTTTGTTGGGCACACTCTGAGGTTCTACTTTGATCTCAGATTGGTATGTCAATTCTAGGGTGGGATTTTAACGGAATTATGAATGCGGCCCCTTGATGTAGAAACACCTGCAGTGGCCACCAGATTCCTGCAAATAAATGTGTGACCACAATGGGACTGGGAGATGTGTGCAACACCCTCACCTGAGCGAGAGACGCAACATGTATTACTCGGCACCTAAAAGTGCCACTCTAGACTAGACTACCTATTTATTCCATTGACTGAGCTTGATGTGCTAGCTGGCTCCCTCGTACTACCAAGAGAACGGTCTGATCATGCACTATGTGGCATACAAGGACACAAAGTAGCCAGAGGGCTGTATGGCACTTTAACATATGGAGGTTGAAGACTGAGACCCTGGGTGGCCAACTTTGTGATACAATTGAGGAGTACTTTGAGATTAGCAGGCCCTCGGATTTTGTCCCCCTTTGCTAGGCCCTTAAATCGGTATTTATAGGCTTGGCCTTCTCCTATGTACGAAGAATGGAAATGGACAGGGAACAAGAGATCAAGGAGTGAGAGTCGCCGATATTGCTACTTGAACAAAGTGTGGCCCAGAGTCATACGGAAGACTACGACAGACACCTGGAGAAGCTTAGGCACACACTTACACAAAAATGTATTGATACGGCTAAAGTAGCCTGGAAAATATCCAGACAGAGAATCTCAGTTGGGGAATAAGGCTGGCAAGCTGCTCTATTGGCTACCTCAAAGAGACCAAGCAGTTCATATTGTCCTGGCACACTGAAATGTACACAGCCACAGGGTTCCAGACTCCTTGGGCATTGCAGACATTTTTCCAGATTATTATTAAGAATTATACCATAGATGACCCCCCCCCCCCCCCCTCAGAGGCAACACATCCCTTGAATGTAAGCATTAAAAACACTCAGAAGAGTATAGAGAGTTCCACTCTAGTCGGAAGAGGTCCAAAAGGCTATAGTCGAGATTTTCTGAGCAAGGCTGCTGGCCTAAACGGCTAACCTTTTGAGCATTAAAAAAAAAATCCTACCGGCTGTTCTCACATTTGTTAAAGATTTTTGAGGAAGTAGGTTGTACAGCTTCACTGCTGAGAAATCTACAAGAAGAACCAATAATCACTATTCTCATACCTAATAAACACCTGGACGAATGTGACTCACAGTGGCCCATTTCATTCCTTAATGGTGAAACCAAGATGCTAACCAAAACTCTGGGAACAAGGTTGGCCAGGGTGATTCAGAAACTAGTGCAAGAGGATCAAAATTGCTTAATGCCCAGCAGATCTACTAGACACTGCCTGCACGAGGTACAAATGGCTTTAGCCAGAATCTCTCTCCTACGTATTCCACCTGCAATATTACTCACAGATTATGAGAAATCGCTCGACACCGATCATTAGCTCTTTCTGTTCGAAATGCTCTAAAAAATTAATCTTGACCAGAGGCTCTGGGCATCCTATTTGAGGGTCCGATTTCACAGGTGAGAGTCAATGGAGTATTGTCTTCGTCGTTTCCTGGAGTGCGAGGAACCCGGCAGGGGTGTCCCCTCTCTACACTGCTTTTAGCCCTGGCCATTCAGCCCTTGGAAAATGTGGATCAGAAGGAATTCTGACATTGATGGCTTCGGATGGCAAAGTGGGTGAGAGGGTAAAGTGTCTCTTTACACTGGTGATAGCCTTCTGTTTTTGCTGAATCCTCTAGCCTCTCTACAATGATTAGTTAAAATCTTTGAGATCGATGAGGAAGCATCATGTTTGACAGTAAACTGGAGAAAATCAACTTACATTTAACTTACTGGGCCTCCGTCGAAGCTATCCACTTGTGCACTAGTACAGGGGGCGGCTGATCGGTTTCAATACTTAAGGGATCATGAATTTTTGCGATATTGCCCCTCTGATGAGACGTACCAGGGAGGAGCTGGAGGGATGGTCTCTACTACCTATTTAATTGATAGGGAGGGTGGCTTTGTATAAAATGATAATGCTTCCCGGTTTTTACACTCTTTGCAATACAACCCCTTTGTCTTTGCACATGCCTTTTTCGGTGGACTGCAGAACTGGCTACAAAATTCCTGTAGGCGGGAACGCTCCCCACGGTCTTTTTCTGGAAATGCACTATGTCAGTTTACGATACGGGGGCTCGAGCGCCAGACCTTAAGCTTTAATTTTGGGGGGCCCAGCTGGTCCCCATAGCAGACTGCCTTTTCGGAGACAGGCTAGATTCTGCCCTTGCACTGGTGTTGGGAGGTTCAGGAGGAGGTTGCGACTCAGCATTTCCTATACAGTGGCCCACTTTGATTATTTTACCACAAATAACTAGAATCCCAGTTCTTTGTTGGTGAGATGGCCTAAGACACATCAAATGTTTAAACAAGATGACTAACCAGATACCACTCTGGGCCAGTACTAAGTTAAAGCATGTGACACAAATACCTGGGTTTAGGGCATGGGATGTTATAAGGCTATGGTGTTTTTGGGGGGGGGGGGGGGGGTATCTGGAAGCAAGACCATATTGAGTCATTTGAGCTGCTTAGAGGAGCGTTTGAGCTGCACATGCCATAATTTTACAGATATCTGCAACTGAGACATGCACTATACAGATATAGAAAGAAGCCGAGAGGGCTTCTAGATTCAAATGCATTAGAAGTCAAGCTAGTAATGAAACCTATTGGTCGCAAGGGAATATTTCAACATTATAGCTCTTTTATATGCATTATCCCCTGACCGGTTAGTGGGGGGACATGTGCAGTCTGAGAGCAAGATGTAGGAAAATTGGGAGACAACAAGAGTCAGGAGGCCAAAATAGCATCCAGAGTACTTGCAATTCCCTCTAATCTGAGAATGATTCTATTCAATTAGTTTCACTGGACAGGTTTCGGTTCAGAAAACATTTGGAAAATAGGCGAACTGGAGGGGGTACTGGATTGAGGTTAACAGTCCACTTTGTGTTCGATGTAAAGGAGCTTGACTAGAGGAACCTTCTGTCACTTTATCTGGGAATGCCCCTCCATCCAAAGATATACGTCTCTGGCGATGTGCATAGGTATCTTGCCTAGCCCTGATCTCAAGCGGGGGGTGTGTTCCTGTCTGCAAAATGAGACATAGCATGCTGTTGGCGAAGCAAGAGTACCCTTAAAGTGAGAAAATTATATGGAATAAGGTGCAGCTGCGAAACTGATATATACAAATGGGGGGTTGCAAGGCGAAATAACAGGATATATGGGATCGATGGCTGTCCAACTGATCTTAATTGCATGTGGCTACTGCAAGACTGTAAAATATGCAATGAGATGCGGCTTTGAATTGTGACTCCGTGATACACGCTGTACATCAGTTAAATGTTTGTGTAATGAAGTTATAAAACCAACAAAAAGAGACCCTAAAAGACCCTTTACTTGAAAGACCCTCTATGGATTTGGAGGATGTGTTCAATTTTAGACAGTTTTACTTCTCCATGTTGCAAGAACTGTTACCTGAGGACTTTATGGAAAATAATACTATTTTGAGACCCTTTTCAGGCAGGTGTTCACCCACAGAGAAGAGTTGAATCTGTTCTACTGGCAGTACTAGGTGATCTCATTGTGGAGGCAGATCTGAACTGTTCATGGCTTTGATTCATCTGGAACTAGATTTTCTTATGGGTGACTATGCCATGCTCCTGAAGTGTTTAGGTATATCCTTATGACCCAGTTGTAAGCCAGTTTGAATTTAATTGTTCATTCGCAGGCAGATGTTTTTCCTTAACATAGTGTAATGCGAATTTCTGAAATCCACAGGTATCTTTTTCTCTGTCGTCTTAATCAATGTTTATGCTCGCCCTATGACTTTGCTCATCAATGTCTCCAGCCACCAGCTGTATTTTTATGCATGTGACACCCAGGTTCTCCTACAGTGGAGTGAAGAAAGAAATTTCTTTCAACACTTTCAGGCATGAATGCTGGCTGTAAACAAAAGGACTGGCATCCACTGATGGGGATCAACTCAGACAAAACGGAGGCGATTACTTTGGTCCATGGTTTAGGACCATAGAGGTTAAGTGAATGTCCCACAGGGCTAAACCAGGTTCAAACCACAGCATTACAGTTGGAGGCTTGACATTTACACGCATCCAGGTACGTTTTTTTCCTAAAATTTACACATGATAATTGCGAGCAAGGCTAACACTAGGGGGGGGCAGTAATTTTGGGGGGGAAATTAACTCCTGTCTGGATTACAGCGATAGAACGCATCAGGGTCAGCCAGATACTCAATCTACAAATCAACAACACAACTGCTTATCTTGCTTTAGGCAAGCCAGGGGTTTAAGCATTCATCCCATTACATCCGAAGGCTGTAGTGACTCACGGTGGAACAGCTCTCTTTAAGGCCAAGTGCTTGGCACACACTTTTTTCCAGGCACCCTGTGCAGCAGCTATGCTTTTCGGAGCCATGGAACATACAGTAGACACGTGTTCCAAAAGCCAATATAGTCTGAGCTTTGCAGTTGGTACATTTACCTTCTTACACAGCATTTCAAATGCACTTTTAGCCAGACCTGCAAAATGTCTTTTAGAAATGTGCATCAAAACTGAGAGACAATAATAGTGGAAAACCCACGGGAAGTGGAGAATATGCTACAGGACCCAGTCATCAAATGACTGGTCTTAGGATGCACTAACGAGGGGCAGAAGTACATGCTCTTTTTGTAGAGATAAATGACCCCGCCACCGCCAGAACCAGCCTACACGATGGGATGAAAGACGTCGCCGAGTGGATGAAGAACAGCCGCCTGAAACTGAACTCAGACAAAACGGAAGTCCTCATCCTGGGATCATCGCCCTCCGCCTGGGACGACTCCTGGTGGCCCCCTGCCCTGGGCACCACTCCCAAACCAACGGACCACGCACGCAACCTGGGCTTCACCCTGGACTCCTCCCTCTCGATGACCAGACAAGTCAACGCCGTCTCATCATCGTGCTTCAACACCCTGCGCATGCTCCGAAAGATCTTCCGGTGGATCCCCACCGAAACCAGGAGGACGGTCACCCAGGCTCTCGTCACCAGCCGTCTGGACTACGGAAACACCCTCTACGCCGGAACCACAGCCAAACTTCAGAAAAGACTCCAACGCATCCAGAACGCCTCCGCACGTCTCATCCTGGACATCCCCCGTCACAGCCACATCTCCGACCACCTGAGAGACCTGCACTGGCTCCCCGTCAGCAAGAGGATCACGTTCAGACACCTAACCCACGCACACAAGGCCCTCCACGACCTGGGCCCCAAGTACCTCAACAACTGCCTGAACTTCTACACTCCCACCCGCCAGCTACGATCAACCAGCCTCGCCCTCGCCGACGTTCCACGCATCCGCAGAGCCACCACCGGAGGAAGATCCTTCTCCTACCTGGCAGCCAAGACATGGAACTCCCTCCCCATCCACCTCCGGCTAACCCAGGACCATCTCTCCTTCAGGAAGCAACTCAAGACCTGGCTTTTCGAGCAGTAACGTTCCCCTCTCCCCCAGCGCCTTGAGACCCCTCCGGGTGAGTACCGCGCTATACAAATGCAATGATTGATTGATTGATTGTGCAGATGGGACAAGTCCCCGGCGGAATATGTTAGGAAGAAGTGACGGACAAAAAGCCATTATTTGCTTGCAGGCTCAGAAATTATACCTTTTGCTAAACAAACCCCATGACAGAACCATGATTTACAGAAAAGCGAAGCTGCATTAGGTCACACCAACACGATCCCCAAAAAACATACAGGTTATGATCACCCTCTCTAAAGCCAAATTGTGTCCAGACATCAAATGTAGTTGGCAGGAAAAAAGTGCAAGAAGAGAAGTAACAAGACTGTCAATGATCCCTTCGTCATTACCCTAAAAAAAACTAACGATTTTTGAGGTGTAATTATTTTAGGCTTGGAGTAAGACTAATGATTTAGGTGTTCCCAAAACATCAGAGAATCTTGCCTCCAGTTTCTACCTTCACATCAATATAATAAATAGGCTGGTGTAGGCTTTTGGTGAGGACTGTCAGCAACTGAGCTCAAACATTAAACCCATGATCAGCCAACAAAAATTACATTTTCAGAAAGCCTGACACTGAAAGGAAAGTCATATTTGGAGGCATGTCGAAAACTTGGGCAGTCTTTAAAACTGCCCTGTAAATGCTGATGGGCCCAATAACAGGAGTTACTGGGGCAGTTATAAGTTTTAGCTTTTCACATGGTGATTTTGGCAACTGAAAGAAGCCCAACATAAAACGCTAGGGAAAAACATCCATAAACTGGAGTGTAAAACCAATTACTGCATGTTATTCTCCAAAATACTGAAATCTCAGTTATTTCAAAGGAATTATTGGGACACCCAAGAATTTTAATTCTGAGACGAAGAAATAACAGGGATTTTTTTGGTCCACTCGTACGAAGGGCCTCAGTATGGTCTCTACATGTTAATGGCTAGTTAAAAGGAATGGATGGTCTTTTTCTGCCAATAACATATCTGCGCATCATTTTAGTACTTTAAGAACACTTTAGCCTCTTGAAAAGGACAGGCACAAAAAGATAAAATGCTGTCACAAGAGAGGCAGATCTGACTAGTTGCAATGAAATGTCAAATGTAAAAAGAACTAAATGAAAAGCGGTTATACTCACAAAAATAGAAAGTTAGAAATTAAAACAGAGCACTGCGCTTACAAAATAAAATGTCTGTAATATAGTTTTCATTTTTCTGAATACGAGATAAGCCTGTAAGTTCTGTGTCGTATGTTAGGTTTAAATAGGGACTTTGAGATGAGCCAACATTTTAAACAATTGCATTGTACAAATTATATATTTACAAACAGTACTCGATTCCCACTAAAAAAGAATTCCATTCTCTCAGTTCACACCAGAATTAAAAGGACTTTGAATATATTTAGAAGAAGGAGCACTTACTGCATTCATATATTTGTTCAAGCTTATCCACGGATGAAAGGGAGAAG
Organism: Triturus cristatus; assembly: GCF_964204655.1. Lineage (NCBI taxonomy): Eukaryota > Metazoa > Chordata > Amphibia > Caudata > Salamandridae > Triturus > Triturus cristatus. The sequence goes on from NC_140593.1 coordinate 1,053,309,632, forward strand.
AATTTGTAACCCACTTTACTACCAACAGCTAATGACCTGCAAAAAGAAAGGGACATATTTTAAAATAGAAAACCTGCCAAGAATCTTATCTAACAGAAAAAATAAGCATAATGCCCTGGGTTCAGAGACCCTGGTCCCTGAATCCACAGATTAATCTCTGTAAATTTCACAGAAGTAAAAACTGAGACCATTTTAAATTGGAAATTACTTTGCTATATTTTGCCTTAAAATAGTTATCTTCATCAAAACTCCCCCTACTTTTGCAATATTTGTATTTTTCTAAAAGAGTTTTAAAAAAAAAAATATTCTGAAACTTTAACATTACCTCTATCTCCTTCAATATGTTTGATCCTATAGAAAATTCTAATCTAAACCCAGCACTGCCTGTGCCCACACCTTTATCCTAACCATTATCCTTTGAACCCGAAGTCTCACCATTGTCCCTAATCTAACATTAGTCCCTAACCCTAAATATGAAACAAAGCTTTGCCACAATTCTAAATCAGAATCCAACACTATTCTTCACCCTGCATTCTCCCTTCATCGTATTATCTTAGATCGGATTAAATGTATTTCTCTAATGGTTATTTCTGGGTTTGTGTGTAAAAAAAAATTCATTCAATGATTCCAGTGGAATGCGTTAGCTCAGGAAGTTACTGGGATGAAATGGAAGAATGGCCTCCTTCCTTTCTGTTACCACACCTGCTAATGTCTTCTTTCCATCACTTTAACACCGTGGTCCTAAAAGATCAACTGGTCCTCTCCGCTGCTCCATTTGTGAAAATTTGCAACTATGGCCATTTCCTTCTATTTAAACACAGTCTCAGTACCCCATCAATCCTCAAACACAGAGAAATACCGGATAAAAGCTACCTCACTGGCAAGAGAGCAGCAATGGATTCGAACACAGTAGGTGACTGCAGCCTTCTGCAAGTAGAAGGAACTATGCAGGGCCACAAGGAATCAGTAGCACCTTGAAGGAAGTAGAAATCAAAACATGTTGTTTTAGAAAAGATAGAGCATTTCCCCAAACAGGAAATTGAAAGGTATGCCGCCTGCCAAATCACGTTTATATTTAACATTCTAATTGAAACTATAGTGATGAAATATTTTACATGCAGCTTGTGGAATTCTTATTTCAGCAAAATAAGGCACTACATCAGGTACAAGTAGAAATATTTATGTTAAGTACAGAGCACGTTCACCACCAAATAGAGAACAGAACGTGGTCCATGTAATGCACCAAATGAAGGTAATGATTTCATGTACAGCAACATATCTGCAGCCCAGTACAGCACACAGTATATGTGCTGTACATCCACAGTACTACACCAGGAACTTAGATCACTAATATTTCAAGGAAATCCGTGTGTTCAATACTTGGCACTGTCCATGTACTGATCAATGAAGCATGAAGTACTCATGTAGCCAAAGTAACATAACGTACATTAAAACAGCAACTAAATGTACAATATCACTAAGGCACAGCCAAGAACAGCACAAGCTTTGCTCTTCACAACATTCACCCATGGCAGACAAGTGCCATTCAATAAAATGAGACAGCAAATAAGTACTATGCAAATGTTTACAGAACATCATCCACTAATGTTGACATAAGCATAATATCTGAAAAACAAGAGAGGGGAGGTAGAGGAGATAGACAAAGGTCTTGTCCTCTGATTGGTCTTAGTTTAATTAAAAAGAGCCCACGGTCTTTCAGGACTTTCTTTCCACTTCAGTTGTTATTTGTAAAACAGAAATTTTTCTTTTAATAACCCTCGCCCACCAGGGTTTCTCCTTGGTGGCATGCTTCATCATTGGGTTTTTCCCGTTCCGCTGCGGAACGGGGCATGCTGCAACCTACAGGTTATGTGGGAGCACTTTTTGGTGTTAACTATAAAGGATGGAGAGACAAGAGGAGTGTGGGGGAAGTTTGTGGAAGATTAAAAATACCTGGCTAGTAGGAAAATAATTGATTCGTACCTCTAGCAGGTACAGTTAATTAAAATGGGGAGAGTAGAAACTCATGGACTTATTTTGCTGAGTTTCTACGGTCTACATGTTTCAAGCCCTAACCCACGGTTATGGTAGTGTGTTTCATACAAGCATATTTAGATTCCAGCTAAAATCCATAGGCTTCCATTTTGACTCACACCAGGATTTCAAAATCCATATGACAAACAAACATGGACAGCCTACGGCAAACTTAATCTCTTCAAGAAAATAAAACCATTCCTTCTACCTCCCATCATCAAACAACTGAGCTGGTTCTTATAGTGCACAAAGATCTCCAAAAACATGGTAACTAGACTATTCTAATCTCACACTCCTTCCATATGCTAAATCACTAGACTTACATAATGATTCACAGTTGCTGCCGGTATCATATTGCAAGATGTATAGGATAAACATTCAAGCATCTGTGTGCAAAAGGTAATACTTTTGTTTCATGTGGGCCAGTTTATTTAACTTACCCTGTCTAATAGCTCTTGGTCGCACTTCTCTCGGTTACCCACTTGATTACCCAAAATCGTGCCAACAACACTAAAGTCTAGATAAACTGTTCTGCTGGTGATTAGAAATATGCTTCTCCAATATAAATATTCCAGGTAAATAAGAAAATAAAATCCAGACTAAAATTACAGCAATTGTGTATGGTTTTATCTTGTGGTATGTCGGATTTCAGTTATAAAATATATGACTGAGGAAACAGCTTGTTGAGCTGCCAAGCAGATGCCTCTTTGCATACTTCCAGAGCAGTTACTACTCAGAGGCTGGTGGCGCCAAGAATGGGCATGTTGAGGTCAATACCACTGAAAGTCAGATGTTGAAAAACATAGAAGCATGCAATGGAATGCCCTTGACGTCCACAGTCTTGCAAAGTGGCCAAAAACCTCCAGGGAGATGGCGCTCACTACTGAGTGTGGTCAGGGGTCTGCCTGAAGAAAGGCCATGCTTGCTGCTCAGGGACGGGAATAACAAGGGTACCAAAGCTGTGAGCAAACAGATCTATGCGATGAAAGAGGGGGCACAATGGAGAACCAACTCCTGCAATGCTCTCTACTAGCATCCAAAGTTACAGTTGTGTGTGCCCAAATATGGGCGGAGCTTCAAATCCCTAACTCAATACAGCATGCCTTACAGAGGAGCGCATGCGCTGCCCAGGCTCGACCTAAAAATGAAGGGTGGATCTGGACAAGTAAAGGGCATTTTCTTTACCGATATCTTAATTTACTATGCCTTTAAAACTACTCTCACTTCTGAGTGGAGGTTGTAAACAGGTTGTCCCACACCTATGAAACCGCTCCACCTTAGCTGTCTCAGTTCCTGTAATCATCAACTACTCCTCAATCGATTTCATGGTCAGACCTGATGGCTCTGAAATCAGATCAAAAGAACGTTCCGCTACTGTTTGGTGGAAAACTATAATTATAACTGTTATTGCAGTATTAGCACTCTGGACTTCAGAGTGGTCTTGAGTAACATTTTCAGAAGTTGACGCATGAAATGAGATGAAAGAAATATTCAATAGAAAAAAATGTGTTGCGCTAAGCTAATCATTCAATACCTACTTCCGTGGAAATTAAAGTTGAATAAAGACCACTGGGCTGACACTGCAAGTAGTTCACACTTCACAAATAAAAATAGTACAGTTCTCTAAATAGGAACATGACTAGATAAGTAGTGTAGGAATCAGACTTACTGGTTATACAGTACTGCTGATAATAGTAGAGATGGAAATCTAGACTAGAAATTTTACATCAGAACAGATGCAAACTTAAACTGTAACCTGTTTAGTTAGAACTTTTTACTGATCAGATAATCCCCAAGGGTTGTCATTACCAGCGGACAAAGACACAGCGTCACTGTTACTCATTTACACGTACACAATAAACCAATCTTCTCTTCCTTGGAACTAAAGGAAAGAACTACAATCACTTCACAGGTGATCAGTCACCATTTATATAAACAAAATGACAACGTTTTTGGAAACAGCAACATTCACATATGCAATGCCGTTGAAGGCAAAACTGGATCAGATCAGTCAAACACATGTCTAGTGACTGCCTTGCATTACATTTGTACATGGATACACAAGCAGTAATTTCGAGAGGCTGGTCCAGATAGGCATGCACCAAAACATTCCTGCAGAAGTAACTGGACGGGACAGGGTAAGCCTAACCTTAGTACTACCATCAAAATGGTACACATCTGGGATTAGTTTATAAATGAATAGTCTCGGCTGAGCTACTCAGACAGGTCTGTAGTCTATTTATGAATTATTTCTCTCGAGAGTAATCAAAGTCTGTTCTATTTCACATTTGATTTGTTGCATATTTTCAGTCTCACCTGCACGCCCTTCTTCAAGACACTGCCTGACTTCCATATAGCCTTGCCCTATTCACTGCAAAATTGATTCAGAGTGATGAGCTACCCGATATATGCGGTGGTTGGACTTGAAGTCTGCTCTATGTCAATGTGGCCTCCCACAGATACATTCCCTCATTATGAGAGGTACGCTTTTTCAGATCCCCATGAACACACATTTGTTAGGAACCACAAGTTTAGCAGTAATTACTGCATCCCTCTAAATATCTTCCTGGTGAATGTTGACAGGCCAAACTTTGAAAATCTACTGGGTGAAAATACCAGCATATACAGATTTTGATGTGGACAGCACCAACATCTGCCGTGCAATTATCCATTTGGATGTGGAAACCTTGTAATAGCAGTTATGGGCCCTGATAAATACTGATCCATATGGTACCTGTATTTAATGAGTATCCTATGGTTAACTACGCCTGCCCCCACCCTGGGCTACTCATAATGAAGGCCTCGTTGCTGCTTAAATGAGCCATCCATTGATGGCTCTTGCTAGTAAAGTTAGACCATGCCCATTAGGCAATGCCTATTGTTCAGAATATATTTAAACAAAGAGAGAGAGAGAGAGAGAGAGAGAGAGGGAAAACAATGGAGCCAATGGTCCCCCTAGTGAAATAGCAAATAAACAACAGAAGAGTGAAAACAAATTTACGAAGAGCTAGCAAGAGAAGTCACTCTGGTTTTTAGAAGAACCCTTACTCGCCAACCTAGTTGGTGACATGCTTCATCATGGGGTTCGCACCAGAGAGGCCGAGTGCCTCCCTGGTGTGCCGCGACGCCCGATTACAGTGGAGCGTTTATTTTTTATTTTTTTGTAGGTGCTAAAAGTGAAGGTGAAAATGTTAAAATTGCCTTTACCAATCCAAAGTATTTAGTGGTGGAGTAGTAAGGCAAAGTTGTTATAAGCAATTTAGGTGAGGTGGATGTATGACTGTGTAGATTGGCCGGTCACATCCTAATGTGGCAATCAAGTGTGGTCTACATGTTTCAGCCTCATAATGCCCATAGCGAGGCTTTCTTCAGGACCAAATGCCACAGCGGTATGCACACGCTAAGGTGCACCCTAACCTATGGCATCCAAAAAAACGTGTGACTTGCGGTTACTGTGGCGCCTTCAGAACTCCTGAAAGCGACGTGACTATAAGGTGTAGGAAACCCTTACAACATGGGTCCTGGCAGGGGGCGGTGGCTTGTAGTCACACGTACTCCAAAGCCAGACACTTGTGTGGCGCCTGGATCTATCCATCAGCAGGACCCCGAAGATGTCTGAGGCTGAAACATGTAGACCACACTTGATCGCCACATTAGGATGTGACCGGCCAAACTACCCAGTCTTACATCCACCTCACCTAAATTGCTTTTAACAATTTTGCCTTACTACTCCACCAATAAATACTTTGGATTGGCAATGGCAATTTTAACATTTGCACCTTCACTTTTTGCACATACACAAAAATAAAAAATAAAACGCTCCGCTGTAATCAGGCGTCACAGCACACCAGGGAGGAACTCGGCCTCTCTGGTGGGAACCCCATGATGAAGCATGTCACCAACTAGGTTGGTGAGTGAGGGTTCTTCTAAAAAGCAGAGTGACTCCTCTTGTTAGCTCTTCGTAAATTTGGTTTCACTCTTCTGTTTATTTGCTATTGTTCGGAATAGAAATTTAATTTACACACATGGAAGATCTGGTTTCAATCCTTGCCATCTGTCGGGGAAGAGGTAAATAAAATATAAAGCAAAAAAAAATAAAAAAAAAGAGGAAGCAATAGAGTTCAGACGCACAGCAGATAATTTGTTTGGGCACTTTCTCCAGCTCACCAACAAACATATCCTAGATGGTAGCTAGAAACCTTAAGTCCATTAGTGGATGAGGAAGTGGTCTCCCAAGTAGGAATAATATCTGCATGCTCTGATGTAAACAGATTGGCCACTACACTTCCCCAAAAGACGTTTCCTATCGCTCCACTATCACTAGGAGTTTCAAGGGAGTCAGTCCACACTTCTTGAGAATTTTTAAGACCTTTTTGTAACCACTTCCTGAGTTTCATCAACTATAGTTATTTCCTGGAATATCCATTGTGCTGGCCATCTCCGTGTGTGCCCTTCATAGGGATCTTCGCTCTGTGAACCATCACTGGGATGCCACATATGATGCCAGCACAAAAAGCAATCTCATGGTTGCCTTGATCCATATGTAAGTTCTGGCATTCCCCTATCCTTTTAGTAGGTTTAGTGTGTCTTTTGATACATTTGCTGAGCTTTAGCATATGTTATTAAGTGCATTGACACTTGTTTTACTAGAAGGTGTTGCAATTTATGAATTAAAACATCCCGGTCATCCTGAAACCTGGCCATCCCGAAACCTGGCCTTCTCCATGACCTTTGCTCCTCTTATAGGTCATTCTAACTTCTCAATGGAGAGGTGAAGATTTGGGCAAAGGCATGGGCCAACAGACTGACTCCGTTCACTGGCTGTCTTCTCTACCTGCATCAAGTGGGCTTCATGCCCAATCAGGGTACCAGACATAACGTTAGGTGGGTCCATGCACTCTAGCACTGGCAGAGAAACTGCCAGGGACACAGGCCATCCTCCTAGTTAGTTTCACAAGGTGTTCAACTCCGTGGGGTGTGACTGCCTGTTCTTTCTTCTGACAATGTGGCCCTGACTTTTCAAAATCGGTCCAACTTCTGTACACTGTTCTTAGGGCGTGGGTCAAAATTGGGGGCTCAGTCTGACACTTTTCACATACAGCGTGGCACCCGATAGGGATGCCCCCTTACTTTTTGCCATTGCAATAGAACCTTTGGTCAACTGGCTCAGAATGGACGCCCAAATTAAAGGAACAGAATGGGCACCTGGCATATCAGAGTGGTGCTATATACAGACGACGTCCCTATATTTTAGATGAGCTTCATCGCTAAGAGCCCTCTAGGTATTGCAAATTGTGAACTTTCCTGGATTACATATTAATAAAGCCAAGACCTCGGTATATCCCATTGAGCGCTCCCCACAGCGAATGGAGTGGGCTAGTGACATGCAGATGCTGCTGTGAGTATTTAAGTACCCGGCGGTGTACGTAACTGGCGACACACGACTGGCATGGGTGGATGAAGAACAAGTGGCCACAGGTAGATCGATTAAGCAAAGCCCTGGAGTTTTGGTTGACGCTCCCCCTCTCCTTGGGAGACTTGGACATCGTTAAGATGATGGTCCTCCCTCACTTGCTATATCAGCTGAAAAACTACCTTATGCTATTCCTAGCTTGATCTTAACCTGTGTCAACGCCTCATTGAGGGGTGTTCTTGTGAAACCAACATCACGACGAATAGCATTGTCGAAATGTTTCAAATGTACATACGACGGGGGGGGCTGACCACCCCAGACCTAGCTTCTTAATATAGGGACGCCCAACTGATCGTATTACTCGAATGGTGGTTTCACACCTCTGAAGACTCAGTGTGTGCCTCTGAGAAATGGGCAATGTGGGATGAGAAGATCCCCCATTTTCTTCATGAGGGGGGGGGGCATCTCCCGGGACCTGCCGCCAGCCATAAGGGTAGTGTTCCAGGTGTGGGTGGCAACTGTGAAGACACCGGGTTTGAAACGATGCCCGACAAAGGAAACTGGAGGATCTCCTTGATCATAACCTACTGGAAACAAAGGCACTGCTGTCAGCATGCCTGGGTCTCGGTTGCTCCTCTTGATGCTCTGCGCTCTCTGCCTTCGGGCCGGCCTCGCAGCGCCTCCGGAGCTAGTGGAAGAAAGTCAACAGGAGGAGGCGCCGCCATTGCCCCTTGAGCCATCTAGCTTCGGCACTCTGTGGCCAAAACCTCAGTCCGTGCACATTTCCCCGGTGGTGTACCACCTCTCCCCCGCCGCCTTTAAAATTGTGCACGGACCACAGTCTTCAGCCGGACCGTTGTGTGTCATTCTTCCGGGAGTAGCGCTCTTCGCTCTATTTTTTAAAAAAAAACTGCTTATTGTGTGTATTTTATACTTCTTGATTGCACTTACCCCTGGCATATCTTCATCACTTGGCTCTGACACCCCCCGCACAGCGGAGCTATCGCTGCAGCGGGTGAGGTGTTTGAATTGCTATTGCCGCCATTTCGCCGCGAGCCTTAGGCCACGCCCACTCGCGCAGGCCACGCCCCCTCCCAACCCTCTCTCTCACTGGTATATAACATGTGTCACCCCCGGCAGCGCAGCGGACGAGCGCAGCGGGTGCGACGATTGCGCGCCGAAGGCGCGCCTAAGGCAAGCCCGTCTGCGCCCGTCCACGGCCGGCAGGGGCCCGGGGCCCGTTACTCTGCCCAAATCACATCCTATGCCCCTAGGGACCTGATTGCATTACACTCTCTCTGGCCGCTGGAACCCTCCAGCCATTCAAAACTACTCCAACTGGGGATTTTCAACGCCCGTAGTGTTTTTCCAGAGCTCAGGGCACTTTCATCCTCCATCACCCCTGAGCACTCTGCCTCCTTCCCACCCTCTATAACCCGGCCTGCTCAGTCACCTGTCAACATGGAGCTAGCAGTTGCATACCTCAACACCCGGTCTCTTGTCAGTCACCAACACGACATATACCACCTTCTGGACTCAGACCGTCCCGACATCTTGTTCCTAACTGAGACCTGGCTGAATGAGGACTCCTCCCCCGACATCTTGGCAGCTATTCCTCCTGGGTATTACATTCTCCAAGCCAACCGACCAGCTGGCAAATCCGGAGGTGGCGTAGCCGCTATTATCAAACTCTCTCTCAGATTCTCTTCCCTCTCTCTACTCACCATCCCCCAGGCTGACTGCCTGGCTATTAGACTCGAATCCTCGGTGTCCCCTCTTACCTGTGTCCTGGTATACCGCCCCCCTCAACCCATGCCCAATTTCCCCTCCCTCTTTGGCGATCTTCTATCCCAGCTCACACTCAATAACTCCAAACTCCTGGTCTTAGGAGACTTTAACTACTGGCCATCTGACCCACATGAAAGCCCCCACTCTTTGGCTTTCACCGATCTATTAAGCGGCCTCAATGGCCGTCAACATGTCCACACAGCTACTCATTCCAAAGGCCACACCCTAGATCAGGTCTGGACTTACAACCTTGAAATCAAATCACTCACGATCCTTCCTTGCTTTTGGTCGGACCATTTCTTAATCTCTTTCCTTCTTCTGGTCCCCCCACCGCCCCCCCGTAGTCGAGGCCCTAGCCTCCTGGCCCGCAACTGGAATAAAGCTAACCTCGACCTCTTTCTCTCCTCCCTAACATCTTCGGCTCCGCCCGGCCTAGGTCCTCTAGACTCCCAGGAAGCCGCAATCGTCGATTGGTTGGAATCTGCCAGCGACAAAGTCGCCCCCCTTAAGTCTATCCGAACGAAGCGCCCTCACGACGCACATCGCTGGTTCTCCGACAGCCTCAAAACCCTTAAACTGGGACTTCGCCAAGCCGAGCGTCGCTGGCGCCGAAACTACGACCCCTTAGAAAAAGCCCACTTCCTAAAATTATCCGGAGAATACAAACATGCAATCTCAGCTGCAAAATCTGCCTACTTCTCCACAAAAATTCTCAACTCCGCGCAAAAATCTAAAGACATCTTTGCTATTGTGGAGGAACTTTCACACCCGGATAGGGTGACCATCAAACCCCTCCCCTCTCAGGCACTCTGCGATTCCCTTAACCATTTTTTCATAGACAAAAATCAGTAAAATCAAAAACAGTATCTCCTCCGGGGACCAAGCAATGTCCCTCCCAGAGGCCGCACCCTTTCTCAACTCTCGCTCCCTGATACAGCTCCCTCCTATACCCGAAGAATACTTCTTCCCCCTGCTCCACAAAATCTCATCTGATTCCCCCACAGACTGCTGCCCTCCGGCAATTCTCCGGACCGCTTTTTCGACCTGCCCTGGCCCTCCATTGGCCCTCCTGAACAACTCTCTCCTGCTCGGCGTGGTCCCCAGTCAGTTCAAGAACGCCGAAGTGGTCCCCATATTAAAAAAACCCAACGCCGACCCCACGGTCTTGGGCAACTTCCGCCCCATTTCCCTTCTGCCTTACCTGAGCAAGGTACTTGAGACGCATGTGACCAGCGTCCTCAGCTCCTTCATCGAGGACTCCAATTTTCTAGACTCCCAGCAAGCTGGGTTTAGACCTGCCCATTCAACAGAGGCGGTTATCCTCTCTGTTATGGAGGAACTTCGTAGAGGCGCTGACTCCAACATCAGTCAAGCCCTGGTGCTCTTAGATCTGTCAGCGGCCTTTGACACGGTCGATCACACCATCTTAGTCGACCGTGTCAAAGAGGCAGGCATCAGCGGGACGGCCCTTAACTGGGTTTGTTCTTTCCTTGCGGACCGCCATCAATCGGTCCGTCTTTCCCAGTTCACGGCAAACCGGACGAGAGTCACCTGCGGTGTGCCGCAGGGTTCATCCCTGTCACCCCTTCTTTTTAACCTTTACCTCACCCCCTTGATCCGCTCCCTCCGCGGTAGGAATGTCACTGCATTTAACTATGCAGATGACATACAGCTCGTTTTCAATCTCAACTCCTCGGACGAAGCGGCTCAAGATTTCCAGTCCACCCTTTGCCATATCAGTAACTGGATGAGCACTCACCATCTTAAACTCAACCTCGACAAGACGGAGCTCGTTCTTGTCGGAGGCCCATCCAACCCCTGGAATTCCACCTTCTGGCCCCTTTCCCTCGGCCCTCCCCCCCACCCTGCTGACAAAGTGAAAAGCCTCGGGGTTTACATCTCCCAAGACCTCTCAATGAAGCACCAGGTCAGTGCCACTGTGTCCTCCTGTTTTTTTCAGCTCCGGAAGATCCGGAAAATAGCCCACTTTCTGACCACTGAAGGCCTCACCTTGGCACTGCTGGCGTTCGTCATCTCTCGGATCGACTACGCCAATGCCCTGTACGTTGGCATCCCACAATACCAAATCAACACATTGCAGCTGATTCAGAATCAGGCAGCTCGCCTTATCTACCACCAACCAAAACATCACCACGTCCGTCCCCTCCTCAAGGCCCTCCACTGGCTTCCTGTTTCGGAGCGCTGCAAGTTCAAACTTGGCTGCCTGACTCATAAATCTCTGGCAGGCACCGGTCCCTCCTTTATTTCCTCCCTCTTGCATCCTATTACCCCCTCCAGGAACCTCCGTTCCTCTCATCTTGCGCTCCTTCAAACTCCCCGCTTCAAGCGCAAAAAACACGGAGGTCTCAGATTTTCCTTTTTGGCACCCTCATTCTGGAACTCTCTGCCGCTGGAACTGAGACTTTCTCCCTTTCACCTTCATTTCAGGTCTCTCCTAAAAACCCACCTCTTCCATGGCATTTACTCATAAATTCTTCTCTCCCCGCTTTCTGCCTCTTGCCGAATAAAGTGAATAGCGCCAAGAAACCGTCCGGTGAATGCCGCGCTTTATAAGTAATTTTTACATTACAAGAGATAAAGCCCCACAAGATCACACAGATTTACCACTCTCTGGTGGTAAACACTCTTGAGAGATTGAGGGAGTTTTGGGAGGGAGACCTGGGCTCTCTTGCCGACAAATGGATGGAGGCGCTAAAGTCTCGAAGGGAGGCCACAATACTCTGCCATTTAAGTGAAGTATCTGCATTGTGCACTGCTTTCACACAACAGGTTCTGGAAGCTTGAGGTTTTGTCTTCACCACTGCTTACAGTGCTCGACCCAGATGGAAGACCTGCCCCACATGGTATGGGAGGGTGATAGGTTAACCTCCTTTTGTGAAGGTGTGGTCAAGTGTTTGGGTGAGGTGCTCAGTTGGAGGCTGCCCATGGATCCCAAAATGACTCTCTACATGTCAAAGTATACACTGACAGATACAAAGTGGCATTGTTGTGGTTTGGGCTAATGGTGGCCAAGAGAGACAAAGCAAAAGCATAGAAAGATCCTGAGCCTACATCACTAGAAGACTGGATGAGGGGTTGGATTGATGTACGACCATACCATGGAGAGGCGTGTGTATATTACCAGAAGGTGTCCAAGGAAACATGCTAAGATCTGGGAGGACTGGTGCCAATATAGAGTTGTTCTCATTGGACCAAATGCTGGTCACCCGCGATAGTTGGATGCAATGTCGGATGTGCTTGGGGAGCGGCGGCATTGCACAGGTAGAGTGGGCCATGGAGACCATTCAACTAAAAAAACGTAAAATGTTTCATAAAAAGATTTACGTAAATCCCTTGTTCCACTGTCAAGGCTTCACTCCTGTAGGTTTCCCTTTGTGTGCTTTTTTTGTGTCCTGGACTCTATTTAATGTATGCCATCTTCAGTCAAACCCCTCGCTATTTTAGGGCCATTCAAAGAGGACCCCTCTCTCCACATGACAGGTCCTGGGTTTTCCCACTGTGTCCTTTCTGTGTGGTATCTCCCTCAGTATGTGTGTCATCTCGTTGGTGTCCCAGAAACCACCGTTTAGGGACTCTGGGCATTTGGCAGTAATTCAGGGCCCCAATAAGTCAGTTTTTGCTGCCCTCCGTCCCCAAGCTACCTACACCCTGCTTCGCTCGGTATGTCATCTCATTAGTGCCCCAGATTACAGCTTTTAGGGACTCTAGGCATTTGACAGTTGTTCGGTCCCAATAGGCCTGTTTTTGTTTCCCCAGCCTTCCAATATGCCACATCCTAAATATCACCAAATTGCCATCTCCTAGGAGCTGTATATATCGTTCACTCTTCCTGTGACACCATAATATATTCTAAGCAACGCTCTGTTACCCAATGAGTTTCGTTGTCAATAATTAGTAGGCAATTCCTAATTCTTGATCCTACCTTAAGGAAGCGGACATTCTAGAAAATCTTCATTGCAGGTGCTAGCATTGTATCCATTTTCCTGTTTTTACTAAAAATAATAGTGAATGGGACCACAAAAGCTATCAAAGATAAGTATTGTGGAGTCAATTGGATGGGGGAACATGGCGTCTGCTAGCTGAACAGCCGCGCGTGTCCGGACTACCTATCCACATCCCCGTCTTTAACAGAGCAATGTTACCTGGCATTTGAGAGGAAACTGAGAGGGATTTCTTTGTGAAAATTTTTGGCGGTGCTGTGCGTTGGCTTGGGCTCGGCGGAGAGAAGCAGTGAGAGAAGCAGTGAGAGAAGCGGATGCGGAGGGTGGATTCTCGGCGCTCCCTGCCCGCCATGCCTTCCGCGTTGGTGCGGGCCGCCCTGGAGTTGTGGCGCGGACGCAGCGCGGCAGCTCGCAGGCTCCTCCGGGTCGGCAGTGGCAGCGCCGGTAAGGGCCGTTTTTTCGGAGCGGCGGCTTCTGGCTGAGCTGGGGGAGCGTCTGCAGCTGCCCCCGAGGAGTTGGTGGCCCGTCTATCCCGCCTGACCCAGGTACTCTTAATGTCTTGATCAGCTCGGGGTTGCCCTTGGCCAGTGCAGGGGTATTGTCCCCTGGCCAACTTGTGGAATCCCCCAGTTCATCCTTATATGGACACAAGCACCTAGGAGGTAAAAGTTTAACACTTGGTACAGGTGACCGCGGGGGCACCAAGAAGCCCAAAAACCTAGAAAGCCGGGATAAATCTGGACCAAAACAAGGCGGGAAAAAAAGGCAGGAAACGCGGGGGGCATCTGGTAATAGCAAGAGGAAACTTGAGGAGAAAAAAAGCGAGAGACCAGGAAGTCAGCTGGAGGACAGGTCTTGGAAGGTGTCAATAATAGAAGTACCTCTAGTACCCCCAGAGCTCCCAGTGTCTGTTCAGCCTTTCAAACATACCAGGTCAAGGGAAGGAGCATAAAAGGGGGAAAGAATAAAAATATCTCCTTACATAGCAAAGTTAAAGTTACCCCCTCATTGAGGTCCTTCTTTAGGGTACAGCCCGAAGTTTTGACTATAACAAAACAGGGAGCGGACCACAGAGAGGATTTCAATATTTGCTCCATTGGCTCTACATTAGGCTCTACATCCGAAGTATCCAGAGATAACATGGAGCCCACGGGAGCCCCCCTCAGTCAGAAGGACACATCCATCGTGACTTCTGAACAGATCCCCGATCCGTTGTTGAGGGAGGAGGTAGAGCTAGATGTCCACAGCCAAGCTGAAGTCACTGGTCAACTTATTGACCAGACTGAGTCAGGTCATATGCATCAAGAGCAGATTGGGAGGAGGATATCAAGCAAGGCTTCGCGGTATCAGCCGCTAACCAAGGAGAGATTAGAAACTCTTGTGAGATTCTAGAGAAGAAGGTGGATCTACTAAATTCTAGAACTGAATCCCTGGAAAATTCTGTAGACGAACTTAAAGCTAATTTAGGGGCAGCAGAGTCTAAGATCCAGGACCAACAAAGAGGGGAAGCCGCTCTGCGGGATAGAATGGAGACGCTTGAAAATAACTCTCGTAGAAATAACCTTCGCATTATGAACCTTCCGGAAGGAAAAGAAGGGTCAGACCTCAAGACCTTCTTGGTTAAGTTGCTTAAGGAAGTCCTACCATTAGAAGAGTCAACAGAATTCCTAGAAAAGGAGATACAAAGAATTCACAGGGACCCGTTCCGCTTGAACCCCAAATAGGGCTAAACCAAGGAAGATTCTTATTAACTTTCTCACTTATGCTGTAAAAGAAAAGATTCTGAACTTGGCTCTGAAGACAAAAACGCTGAGGAGCAGGGATTTTTCCTTTGAAGTTCAGTCGGATCTCTTGAAAGCTACCCTAGAAAGGCAGTGGGAACTCGGCAGAAGGATGGACAACTTTAAGAAGATTGGCGCAGTAGTACAATTCAAATTTCCGGCCTTGTTAAAAGTCATGCATAACAAAATGCATAACATGAAATCAGCCCAGGAGGCAGATGAGTTGCTTGATACTATCAGCAAAAATGTTCCATAGGCAAAAAGGTCCCATAGGCTAGTATAGAAAAGCCTGGTTAGGTTGCTAGAGGCTCAGGATAGAGAATAACAGAGTTGGGCCGAATAGAGTCTCATATTGTTTTACATCTTAACTATTTCATCATAGTACCTGAAAACCCGATCAGCCGGGTAACAAGGGTTCAGACCCTGCATAAGCAAGTCAGAGAAAAAGAAATGTATAAATGAAGAACGTAGTAAATTTAGGAGGTCCCTTAGGCTGTGGGGGCAACACAATTTTCATATTTTCCTTTGTGTTTCATAGCATCTACTATATATAAAATATATTTTTTTTTTTATTTTTTTTTTGGGTTGGGTAACACACTTGTAATAGGGATGGGGGGGGGGGGGTAGATCACGGACACAGTATCTGGATAACACCTGGTCCACACAAATGGGAGAAGGGTTCTCCAAGGGGGGGTGGAAGGGATGTGAGGTGTGTAGGGGAGCACACCGCGGAATTTGCACAAAGCTTATTTGCACCGTTTTAAAGTGAGATACCCACTTCCCTGATTTCCTCCGCTGCGGTCCCTGAAGGAGTCACCCCTCCCCGGTCCACCACGGGTCTCGTCCCAACTGAGTGGTGGAGGGAGGAATAGGTGACTTGCGGTCTGAGGGGTGTTAGCGCTCTAGTGGTTGCACTCCCCCTCTATAAAACCGTATGCCCTGCTCGACGCGTAGCGGGCGCGCTATCGGCGCGCCAAGGGCAAGCCCATCTGCACCCGTCCGCACCAGGACGTCGCCAGGAACCTTGCCGGTTCCTCACAGGATTCTGTAATACCTTTTAGAATCTCTTACTCCCGTGAGGCATTGCATAATATAAGACTTGGACTCTCAAACCATAGTGGGGATCCCGCTAAGTCTCATCCACAGCCTCGGTTAACACTTGAAGGCCCTTTTTCTTGTATCCATTGCCAATTCCAATGCAGCTCCCTTAGTAGCACAACAGCCTCAACAGATAGCTTGTCCCCTCCAATCTCCGTCCCCAAAGCAGTCTCTCCCCTCTCACCAGTACCTGGGAAAGAGCCTAACAAATCCATCAAAGGATGGAAGAGTGTTTTATGTAATGTGAGATCCCTCCCTAAACATGCTATAGAAATATGGGATTTAATCACTTCAGCAAATCCAGATTTAGGATTTTTGACTGAGACTTGGCTTAAGCCACATTCTATCCTTGCAATCACTTTAGCGCTCCCTCATGGTTACAGGCTACTCAGGGTGGACAGACCATCAAAAGTGGAAGGTGGAATTGCTTTAATCCACAAAGAAAACACTGCAGTTTCAATACTGGAGCAATGCAGCAACATCAATATAGAAATCATGGTCTTTCGCATTGACTTACACCCCCGGCTTAGCTGGAAAGGGGCCTTAGTATATCGGCCTCCCGGTCCGCTGGTAGATTTCTCTATACAGCTTGCAGAAATTATCGCTACCTACGTAATTTCGACTAACACATTTTTACTGTTGGGCGACTTCAATTTGCATAGTGAATGTGAAGCACTGACACATTGTTGCTCCTGGCAGACCTAGCTCTCCTTGGCCTCACAAAGCTCAATGATGGCCCAACTCATTCTGCGGGCCACACACTGGACGTTATTTTTTCTAACGCATCCTGTATCCAGTGTGAACCCCCTCAACCTTTGACGTGGTCAGATCAAGCGTTCATTAAATTTACTATTCAGGGTCATAGCATGACTACTACCTCTATTGCTAATGTCCCCAGCATCCGCCGACTATGGCATAAGATCTCCCCTGATAACTTCAAGGCAGCTTTCTTACCTTCCTGGAAAACCAAAGCCAAACCCCCCTTGTTGAGGAGGGACTAGCTAGGTTTAACCCGCTGATCATCAGGACCATCGGCTTACTGGCACCCCTTAAATCATTTTCTAACACACCAAGGCACCCTCAATCAGCATGGTACTCTCCTGAGCTGCGTGGTGAAAAACAAAAGTGCAAAAACTTGGAGAGACGTTGGCGTACGTCCCATGCACTGAGGGACAAAGATATATTCAAGAATGCTCTCTCCCGCTATCATAAGAATATAAAAGGAGCACGGAAAACGTTCATTGCCCATCAGTTAACTAAAGCAGAGAACGCACCGAATACCTTATTTAAGATACTGCAATCCTTTACTTGTCCAAAGGTGTGCGAAAATCCCGATACTGCTTCTCAAGCCCTTTGTGACGACATTGCTCAGTATTTCAAACAAAAAAAAATAATAATAATCTTATTTATGATAAGATCGCCCCCTTGGGGAGTTATCAACTGATTACATCTGCTCCTACTTCTAATGTTTTCACCACCCCACTATTGCTTGACAGTTTTTCCCCCTATGTTACATGAGGTGGCAGCTGTCTTACTTTGTGCGGTCAAATCTGGCTCTCCTATGGATGTTATTCCAGCAAAAGTTGCCTCCTCCCTTTACAACGAACTATCCTCATCTGTAGGCACCTTACTAAACCTTTCTATTGAAGAAGGACATCTTCCACGGGCCTGGAAGGCGGCTCAGATCATCCCTATTCGAAAAAATACCAAGCCTCCATGGAAGAACTATCCAATCTCCGCCCCATCTCTCTATTACCTCTTCTCAGCAAAATCTTGGAAAAATACATCAATCAACATCTATCCGCCCATGTCAAAAACAATAGCTGACTGGACCTCTCTCAATCTGGCTTTAGGCCCAATTACAGCACGGAGTTGGCCCTACTTGAGGTCATTGATAACATCAAAATGACCTTAGATAGTGGCCACTCCACCATTCTTGTGCTTTTAGACCTTTCCGCAGCATTCGACACGGTGTCGCATCCGATTCTGCTGAGGAGACTAAAAGAGATTGGACTCAGTGGAATGGCCTTGCAGTGGATGACCAGCTTCCTGTCTGATCGCACTCAGACTAATAATTTGGGTCCTTTCCGGTCAAAGACCATGGAATTGATCAAGGGTGTTCCCCAGGGCTCTTGTTTGAGCCCTACATTGTTTAACATCTATGTTGCCCCCTTGGTCAACCTTCTAAGGTCCCATGGTTTTCAACCCATCTCTTATGCTGATGACACTCAGCTTCTCTTCTTTTTTGAGAAATCTTCTTCCCAAGGCGTGTCCACCTTTTCAGGAGGAATGGCTGCTATTGCAGAATGGATGAAAAGTAATTTTTTACAGCTTAACGCTGGCAAAACAGAGATAATGCTCTTTGGAGACGCCTTTCTTTGGTCCCCGAATTGGTGGCCGGTAGCGCTCGGCTCATGCCCTAATCCCAAGTCCTTAGTCAAAAACTTGGGCATTCGCCTTGATCGTGCGTTAACATTAAAGAAGCATGTCACTCACACTGCTAGCACTTGCTTTTATGTGTTGGGTCTGTTATGCCAAGTTTTTCCATCTCCTGCCAGACTATACGCGAAAAACTCTCAACCAGACCATGGTCATGAGCCGTCTCGATTATTGCAATGCTCTCCTGGTCTCTGCCAATGAGTCATCCCTCAGCAGGTTCAGAATACTGCTGCGTGACTTGTTACGAACTCTCCATTCAAAACCCCGTCCCTCCCTCTACTACAAAAACATCATTGGCTTCCAATTCGCAAGCGCGTAAAGTTCAAGGTTTGCTGCACAATCTACAAAGCCTTACATAACAAAGGCCCATCCTATATTTCAAGGAAGATTAAGCCTTACGCTCTCTCAAGAACTCTCAGATCAGCAAGCAAATTACTTCTACATATCATCAGAATTAGGAAAGCAAGATTAGGTGGTAAATCCTTCTCATACCTCGCTCCCCTCTACTGGAACCACCTGCCCCTTCATTTGAGGCTCTGTCCCGATTAACCTTCGCTTTAGGAAACTTCTTAATTCCACTTTGTTTTAACTCCTTTTATTCAGCCCGCCAGCAGCCTCTCAGGGGGAGATTCAGGCGCTCTACAATTTAATTAAATAAATAAATAAAAACAGGGGGATTCAAATATAAAACAACCTCATTCGTCTTAGATCCTTTAAACATATTAATCGCAACTTGGATAGACTCATGTCACCTCTGCCTCAGCACAGTGTGTGTTGGTAAAGTCAACCTTCAAATAGCATGACAATACTCCAGATCCTGTCCTGGAATGTAAATGGCCTGCGTGTGAGGTCACGAAGAGCTAGAATTTTGCAATACCTGAGAGATTCCCCAGCGCAGGTCATTGTCATCCAGGAGACTCATCTTTTGAAGGCAGAGACGAAAGAAATCTTTAGAACTAAGAAATGGGTGGATTCTTTTATCTGCACCGACCAGACGGCTAATATTAGAGGGGTGTTAATTCTTTTCAAAAGGCAAGTTAAAGCCCAGATTTTAAAACATAAGGATGATCCAGGGGGAGGTGGTTGATACTGAAGATCACTTTAGTGGGTATCCTCTTTACTTTAGTCGGGTATTACGGTCCGAATCAGGATGACCCATCTGGTCTTAAATTGATCTTTTCACATCTCCTGGATTTTCCAGAGCCAGTGATATGGGCAGGAGATTTTAATATCGTTCTCGACCCTAAACTGGATAAATCTTCAAACAGTAGAGCGATGGTTCCTTCGAGATCTAGGGCGTCTCTCCTGACAATAATGTCCCAAACAGGCCTCTGCGATATGTGGAGGGAAAGGTCAGGTCAGCAACTGGGGGTATTTTAAACACACATAAGTCAAGAATTGACTATATTTTGCTCAGCTACAATCTCAGAGATAGAGTTAAAGATATAAAATACCTTCCATCTCATCTATCAGACCACTCAGGCATCTTATTGGCTCTAAATTGCATACAGTCACAGCAGACAAAAGTATGGTCCTTTGATCGATCATTATTAATAGAAGAGGAAGAGATAGGCTTTCTCTCCAATGAAATGAATTTATTCTTAGAGATCAATTTAGGTACAGCTGATATTACTATAGTCTGGGATACTCTCAAAGCCTTTTTGAGGGAGATTATTACCAATAGATCAAGCCATAGGAGTAAAAAATATAAAAAAAGAGACCTCAGCCTTGGATGCAGAAATGAGGGAAGTGGGGCTAAAACTGAATAGCCAGGCCGGTATCGGTTCAACGGAAGATCTGGATAAACTTAAAGAATTAAAGGAACTGCTGGAGGGTATTCTCCAAAACAGGCTCATGCGTAGATGGGAGGCAAGCAAGATCGACCACTTTGAATATGGGGAAGAAGCAGGAAAGTTACCTGCATGGAAAAATCAAAGCAGATCAGCTCCAAAACCACATAAAAGAAATTATTGGGGGAAATGACGCAGCCCCTATATCTTCAGGTGAAGGTATTGGTGAGGCCTTCCTGGAATATTTCCAGGACATATATAAAGAGACCTCTACCAAAGATAGAGCTAAAGCTCAGATATGGTTGGAGGAAACCAAATTAACATCTATTACTTCCAAGCAACAGACAGATCTGGAACAAGTTATTACTAAGGAGGAAGTGAGGAAGGCCATGGTGGGATGTAAAAAGGGTAAAGCTGCTGGACCAGACGGACAACCAGCTGAATTATACAGCTCTTTGGGGGGAGGGCTTAATTCCAGTATTAACCCAGAGAAGATCCTAACATAAAGCCTTTTAAACGCGGGGTATGGGGGAGAATGGTGTCCTTGTATGCGGATGATATCCTGATACTTTCTGCAGATTTGGATACATCCTTACCGGCAGTCATTAGACTAGCAGAGGAATTTGGGCAGGTCTCGGGATATGAGGTAAATGCGGGGAAGACCGAGATCATGACCTGGAACATCATAAACAATTTGCACCAGGTCAGCTCCAGCATGTGTTACGTGGGGGTCAGAATTGTCCAAGATATAGACAAAATTGCAGAAACTAACTTAGCACGAGTCCTCAGGGAATGCCATACACAGATGAAGTCATGGACCCACCTCCCCTTATCCATCCTGGGGAGGGTGAATCTGGTAAAAATGACTATACTACCCAAGATCACTTTTCTTTTTAATACAATCCCCCTACACTTCAACAAATGCACCATAGATAAATTCCAGCAGGAAATAAACTCCTTTATTTGGGTATACAGATCCACTAGAATAGCGTGGAAAAAAACTAAGGCGTAGGAGAGAGAAAGGAGGTCTCGCGCTACCTGACCTACAGTATTATGCTTGGGCGTTCCAGCTTTCACACTCCCGGATGCTATTAAAAATGCATGCTAGTACTGGGGAGACATGTTTCTGGCCATGTAAAGAGGGGCGCGTCTACCGGAAGAGGGCTTCATGTTCAAATTTGGAGACCAAACGTTTTTTAAAGAAAGTCAAACTTAAGGTCCTTCAGGCATTCGCCAGAATATGAGCAAGGTTAAAAAATATGGTAGGTCTCAATTACTTCTTGAACCTAGCGCCACTTGGGAATTCACCGGGCTCGCCGGAATGCCTTCAGGACAGGCTGGCGACACCACTTAAAGAAGCTGGGCTAAAAGTATGGGGAGATATGGTTAGTGAAGAAACACTCATCTCATGGGAAGATCTAACAAGCATTGGCATAGCCAATAGGTCTCGCCTTTGGGACCTTATAAGTGTTTAGCCATGCAAAAGTTGCATAACTAAATACTTATAAGGTCCCAAAAGCGAGACCTATTGGCTATGCAAAGCGGCCGTGTGGCCGCGAAAGTGAAAGTGATCGCGATCACCATCAAACATCAAAGCGGCCGTGAAAGTAACCGCGGTAAAGCGCGTTGCGCGCGCCCGCGCACATGCACTGTAGCTCTAGGCTGGCCTGGTAGCACTTTTTGGAGCCCTCTCAATAAGTCTCGCCAGACCAGCGCATGCGCTGGGTCAGGCGAGACCTAAAAAAGCAGGTGGGCTGTGGCCTCTCAAGATTTAAGTATATCCAGTTACAAAGCTGGATCCAATCCCAGCTAAGACAGAAAAAATCTATAGGTGGGGGAAACAGTCTTGAGCAACAGTTAGCCGAGAGGCCAGTAGGGAAGAAGGAGGTGTCACACTGGTATTGCCATAACAGTGGCGGTGGATGGTGAATTTAAGCTTGCAAATGATCTATGGAGTGAACAGATCCCAAACACACAGTGTGATCTCTTATGGCAGGATTCGTTTGAAAGTCTTTTTAGTTTCGTTAAACCTGCCTGGTTGAAGAGGAACCATCTATTCACAGTGCATAGAGTATATCTATCCCCCTTAGGCTATCTAAATGTTTTAAAGAGTCTCAAGTTAACAGTAAGAAGTGTGGGTTGGTTGAAGCCTCAGACTGTCCCCCCATTGGGTTATTTTGGGAAGAAATACGGACAACGGTGGAGAGCATCTTGAGAGTACCAATCCAAATGGACCTGACCTTGATAATCTTTGAACTTAACAACCACATTGTAGGTCCAGCCAGATCCCTCCTCTTCGATCTTGCTGGCCAGGAGACATATGTAAATATTGGGAGGACCCAGCCCCTCCTAAACATTCAGATTGGTTGACCTCACTATATGAAACATCTAAGATGGACTTGTCTAGAGCTTGCAGTAGAAAAAAGACTGCGTATTGGGACCTGCTGCTTCAATGGAAATAACTTAAGAATTAATTAGTATATTATCTATGCTTTGTTATTTTACTTATATATTGGATCGAAGGGCCTGTCCGAGGATTATGCCTTTTGGACACTCCTTGGACGATGTTGGGTTTCCCCAGGTTATCAAAAGCATCCATCTGGTTCACATAGACCAAGCTGGAGTGAAACCTATTCCCTGTCTGAGGGGAAGTAATATTCCGATCTGACATTGTACCCTTACAGGCTGAATGCACTGAGAGATTCCATCAAAGAGCCTATGTCATCTCAGGTCGTTGAGTAAGGGTACGAACAGATGGTCTGTTTACTAGGGTTGAACGAGGATAAAAAAAAAAAAAGATAAGAATTGTGACAAAGTTATTTTGTACTTCACCTCTTTATTCCTGCAAAGAAGCGCTGCTCCTGTGTTGTTGCTGTCTGGCCACTACGCCTCGCGGCCCCCGCTTTGCGGGTGCCGCTCGTAGGCTTAGACTCTCTCTGGGGAACATCCTTTTTGCCTCCCTTCATGTGCTTTGAGCACCAACGCGCCCCTTGCAAGCTGTCATCTGGTCAACAGGGGTAGAGGCGGGACTGCGAGGACCAGCATTCCTAGCGGCGTGGATCGGCCGCAGCTGGTCCTCTTCCCGCCCCCTCCTCCTCCTCCTCTTTAAAATCTGTGTGGATTGAGTGAGCCTTGGGACCCTTCCTGCAAAGAAGCGCTGCTCCTGTGTTGTTGCTGTCTGGCCACTCCGCCACGCCTCGCGGCCCCCGCTTCGCGGGTGCCGCTCGTAGGCTTAGACTCTCTCTGGGGAGCATCCTTTTTGCCTCCCTTCACGTGCTTTGAGCACCAACGCGCCCCTTGCAAGCTGTCATCTGGTCAACAGGGGTAGAGGCGGGACTGCGAGGACCAGCATTCCTAGCGGCGTGGATCGGCCGCAGCTGGTCCTCTTCCCGCCCCTTCCTCTTGTTTTTCCTTCATAGCTTGTGTGGACAACGCGCACGCGGGGCAACGGCCGGGGCGAAGACCAGGCTAAGAGCGGGCCGTTTGAGGCCGTTCGAGGACGGCAGAGGACGGCCCAGGCCCACCCCCCTTATTGCTCCTAACCTGCTTGTTATTGTATCATCGTGCTGAGACAGGTTAGCTTAAACTGAAGCTCCCTAGTTAGTAAGTCGAATGACGACCCTGATCTCATCGTAAGCACCATGAGTACTAGGATGACACGTAGCAAAGCCTCCAAAGGTGGTTCACAAATCTGTGGCCCTATGGACGACTTCATCACCCGCACAAATATAGCCATCGATGAAGAAATATCTAAACTTCAAACCCGGGTATCCCTAGAATTGGTAGCTGCACGTAGGCTGTCCGAGGTAATTGCCCTCTCGAAAAAATCATCCCTAGGACATATAGCCTCTGCTGTCACTCCAGCACGCCCTGCCCGCCCAAATAGTATTACCGCCCAGGTTGATTTACACCAGCCCCCGATTACTTCCACCCTCACTCCGCCCTTAGAACAATCACGCATTACAGAAGAGCTAAGTTTCGCTGCACCTTCTCACGCCCAGACCCCCACCCTTAATCCCCTTTCCCAAGCATTCCCAACTACTTCCCGTGTTAGTGGTGCACAACCCAAAAGAAAACGCCAATTACGCTCGGCCTACTCTCGTAAAAAGGCAAAGGTCGCAGTCTCCCACCAGCTTACAATGACCAACACTCAGGCATGTAATGCTTTACCTGAGGGTTCCTTGAGCACACAGTCAGTATGCCAAAGTATGGGAGAGGGTCCAGCCAACACCACCCCAGTAGACGAGGGGGCGCAGGTACAAGACCAGGGAAGGAATGATAAGGAATTTATCGATCAAGTCTGGGAAACATTAAAAAAACTTCTCTCACCACTCGACTTAAGATTGTCTAGGATAGAAAACAATCTACTCGAGATGGAGAAGAGCATTATTGCTCTGGCCACTCTCGGCCTAAGAAGTCTCGAAAACCAGGGCGTGTCCTTATCTGACCCACTTTCGCCAGCCCCTGTTTTGCAAGCTGAGCAGCACCCCCCACCAGTACCTGTTGCTGTAAGGTCTGTTCCTAAGTCGAGGACTGTGGCTGTGGATCAAGTTTCCATAACCGCTAAACCTCAGGCTACCAAACCGCAGATTCCCACACGGAACTCTAAGCCTGGAAAAGTAAATCCAAACCTGGTAGCATCCGCCAGACCCCAGCCTGCCGAAACCCAGGGTCCTCGTCCAAAAGAAAATTTTAGAGGAGGCTATATAGACCTTCCACCAGAGGCCAATGACTATGTGGTCGTGTTGACAGGCGTCCCTGTGATTGGCACCGACCAACACGAAAACCACTGGTCATTGAAAAATAAAACTATGCACTGGCTTAACGGCAACAGACCGATTCCCAATGGCAAAAGAAGCCGAGTAATGATGGTCCGTAGAATACCCTGGGTGGGCCCAACCAAGAAATCTAAGCAAGGGGACTGTGTAGTTGTAACTTTTGAAGACCCACATACGGCGCACCATATCTGTTCCTGGCCAACTAGTGAAGATTCTTTAGTCATACCAAGGCCGCTATCCTATTTTTACCCCCCACGCCAATTGCATACCCAAGCGGATAACTGGTCCTTGGTGCAGCACCACCCATGGAACACCCATCCCATGAGGCAAAAGAATACTCTCTTACACTGGAATGGCCTTTCAACCTACAATAGATTTGGAGGCCTGGAGGAGGTCGATTGACTTTCTATGTTCCCAGCATGCCCACAACTAGAAAAAGCATTGTCTCCACATGTTATAGACATAATTGGAAATCCAACCAACGGCCCTCCAACTAGCCAAGCCGGGCTTCTGACTCTCTTGCCCCGGGCCATGGAACCGATCAAAATGGCCATTTTAGATTGCAAAAGAGTGGAAATGAGGCCAGACAGCCCCTGTTCGATCCCCCCCCCTCCAGTACAATCTAATCCAATGGAGATCGACCTGCCTGATAGAGTTGCCTCCCCAGGCGATTCTTCACTGAGGGTCTTAAGCTGGAATGTGGCTGGCCTTGCACGTAACTTTGATAACCCGGAATGGAACACCTTCCTGGCACCCTATGACATTTGCTTGCTACAGGAAACATGGTGCCAGGAACCTAGACATAGAGTGGGGTTTTCGACCTTCTATGTTCCGGCTGTATGTCACCAAGGTTCTAAAGGACGCCCATCCGGTGGTCTTCTCATCTGGATCAACATAGCACTAGACCTCAGTGTTTCTCAAAGGACCACCGAAACACCTGACCTTCAATGGCTAACAGTGCACTACAAAGGGGGAAGGAAACTAGAACTATTTAATCTCTACTTAAGGGGCAATAGGAACGGAGGATCTCTAAACTCTTTAGGCTTAAGTAACTACCTGTTTGCCTGTGACGCCGACTCTCTCGTCCTGCTGGCAGGCGATTTTAATTGCTGTTTTGAGCCTTTAGCCAAAGAAGATATTCTGGATACCAACGAGGAGGATAACAGGAGGGGCATCCCTATTTTGAACCTCGAACCGATCCCTAAATGGACACAAAAGGCGATCGATATAAATGCTCTTTGCATGGAGCATAACTTGAGAGCAACGAATGGGCGTTCTAAATCAGATCCCATGGGTGCCCATACATACAATAGGACGGGCCACTCATCCAGAATTGACTTTGTTATGCTCAACTATAACCTCTGGCCATATCATCATGACATGGAGGTTATAGAGACCTGTGACAGCGACCACAACCCTCTCGCTTTAACCATTTTTGTTCCCTGGCAAACTGGGTCTCAAGAAGCTACTAATCAGTTATGGAAAGCTTCACATGAGATTCTTCCCTCAAACTGTGGCAGACGTCTTAAATGGGCAAGAGTCTCAGCGGATGAGGCTAGGATGTCACAAGCTGAAACCATCTTACTAGAGGCTGAATCTAGGCTTGATAGCACGAATAGCGATAGCAAGATGTTTTTATCGTTATTTACGGAGACTGTAACGGCACTAAGTGGGCTGTTCATCATTCCCAAACCCAGCTCCAGAACTGCTTCAAAGGGGGCCCTGAGAACAAGTGAAAAGTGGTTCACAGCCAAGTGTCGACTTGCTAAGGGTGATCTTGTTGCTGCAGTAAAAGGAAAAGACCAAGCTACCATCAGGTCTGCAAGGAAACTTTATAGGAAAACTGTGACTGAGGCCAAGCGGACATATGATTTCAACTTTTGGCGTGACCTAACGGAGGCGAGCACAAGGAAAGATGCTAAGGGGTTCTGGGACTTGCTAAGATCAAGAGACAAGCCCATTGATCAACAACTGACTTGTAATATCCCTGGTGTTGCCTGGTTTGCCCACTTTTCGAAATTGTATTCGGCTCAGACAGGGCCTCCGCAACCAGACCCGCTCCCAAGGCTCAGTTCCACAGATCTCCCACCAAATGAAGTCCTATTTACCACCTTGGAAGTAGAGAAGGCAATCAGGTGTATTGTTTCTAACAAAGCGGCAGGACCTGATGGGATCCCGGGCGACTTGATAAAAAATAATCCCCCATTTTGGAGCAGATTAATTGCTGCTCTTCTTAATGAGGTTATGTTGGGGGGGGTCTTTCCCTGACTCTTGGAGGGGCGCTGAAGTAGTCCCCATTTTCAAGAAGGGTAGCAGGGAAGACCCAGCCAATTACCGCCCCATCAGTTTGCTGGATTCGACGCAAAAGGTAGCGGGGAAAGTGGTATTGGGCAGGATTCTGGAGTGGGTGGATGAAAATCAGATATTGTCTGATTTCCAAGCGGGTTTTAGATCAGGGACAGGCACCGTCGAGCAGACATTCCGCCTTTTAATGCTCTATTGGAAGGTAGTGGTGCTAGGAGGGGGCAGCTTATACTTAGTCTTCATAGACTTAAAAACAGCCTTCGACCTGGTTCCAAGAGCATTATTGTGGAAGGTCCTTGACGAGTTAGGTCTACCTCCCTATTTGTTGGCCTTGCTGATAAAATTCCATGAAAACAACTTTGCCCAAATCAGATGGGGTGCCCAGGGAGAAAAAACCCCGTGTATTCCAGTAGACAGGGGCGTCCGCCAGGGGTGTGTGCTTGCTCCCACTCTGTTTTCGCTTTACGTCAATGGAGTGGTGGAGCACCTTCTTCAACATCCTGCAGATGCACCATCCCTGGCTGGAAGGAAAATCCCGACGCTCCTGTTTGCGGACGACACCCTCCTGATTTCGAAATCACCTGTAGGCATACAGTCACTACTTTCCAGCTTCAAGGCCTTCTGTGACACCAAGGGACTGGCCATAAATATTGGCAAGACCAAATTTCTTGTCCTCAACCCCCCTAAGAAATCTGTTAAACCCCCCACTCTAGACTCTGTCACATTAGAACGGGTCAAAGAATTTGACTATCTAGGCATACGTCTTTGTGATAGTATGAGCTGGAAGGCCCATCACCAAAAAGTGTTTCTAACCCATAAGAGGGTTGTTGGTGCGTTACTTAAAGAGCAGCGTGCTTCCTTCATAAAACCTATTGGGGCACTTCTTGATATCTATAGGGGTAGGGTTGTGAGTGCAGCACT
Source organism: Triturus cristatus (assembly GCF_964204655.1). NCBI lineage: Eukaryota > Metazoa > Chordata > Amphibia > Caudata > Salamandridae > Triturus > Triturus cristatus. The sequence goes on from NC_140593.1 coordinate 1,053,337,940, forward strand.
GTATGGCGCAGAACTTTGGGGTACCCAGAGAGTGGATACTTTGGCCCACCTAGAAAATAAATTTCACAAAGATCTGATGAGGCTACCCCAGAGCACCCCCACAATCCCCCTCTTGCTGGACGCAGGTACCCGTCCAATCTGCGAGCAAGCTAAATTACGCCCCTTACTACTATGGTCTAGAATTTGGAACGTCCCCGAACTCCACAGCTATGCAGACGCCCTAAAAGATGTACTGTCCTTACCTGGCTGGCATAAGATCGCCTGGCTCAGAGAGGTCAAGAGGGCATTATACAAGCTCGGTCTGGGAGCTGCGTGGGAAAATAAAACAGCACCTCCTAAACAAGAACTGAAGAAGGCTTACTGGTCTTGGGTGGATAACGAGAGACTTGGTAAATCAAATCACCCAAGATCTGTTGCCAACTTCTTGATGGTTAAAGATATCCCCTCCAGAGAACCATATTTGGACTTGATTCACAGTCCACATGATAGGGCATTATATTTTAAATTCAGGGTTGGGGTCTTACCTTTATGTCAGTTTACCTCTACCTGGAAACCACCACTGCAAACTGTACCCTATTGCCCATTCTGCGAGTTAAAAATCGAATCAGTCGCACACTTTCTATTTGAGTGTCGAGTCTATATGGCCCCTAGACGGAGGTGGTTGAAGCCTCTTTGTAGGAGCCTGGGAACTCGCTCACATCTGGAAGCTATAAGAATACTGCTCTCAGATACAAGACCCTTTTTTGCCATTTGTTTGGCTAAATTCCTAGGCTGGGCTTGGCGCATAAGATCTGCTAAACAACTGACGATACAGTAAAGTGTCCCTTTTTCATTTTTCATAAATTTTAAGATTATCCCGTGTAAATATGAAATGTTTTTAATGGTAATATGAATTGTAAATTGCTTTGTTTCGACCATTGTTTTTATGCTGTCATGTTTTGCTTTTATGATATGTTTCTATATCGAAATAAAGCTTTACTACTACTACTACTACTATTAAACAGAATTTATTAGCAAACATCTCACTTTCTGAAACATTGTACTACATTAATTTAAAAAAAAAATCCTATTCTCGATAGGAATCGAGGGCCTCATCAAAATAATGGTGACTTGTATCCTAAATAAGCCTCTGACTCCCTAGGGAAGCATACTGTGCAGCTGTATCTGTACGGGGTCCTTTAACTTTGATATTTTGTACTAGGCAACCCAGAACTGAGAATGTTTCTTAATCAGTTACTCTAACCAATAACCTCTCAAGCAACTTCATGAACTAGATCCCATCACATCTCAGGCATCCAAGCATGCCTTAACCAATGACTCACCTCACTACTTGCCTCACTGTGTGCCCAGACTTCCTCTCTCACCTCAATCTGACAGAGCCTGTGTTTGGAAGCAATGTTTACACACATCCTGAAGGAATGTCCTCTTCTGTAGAGTCCACCTTTCATCTCAGCCTATTTCTCAGGAACTTGTTTGCTCCTTCCGTTGAATAATGCTTCGGATTCGGATCCTGTGATCTAATACGAGGTGCCTAATAGTCCCATTATTAGACAAAGACCTACTATTCTTATCAGTTGGACTGCTGAACTAAATTAATCCTGGTGCCCCCTTTGGTCAAAATGTGTCAATACTCAAAACTGGAAATTATTTACTGCTCATAAACAAAAATAATTCATAGTAAGCAAAACCTTAAAACCGGGAAATTTTCACTCAATTTACATTCTCTCTGAACCTTTTCAATCTGTCCTTTCACTAGACGCTAAACACACACTCCTAAACGCGCCACCCATTTGCCCTCAACATTTGCACTTAATAAATACCCTTGCCCATCCCCAATCCTTTTTCTAGCACCCATGTCGTTTGCCGTCTGTTATGATAAACACTGTCTCTCCTTTATAAATCCCGATGGCATCTCCATCTGTTGATACCTTCTACGCACCCGGCCCATTTTCCACTTCATTTACGGTTTACCTGCATATGCAATGTGCTAGCCTTCTAGTAAACGTGACACCAAAACTCGAAGAACATCAAACAAAGGCTCATTTACGAGTCCTTAATCTAAACAAATAGCTGTGCGCAGGATTGAGAAAACAAAGCATCACGTGTCATTAATTTTCATAAGGCCCATACAAGGTATGAGTGGGTGAAATCTATTTCACATAAGCACAAAGTTACAATGTGCTCATTTATACTTTTCTAAAAGTTCCTCCATTCCCTGTCATTTTATGTGAACTTCTCGTCTGACAATGCTACATGGTACAGTTAGCACAAGATTCAATTATGCTAAACGTTCAATGAAATGTTCGTAGTTACTCAATGCTACCCAAAGTATGGCGCCCAACCCGCCACCCAATGGGTTCTGTATCCCTGGTCATCCAATGGCCACTGCCCCTATGCCGTCCCCGGGTGCTCATCTAATCGTCATGCCTTTGTACCCACCCTCTGTCTCGCCAGTGGCTTCTATCCTCTATGCACTCATTACTTTTCACATCCCTCATATACAGCAGTCAGCCAGTCAAGCACCCTGCCGTAGTTTTCAAGTGACTCGTCATATGAGACAGTTTCAACAAGTTCCAGAGCTAATGCTTTGTCTGCTGCTATTATTACAACTGTACTTATTGGTAAAAAGAAAAACTACACTGAAGTTGGTTAGCAGAAGTGGTCACATATGTCATGCGACCACTTGGCAGCTATAGCCCCATATCATCTCTTACGAGCACACCCATACACACACCATAATGTCGGATTTCTTCCTTCTATGCTGCCCAAGTGAACCATCCGACACGATTTCATGGTCTACTCACCGCCCGCATTCACCACAGTATGGCCCTGCCATGTCCCCCAGCATGGTCTAACACAGTCCCTCCCATGCATTTGGCCCTTACGTGTTGTCCTGGTTGAAGTTTGCGAAAAGCAGCTGTCCGTTGCCGGCATCGCCACTCTGACTGGCCAGGTTCATGGCTGCAGCTGATCTCGCCGCCCCCTCCTCCTCCTGCTGGGGCTCAGCGGACCTCTTCAGGTCGCCACATTTCCCCAGAACCCGGTTGTTTACGCTCGGCCACTCAGACACTTGAGCATCGGCTTTGCACAGGCGCACTTCCCAGTTCACCGAAACTTCGTCACCTGTGCGCGTGCGCAGTCGCAGTATCTAGCGAACCAACCAACCCTCGTCAAGTAAACCAAAATTTTACGGAACTCCGAGCGCAGAGTAAAGCTAGGATGTCGGCCATCTTGAAATTAAGTCTCACGATGTTGCTACTATTGGTTTAGCGCTAGGAACAATAAAGGCAATGTATGTTATGCATAAATAGTTTTTAAAAGGTTTTGTTCTCTAAAAAACACATTGTACGTGGTAGGTTTTGTTCAAAATTTAGAAAATTGATTACCTCAAACCCTTTTGTTTTTTTTAGCTCTATCATTTGCAGATATTTAAGTAAATTTATATGTATAATATTGTCCTTCTTATCTGTTGGTCTCTTGTCGTGTCATTTAAATTTTTCGTGCTCCCACTACTGCATGAAGCCTTTGGCTGACCCCCTGTGAACGACGGGGTTCGTTTCCTTCAAAAGGAGCATATTCGCACATACAATAGTTCCCTTTAGTGTGAGTGGACTAATATTGCAATGTGGGTTTTGGAGAACAAAAATAGTCGGGTTTTCCATAAAAAAAAAAAATATATCAGTAAGCTCCGAGAAAGTTGTTTTACAAAAGAAATCATGGCAAAACACGCAGCGCAAAGCCAAAAGTTTGGCACCCAAGAAGCCAGACCGATTGGCTTTGCAAATACCTGTTGAAATGCCATACATGCCAATAGACCCGATTCAGGCCGGAGACTCACGATTTGTGAAGCTAAAAATTGCTCTATTTTGGCTGTCACCCGCCTTGAATTGCCTCTGCTTTAACAGAAGTCAATTGGGGGAAATAGTACATTCTCCCGATTATTTTGTTTAAACCTCCCTTCCTTTCCTCTTCTAAAATGTTTCCATGTTTGAACTGTATACTTGGCTAGTATGGCCAACCAGTTTACTGATCCTAACACAGCAGTTGCTGAAAGTAGAGAGTATCCTAATTTTTCTGGCATAGGTTCCACTGATGACTGGCATATTTTAATACAGGAAATTGAAATGGTGAGTGTTCAAAATCTAATACTGCATAAAAACTCAATGTTCCCTAGGCTTAGGCTTAAGAATATTTGCATGTTTGATAAGTGGAATGTACTCGGATTTGTAACTTGAGGTTATTGTGCTACGTTAAGTTAGCTGCCAAGTTATCTTACATTACGTTAACGTACATTATCATACTTACGTTAGCTTCCAAGTTATCGGTATGCTTATGATGTGTTACAGTTCCAGTTTTTCGGAGTGCCTATTCGTAACTGACATTTCATTGCCGCAGAAGAAGTTTGCAGCGATCTTGATCAAATTTAATACGATCTGTAATCAAATTCAGGATTTCTTTTCTTATGTATTATTATTCTTATTGTATGTTCAAATGCATTTTATTCTTGGTTGTACATCAAAGGAGGGGGGATGCGTGGTGCTCTATCCTATCCTGGCCCCTGGAATGTCTTGGAATGTCTTGGGACAAACATCTATGGAATCCAGTACATCCCCCTAAAACAGGAACAAACTTTTCTTTCCAAACCCTCTCATTAACGATCTATAGGGTGAACCTGAGTCTGCTGTGACTGTTATCAGTAGCCTCCTATAACAATGTCGCACTTGTGTTTTTTTTCTCTGTTGCTCCCCCATATTGGGAACTCCTTCCTTCGACATTCAATACACACAAATTAACATGGTCATCCATAGAGTCTTCAGAATCTGTTGAAGAATCCTGTGTAAGAAGGTTCACTCCTTTGGCGTTCCCTGTCTCCCACCTGCACACTCTCTGGAAGTGTCCTACTAAGCCTCAACCTGAACGGTTTTGGTACCTCGCAGGACATTTCTTATCGTTCGCTAAATGCCTTTTGTTGCCGCATCTAAAACACCTACCGCTGAATGTAAAACAATCAAACTGTTCAAAAGTTTTTCCTTCTTTCGTACCCTTTTTTGTTTCTCAAATTTAACAGTACTCTTGAACTTATCCTTTGTTCGTAATTTGCTCATACTCCTTTTTCCATTTTATCACACACTTTATCTCCTTTCTGTGGAACAACTGTGATGGCACATCTTCCAGTCAATTCTGCTTTCTTCACCCATTTATCACTTCCTGTGTGTATGACTCCCCCATTGTCCATAATTTATCTTGAATGTTGGAATTTGCGCAACACATGACAATTTGGTCTCTTATGAACTCATTGTGTAAATTGTCAAATCTACATGTTAATGTGAGGTTTTATAAAGCAGCCACTTAATCTTCCACTGGCTCTTCCTTCTCTTGCCTCCTGCGCAAAATGTATATCTATCTACCTATACGTATACTGTAGGATTGAAGTATCTAGCTAAATCCTCAAGAGCATGCTCATACACTTTTTCTTGACCTTCTGGCCTGACTTTCTTTTGTATATAGTTGTAAATTTTCAACCCTCCTGTGCCCAAGCAAAGTAGTAGAAATTTCTTCATCTTTACCAGTGTCAAATCTTCATAATCTGCAAAGGTGGAAATATAGTTAGCAAAATACTCCTTCTACTCATTCCACTTTAATATAGGTTCTCCTTTGCCTGCTAAGAACACTTGCGGTGGAGATAAATTCCATATGTTACCTGAAGCCATACTATTCAATAGGGATGTTATGTACTTAAAAGAGAAAAAAAAACAAATAAGTCAATAGAATGTACAGGACGTATATATTTTTCCTTTTTTTTTCCTTCCACAATTAATCCCAATGTCATGTGACAGGCAAAAGACCAGACTTTAACTACCCAGAAAAATTGATTCTATCTATGGGCAGTACTTTAAAAGTACTTTTTTGTAGCTAGAACAATTATGAGTAAATGGGATGACGCAAGGAGCCTGGCACTGGGAACATCAGTAGTATAGACATTCCTTTGCGTAGGCAGCATTTGTTTACAGGAGAGACTGTGAGGAAGGATATCTAACACAATAATTCTATGTCAACAGAAAGTAGCAGCATAATTGTGTCCCGATATCTGCTAGGCAATAAGTGTGCAATTTGGGTACCTGTAAGAACCGTTTTATAAAATTAGTAGCACATTGCCTGATTGAGCAAAATTGTTTCAAATAATATCAAGCGCATTTCAGATGGCCTTTTTGGGACATGCCAGAGACAGCGCATGCGTTGTCGCTTGCAAAACTATTTATTGCTCTTTAAAAAAAATATAAAAAGGGCTTAGAGACCACCGATTACTTACCGTTGGTTGGCTTCCTTATCACTTTTATTTCTTTTACTTTGATTCCTCCGCGGAACCTGTATCATTTTGCTGTTTGTTCAAGACAGCTTTGGAAGGTTTTTAGTTTCAGCTCGTTAGATTCAACACACATACCAAAGCACTGCGGGAAATTAGCTGCCTGTGCTTGATATAAGTTGCTCAGTAGCCCTACCAGGTCTAAAACACATTTATTTGCAAACAAACCAGTTCTCGCAGAAGCGCCATACATACTAATAACCTCCTGCTAATAAGCTTCTGCATTGGATCAAAGGCATCAGATGTTTACAGAGATCATAGTTCGAGATAATTTGAACAATACTGGATTATTATTGCATTTATATAGCACAAGGCTGTGAAGGGCTATAGGGCAATTTATTGGCAACTTGGGCAACATTCCATATCATACAATTCCACTCCACTCCACTCCACTCAGTTGCACTCCATTCCACACAATTCCATGCCACATATTGCCACGCCCCTCCATGCCACACAATTCCACTCCACTCTATGCTATTCAATTCCATGCCATATAATTCCACTCCACTCCAGGCCACACAATTCCACACCACAAAATTCCACTCCACTCTAAGCCATACAATTATACGTCACACAGTTCCTCTCCACTCCACGCTACACAATTCCACATCTCACAGTTCCACACCACGGTGCACAATTCCACTCCACTTCATGCCACACAGTTCCACTCCACGCCCCACAATTCTACTTCACGCCACACAATTCCATGCCACACAATACCACTCTACACCACACAATTCCACTCCACTTTATTCCATTCCACACAATTCTACTCACTCCATCCCATACAGTTCCACTCCATTCTACTCCCCCACACCACACGGTTCCACTCCACTCCATGCCTCACAGTTCCATGCCACACAATTCCATGCCACACAATTCCACTCCACTCCACACAATTAAACTCCACGTCACACAATTCCACTCCACTCGATGCCACACAATTCCACTCTACTCCATGCCTCACAATTACATTCCATGCCACACTATTTCAAGCTACACAATGTCACTCCACACAATTCCACTACAGTTCACTCCACACAATTCAACTTAAGTCCACTCCACACAATTCCACTCCACTCCACGCTAAACAATTCCACGCTACACCATTCTACACCACTCCACACCAAACAGTATCACTCCAATTGGTGCCACACAATTCCACTCCACTCCCTGCCTCACAATTACATTCCACACCACACTATTCCAAGCTACGCAATGCCAACAATTCCACTACAGTTCACTCCACACAATTCGACTTAAGTCCACTCTACATAATTCCACTCTACTCCTCGCAAAAAAATTCTATGCCACACCATTCTACACCACTCTACACCAAAGAGGGTCACTCCAAACCACACAATGGCACACCATGCCACACAATTTCACTCCACATCACACAATTCAACTCTTGTCAGTGCCACTCAATTCCACTCCATGCCAGACAATTCCGCTCCACTCCATGCCACACAATTGTAATCCATGTCATACAATTCCAATCCCAGCCACATGATTATACTCCATCAACACAATTCCATGCTGCTCCACACCACACAATATCATGCCACACAATTCCACTCCACTCCACACAATTCCACTCTACTCCACACAATTCCACTCAACTCCACAGCACACAATTCCCCTCACCTCCACACAATTCCACTCCAGCCACACAATTCCACTCCATACCATTAAATTCCAGTCCATGCCGTACAATTCCACTCTGTCATGCAGTTTTCCTCCACGCCACTCCACACAGTTCCACTCCTCACCTCACGATTCCATGCCACTGAATTCCAACCACTCCACTTAAAGACACAATTCCACTCCACACAATTCCATTCCACTCAGTGCCACACAATTCCATGCTACTCCACACCATGCCAAACAATTCCACACTACACAATTCCACTCCACTCCATGCCACACAATTCCACTCCACTGCATGCCACACAATTCCACTCCACTCCAAACCATACAATTACAATCCACTCAGCGCCACACAATTACACTCCACACCACTGAAATCCAAGCTGCACAATTACACTCCACTCCAAACAATACCACTCCAGCCCACTCCACACAATTGCACTCCACTTCATGCCACACAATTCCATGCCACATAATTCCACACCAGTCCACACAGTACCATGCCATTTCACACTGCACAATGGCATTACATGCCACACAATTCTTCTCCCCGCCACACAGTTACACTCCACTCCACACCACACAATTCCACTCCATGCCACACAATTTCACACTATACAATTCTACTCCACACCACACCACACAATTCCACTCCGAGCCGCACAATTCCACTCCATGACACACAATTTTACACTACACAATTCTACTACACACCACAGAATTCTTCTCCACTCCACACACACAATTCCACTCTACTTAGATCATCCCATGCCACATAATTCCTTGCCACATAATTCCACACCACACAATTCCACTTCACTCTACACAATTTCACGCAATGCCACACAGTTCCACTCCACTCCCAAAAAGTCCTCTCCACACCTTGCATTTCCTGTTCACTCTACACCACACCACAGAATTCCACTGTACACCATACCACACAATTCCACACACGCCACACATTTTCACTCCACTCCACCCAGTTCCACTCCACATAAATCCACACAATTCCATTCCATTCTATGTCATACAATTCCATGCCACACAATTCCACTCCACACAAAACAATGCCACTCCACTCTACTCCATTGCACACAATGCTACATCAATTCACTTAATGCCACTGCACCCCACGCCACACAATGCCACTTTGATCACCTCCACTAATCATCACTCACTGCCACTCCATTCCACAGAATACCACTCCACTCCATGCCACACATTGCCACTGCACACCACCCCACCCAATGCCACTTTACTCCCCTCCACACAGTAGCACTCACTTCACACCACACAATGTTAGTCCACTCCACGCCACACAATACCATTCCACTCCACAACATACAATGCCACTCCACTCCACAAAATGCCACTCACTCCACAAAATGCCACTCAACTCCATGCCACACAGCTCCACTCCACTCTATTCCACACAATGCCACGCCACTGAACTCCACACAAAGCTACTACACCCCATTCCAGTCCTCTCCACTTATACCACACATGCCACTCCACTCCATACCACACTCTGTCACTCTACTCCACTGCAGACAATGCCACTCAATTCCACACAATGCGACTCCACGCCACATTATGCCACTCCACACCACACAATGCCACTCCACTGCACTCCACACAAAGCCACTCCAATCCAGTCCTCTCCACTTCAATCACCCAATGCCACTCCACACCACACCACACAGTGTCATTCTTCTACCCTCCATATAATGTCAGTCCTCTCCGCATCACACAATGTCACTCCACTCCACGGCTCACAGTACCACTCCACACCACACAATGCAACCCCATGCCCCACAATGCTTTTCCACTCCACAACACACAATGCTACTGCACTCCACACAATGCCATGTCCAAGATTCTTATAGATGAACAACATTATAGGTGATTAAATCAAACACAAGAGATGTTTTTGTACAGTGTACATCATGTAGTTGTGTATTTGAAGGTGCCCTTATATCTGTTGATGAACAGACAGGAGGCTCGGTGAGATAAAGTGCATAGGATCGAACAATTTAGTCAAGCAGGGAAGTCAGGATTAATCCCATATTTTCCAGTTTCTAGCCCAGATCATTAGGGCACATAACTGACAGAGACTGCCTTACATTTTTTTACAGCACTCGTAGATTTGCCAGGATTCATAGGAGTCTACATCGAGGCCAGGATTCGAACTGGGTTCCCCATGCTACATGGTCAGCAGCTGCTGCTACTAGGCCACATCACCTCCGTGAAAGCTCGGCTCGTTTTAGGCTTTAGGTTCCAAGAGGACCTAGAACTGTGCCAGGCTTAAGGCTCGAGCCTTGCTTAAGCTTTCAGTGGTTTGCCCACCTCTTTGACTGACAGCTGAACAAGGATGGCCAAAGTGGTTAATATTGAAGACCAATAAATCTCAAAGCAAAGGTTTCAGACAGGGCACACATTCCCAGCTAAGGTCTTGAAGCAAAAAGTCTACTAGCAAAATGTCAAGCTCATCGCCAAAAAGAACTTTATTTTTATAATGTTTCAGGAGCAGAAGGCACATTCATTTTATGACATCATATAACGTGGAAGGTTTGGAACAGAAAAGTTTCAGTTATTACAACCAATATCAACATATTAATACGAGACTGCACATAGTCAAACTCAGCAGTGGGGCAGAATGGAAGGCCTAGGGCTATTACAGAGAGGTTGTCATGTGTTAGCTGTCTCTGAGAAAGTTTAACCACAGTGTTGTTTATCAAAACACCATCCATTTATTGGCTCTGTGTTACTGCCCTCTTCCTTGCTCCCACTAGGGCCTCGGTATTGTTTTTGAACTCTTTCCTTCCTCTGTTTTGTCCTCTTTTTCCTCTTCCTCCGGCTCCGCGTCCTCTTGTTCATCTGCCCCTGTATCCTCCTCACCTGTCGTTGTCTGGTTGTGGTATTGTCCTGCCCTTTCTCAAGAGGCGATATTGCTAAAAAAAAGTCATAATTTTCATTCTTCATACTCCCTCTGATGTTCTAGTTTCACCAGTATCAGATATGTCGGTCGCCTCAGTCTCTGTTCCTTTATCTGATACAGTAGACTCCATTTCCAGAAGGTCTTGTAAGGATTTATTCGTACCATAGGCCCTATCATAACTCTTGCTGAAGGTGTATGCCCTGCCGCTATCATAGTCTTCGTAGTCCGTGATATATATCCTTTGTGTACATCTGTTTATATCATCTTCCAGCTCCTCCAATCTGTGATCCATTCCTTTTAGAAATTTATTGATAATGTCATTTTCTCTTCTACTTTCTAACTCTTTTTGCAATTGGGTGATTTCTTTAAGTATTTTGTCTCTTAGACCATGCATATTTCACTAATATTTCTAGCCTGGTTCTGGAGCTTTTGGTAGAGTTATCAAACCAGTCATCTAGCATCTTTTGGTCTGGGAATTCGTAGGGTGGCATAGTGTAGTTCCTGAGTCCACTTGGTACTATGTTGGTATCTAAATAGTTTTGTAAAGAAGTGGCTTCCCACTATTTGTAAAGTTCTGTTCTGGATAACGTCTCTAGTTTTAAGCTTATTCTTCATGCCTTGATCTTTGTCAGATATATTGATTTGTCCTATGGTGTTCTTTTTGGAAAACAGCAATTTAGCTTATTGAATTCACCTGGCAACTCTTCCCTCTGCCATGTTCTTTACAAGTGCAATACGAATAGGCACCGTTTAATAACAACACTGCCCAGAGAGATATAGGTTCCCCCCCTTCCTCTTGTTGAGATGTTTAGTAGCAATTGCAGACCTGTGAACACCAATTATCATGTACTGTGCAAACATTGAGAACTACAATTCGCCAAATCCCCTACTCAGCCATGGTAATGAAATGAATCATACTGCAAAAAGGGCACTCAAGTTGTATCTCGAAAACCTCTCGTTCTTGACGAATTGCCTGCCCTCCCCAGAGACATGATAGATGGTGGGCACTGAGGGCCCCTGTGCCCCTCGACTCATAAACCCCCACTCAACAAGCGGCCCCCTCCCACACACTCCTCATCTCTGGAACGAGAAGCAGATCAGTCCACAACCATTTGCAGCTTTCTTTGTCACTAACATCAGTTTTGAAGCGCTTCCGCTCGTTGCAATCCAGGTGTGCTGGTTGTGACCGCGACACTTTCCTATCTCTTGGGAGCACCTATAAATTATATTGTCTACACTCATAACAGTTTGGGTGTGCAGGGTAGGTCAGTGATGTGCGCGCCTTGCTAGCGGAAAAAGCTTGAGTCAATTGGATCGCTCCGGCAGTCCGGTTGGTCCTTGTTGTTACCTGGTTTTCACCTGGGCTTCATTCGTAATGTATTCTATACTCATTCCAGTGTATGAAACAGTAGGGAAAGCGTTGGATTTCGGAGGGGTGACATTTACTATTTCCACTCCAAACAGCGCAACAGTAGGGAAAGTGTTAACTGTGAAGAGGCTCATTCTACTATACTTAATTCAGTTTAAGCAAGAGTAATATATATATATATTATCTACTGGCGGTCGCCAGTAGATAGTTATAGTTAGGACCGTGTTTCCATAGGAAATCTGAAAATTCTATTTTGAAAAACTTTGGCGCCGGTTGACGAATCCTCGCGAAATTTTCAAAACTAATGGGGTGCTCCGCTCAGCTCCTACCCTGAAAGTCTCGGGGTGATTCGTCAAGCGGGGGCCTAGAAAAAAGGGTGTCCCAAAACGCGTTTTCCCCATGCATCTTCCCATAGGACCTTTAGTCGAAGGTACAGCCCGAACGGCTGAACAGAATTACTTGAAATTTGGCAGAGAGGTAGTCCTCAGGTCAGGCATGTGCCTTTTGCATATATGGAGACAATCTGTTCAGTAGTTCCTGAGAAAATTGCAGTTAAAAGTACATAAATATCTATAGGCGCGCACCGTGCGCGCACCCTAATGTGCGCGAGCGTAATTCTGATTGGTGGTTACATGTCAGTCAACGTTCGAATCGGTCGAAATCAGGAAGTGTCGGCCGCCATTTTGTTTGTTTTGGGTGCGACAGTGAAAAAGAGAGGTGGCGAACGTGAAAAGGGGGCAGGGTAGAGAGTTCCTGACCCCTAGCCTTTGTCAGGGGGTCCCTGAAGGACCCCGAAGGGTGAAAAAAACATTTTATTTTCTTTTAAAAAAAATCGCTTGGTGCACGCACCGTGCGTGCACGGTGAAACACCTAAAAAAAAATAATATAATAATACATACATAACTTAGCATTTAAAAAACCGTACAAATTCACTTAAAAAACCATAGGTTTCACACACGTTATAGTTAGGAATTAGCATTTAAAAAACCTTGCAAATTCACTTAAAAAACAATAGGTTTCACACATGTTATAGTTAGGTGGACATTTCACTCGTAAAAAACCAACGATATTCCCCCGTTATAGTTAGTTCAGATAACTATAACTCGCGCGACCGCCACTCTATCGCAAGGATGATGTCATCAGTGATGTCATGAGTGATGCCACTGACCATGTCATGAGTGATGTAATATGTGACGTCATGAGCAGTGGATTGCGGGTGCGCGAGTTATAGTTATCTGAACTAACTATAACGGGGGAATTTCATTGGTTTTTTACGAGTGAAATGTCCACCTAACTATAACATGTGTGAAACCTATGGTTTTTTAAGTGAATATATATATATATATATATATATATATATATATATATATATATATATTCACTTATTATGAATGAATTGTGATTTTGCATGTTCAAAGATGGCGACCAAGTTAGAGAGTACTGGTCCCTCTTTCATGTTTACAGAATGAGTTAAAATCAATTTCCGTTTTGAACGCGAGCCGACACTGACGAAAGCTACGGCTGAAACGCGTCTGTTTGCACTAATAAATCCGTACTGGGATTGAATCTAACCGGAGTGCTGGTCCTTTGTTCTGGTTGTGGAACTTTTGGAGCGTAATATATATATATATATATATATATATATATATATATATATATATATATATATATATATATATATATATATATATATATATATGTATATGTATATATATACATATACATACATATATATATATTAAAGAACTAAAAACAAATAACCAATTTACTTAATTTATATTCAATAAAAAAATTATCAATTAATAAAAAATTGTTATTCAATTATTAATTAACCTCCCACCTTGTACCCCCACAAATCTGCATTAGCAATGTCGCTGCTTGGATGAAAAACAACTGCCTCCAGCTCAACACATACAAAACCAAAGTCCTAATCTTGGGCAATAACCACTCCCTCTGAGGCCGCCTCTTAGTGGCCCTCCAAAATTGGCCCCCCACCCATCCCTGCGAACCATGCCAAGAATCTTGGGATCATCCTGGACACAAACCTCTTCATGAGCAAACAGATCAACACCATTACCTCATCATGCTTCCACATCCTGTGAATGTGCTACGCAAGATTTTCAAATGGATCCCACTAAACTCCAGATGAACGGTCACCCAGGGTCTTATTACAAGTAGACTTAATTACAGAAACACCCTCTACATCACGGGTACTCATAGTACGGCCCGCTGGCCGGCAGCGGCCCGGCAAGCCTTCCCTGGCGGCCCGCGGACCTTGCAGACATCGTACCTGTGCAAGCACCGCCGGTTGCAGCAGCGCGGACCGGGCGGGCGATTCTTTTAAAAGCCAAGTCACTTGTTAATGAGGCTTTGTTGTATTTCACCTCTACTTAGCGCCCCTGCATCTCCCCTCTGAATGAGGGGAGATGCAGGGGCGCTAAGAAGAGATGACATACAACAAAGCCTCATTAACAAGTGACTTGGCCTTTAAAAGACCTGTGAAGTACTTGGGTGCGGCGGCCGTTTGGGTTCCAGGGAAGCTGACCCAGCGCGGGGTGAGGTGACGGACAGGGGGCGGGGGGGGGAAGGGGGTGCAGGTGTACAACTGAAAGGGCACACAGTCCTAAATTCAGGAACTCTTGCAAACTGTCGACTTCGTTTCCAAAAGTCAGGATCAGAAAATTGGTAATCGAAGCGCTAAATGTTTTCAAGAGGGCCTCAAAATTTGCCTCCCACCAAAAGACCACCACATCTTTAACAGTCTTAAGGAAGGCACTACTCTTGGGGGCTATAGAGACATGTAGAAGGAAATATTAGGAGCAAAATGTCCTGTGAGCTAAACAGACAACCTAAGAGAAAGGTGAAAAAGAATACCTCCGTTTCCGAGACCGAGAATCCTAACGAAACATTTAAGAAAAAAAGATTAATCAGAAGATATTTGACCAGAGCTTATCGGGTCTCTGAGACAGAAGTTAGGGAGGCGAATGCTGTTCACTCTGACCCTATGCCTCTGGCCTACGCTTGGGTCATTTTGAATATGTTGGGCAGGCTACGAAAGTGACAACGTGTACATATTTTTCAGACTCTGTTCGACACTACACTGCTGTTTCTGGTTACTGTGGGACTCCAAACTCGATGACGGGGCTTGAGAAGAACAACACTGTTGAAGCCCTATGGAACACACTAACACTTTGAGCACTTAAAGTCCCAGTTGTCAGGAAGAAGCTGGACAAAAGAACGGGGAGCCCCTTACCTTTCTAGTTTCCCAAAGTAATTGGTTCAATGAGACTGGAGGCTTGCTCCGGCCATAAGTCCAGTAATAGGGCACTGTTTTGTAACGATGGCCCTGCCAAGCTACTTTGTGGAATTCTTAAGACTGTGTGGTCCTTCAGGGAGGGAGACCGAGAGGGAGGGAGGGAGACAGAGAGAGAGGGAGGGAGACAGAGAGAGAGGGAGACAAACAAAGTGAGTGAGACAGGGAGGGAGGGAGGGAGACCGAGAGGGAGGGAGGGAGACAGAGAGAGAGGGAGGGAGACAGAGAGGGAGGGAGACAGAGAGAGGAAAGAAGACAAGAGGGAGGGAGACAGACAGACAAGAGGGAGGGAGACAGACAGACAAGAGGGAAGGAGACAAGAGGGAGACAGAGAGAGAGGGAGACAGAGAGGGAGGGAGACACAGAGGGAGGGAGACACAGAGGGAGGGAGACACAGAGGGAGGGAGACACGGAGGGAGAGGGAGGGAGACAAGAGGGAGGGAGAGGGAGGGAGGGAGGGAGGTACTGAGACAGAGAGAGGGAGGGAGACAGAGTGAGTGAGTGAGACAGAGGGAGACAGAGACTGAGGGAGGGAGAAAGGGAGACAGAGGGAGAGAGAGAGAGAAATAGATAGAGAGAGAGAGGGAGACAGAGAGAGGGAGAGTGATACAGGGAGAGTGATAGAGGGAGGGAGGGAGGGAGACAGAGCTAGATAGATAGATAGATAGATAGATAGATAGATAGATAGATAGATAGATAGATAGATAGATAGATAGATAGATAGATAGATAGATAGATAGATAGATAGATAGATAGAGATGTGTGAATGCCGGGTCTGGTGGCTCAGTGGACGAAGGCGTCTGCTGCAGGGGCCTGTGTTCAACCTCATGGTCACAGTTTTTTTGTTGCTCTAGCCCCGCCCCCTCCCCCACTGACCCCGCCCCACCGGTGCGGCCCTCGGCCACAAACCACACTGTAAATTTGGCCCCCGAGAGAAAGTTTGTGAGTACCCCTGCTCTACATCGTAGTCCCAGCCCATGTCTTACGCTGACTCCAAACCACCCAGAACGCCGCCACCAGACTCATCCTGAACATCCCTCGAAATACCTACATCTCTCCACACCTCAACAATCTCCACTGGCTCCCAGTCGAGGAAAGATGTAAGTTCAAACTACTCACCCATGCATACAAAGCTCTCCACAACACCAACCCAGCTTACCTCAACCATCGCCTCAACTTCTGTCAACCTACCAGACACCTTCGATCTGTGTCCCAGGCAAGAGCACATCTCCCTCGCATCAAGAAGACCAGAAGCGGAGGATGCTCCTCCTCATACCTCACAGCTAAGACCTGGAACAACCTCCCGAAACACATCAGAACCTCCCCCTCTCGTATGGACTTCCAAAGAAACCTCAAGACATGGCTCTTCCAGACAAAACAGGCATGAGCTCCTCCCTCAAGCCTACCCTACGCAGCGCCTGTATACTCTTACGGGCGATGAGCCTTGCTCCACAAATTCACATAACTTAACAAAATATCGCATAACTTAGCAGCCCGCACTTAAAATATATATATTTTAAAAAATGACTATTCCATAACTTAAATATTCTAAATGAATTAAATAATAATGATCAATTAATAACTAATTGTTAATTCAATATTACTTAAGTTCCCATCCTAGACCTCTACAAACCTAGCAACCCACAACTAACATAAAATGAAATTAAATAAGTATCCCACAAGTTACATACTTAAAATTCAATTAAATAATTATTTGTAAATAATAATGAATGGCTAATTAGTTATTACTTAATTAACTTGCAGAACTGTAACACTTCAACCCTAGCATCCCACAACTAAAATAAAAGTTAAGTAACTCTGTATTCCATATTTTACATAATTAAAAATCAATTAAATAATTAATTAACAATTAATAATACATTGTTAAGTAGTTGTTACTTAATTACCTTCCCAACCTACACCCCAAAAAACCTTGCAGCCTGCAACTAAAATATAACTAAAATAAATATTACTTAAATTAGATAATTTAAAATCAATTAACTAATTTATTAACAATTAATAATGAATTGTTTGTTTATGATTACTTAATTAAGTTCCCACCCTAAATCCCTACAAACCTAACAGCACGCAAATAACATAGAATAAAAATAAATCAGTATTACATAAATGACGTTATAATTATCAATCTATCTCCCTACGAACTCAACAACCTGCTACAACACTATAATATACTATTAAAAATTAATTAAATATTCTAAATCACTTAACATTATAAGCTATGTTTTCAAACCAATAACATTTTTGTAAACATTAGCAACACATGAAATTAATATATCAAGTAAAATACATTATAATAACAATATTTGTAACCACTATATTAGTAAAAACGATTTTAAACATCATTATTATTTACCACAATATTACTTACCTCAAAATATGTTATTCCTGTAAACAATATTTGTGCATCACAATATTTGTGTGTCAGATATTTAATTTTCGATCTTTCTGTTTCCCGATATTTTTAAATCAAAATTTTGTCCAAACACCCATAGGCATAAGCCTGCAGGAGTATATTAAAGTAGTTTTAGCCACCTTTTATAGTACAGTGGAATTACTAGTGCATTCGAATTATCTCAAACTCCCACTGTATATTTATCAGTTGGGTGAAAGGATTTCAGGTTTTTCCTGCTCTTATATTAAGCCTACAGTTTTAAAGTTCAGTTCTGCTTAGTGGGTATTCAGAATACTGCTCAATTCTTTAGATCACCGATTCTCCATGGTGCCATTCTTCAGTGAATTAGCAAATCACTGAGTTTTATTGCTGGTGAACTTAGATGGAATGACAACTCTGAGGTGAGAAAAACTCACATGCACAACAGTCTTTTAATTGACCGGTATTTTTCAGCTGATGCATTCATGCATGTTGTTTGTTCCTAACCTATCTATGTTTGTTTCTTGTTTCATGCTCTAAGCACCTTATTCCGTCTACTGAGCACATTTCTTTCTTTGATAGTTATACAACGACAAGTGGGATTTCACACACTGTTAGAATCAGAGACAATCTTATGAAAAACGAATTACTAGATGTTCGATACCTTTGCGGTTAAGAAGTTGATCATAATGTATATTTGAACGCATATAATATTCCCTTACCAGCTGCTTGAAGCGTAAAAAATGATTTCTAAATTTTCAATTTAAACTGTAGAGTAGGCTGTTTGTAACAGGTATGTTACATGTGTTGTGGAATATGCGACCCGGTTTGTTTAATATGTATTTGCTGATTCCATTGTTATGTCTTGTTTCAATAATATTAACACTATGTCACATTTTGTATGTATCTTGTTTGAATCTGAACAATCTGGAGTTAGCTAATTTTAACTTGAGAAAGATGTTGAATATAATTCATAGCCACTACATTACATTTTTATTGCACACAATCACTAAATAAATGTAGCCTTTTTCCAGAGAACAGCAGTTTTTTTAGACTCACCAAATTTGAACCATTTTTCATTGGTCATAAATGCTGCATCTATCCCTTTTTGCAAAAAGAACTTCAGCGTACAAATATCATTTGAACTGGTTGTGTTTAATTCATCATATATTACAATCTGTTTATATTCAAGAGAATGCCCAATGTACTAGAGCAATCCTTTGCATTCAAATAAACAAGATTTTTTTAAAGCAAACAATGTTATGAAAACAGAATGTTCCAAGAATAATGTATAAACACATTTTCCATTTGTTTATATCATCCTACTTCTTTTCAATGGAGGCAGCTTTCAAAATGCATTAATTGTTATTGTCGTAATGAAACAATATATAAACTATGTAATACCTCTTTTCTCATAAGGACTACACTAAATGGCGAGATTTCAAACTCCTGTACAGAGACTAAACTAAAGGTCGAATCATGTTTACTTAACATTCTTTGATGCTCTATTAGTTTGTAAGGTTGTAAACTTGTTGCAGTTTAACACCAATAAAATCGACCTCAATGCAAATATTGCTCATGTGGCTTTCTATTGTGTTTTTTACAAATGTAAAGGCAGCCAATATTAGTTATGTAACTGAATATATTTTGTCCTGCAGAAGTTTAAGATCACCATCTATCACTCTGAACGTTCCTCTAATATTCTCCGTGTTTATTTCTCTAATTTTCCCTAATGCTTCCGTCGCATAATTAGATGATTTTTGCATAAGGGTCATGGAAATCCATGTCATCAAATCTGTTTTGGACCTTCTTTTGCATTTGGACCTTCAAGAAAAATATTCTTCTTCATTCATTCATGAAATCTTTCTATATGTTGAGTGATGGTGCCTAATGAAGATTTTGCACATCTTTGATGACATTCATTTGTATGTAAATTCTAAACACATGTTATTTTAAGTTCAGAAGTTATTTTCTGAATGTGCCACTAGCAGTCAATATTTCCATGTTATCACTTCTCAATGTTCTTCTCCATCCCCAATTTGTAAAGTGTGAATAATTCTGTCTAGGGCACTCATGGAAGGAATAATTCAATATCACATGCAAAATCAAAACATTTGGGGGCCGATTCCAATCCTGGAAAAAGGCTGTACGAATCGTTGGAGCGTTTTCTCCGTACGACTCGTACCCGGTAAACTTTCCTTACAACTTAGGAAGTACGATTCGTACAGAAAGCCTCTTTCCGTGCGAATCGTACAAAAGACCGTACGGGTAAAAAAAAACAACGATTCGGATCCGGAACAGCCTGTACGCGACGTCCGGACGTATTTAAGCAGCGGTTTCCGGCCCAGCAAGTACGATTCATCCCTACGGCACTCCGTACTGCTCTTTTCTTACGGGAGCCAAAAACAGCCGTAAAAGCAGAGTCCTACAAACAGAGCCCCGGTACGCGACGTACACGCCAAGAACCCCATCGTACGTGTCATCCCGGTCCTCTTAGCCTATGACCTGGTGCACCGAAAACGACGCAGAAGGTGAGAACAACACCCAGGGGCCAGGGTGGGGGTGAGTGGCAGGAAACATACCCCATACCCAAAGCCAAACCTATAATATGGAGCCCATACAATACCACCAGGGTCTGGTCACTTGGGGGGGCGTGTCCAGCAACCCCTGCGTACCGCAACAACAGAAGTGGACGTGTACGGTGCGTTTCACATGTACCCGTACGGCACCAGTACAATAGTGATACGAGGCGTACACACGCAATGAATGCGGGGGTAAGGTGCGTTTCACACATACCCGTATGGCACCAGTACAATAGTGACACGAGGCGTACACACGCAATGAATGGGGGGGTACGGTGTGTTTCACCCGTACCCGTACGGCACCAGTACAATAGTGATACGAGGCGTACCCACGCAATGAATGCGGGGGTACGGTGCGTTTCACATGCTTGCAATGGTGATACGAGGCGTACACACGCCAGGAATGGAGGGCTACGAGTCATACAAGGATGTCCATCAAGTACTTGTCATTGCATACTTTCATGTACAGACCCTAGGTGTGGCAGCCAGTGATATTGCACAGGTCATCTCATCTAGTTGCACAATTGATGTGTGATGACCTGTGGCCACATGTCATGTGTGATGGGGCACTATGTGGCACACATCACCTTGACACTTGCCACATGTGTGTCTGTAGTCCAACTGTGTCATGCACAGCAGCAGTGGGATGGCACAGTTATCAGCACCCGCACCTGTCTCCTGATGCCAGGGACAGGGACACTCTATCAACTGACATGTCACGATCAGCGTGCCCCTATGTGACTATGTCAGGTGTGTGTCATGTGTTCCCATTAGCTTGCTGTTAGTGTTCCGTCAACTGCATCTGCTGTTGGTGCATCCAACATGGGTCTGTGTGGAGATGGGCATGGCACACATCTACGCACACCATGCCACATGTGGATTCCCACGGCTGTAGGGTCTGTGTGCATCGGACATCATATTTTCCCAGGCATACATGTCTGCGTCGTCTCAATGGCTGTGTTTCTTTGTTGTCACGTGTACCCCTTCATCGCAATGTGTTTGATATGTACATTTGACATTCCATGTGACCTGTGCGTGTGCCTTGCAGTCAGCTGTCTGGATGAGATGACATCCTTCCAATGCAGCTATGTGGATGTGTGTCACTCCGGTGATATCTCTGGCTGTTCACTCAGACTGACCCCCAGCTCATTTCAGGGCATGTCATGTAGACTTGACAATCAACAGGTGTATCTGGCTTTTCATAGGAGTGCCAGCAAGCTGGCATATGTGTCCTGGATGTATTGCACACACCAGACTCCATAGGTACCTGATATTTAGTAGCAGTTTAGCATGTGCTATGTTCATTGACATTGATGTTGGCAGACTCTCAATCTTCATTATTCCAAACAATGTCCTGCAGGGCACCGCCTGTCCCAAGACCAATGCCAGACTTAGCTGCCATGAGGGAACGTGCCTGCATCCGACGTTACAGATTCACTCGACAGTTGATTGAGGACTTGACTAATAAGCTGGCACCACACCTCCAACCGCGACACAGGTATCCTACTGCGCTGACCCCCAAGATGAAGGTGATGGCAGCCCTAAATTTTTTTGCCACAGGTACGTTTCAGTGGACCATAGCTGATGTTGGTGGGATGTCACAGACAATGTTCAGCCGTGTCCTGCGTGATGTTTTGGCAGCCATGTTGGTGCACCTTGATGAATTCATCAAATTTCCTACTCCTGAGGAGTTGACAGATGTCAAGGGTCATTTCTATGCCCTGGGAAGGATGCCCCATGTCATTGGGTCCATTGATGGGACACATGTGGCTTTGGTACCACCACAGGCAGAGGAACAAGTCTATCGCAATAGAAAACATTACCACTCGATAAACCCTTGTGGTGTGTCTTGCTAACATGCTGATTTCCCATATCTGTGCACGTTTTCCAGGATCAGCACACGATGGCGACATCATGAGGCGTAGCAGGGTGCCACAATTGATGCTGCGGCTGCACAACGAACTAGCATGTCTTGTTGGTGGGTATACTCTGTTTGTCCTGTGTGTTGCGGTATCTTTGGCTCTTACGGCATCTCCTGACCCACTTATTTACATGATGTTTCCATGTAGGGGACTCTGGATATCCCAACATGCCATGGCTACTGACACCTCTCCGCAACCCAAGAACAGCTGCAGATCACCGGTACAACAATGCACATGGGCAGACCAGGCGAGTGATTGAGAGGACGTTTGGCCTCCTGAAGAGCCGATTCCGGTGCCTTGACAAGACAGGCGGGTCCCTCCCATATGCACCGGAGAAGGTCTGCAAAATCTTCATCGTGTGCTGCATGCTGCACAACATGGCAGTTGAGAAGGCAGTGCCACTCATCCTGGATCCGGATGAGCAGGAACATCCACCCGTGGAGGATCAAGGGCTTGGTCACGAGGCAAGTGATGAGGAGGAGGAGGAGGATGATATCCGGAGTCAGCTCATACGCAACTTCTTCTCATAATGGTGAGTCACTGGGTATGAGTGTGCAAGCTTGTAGTATTGAGTGGCATGTGTTGCAATGTGTGTGTCCAGCTGACTGAATGCAAAGTGACTTTGATGTGTGTTCTGATGTGTCACTCGAGTGATGATGTCATGCCACACAGTTTTGCGGAGAGACTTTCTTTGAAATTTGCATGTGTCCAACATTGTTCATGTTTCGTAACTGACCATGTGTGCGGCGAGAATTGTTTTAGGTGACTTCTTGTGTGTCTGTCATTCCCAGGTTTTTGTGCCAGTTGTCTGCTCGTGTCATCTTTGTCCTCCTGCTATTCCTCATGAGGATTGCAACGTGTGCTGAATCAGCGTTCCATGCACGGACATGTGGAAATGTCAGTTTGGGTAAGGATTGCAGCAAGGCTTTTTGGTGGTGGTACGGGTTGGGAATGTGTGGGGACTGCTTCTGTGCATGTTGTGGTACCATGCATACATGTCTTCTCACCATGAAGCATATAACATATAGCATCACTCCCATGACATGATAGTCACCCTTCTTGACAGTCATCTGTAGTGGAGTGTGGAGTCTGATGAAGGCATCAATGTGTGTAAATCTTGCCTCTGAAACATTGCGGATGCTACGGGTGAACATAGTGTGGGACATCACAACAACAGGCTCTATGGGGAATTTCAGCCTCTCCGTGTGTAGCAGGATGTGTTTGGCTCATCCCCTTAACTTGTGTGCCAGTTCATTGGGATTTACAACATCCGTGTTGTGAAGGGGGGGTCCAGCTTATGTCCCACATGTTATGTCAACTGACCTGTGAGTCTGTTCATATTGATGCATTTCCCTTTGTGTGAGTTTGTGTAATAAAGGTGTTCACCACAATCCAAAGTGCCACATCTCTGTCACTGCAGATCTCTTGCCAGTTTGCATGCGTCATCTATGGCATAATTGTCAAAGATTGAGCATATGAGTGTATGTGTACTTCGGCAACATGCATGCAGTTCTTCATGGCTAATAATCTCTATTGTGCATTGTAGTATTTGTGCAGGTTGCTCCCCACAACGGGACGTCAACGCCTGCTGACGGCGTGTCTCCTGTGCGCAGCTCCGCATTTTGTTGCCTGATCCTGTGGCCGTCATTTTTGGTGATTGTTCATACATTTTCTCGGAGTGACCGTAGTGACCCATGAGTAACCTGACACTCCTTCCTTTACATACACCTGTTGCACTGTGTCTTTCTGACCTCCTTGTCTTTGTGTGCTACTTTTTTGCCTAGTTTCTCACCCCTTCTGCCTGCTGCTGCCTCACCTGCGACACCGCCCCACCGAGTGCCCTGATTCTGCAACCCACACGCCTCCAAAATGCTCCTCCCTTCCCCCCTCCACCCATTCTTAATGCAGCCAGCAGCTTGTCTATGCCACTGTTGCGCCAATGCCGTGCCAAAGGCAGGACCGTCTGCGCCTGCAACGTGCACAGTGCACGACCCTCTGGTCCTTGCATGACCCATGTCACATTACAGGCTCATGCTGCAGCCACCCTCCAAGCAATGTCCACCAGACAATCAACAGCCTGCTATCAGGCAACCCCTAAGCGCACACACGACACCTTCGCATGCTGAGTGTGCAACTCCAACTGCCTACACAGCGCTGCCCCGCCTACCAGACCCTGTCAGAATAACTAGGTCATGTGCCTCCTACTCCACACCCACTCCGTCCACCAGCACGCCATTGGACTCTGTTACCTCCTCAACACAACCGCCCCACACATCACCTTCATGACAGTAACCTGGATAAAAGCATACTCAGCACACAACTTCTTCATTGCCATCTCAGACGGATACAAGATCACCTGCAGGGACGGCACCAACAATCCCGGAGGATGAATTGCAATTTATTCACAAGTACACCCTTAGAGTCACAATCCGGTTTCGCACCAACCCCCTGGCAACCCTCAGAGTAACACTCATCTACAGATCTCCAGGCCTACATCCACAATTCCGCTAAGCCATCAACACGTACATCTGCACGCACGCCCTCACCTCCACAGGCTACATGTGGCTGGGGGCCAGTAACTTCTTGCTGGAGGAGAACCACACCACCATCCATCATTGGTCCATCAAAATTTGCATCCACGTCTTCGACAAGCAACACACTGCCCCACACCCCGCTACCGATCCCCCAAATATGCTTGATGTAAGTCACCACAGACAAGCTGTGTGGGACACTCGAACCAACACCACCGCCACACCCTGCAACCTCACACACTGGATCAGCAACTGATCCAACAATCTTGCCACATTGACGGACTTTCCTGTGAAGCACAACAACAGTTAAGCCACCTGGGACAAGGCAGACCTACTGGACTCATACAGATATAGCCGGACTCTTGTGCAAACCTTGCAACACAAAGAACCATCAGTTACCTTACAGCCCTGGAAAACGCCACACACAGCCATCACCATATCATCAGCAAGGACAAGTGGAGATCCTTCAGATAGGGGCGAGGCACCAAAACACACGACATCAAGGAGGTCATCAGCATTGTGAGTGAACTGACAGCAGCTCTCCATCCAAAAGACACCCTACCCTTGCAAGGCAGATCAAATCCCTTGCAACTTTCTACCACTGCAAGCTCATGGACATACACGACAGCCTTGGCACACAGAGGCAGACAGCACTATTATCCGCTGGACAAACCCCCCTCAGGTTCTGGACTCCTGTCAGCAGCAAATACACCACCTGGCTCATGTGCACCATCCACTCTGGCTCTCCATCAGGCCCCTTCCCACACAACATCTCAACCACATCATTCCCCATCCTTGAAGCCCACGTCCAGCACGTCATGAATGTCTCCTTTGAGTTTGCCACATTCCATGGGAGCTGGAGGCATGCAGAGACCCAGGCCCTTCTTAAACAACGGACGGCAGTACCGCAGGATCCCCTGGAACATCACCCTGCTTCCCTACCCAGCAAATGTCATCAGGAAGACACTCAACGAGCAACTGACAAACTTCCTCCACGCAAACAGCTCCAGGCAACCGGCACCAGACCATCTTCTACAGTAATCACACCACTGCAACCGTCATCATTGCCACCACCAACGACAACTTTGCCCTGCTCAACAATGGTGAGACCACCCCCCTTGACCTCTCAACGGCATTCTACACCATGTGCTACCACACTGTCAGCTCACACATCTCCAACACCGGTATCCAGAGGAGGGCCCAGGATTAAATCAACAAGTAGCTCACCAGCAAGGCCCAGGGAGTCGGCCTCCACCCTTCAGCATGTAGTACACTGGGGTCATCTGGCCCATGCCCCAGGGCTCATCTCTCAGCGTGACGATCTTCAATGTCTCCATGACCCCCCCTCTCCACCATCACATGCGCACACGACCTCATCATCATCTTGTATGCCATTGACACCCAGCTGCTCCTCACCCTCACCAAAGACCCAGCCATTGCCAGATCCAACCTTCAAGAAGGCATGAGATCCGTTGACGAATGGCTGAACATCAGCCACCTGAGGCTGGACTTGGACAGGACTGAGGTCATCATCTGAGGATTGTCCCCTTACAGCTGGGTCAACTCCTTGTGTCCCACCGGCCTGGGCACCGCACCAGCACCCAGTGGCCACGCACGCAAGCTGGTGTTCATAATGGACTCATCGCTCACAATTACCATGCAACTCAACACCATCTGTACCTCATGCTGCAACACCCTCCGCATGCTGCAAATGATCCACCGATAGATCCACTCCAAGGCAAGACAGACCGTCCCCCAGGTCCACGACACCAGCCGGGTCAACTACAGCACCGCCCTCTACGGAGAAACAACAGCAAAACTGCAGGAGAACTTGTCCAC
Organism: Triturus cristatus; assembly: GCF_964204655.1. NCBI lineage: Eukaryota > Metazoa > Chordata > Amphibia > Caudata > Salamandridae > Triturus > Triturus cristatus. The sequence goes on from NC_140593.1 coordinate 1,053,364,840, forward strand.
ATCCAGGGTGCATCCGTGCACCTCATCTTCAACATCCCCCGCCCCAGCCACATCACCGTCCACCTGAGATAGCTACAATGGCTCACTGTCTGCTGCAGGATCACCTTCAGACTCCTCAACCACACTCAGGAGGCAGTCCACAACCCCAGACCCAAAACCGACCTTGGACGTCTGTCATCCAACACCCCGTTGGCCCAACTCCGTGCAGCCAACCTTGCCCTGGCCACCATTCATCACATCCACAGAACAACTGCATGCAGGAGATAGTTCTCCCACCTCACCAAACAGACCTGGGACTCCCTCCCCGGGCACCTCGACATGACCCATGACCTCTACGCCTTCATGATACTCTTCCAAATTGGTCTGTCCAAGCAGTATTGCAAGCCCCCCCTCAGCAGCTTGAGGCCATCACGGGTGAGTATTGGGCTCCATGTCTGTATTTGATGATACATTGTGACCTATGTGTGTCCTCGACCGGACTCACATCCCAGTGTATGGATGGCTGGAGTTAGATCCACACTCAGGCATACTTTGACATATCCCCACACGTATGTTGTGGACTCATGCTAAATGACTGCAACATAAAATTTCAATTATTCTTTTTTGTATTATAGTGATTTGTGCAAAGAAAAAGGTGCAATACAGGGACCATAGAATTCAAAGTTCACAGGGGGAGATGGGATCCTTGGCATTTGAAGTCAGCAGAGTCCAGACCACAGTATTTGGCATCATTGGTCAGACTGTGACCAGCAAGTCCATGTGGCAGATAATGTCAGTCAATGAGGTGATGCTGTCGCACATGAAGGCCAGGTGCCAGGCCAGGTGACCTGGGAGATGTGGATGGGCCGCTGCCTCTCACGGTCTTTTCCGTGGACGACCCACCTTCCTCGGGGGACCCTCAAATGCAGGCATTGACGATGCTTGGGACGCTCCGTCGGACGAATCCTCCTCCTCCCTCCCTCCCTGTGGCTGGTGGTAGTCTTCGCCTGGTGGCACAGGGAGGGTTGCCCATGTTGTCGGCGATCCGACGGAGTGAATGGCTTATGTCCCTTTGCATCGCCAGGAGCTCAACCAGTCTTGCCTCCATCCGTCCTTGGTGTTCTTGTTGACTGGCGTGTTGCTCGGCCTGCTGGTTCTTCTTCTCTGTGATGGTCCCCTTTATCTCTGTGAGGGTTCCCACTACCCGGCTGAACTCCCTGGGGTCACGCCGGTATGCGTCCATGATGTTGTGTATGTGTGACATACCGGTCCCTTCAGCTGGCTGGTCAGGTTCTCGCCTCCGCCTGCCTACACTCCCACCACCCCTGCCCACACGAGCCTGGGCTGCTGTTGTGGGCACATCAGGTCTACGGGACCCCTGAGGGATGGCAGTGGCGGTGTTGTCTGCCTCCTCCTGGGTGCCCGGCGCACCTTGTCCCTCCTGGTCAGACTGGCTCAGTTGTTCACTGCGGGCACGGCTCCTCGGTGTCTCCTGGGATGTGGCAGGAATGGGGGTGGTGGTTGGCACAGATGTTCCTGAACCAGGTGCTGCAGGGGCTTGGACACCAGAGGGTCCAGGTCAGTCGGGGTCATCCGCGGAGTGTTGAGAGGCGTCGCTGCCGGTGGGTTCAGGTTCCTCCCGAGCCTGGGACTGTGATTCTTCACCCCCATTGTTGGGGGGAGATTCATCACGTTGCCCTGTGTGTGAGAGACAGACAATGTTAATGCTGTTTCATGCAACATCCATGTTTCATACACATTAAAGTTGGCACTGTTCCTCCAGGTAGTTGTATGTGCCTAGCATTCTCCTCAATGTTCACTTGTGGATGGGTATGTTGCGGGGGACAGATTGATATATTCTCCTGAGTCTTTGACATGTAGATTTTTGGCTTGGATGCTTCTTCGGCTATGTATTGGTCTTGTTGTGTTACATGACAATGAATTGGATGAGAGGCAATATGATGACACAGGTAAATCAAGTACAATACAAAACAAATCACATATCAATGTTTTGTATCTTCCGTCTTTTATTTTCCTTGTTATACTTCGTAAAAACAGCCAGCCAACGCGTTTTACCCAAACATGGGCTTCTTCAGGGCTGCAATGGCATACAATACAAAACCATATTTAAAAACAGGCAAAACAAAAAAAGAAAACAAAAAATCATTCTCTTAGAATGACTATACAGTAGTGGTAGACCGAGAGGAAGAGGTGAAAAAAAAACAAATGTCTTCAACCAATGGTTGTATAGGCAAACCACATTTCGAAATCACGTGTGATATCAAAAAAAGATCCATGAACTGAAATTTCACACCCGTGAAAGAAGAGAATGCCTGAGCAGTGAATGATTCTAAATCAAGACAAAAGAAAGAGAATTGATTCGTAATTAAAATCAAGTGAGACCAAGAAGAATGTAGAAAAAAGGAAAAATTCAAATAAGATGAAAGAGAAAAAAAAAAAAGGAGAAAGAAGAGAAAAGGAAAATGTCTTTAACCTAAAGTAGGCATAACTACGACGCAACTACAATGACTATTAAGGCTTACCAAAAAAGTGTGAGTATAGCATACGTCTTCTGGCGAGCAAGTCAACAAACAATAGGACATCGATTATGTCAAACTATATTAGACAGAAAAACCTTTCATTAATACACATTCGTGACCAATAATACAAGAAATTGATTAGGAAACAAGGAAACCCTACCCACAAGGAGCCTGGGTATTATGTGTTGTAAGGAAACAATGGCTCATGTGGATTAATACTTGCTAATATAATGTATAATACATGATAGCAGTCCAAAGAAGAGGATTAAATGTGATGTCAGAAAGAAAAGCACAGCCATACACATTAGATCTTTTGTAGAAAATATTTTTCTCTTTATATAATAAAGAAGTTTTGTAAGAAGTGGACATAAATTCACAATACAAATTGACAATATTTATACGAATTTCAAATAGTGTCCCAGTGAAAAAATTAACCTAAACAAACAAGTAACATAAAGTGCAACATACAGAAAGGTTTCAATTTTTCACTACGAAGGCAATCATAAACAATTAATAAATCAAATTATCAACACTCAAGCCTTCTGAGTGTCGAAAGAATGATTCGCCTTTCACGTCAACGGCGTTTCGACCCTATGCCAATTAAAGGGTCTCGTCAGGACATTCTAATATAGGGACACCTACGAAAGAATAATAAAGAAAAATACTTGTCAGAAAAAATGCTCTTTTATCTCTAAGAAAAAGGTTTTAGAGGAGCATTGATATTAAGTCTCTCTACCTGGTCGTCATGGATGATGTGTAACGTTTTAGTGTGCAGTGTCACCGTGCTTAATGTGAAATAAAATACTCACAAGGACCCAGCCGGGTGCTGCGTGAGAACAATGAAAAAAACTATTAATGCCAAACTCGATGTCGTAAAAATACATGATTATCAGGGTGCTCAAGCTTTCTACTTACCCCTGTGAGAGAGGACTCACGAAGAGGCAGTAGCCCACTGGTTGGATATCTAGTGTTGAATGTACTCGGCGTGAGGGTCTGATTACATAGGATAACGAACGGGAGCTGCAAACGCGAACTGCTGGATACCTGTCGCTTATTTTCCAAGAGTCCGATCAACTGTAACAAGGTGTAAAAGGGAAATATAATAGGCTCCTGGGGTTGGAAACTAACCAATTAATTGCAGAAAAGACCTGTATGAAACGACAAAACAGAGCTGTCCCTACCTCTCTTCTCCGCTTCCGGGTGTACGAATCTCCCGTGAAGTGCTTCAGCAGGCGAACGAAGTTCTGTCTGCTAGGTACGGTCGCATTGATTGGTGGGGATACTCTAATATTTAAACATGATTTGCTGGCGGTCGGCCAATCCGGAATCCACATCTACAATGAACCAGTGAAAGAAAGCGCGTCACGTTGCTAAGTGACCAGCGCATTCTGTCGTTCCTCTTCTTTTTAGTCTGTCTAGGGTCTTTCTTGAATGCTCGAAATAATAGGTCGTCCCGGTGGAAATGGCATTTTCTTATGTACCTTAGGGAGCAAGTAAATGCAAGGGTACCTAGTGTTACTTATGGACAGAAACCTGCACTCTGTATCCGATATGAGTCCCAAATCTTTCCAATGTGTTAGTTGCATTATGATGTTACTATTTATTTACGTAAAAATAGTAACATCATAATACGTGAGGCTGATAAGGGAGGGAACGTTGTCATTATGAACAGGACTGACTACGAGAAGGAGGTTGAAAGACAGCTCAACAACACCACACACTACACCAAGCTTGTTCTTAACCCTTGTACTACTGCCACCATCAAGATTAATATGCAACTAACACATTGGAAAGATTTGGGACTCATATCGAATACAGAATACAGGTTTCTGTCCATATGTAACCCTAGGTAGCCTTGCATTTACTTGCTCCCTAAGGTACATAAGAAAAAGCCATTTCCACCGGGACGACCTATTATTTCGAGCATTGGCTCTATGACAGAGGCTTTGGCTAAATTTGTTGATACATTCCTGCAGCCGTTAGTCATCAATTTGCCATCGTATATCAGGGATAGTACTGACCTACTTAATAAACTTTCAGATTTGGAATGGGATGACAATATGTGGTTTGCCACATTAGATGTGGAATCCCTATACACGTGTATCAAACGTGAATTTGGCGAAATAGCTGTAGATTTTTATCTTTCCACTAGACATGCCAGTCTGTTTGATCACAATCTGATGATATTAGGGATGATAGACTTAATCCTTGATAATAATTTGTTCATGTTTAACACCACATGGTACAAACAAGAGCAGGGTACTGCTATGGGTTCTAAATTTGCGCCTTCATACACCAACCTCTTTATGGGGTGGGTGGAGCGCACCCATGCATGGTCTGTAGCGGCGTCAGATTGGACTAAACATATCCAATTCTGGGGTCGCTACATTGATGATATTATTATCATTTGGACTGGCGCAGGGACTGAACTTAAGGAATATCACAACTTCCTCAATGTCAATGCTCGGAATGTCTCGATCACTCTTGAAATGTCCCAAACAAGAAATCAGTTTTTAGATCTGGAACTGTACATTAAAGGGAGTACCATTCACAGCACTTTACATAGGAAAGAAACAGCAGTCAACAGTATTCTACATTTCGCCAGCTCACATCCTCTTTCGACAAAGAAAGCAATCCCGTATGGGGAATTTCTGCGGATTCGCAGAAATTGAAGTGAAGATGGAAAGTTTGCTGAACACTCAAGAAAGACCATAGACAGACTAAAAAGAAGAGGCTATCATGCACAGTTACTTGAAACTGCGGTTAGTAAAGTGCATAACATCAAAAGAGAAGACATGTTAAACTGCCACAAAAAGAACACTGATCATGAGACTCAGAGATTGTCCTTTATTACCACTTATTCAACATTAAACCACAAGATTTTTAAGTCTCTGGGTAAACATTGGGCACTTCTCAAAGGGGTACCAGGAATTGATAACATGATCACTGAAAGACCATCCATGACATTCAGACGAAGTAGAACGTAGAATCATCCCACAAATCACGGAGTGCCGATTGACATTGCTAAGGCGTGGAAACTACCTGTACCAGTGGACCTCGGGGGCAGAGTGACACCAGCTGCAGCCCCTCCCTTCCTCCGGCAGCAGTCTTAAGAGCACCTCGCGCCTCCCGCTTCGCGGGACGCGCAGCGCACGGAGTGCCGATTGACATTGCTAAGGCGTGGAAACTACCTGTACCAGTGGACCTCGGGGGCAGAGTGACACCAGCTGCAGCCCCTCCCTTCCTCCGGCAGCAGTCTTAAGAGCACCTCGCGCCTCCCGCTTCGCGGGACGCGCATCGCACGGAGTGCCGATTGACATTGCTAAGGCGTGGAAACTACCTGTACCAGTGGACCTCGGGGGCAGAGTGACACCAGCTGCAGCCCCTCCCTTCCTCCGGCAGCAGTCTTAAGAGCACCTCGCGCCTCCCGCTTCGCGGGACGCGCAGCGCACGGAGTGCCGATTGACATTGCTAAGGCGTGGAAACTACCTGTACCAGTGGACCTCGGGGGCAGAGTGACACCAGCTGCAGCCCCTCCCTTCCTCCGGCAGCAGTCTTAAGAGCACCTCGCGCCTCCCGCTTCGCGGGACGCGCAGCGCACGGCGTGCCGATTGACATTGCTAAGGCGTGGAAACTACCTGTACCAGTGGACCTCGGGGGCAGAGTGACACCAGCTGCAGCCCCTCCCTTCCTCCGGCAGCAGTCTTAAGAGCACCTCGCGCCTCCCGCCTCGCGGGACGCGGGCTGGGACGCGCCGGGCTAAGCCCAGGCAAAGGGCGGGCCGTCTACGGCCGTCCAAGGCCGACAGAGGCCGGGCTGGGCTATTTCCCTTGTCCATTGGTTCTGAAACACATAAGTAAGACTTGTCTGTTAAAGCGCTGACATTTTGCTGTATTGTATTACCTTATAGCGTGACATTGTTTTGCTTATCACTGTTATACCATGACTACTCGCCTAACCCAAATTAGGAAATCCGTGGTGGGGGGTTCAGTCAGGGGGACCTTGGATAATTTCATTACTAGGGCTGCTACTGTGTTAGAGCAGGAGATAGCTATAACCGAACGCCGTTTGTCTCTGGACCCATTCTTCCAGAAACGTTCGTCTTTAGGCCTTATTGAGAATGCTCCCTCACCCCCCACGATTACTATGCCAGCCATGGACTCTGCACTTGAAACGGACTCTACCTCGCAGCCCCATGATGCAACTGATACATCTCTTGTTGCCAAGGTTAACACTAGGCATACCTCAGATACTCAATACATAACTGATAACTCAATTGAGGATCAGACTCCAATTAAAAGCGTAAGAAAAACGAAGAAAAAGGGCCCTAGGAGTAAACCTACCATTGTCAAAAATCCTGCTAATCCAACATTGCAAACAACAAAACGGAGGAAATTTTTTCACTTACCTTCCTCCAAGTCGACTCTCCAAACTAAGGTGACTCCAATACCGGCAGAACCTCTGCAAGAATACCCCCAGTCATGTACTTTACATTCTCCCAATCTATTAACTGACATTGAGCACTTGGTGAAATCGTTACTTTCACCATTAGTGGAGAGAATCAAAAACATTGCTATTCAGCTAACGTCCCTGGAAACATCTATTGCCTTACTCACCGCATCTAACAAGGACTCAAACATCAGTCTCTTAAACAATCCCATTCATTCCTTAAATACTGGGCATATTTCACCAGATCAAAATGACAGTCAGCCAATATTATCACCTAGAACGGCAAATTTTCCTACCGCCATGCACATATCGGAGAATTGTGTCTCTGGCAAAAAATATCCCAGAGTTAAGCAAACGCACAGACCGGCAGATTTTCATCGTGATAATGTTAACATACAGTCACCCGAGCTTGGTAAGGAAGGAAAGACTGATCATATTGATCTGCCCCCAGAAGCAGCCCCATATGTGGTGATACTTACAGGCGTTCCTGAATTGATTATGGGTAAAACAGAGGGACATCAGGAGCTTAAAAATAAGGTGGTCCATTGGCTGAGTAAAAATAGGCCACTTCCCAATGATATCAACGGTGAAATACTCCACGTAAGAAGACTGGGTTGGGTGGGTTATAGACCAAAGGACATTAAAGGAGATGCGATTATTATAAATTTTAGAGACCGTAGGGTACTGCGCCATATTATAGATTGGTATACTCCATCCAATGGTGCAGGCATTTCGACACATGCCCTAAGTTATTTTTACCCTCGCTCTCTCTTGCTAAACCCACCTAAACCACATTTACTACTCACGGCCAATGCAGAACCTCTTTATTCGTCCTTTCCAACCTCAAACAGATATACCATCCTTTCGGGTCTGGACGACTTAGACTGACTCCCAAATGCGGTTAATGAGATTAGTAAAATTGTCACCTGGAGTCCTTCCCTTTTAGATATTGATCCTTTACATCATAAGATCAACCTCACGAGTCCCGTAAGCTTGAAACCAAGATAAAAATATCCACTGATTTCCACTCTTTAAACCTTGAGCATAGTTCATCTAGTGATGGTTTAACTTCTAACCCATCTCTGACCCAACACCAGATTGATGATACTCTATGCCCCTTAGTTTCCTTAGTTACTTGCCAGTCACTGGATACCACTGAGTACCCCAAGGCCGCTATGAGCGGTAATACCGCCATTAATAAAAGCCCATTGGCCAAATGCCTATTGTCTTGGAACGTGGCAGGTCTCCTCGACAAGCTGACGAACCCCTTATGGGTTCAAGTTGTTTCCCCTTTCAGTGTTATCTGTTTGCAGGAAACATGGAATATTAATGAACTCCACCTCTTAGGATACAAGACCCTACATACCCCAGCACTCTCTAGCTTACATGGCAGGAACAGGGGTGGATTAGCGACTTACATATCCGTAGAATCCGGAATATCACATACTAATTTCATTGGGACGGAAAATTACCAGATTGTTTCCTTAAAAGGCAGTTGCTGTAAGGACGTTATCTTGGTAAACTTTTATAATAACATTTCCAGTTCCCACCATGATCGGGTCCTCAATGGCTTAAAAGAAGACTTAATTAAAGTTGAGTCCCACCTTCAAACTGATATGCTGCTCATGTGGGTAGGCGATTTTAATTGCTCTTTGTGCTCACTGAGCAATGGAGGTACCTGTGGTCTGGATTCTATCAGAGGTGTCACCACTTCACATTTTCCACACTCTAAATTAGGTGACCTTTTAAATGGCATAACATCCTATTTCAATTTATCCTTCATGAATGAGTTGTGTGATCCACCGAAGTGTTTTAAACCTACCTTTAATGGGAGAGGTTGCAATTCTACAATTGACTATACCTTGATATCCTCCAGGTACCCAGAGATTATATCAAACTGGGAGACACTGGACTATGCCATTAGTGACCACTACCCACTGGCGGTGGCTTTAAAACTAACCACAACCGCTGATGACGATCTAAGGGTAAACTCGTTTCACACACCGCCACTCACTCTGGGAACTTCGATGCGGCTTTACCTTAAATGGGACAAAGTAGTCCCTTCAGTGTTTCTTAACTCTCTGATTAACAACACATATGAGCATATACAGACATGCCTGTCCATCTTAGAGACCCCTCAGGCAATCAGTCAGGCTTTTTCTGTTATCTCGGCGGAGATTAAGAATTTACTTGCTAGAGCACCGAGGAGAACCTCACAAGGCAGCATAGGTTGGTTTGATAGGTCCTGTTCAAAAGCTTTGAAACACTTAAAAACTACCTTAAAAACCAAACCTAGAAATCAGTTGGAAATACGGCAGGCCAGACAAAAATACCGTGAAGCACGGGCGGTAAGAACAAAACAGCTAAAAGCAGAGGCCTGGTTAGCCTTACAGGAAGCCTCCAATAGCAGGGACAATACCGCCTTCTGGAAAGCGGTCAATGCCCCCTTCCTGCAATGTACACGGGCTGCGAAGATTGAGATGGCTATAACTGCTGAAACTTGGGTCAGCCATTTTGGCACACTATACGACCCAATAGACCATACAGCGCCTATAGATAGTCTGGATCTTTACTATAACCATCATAAAGAGTTGAATGACCCTACCCTTTTTCCTTTAGATCTCACTTTTGATTGTGCTGAGGTGCTTATGGCCCTGCAAGAAAGTCCCTCTGGGAAGGCTCCTGGCCCTGACTGTATACCTATTGACGTTTTTAAATCACAGCTGGACCTGTGGGCTCCTTTACTTACTAATGTCCTAAATTCTTTAAATAAAATAGGTTTTATTGACACATGGCCTGAAGCGGTTGTTGTGCCAATTTTTAAGAAAGGTGATAGGAACAACCCTTCTAATTATCGCCCAATTTCATTGCTTGACTCTCTTATGAAAGTCGCAGGGCGAATTATTTTAAGCCGGATTCATGCTTGGCTGGGTGAACATGACATAATTTCAAAATTACAATACGGTTTTAGACAAGGCAGAGGCACTATTGAGCAAGGCTTGAATTTGACCCTTATTATTGCTAAATATACCCAAGCAAAAAAGGGGAACCTCTTTGTCACCTTTGTAGACCTTAGCTCTGCATTTGACTGCGTCGACCATGAGCTTCTCTGGGAATCCCTTGTCGAGATTGGCATAGAGCCCCCTATCCTCGCATTTATTAAAGAGCTTTACAGGGGAGCATCAGCACGTGTCAGATATGGCAGACAGGGAGAGTGTTCAGATAGATTTGATATTAAAAGAGGTGTTAGGCAGGGATGTATTTTAGCCCCCTTACTCTTCACTCTCTACATAAATTCTGTCGGCAAGTATCTTAATAGAAACTATCACGACTACCCCACTATAAATGGGAAACCCATACCCATATTACTTTACGCGGACGACACAGCAATTATGTCACAGACCCGCATGGGCCTTCAAAGAGCAGTAAATGATTTCACTGAGTTCATGTCACAGCGAGGTTTAAAAATCAATGCGTCAAAAACTTTTACCATGTCTTGTGGCCTAGGAATAGGGAAAAGACAATGCTCCATTTTTATAAACGGCAATAAGCTTGAAAGTGTTGATAGGTTTCCCTACCTGGGCATTACTTTTGAGAAGAAGGGCTCCTGGCGGGCTGCTGCCCAAGCTAGAGGAACTGCATTTTCTAAAGCTATAGGAGCCCTGATTAATTTCTCAAAAAAACTGGGGGGACGCCCGATCAACCCTTTATCACAGATTTATCGTACCAAGTGTGTTTCGACTGGAACATACGGATCCGGGATTTGGGGAATTGATCCGGCAGCTCATATACAGCGCTCCGAGAATTTATTCTTGTGCTACCTCCTGGCCACTCCACGTGGTACTTCTGTTTTTGTAATGCACCAGGAACTTGGTTTGACATATATCACTGATACTATAAAATCTGCTCCTATTATTTTATGGCATATAGTTTGGACCACTCCTGAAACACACTTTAACAGGGAAATTATCACGGATTGTCTCAGTTTAAGTGAGGCTGACAGCCTCAAATGGTTGAATTACGTCAGAAATTTGTCATGTGACATAGGGCACCCAGAATGTTTTAATGATCCCTCTACACTAAATAATATCCCTAGAGTTACCTTAAAACGATTAGTCGCTACCCACTTGGCTAATCGTCATTGGCTCATTGAAAATTCTAAGCATACCGTGTTGGAGTACCAACTTTCCACCACTGTCGAAGGGATGCAACAATATCTATCTTTAATTCCTTCTCCATTTTCCCGCATGCTTGTGACCCGCTTTCGTACTAATACCCTTTTCAGACTGCTGACATTCCCTGATCAGAATAGCTGGTCAAGAAACTTGGAGAAATGCCCATGTGATGGTCTGTCATTGCAATCTAACATTCATTGCATTTTATTTTGTAAGTTCTACCAATTGCAAAGGGTTATTTATCTGAAACCATTGCTTAAATCTTGGGGATTACGTTCCTGTAGGGCAGCTTATCTTAAAATGAAAGCACTAGATAGCCCATTAACTATTGCAGTGGTCTCTCTCTATCTGAAAAAGATTGTAATAACAAGGGCTTCTATGCAGATATAGATGATGAACGCTCTCTTCTACGTCATGTATCTTTTCCCTCCATTAAATGAATCTCGTAAGGGTTGTTTCAACACTAAAACTATGTTTATTATTATTCCTTTTAAACTTTCATGTCATTTATGATGTTTTAATAGGATTTTATTGTACTTTTATGATAATGTTTTTACATTTCGAATAAAGAATTTTGACTTTGGTTACTTTTCAACACAATGTCTTAAATAATTATTAACTACGGTATTTAACGTGACGCTTCTGTTGATTCTTCTCTGTGTCTTCTCTCATTATTTACACATATTTCACTACGACCAGCCACTTTCTCTTTGCCTTTGGTGGCGAGTAGTTCATGGTTTGTTTCTTTTTTGGACTGCATTATTTACAGTAAGACGTTTATTGTGCTGCCAACATTGTTACTCCACTAAGGAATGAGGAATTTGTGACTGTGTGGCATCTTGATTTCTCATTCGTATAGCATTGATTAAATTTCATTAGTCTTACAATTGTATGGAATTTGTATGTCAGATGACAGTTTGTTGTCGTCTAAATAACGTTATATGCATTTAACACTTTGCACCAATTACTCTGTGCTTTTGAACGTATTGCAGATTAATAGACGGTGACCAACTTTCAATGCGGGCATGGAACCGGAAGTAAGGTTCTGTTAGCCATTTCGGTTGTCGTTCTAGCTGTTTTTTGCCTTCCGCTTACGTTTTTGATCCCGGAAGGGCTTCAACTAATTTACTTCCTGGATGGCGGTCCGGTGATTGCCGATGCTTTAAATACCTCTTTAGCCGTTAAGTACACTTTTCGTGTTTACCAGGCTTGGTACGGGACGCCGCTTACGGAGACGGCTCCGGATAACCTGTTTGGATGCGGCAATACCGACATTCAGTAAGTTGCCTGTACGTAGTTTGTGTATATCGATGATTGTTCTCGACAACCCGTCGGATTACTCCGAACTAGCTGCCGTGTTGTGTATTAAGTAGTGTGGACTGACACAGGGACTCTGGTGGTACCGCTTTGCTGGGCATGCGGTATAGCTCATACTGACTAGTTTTTACGAATCCCCCGTTATTTCCTAAGAATTGCTGTGTGGCGTAGAGGTTAACATAACAGACGGGGGTATCTGTTGGTCGCTGTTGGATGTTTTTTGCATTTTGGTTGTTGGCAGTACATTGGTGGCTTACGTCCACCATTCGTTGTAGTTATCGTTTTATTTTTGTCTCATATGCAATGTGGCGTTTAACTTACTGTCCACATATGTAGAGCTATCACTTACGTTAGGTCGGATTTCACTATAAGCTTTGTTGATACTCATACATACAGTGTGGTTTTATTGAACCACTTGCTTCGATACACACGTGGTATATTAGGGACTTTAGCAGCTCGTGTTGCTTAATAGTTGCACTTTTTAGTGTTGTTTTGTGTGAATTTTGGCTTTGGAGGTTGACAGCCTTTTCTTCTTTCTTCTTTTTTTTCTGATTTTACACGATCTCTCTGAAAATATGGGTTTAGGATATTCTAGTAGAGTGATACGTACCACATAGGAATTTCCTTGAATGAGAATGGCAGATTGCTTTGCTTGCAACTTTTCAATGTTCCCTGATTTTTTAGAGAAAGCCCACTGATTTGAGATTGTTTTTCCCTACAGATCATTCTCTACACAGACGTTGATCGATTACTCTTGCCTCATTGAACATCATTTCATCATACTTTAGGTATGTTTACTGTTTACATTGGCTTCTCAGTCTGTGCTTATCTTGTATTATTGGTCACGAATGTTTATTAATGAAAGGTTTTTCTGTCTAATATAGTTTGACAGAATCGATGTCCTATTGCTTGTTGACTTGCTCGCCAGAAGACATAGCCTATACTCACACTTTTTTGGTAAGTCTAAATAGCTATTGTAGTTGCGTCGTAGTTATGCCTACTTTAGGTTAAAGAAATTGTTTTTTTCTCTTCTTTCTCCTTTTTTTCTATTTCTCTTTCATCTTATTTTAATTTTTCATTTTTTCTACATTCTTCTTGGTCTCACTTGATTTTAATTATGAATCAATTCTCTTTCTTTTGTCTTGATTTAGAAACATTCAGTGCTCAGGCATTCTCTTCTTTCACGGGTGTGGAATTTCAGTTCATGGATCTTTTTTTGATATCACACGTGGTTTCGAAATGTGGTTTGCCCATACAACCATTGGTTGAAGACATTTGGTTTTTTTTCACCTCTTCCTCTTGGTCTACCACTAATGTATAGTCATTCTAAGAGAATGATATTTTGTTTTCTTTTTTTGTTTTGCCTGTTTTTAAATATGGTTTTGTATTGTATGCCATTACAGCCCTGAAGAAGCCCATGTTTGGGTGAAACTCTTTGGCTGGCTGTTTTTACGAAGTATAACAAGGAAAATAAAAGACGGAAGATAAAACATTGATATTTGATTTGTTTTGTATTGTACTTTATTTACCTGTGTCATCAGATTGCCTCTCATCCAATTCATTTTCAAGTATATATTTACGTTCTACAAGCAGCAGAACGTTTGAGGTGGGCAATATTGCATATTGTTGGTGGCTGATTCTGGTGGTGCAGTCTCCTCTGACCCGGCTGCTTTCATTCTTTTTCTACTTGTTGTGTTACATGTCCATTGTGACAGTGGATAAATCCATTGCCTGTCCCGGGGGTGCCTGCTTGTGTAAGGGGTGTGTGTGACAGGGCCTGCTGGTGGGTGTAGTGTGATTTGGCACTGGGGCTCCCAGGTGATGTAGCTGTCCCCTCATGGAGCATGCTGCCATGACAGTGAGTGTGAGTTCCTGTCCTAGATATCTGACCTTGTTGTCTTGGTGTTTGTGTTTACACTGGTCACAGGAGGGCCTTGTGCTGCCTACACCAGGGCCAAGTGTCAGCTATCTTGTCAGTACTTTCCCAGTCCCTGTGCATTGCGCATGGTGCATGGGTATGTACCTGGGCCATATGGGATGAGGGCAATTGTGTCTGATTTGGAGTTTTGTGACACCCACCCTCCCTGCATACCGGACATCCATTCTTAGGTTAGAGCTTCGTGTAGCATGGGACATAGCATGACCTTGCTTTCTCAATGGGGCATACACATGTTAGTGGCATTAGCGTTGTTTTTGACTGTGGTTCTGGCCGGTGAGGGCTTGGGGGTAGTTGCGTGCATTTTGTGTAGTTGGGGTGTGGATGCCATTACCCCCATGTTACATAAGTTGTTTGTGTACTCACCAGGCTCTGGAAGTCCTTGAAGTCCATGTACTCCCACCTTCTCCTCCCAGGGATGGAAATGTACTGGTCTGCGGGGCCCACCACCTCCAGTGATGTTGCTCTGGGCATAGTCGTCATTCATTTTTCGCTTGACTGACCTCCGCAGATCGTACCACCTGGCTTGGCATTCAGTCCTGGTCCTTCTGATGGGTGCAACAGCATTCACCCTATCGACGATCCTCTGCCACAGGCGTGATTTTTCGCCTATGCTGGTCTGTCTGACCAATGTTATAAACAGCTGTGGCTCAACTCTGATGACTTCATTGACAAGGATCTCCAGCTCCTCCCTTGTGAACTTTGGATTCTTGTCTGTGGGCATGGTGTGGGGTGAGGGTGTGGATGGTTGTGGGTGTGTGGGTCTGAATGTGAAGGTGTGGGTCGGAATGTGAAGAGGGGGTATATGTGTAGGAGGTTGTGTGAAGGTGTATATGTTAAGGTGGATGGGTGCAGTTGTTGGTGTGTGCTCTCTAGCTGCAGTGAGTGTGTTGCAAAGGCTCATGGTTTGTGTGTGTGGGCCCTTTTTATTGGTCCATTGTGGGTGGGCCTCAGTTTGAATTTTTGGTGGGTGTGTTATAAGGGGTGGTTGTGAGTTTGCCCCTCTGTTTGCCTGTTTGGACGTGGCCAGGTCAGTTATTTCCATGTTTTGTGCACTGTAGACGTGTTTTGTGTTGTGCGAGTCGAATAGACCCTCCTTGTGCTGTTTTACAGTGTCCGTGGTTCAGTACGACTCGTTTCATTGTATTTGCTTCTGTTTTTTTGTGTGTCCGACTCGGTCATATGCGACGTTTTCCGCGGTACAAGTCGAACTCTGATACGTTCTCAGGGGTGCGAGTCGTACAGGCATACACCCCCATGCATTGTATATGTACGGTGCGTACCCCAACATTGCGTATGTATGGTGCGTACATACGCGATGTTGTTGTAAGGTGCGTACATATGCACGGGGGGGCCTGTATGACTCGTACCCCTGTACGACTCGCACCCCGGGAACAACTTTTCCCGGGATACGAGTCGTACAAAGTTCGCTTCGTAGCGGGTAAAGTCATTCCCCGTGTACGGAACGTTTTCCGTACGATTCGTAAATCGGAAAGCCGGTCCGGATCGTAATTGTACGGTCAGACTGTATTTTTACGATTCGTACGGAAAAGTGTCCGGGTCCGTCTCGCACAACTTTTCCAGATCCGATTCGTACGGATCGGGCCGATCCGTATGTATTTTTCCCGTACTTCACGGGTCGGATGGGACTTGTACGATTCGTACGGAACTAATTACGGATACGAGTCGTACAGAAAAAAAAAATACAGGATCCGAATCGACCCCTTGGTCTGTTGAATATTGTGATTCAGAAAGATAATATCTTTAGGGAATCAGCATACAGGAATTAATTAATCTGATCCCTGTATTGCAAACCTTCATTTTCCCACACAAATAATCACAGAATTGTTTTATTTCAAACCTCAAAACCCTGTTCAGTGTGTTCATGTTAATATGGAAATCATTAAACCATCATGTGTTTTCGAAAGAAACAAAGGAGTCTGTTCTGTGTAATTTGGTTATTGAAGTAAGCAAACCTACACTTTGAAATGAAGAAAGTTTGAACAAATTCATGTTCACTCCCCCACATCAATGAGGCTTAGTGTTCTCATTGATAATGCTGGAACACGTCCTTGCAAGATCGAGGCCCAGATTTACTAACATTGTGCATTGTAGTTGGACCACGTTTGTTGGTACGGCCGCAACGCAAAATGCCAGTCACAATTTACACAGACGCGAAAGCGCCGATTTGTGTTGCCTTGTACGGCATTGTTAAAGAAGTAACGCAATGCAGTGTCATGTGATGTGGTGCGTTACACTTTGTCAGATAGGCAATTCATGGGTGGAGCATGGGTGCTCCCATGCATTGAATCCTTGTATTTTGATGCAAACTCAGATATACTATGGGCAATAAACCTTGGATTGCGCCAAAATAGTGCACCTTCCCGAGAGAGGCGTAACAAGGAGAAATACTGTCAATTCACCCTGTGTCATCCTCGTTCCATGTGTGCTGCATTGCCCAGCATACATAGAAAGAGGTATTTGCCTCTGTGGATTGTTTTGTGAAGGTATGTATGCCTTCCTGAACAAAAGAAATCCTGACCACAACACAGGCATTCTTATGATATGACACAACCGTCCCTGCCTTGGTGCTAGGGTAGCCACAAGTGCGCTAGCACAGGGATAGAGCTGAACAGCGCAGTATCGTTGTTAAATATGGCACTGCTATGTTCTCTCCCATTAGCACAACACAGGGCAGCAACTTGCCTTTCTGCGTTGTGTGAACGTTGAGTAAAAAAAAAATATATATATATATATATATATATATACATATATATATATATATATATATATATATATATATATATATATATATATATATATTCACTTAAAAAACCATAGGTTTCACACATGTTATAGTTAGCTGGACATTTCACTCGTAAAAAACCTATGAAATTTACCCGTTATAGTTACTGTAGGCAACTATAACTCACGCGACCGCAATCCTCTGCTGATGACGTCAGATATTACATCACTGTATTTAGACACTTATTTACCCATGTCTTCTTCGATTAATCTTTAGCTATACATATATTACAAATATTTATTTTTCATAAAGACACATATGTCATCAGTGATGTAATATCTGACGTCATCAGCAGAGGATTGCGGTCGCGTGAGTTATAGTTGCCTACAGTAACTATAACGGGGGAATTTCATAGGTTTTCTACGAGTGAAATGTCCAGCTAACTATAACATGTGTGAAACCTATGGTTTTTTAAGTGAATTTGCAAGGTTTTTTAAATGCTAATTCGTAACTATAACGTGTGTGAAACCTATGTTTTTTTCAGTGAATTTGTACGTTTTTTTTTTTTTAAATCGCGATGTGCGCGCACCCTGCGCGCACCTCACGATTTTTCCCCCCCCCAAAATTTTTTTTTTCTCCCTTGGGGGTCCTTCTGTGACCCCCTGACCAAGGCTAGGGGTTCAGGAACTGTCCACTCTGCCCCCTTTTCACGTTCTCCTCCTTTTTTTTCACCCCCTCAGACTGCGAGAGACAAAATGGCGGCCGACACTTCCTGGTTTCGACCGATTCGAATGTTTACCGACATCTAACAACCAATCAGAATTGCGCTCGCGCACGGCAGGGTGCGCGCACTGTGCGCGCACGGTGCGCGCGTATAGATATTGATATGCTTTCAAATGCTATTTTCTCAGGAAATACTGAACAGATTTACACCAGACCTGCAAAAGGCACTTCCTTGACCTTATGGCTACCTCTCTGCCAAATTTCACGTAATTCTGTTCAGCCGTTCGGGCTGTAGCTTCGTCTAAATGTCCTATGGAAAAATGCATAGGGAAAACGCGTTTTGGGACCCCTCCTTTTTCTCGGCCCCCGCTTGACGAATCACCCCGAGACTTTCAGGGTAGGAGCTGAGCGGAGTGCCTCATTAGTTTTGAAAATTTCGCGAGGATTCGTCAACCGGCGCCAAAGTTATTCAAAATAGAATTTTGAGATTTCCTATGGAAACTAGGTTGTAACTATAACTATCTACTGGCGACAGCCAGTAGATAATATATATATATATATATAACCACAGGTTTCAGGGATGTTATAGTTAGTTGGACATTTTACTTGTACAAAACCAGAGAAATTCGGGCGCTATAGTTAGTTCAGCTAACTATAATTCGCACCCCCGCAATGCATTGCTGATGACATCACATTTTACATCATTCATGACATGTTCAGTGACATCACTGATGACATCTCACATGACATCACTGATGCCATCACTGATGGCATCATCCAGTGGCTATGTGTTTCTGTAAAGTTTAAGTATTATTTTCCAAACTTTTGGCCAGCTCCGCTCCGCTCCTGCCCTGAAAGTTTCGTGGTGATTCGTCAAGCGGGGGCCGAGAAAAAAGGGGGGGTCCCAAAATGCGTTTTCCCCATGCAATTTCCCATAGGATCTCTTGTCGCAGCTACAGCCCGAAATGCTGAACGGAATTACACCAAATTTGGCAAAGAGGTAGTCCTCAGTTCAGCCTCGAGCCTTTTGCTTAAATGGTGTAAATCCGTTCAGTAGTTCCTGAGAAAATTAGAGTTAAAAGTACATAAATATCTATGGCCGGGGAGGATCCCCGGACCCTCCCCGCACCCTCCCCGAACCCTCCCGAGCACGAGCTGAATGCTAATTCTCAACACTCTGAATCAGGAAGTGTTGGCAGCCATCTTGTGCCTCGGTAGAACCGAGGCACAAGAAAGCACACAAAAAAAGGCGCAAAATGCGACAAGGGGGCAGGGTAGAAACACCCTGACCCCCTAGGCCTGCTCAGGGTGTCCCACAAGGACCCCCAAGGCCCAAAAAAATGTGTTTTTTTTTAAATAATCGCGGGATGCGCGTAGGGTCCGCGCATCCCGCTAATGAAAAAAAAACGAAGCGCGGGCTTCCGCGCTTCGTTTTGATTTAGCCCTCGGGGGGGCCAAGTCCCGGGGGCAATTTCTTTATTATACTGGGGGGCCCAGAGGGGCCCACCAGCCCCGGGGACCGCCACCTCCCCGGGCACTAATTATTTAAAGTAGGGGGTCCGTTACGGACCCCCAAGCCCCAGGGACCACCACCCCCCGGGGGTTTAACTTAATGGGAGGGGGGCCACCCAACCATACAGTCAATCACAGATGCACTCTTAAAACCATGCACCCATAGAATCACCCACTCACACATGTATGCACAGAGTCACACACACCCCACCCACACAAACACTCAGGCACCCAAACAGATACTCAGACAACCAATCAATAACTCATAGAGACACTCATATAGCTATTCACAAAACCATGCAGCCGCTTATACACCAACAGACAGACAGATACAGACATTCACACAGTTTAGTCACTAGTCTGCAGTAAGATACGTTTAATGACTCACTTATAGAGTCAGTCACGCACCTACTAAATCATCCATTCACACAGTTATACACCCACTCATTCTTCCATAGGTTTTTCCCTATATATATATTAAACATATTTAAAAATTTACAGAAACACACACTCACTGGATGACATCATCAGTGATGTCATCAGTGATGTAATTTCAGATGTCATCAGTGATGTCATCTGTGATGTCACTGACCATGTCATGAGTGATGTAATATGTGACGTCATCAGCAGTGCATTGCGGGGGCGCGAGTTATAGTTAGCTGAACTAACTATAACGGGGGAATTTCTAGGGTTTTGTACGAGGGAAATGTCCAGCTAACTATAACGCCCCTGAAACCCATGGTTTTTTCAGTGAATATATATAGCACAGATACCCCGTTTTTAACTTTCATCCAGGACCCATGTGGGATATAGGGAGCCGTTCAAGAGACATTTTCCCAGTTGCTTGTGTGAGGAGCATTCTGGGTACTGTAGTTCGCCGATGCGACTACAGTGGTGCAGTGCCTCTGACCCAGCCCACCTGGATGTGTCATCAATGACGAAACGAGGGGGAGTATTTCAAGTGTTCTGGCAGGAGAGTGCCGTGGCAGCAGGCATCTGAGGAAGACATTATGTTGAAACGCGTCATGCCATTGCTGATTTGAAATTAAACTAACTTACCTGGATTCCCCGTTGTGTCCCTCCAGTTCTTTGGTATGAAGGAACTTCTTTGGCATAAATTGCGCGCTGTGTCCTGGGCGCGCTAGGAGAAGACCCGCCTCGTTAAGTGGAAGGAGTCACAGGGGCAGCTTCGGCATTTTCTTTTCGTCCAAAGGTATTTGGAGTGCTCCAACCCACCGTACCCCTTTCCAGAATCTGTGTCGCTGCAAAGTGCATTCCGTGACTGCACGGAGGAATTCCGGGACATTGTATCCGTTATTTCAGGCCTGGCTGCATTGGGACCATTACGGCAGAGGCGTCTTGGGGGCCCAGGTGAGGAGCTTGATTTCAGCCACAGCATTTTAGCCAGAGCACAGATACCCCGTTTTTAACTTTCATCCAGGACCCATGTGGGATATAGGGAGCCGTTCAAGAGACATTTTCCCAGTTGCTTGTGTGAGGAGCATTCTGGGTACTGTAGTTCGCCGATGCGACTACAGTGGTGCAGTGCCTCTGACCCAGCCCACCTGGATGTGTCATCAATGACGAAACGAGGGGGAGTATTTCAAGTGTTCTGGCAGGAGAGTGCCGTGGCAGCAGGCATCTGAGGAAGACATTATGTTGAAACGCGTCATGCCATTGCTGATTTGAAATTAAACTAACTTACCTGGATTCCCCGTTGTGTCCCTCCAGTTCTTTGGTATGAAGGAACTTCTTTGGCATATATATATATATATATATATATATGCCAAGGTGTATTGAAGAATGAGTGGGTGTATAAGTTTCTGAATGGATGATTTAATAGGTGCGTGACTGACTGTATAAGTGAGTGATTAATCGTGTCTTACTGAATGCATGGGATAGTGACTAAACTGTGTGAATGTCTTTATTAGTTTGTCAGTTGTTGTGTAAGTGGCTGCATGGGTTGGTGAGTAGCTACATGAGTGTCTATATGGGTTATTGATTGGTTGTCTGAGTATCTGTATGGGTGCCTGAGTGTGTGTGTGGGTGGGTGGGGGTGTGTGTTTTTGTGCATTGATGTGTGAGTGGGTGATTCACTGGGTGTATGGGTTCAAGAGTGCATCTGTGAAGGGCTGTATGTGTGGGTGAGTGTATGGATGGGTGTGTTGGTGAGTGTTTAGATGTCTCACTGGTACATGTGTGTGTAACTACATATGTGAAAGGTAATATATATGAGTATTGGAGTATATAAATGACTATATGTGAGAGTGAGTGATTGTGAAAGTGGCTGTATGGATGAGTGTGTGCTTGTATTAGGTATTGTATAAGAGTGTAGGTATGTGTTAGTATATGTTCGAATAAGTGAGGGTGTGTGTGTATAACTGTATAGGTGAGTAAATGAGAGTGTGATTGATTCTTTGCATGACTGACTAGGTGTGTTAGTAACTCTATGGATGAGTGGCGGTGTGTGCGTGTCTGTATAGGTATATAAGTGCATATGATAGTGCCGTATTGATGGTTGACTGCATGTATGAGTGACTGTATGGGTGAATGAGTGGATGTGTGTTTAGACCTAGGAATCAGTGTGTGGGTATGTGTCTATGGTTTTGAAATTGGTAGTCTGTATTTTAGAGTGGGTGTATCAAAGGTTATATTAGGTGCATCAGATTATCACGAGGATGATGTCATCAGTGATGTCATTTGAGATGTCATCAGTGATGTCACTGACCACGCCATGAATGATGTAATGTATGATGTCATCAGCAGTGCATTGCGGGGGCGCGAGTTATAGTTAGCTGAACTAACTATACCAGCCACATTTCTCTGATTTTGTACAAGTGAAATGTCCAACTAACTATAACGTCCCTAAAACCTGTGTTTTTTTCTGTGAATTTCAAAGGTTTTTTAAATGCTGAATTCTAACTATACCTACAGAGGTAGGACATGTGCTGAAAGAGGAAGAAATGCACAGAAAGAAGCAAGAGAAATGCAGATAGAGGCAAGAGAAGTCCAGAAAGAAGAACAAAGGTGCAGAAAGAAGCAAAAGATGTGCACAAAGAACCAACAGAGGAGCAGAAATAGACCCTTTTTGCAAAGTCATCCTGTGTCCCCAACTTTTTGCTGACGGGTACTGGTGGTAACTGACTCTGACTAACCAGGCCTAGAGCCAGTGCAATGCTAAAAGACATGTAGAATACAGTGAAAACACCTACATACACTAGGGAACACTATGCATTGGAGTACCCCTGTGATTGGCATGATCTCCTCTGTAAGACCCTAGTACATAATAGGGCAGAGGGATTAAAATTACCTCTAAGTCAGAGGTGCAGAAAGATGCTTCTTTAAGTAGTAGTCACGTTTGCAGAGTGGTGGCGAAAGGGTGCCGGGCCTCCGACCAGCGCTCAGGAATTCCGCTGCATAGGACTTAGAGGAGGTACTAGAAGGGCTTATTGGCACCCAAAGTCCCTCAGGAGTAAATTGGACTTCATCCTCCATCCCGTAGTCTGACAGGAGGCGCTTTTGCAGAGTGGTGGAGAAAGGGGGCATGTCCTCCGAAGACGTCTTAACAATCCCACTCTGTGGGACTTACTGGAGGTAACAAGAGGGATAGTTGACCCCCAAGGACAACCTTGGGGGCCAACTACCCCTCCTATTATCTCCAGTAAGTCCCACACAGCAGGATCGCTAAGTTCTCATAGCAGGCCATGCCCCCTTTGCCCACCACTCTGCAAACGCGCTCCCTGTTGCGCTCTTGGATGGGGATTGAAGTCCCCTTTGCTGCTGGGGGTCCTTTAGGGGCCAACTAGCCTACCTCTTACCTCCAGTAAGCCCCACACAGTGGGATTACTGAGAGGTGTACAATCACCACGCCCCCTTTCCCCACCACTCTGCAAACACACCCCTGCTGTGCTGTAAGTTGGGAAATTAAGTCCCCATGAATACTGAGGGTCCCTGGGGGCCAACTAGCCCACCATGTACCTCCAGTAAGCACCACATAGCTAGTTTGCAGAGAGGTGATCCGAGGCCACACACCCTTTTTACACCACTCTGCAAACACAGCTCCTGGCGCACTGCTGCTCGGGGGATGAATTCCACTTGTGTCTTGAGGTCCTCATGACACAAGAGGACCTCATTGCCCCACCAGCAGTGAGCCAGGAGCTGCGTTTGCAGAGTGGTGAAAAAGGGGCGTGACCTCAGCCCACCTCTCTGCAATCCAGCTGTGAGGCGCTTACTGGAGGTACCTGGTGGAATAGTTGGCCCCAGGGACCCTCAGTATTGAAAGGGACTTAATTCTCTAACTTAGAACGCGCTAGAGGGCGTGTTTGCAGAGTGGTGCAGGGAGGGGGCGGGGCTTCCAGTGAGATGCCCTTGTCTTTGTTTTAAATATTTCTTTTACTATTTTTAGAGCCCTGGGGAGACCATCCCCCAGGGCCTGAGCATTAAAAAAAAAAAAAAACGGGAATGGGGCCGCGTGGCCTCCCTTCCCTGGGCCGTTATTGACCCTGGGGACCCCATCCCCCGGGGCCTGGCCAGCATTTTTTTTATTTTTGGAGGGAGGCCGCATGCCCCCCCCCCTTAGGCCTATAATGGCCCCGGGGACCCCCTCCCCGAGGCTTGGCCTCTACATTGGGGACCGTGGGGGGAGCCCCAATGCCCCCACAGTCCCGCTGGCTCCCCTCCTCCTGCGGGAGCCGGCATTGCTTTTTCACAAGGGGAGTTGCTCACATGCAGCTCCACTTGTGCAAAAGCAATCTGCTTCGGTTTTTGGAAGCAAGAGCAGGTTTCCCGCTCTCAATTCCAAAAACCAAAGCAGGAGTTTGCTATGACAGGGCGGGAGCCGTGCTCCCGCCCTGTCATAGCAAACAGCAATGTCCCTGGGGTGGGCATCCCGGGACATTGCAGGAGCCGGCCCTGGGGGGTGGCGGTCCCCAGGGCCATCAAGGGCTCCAGGAGGGGGGCCGCGTGGACCCCCTCCCAGCATTTCAAAGCCCCATGGAGGTGGTGGTCCCGGGGCAGGGGGTCTCTACGGACCCCCGCATTGAAATGAGTATGTGCCCCAGGGAGGTGGTAGTCCCCGAGGCGTGTGGCGGGGCTATTGCCCCCACACATCTTTTTAAAAAATAAAGAGCCCCTGGGAGGTGGCTGTCCACGGGGCTGCGGGGGTGGCTGCGTGCCCCCCGCATACAAATTAAATAAGCCCCTGGGAGGTGGCGGTCCCTGGGGCTGCAGGGGCCCCCACAAATTAATTACACATTGCACCGGGACCTGGCCCACCCGGGGGCTTATATAAAATGAAGCGCGTTAGGCCATGCTTCATTTTAAGAAAAAATGTTGTTCGGATTCGCACACCCAACGCGAATTCGGCCGATTTTTCTTGTTTTTCACTTTTCTTTACTCTTTTCTTATGGCTGCCAACACACTTCCTGGTTTGGAGTGTTGGCAGCCAATCAGAGTGAAGCTCGTGCCCAGGAGGAGTCGCGACTCCTCCTCGGTGCTCAGATATCGATTATTTTCAAAATTTCTCAGGAACTACTGAACGGATTTACACCATTTAAAAAAAAAGGGCGCTTTCTGAACCAAGAGCTTCCTTTTTGCAAAATTTTGTGTAATTCCGTTCGTGCTGTAGCATTGTGTAAAGTTTCCTATGGAATTAACATGAGGAAAACTTGGGACCACCCTTTTTTCTTGGGCCCCGCTTGACGAATCACCCCAAAACTTTCAAGACAGGAGCTGACCGGAGGGCCCCATTAGTTTTTAAAATTTCGCGAAGATTTGTCAAACGGCGCCAAAGATATTGGCAAATTAAAAAACACTTTTCCTATGGAAAATAGGTTCTAACGAATATATATATATATATATATATATATATATATATATATATATATATATATATATGTATATATATATATCCGGCTCACATTTTCCGTCACGCCCCTTCACTCGCGGTCGGGTGCTTTCTATGCGGCGACGGACACCGCACTTAGTCAAAGCTCCGGGTACAAAGGCACCAGCACTCTCGGGAACAGTTGTCCAATTTTATTTTATTTGGACCAGCTTACAGCAAAACGCGTTTCGGCTATCGCCTTCGTCAATTGCTAGAGGCACTAACTTTTCAGTGGACATAAATACTCCATTTACAAACATAAACATCAACATAGGACTTACTCCAGTCCACATTGGCGGCCATTGCTAAACATGCAAACATCGTTCTCAGTTGCCGTACAATTCTGCCCTGAATGGGCCTTTCAAACATGCTTCATTTTAAGAAAAAATGTTGTTCGGATTCGCACACCCAACGCGAATTCGGCCGATTTTTCTTGTTTTTCACTTTTCTTTACTCTTTTCTTATGGCTGCCAACACACTTCCTGGTTTGGAGCAGACCACCTGAGCATTTGAAATACCCCGCCCCAGTGGGCGTATGCTCAAGAGTATTCTGGTACATGAAGTCCGCTCAAATTAAACCACAGTGGGCGCATTGAGTCCCGGAAAAATGTTAGTATTACCCCAGTGGGTATGTGCATACAGTCAGACTTTCGATGATAAATCCTCCTTAGAACGGACACGCTGTTTCATGTAGTGCCTCTTGATACTCCGCACCACGAACCCGCATGATGTGCAGTGGGGCTCCGTCGCGGCAGGGCCTGTACCAGAATACTCTTGAGCATACGCCCACTGGGGCGGGGTATTTCAAATGCTCAGGTGGTCTGCTCGTACTTCCGAGTCCCGGCGCCAGTGATCAAGGGCGTTCTCAGCCCGAAACGCGTCTGGCATTTCATTTGTGTGCTGAGCCAGGCTGTTGGAAATTCTTGGAATAAATGGTTTTACACGCTGGGAGCGGCTCCGTCATTTGGTGGCAACTCTTGTTTTTGTGTTTAGCGGCAGGCCCTGCCGCGACGGAGCCCCACTGCACATCATGCGGGTTCGTGGTGCGGAGTATCAAGAGGCACTACATGAAACAGCGTGTCCGTTCTAAGGAGGATTTATCATCGAAAGTCTGACTGTATGCACATACCCACTGGGGTAATACTAACATTTTTCCGGGACTCAATGCGCCCACTGTGGTTTAATTTGAGCGGACTTCATGTACCAGAATACTCTTGAGCATACGCCCATTGGGGCGGGGTATTTCAAATGCTCAGGTGGTCTGCTCGTACTTCCGAGTCCCGGCGCCAGTGATCAAGGGCGTTCTCAGCCCGAAACGCGTCTGGCATTTCATTTGTGTGCTGAGCCAGGCTGTTGGAAATTCTTGGAATAAATGGTTTTACACGCTGGGAGCGGCTCCGTCATTTGGTGGCAACTCTTGTTTTTGTGTTTAGCGGCAGGCCCTGCCGCGACGGAGCCCCACTGCACATCATGCGGGTTCGTGGTGCGGAGTATCAAGAGGCACTACATGAAACAGCGTGTCCGTTCTAAGGAGGATTTATCATCGAAAGTCTGACTGTATGCACATACCCACTGGGGTAATACTAACATTTTTCCGGGACTCAATGCGCCCACTGTGGTTTAATTTGAGCGGACTTCATGTACCAGAATACTCTTGAGCATACGCCCACTGGGGCGGGGTATTTCAAATGCTCAGGTGGTCTGCTCGTACTTCCGAGTCCCGGCGCCAGTGATCAAGGGCGTTCTCAGCCCGAAACGCGTCTGGCATTTCATTTGTGTGCTGAGCCAGGCTGTTGGAAATTCTTGGAATAAATGGTTTTACACGCTGGGAGCGGCTCCGTCATTTGGTGGCAACTCTTGTTTTTGTGTTTAGCGGCAGGCCCTGCCGCGACGGAGCCCCACTGCACATCATGCGGGTTCGTGGTGCGGAGTATCAAGAGGCACTACATGAAACAGCGTGTCCGTTCTAAGGAGGATTTATCATCGAAAGTCTGACTGTATGCACATACCCACTGGGGTAATACTAA